>NW_027507903.1:158388302-159125802 GCF_037356315.1 Lithobates pipiens
ATAATGAATTGAGTATACATATAAAAAAAATCTTTATCTGTAATTAAATGAAACTTGTACAGCAGGGGCACTGAGGGCCTCTCCTTGTAATAATGCGAGTTGCCTGAATATTATATTGTTCAGTACCTTTGTTTTTTGTACCAATAACCTGTAACAATTATGCAAATAAAGGATTATGAGTTTTCCCGGATTATACTTCCTCCATCTTTGTTCCAGGTCAGTGAGTCAGGGCATTGAAGGTGAAGACAGCCAGGTAACTAGCATGTTAAGAAGGAGCTTAGTAATAGCATTATATACACTCACCGACCACTTTATTAGGTACAGGCAGTGGCGGTGCGTCCATAAGGGCACACAGGCGCCGCCCCCTCTCTCCTGCCACCCCCTCTAGCACCAATAGATGCATGAATCTATCTATGGCCGCTGCTGCCATCCCCTAATCTGGTGCTCGATCCCTTTTCGGGTGCCAGGCACCTGTATTACAGTGGCGGGGGGTGTTTTTTAAGCACCAGGTTAGTGCTATAGGCTCTAATAGGCGTCAAAAAAGGTGACCTGCGAGCGCCATGCCAGCATGGCACTCACACGTCACTCAATTGTGTTAGAAAAGCAAATGAATACTCTTTCCTAACACTAAACCACCTCTCCGCCAATCAGGTGCTCGGATCTGTTACCCGTCACCTGAATGGCTGAAACAACAGGTGCTGCGACTGGGCACCTATCAGGCGTCCAATCATAGCAGAGGATGGGAAGAGAGGACGGGAGAAGACATCGAGGCGCATTGAGATGTCCCACCGAGACAGGGTAAGTGCAGACAGCGGGCGGGGGACACACTGGTAGAATTTGATATGGCACAGTGGGAGCATTTGATGGGGCACAGTGGCAGCATTTGATATGGCACAGTGGGAGCATTTGATATGGCACAGTGGGAGCATTTGGTATGGCACAGTGGCTACGTTTGATGGGCACAGTGGCTACATTTGATGGGCACAGTGGCTACGTTTGATGGGCACAGTGGCTACGTTTGATGGGCACAGTGGCTGCGTCTGATGGACACAGTGGCAGCAATTGATGGGCACAGTGGCTGCGTTTAATGCCACAGTGGCTGCATTTGATGGCACAGTGGCTGCGTTTGATGGCACAGTGGCTGGGTTTGATGGCACAGTGGCTGGGTTTGATGGCACAGTGGCTGGGTTTGATGGTACAGTGGTGGCAATTGATGGGCACGGTGGTGGCAATTGATGGTACGGTGGTGGCAATTGATGGGCACAGTGGTGGCAATTGATGGGCACAGTGGCAGCAATTGATGGGCACAGTGGCAGCAATTGATGGGCACAGTGGCGGCAAAAGATGGGCACAGTGGCTGCGATTGATGGTACAGTGAGGCTGCAATTGTGTTTTTTTCAGAATCTTTCAGCTTGTTTGCGCTCCCCCCCAAAAATTTTGAGCACCAGCCGCCGGGAACAGGTGTATAGGCGCTGCAACCTTCCCACATGAAAAGCTCTACCCAGTGCTCAGACCTTGAGGCTGCTGACACCTCCAATGTACCAATATAAAGGAAAGGGATGGTCGGCACTCAGGATGACATCCAAAATAGTATTACTTTATTTAATGCTGTAGAACAGCTTTGTACATGCATTTAATAAAGAAATACTATTTGGATGTCATCCTGAGTGTCGGCCATCCCTTTACTTTATTAGGTACACCTTGCTACAGTGAGGGAAAAAGGTATTTTATTCCCTGCTGATTTTGTACAATTGCCCATTGAAAAGGAAATGATCAGTCTATAATTTTAATGGTAGGTTTATTTTAACTGAGACACAATAACAACAAAAACATCCAGAAAAACGCATTTAAAAAAAGTTACAAATTGACTTGCATTTTAATGAGTGAAATACGTATTTGATCCCCTATCAATCAGGAAGATTTCTGGCTCCCAGGTGTCTTCTATACAGGTAATGAGCTGAAATTAGGAGCACTCTCTTAAAGGGAGTGCGCCTAATCTCAGCTTGTTGCCTGTATAAAAGACACCTGTCCGCAAAAGCAATCAATCAGATTCCAATCTTTCCACCATGGCCAAGATCAAAGAGCTGTCCATGGTTGTCAGGGACAAGATTGTAGACCCTGGACGTTGTCATTTGTGACGAAATGCGTAGGAAGGAGCGAAGTGCTGACGTCACCACTTTCACGCAGGTCGCAGAGTGATGGGCTGTAGTTTTGAGCCAGCTGGCTTGTTTTTATGCTTGAATTTATCTGCATAATTGTAAGAGCATTACAGTTTTTTTTACTATTAAAACATCCAAAGATTTTATGCTATAGAAGCTTTTTTTTTTCTTTATGGGGATCCTGTGCCATAAGCGGCAGTGAATCTAGTGTAGTGCAGTGCCTCCTCATAAATTCCACCTAATCAGTGCCCACCAGTTCAGCCTATCAATGCCCATCAGTGCAGCCTCATCAGTGCACATCAGTGAAGGAGAAAAATTACTAAGTGACAAAGTTTTCTGACAGAAACTAAGTAAAAAAAATATTTTTTTTCAAAATTTGTGGTCTTTTTATTTTTTAGGAATTTAAATGTTTTTTTTCTTTCACTCTTCGTTATATTGAAAACACAGAATTGTTGATATTTTTTGCAGATTTATTAAAAAAGAAAAACTGAAATATCACATGGTCCTAAGTATTCAGACCCTTTGCTCAGTATTTAGTAGAAGCACCTATTTGATCTAATACAGCCATGAGTCTTTTTGGGAAAGATACAAGTCACACCTGGATTTGGGGATCCTCTGCCATTCCTCCATGCAGATTCTCTCCAGTTCTGTCAGGCTGGATGGTAAACGTTGGTGGAAAGCCATTTTTAGGTCTCTCCAGTGATGCTCAGTTGGGTTTAAGTCAGGGCTCTGGCTGGGCCATTCAAGAACAGTCACGGAGTTGTTGTGAAGCCACTCCATTATTTTAGCTGTGTGCTTAGGGTCATTATCTTTTTGTAAGGTAAACCTTCGGCCCAGTCTGAGGTCCTGAGCACTCTGGAGAAGGTTTACATTCAGGATATCCCTGTACTTGGCCACATTCATCTTTCCCTCGATTGCAACCAGTCGTCCTGTCCCTGCAGCTGGAAAAAACACCCCCACAGCATGATGCTGGCACCACCGTGCTTTACTGTTGGGACTGTATTGGACAGTTGAGGAGCATTGCCTGGTTTTCTCCACACATACCACTTAGAATTAAGGCCAAAAAGTTCTATCTTAGTCTCATCACATCATCTCACCATCTTGGAGTCCTTCAGGTGTTTTTTTTTTTAGCAAACTCCATGCGGGCTTTCATGTGTCTTGCACTGAGGAGAGGCTTCCGTCGGGCCACTCTGACATAAAGCCCCGACTGGTGGAGGGCTGCAGTGATGGTTGACTTTCTACAACTTTCTCCCATCTCCTGACTGCATCTCTGGAGCTCAGCCACAATGATCTTTGGGTTCTTCTTTACCTCTCTCATCAAGGCTCTTCTCCCCCAATAGCTCAGTTTGGCTGGACAGCCATCTCTAGGAAGGGTTCTGGTCGTCTCAAACGTCTTCCATTTAAGGATTATGGAGGGCACTGTGCTCTTAGGAACCTTAAGTGCAGCAGAATTTTTTTTGTAACCTTGGCCAGATCTGTGTCTTACCACAATTCTGTCTCTGAGCTCTTCAGGCAGTTCCTTTGACCTCATGATTCTCATTTGCTCTGACATGCACTGTGAGCTGTAAGGTCTTATATAGACAGGTGTGTGGCTTTCCTATTCAAGTCCAATCAGTATAATCAAACACAGCTGGACTCAAATGAAGGCGTAGAACCATCTCAATGATGATCAGAAGAAATGGACAGCACCTGAGTTAAATACATGAGTGTCACAGCAAAAGGGTCCGAATACTTAGGACCGTGTGATATTTCAGTTTTTCTTTTTTAATAAATCTGCAAAAATGTCAACAATTCTGTGTTTTTCTGTCAATATGGGGTGCTGTGTACATTAATGAGGAAAAAAATTAACTTAAAGGATTTTAGCAAATGGCTGCAATATAGCAAAGGGGGTCTGAATACTTTCCATCCCCACTGTAGATCAGACCAAAATGAGGGACAAATGAGGAGGAAAGAGGGGCTTTCCAAATCAGGGACAGTTGGATGCTGAATAGGTTGTTTTACAAGATGATGATTTGCATATACTTTAACCAGTTCCCGACCGGCACACCCCGATGTACGTCGGCAGAATGGCACAGGCAGGCATATTGGCGTACAGGTATGTCCATTTTTATATGCCGCCCTGCCATCGTGTGCGAGCCGCCGGCGCACTCTCGTGCCGGTCGGGACCCCCGTGAGTCCGGTCGCGGGTCCCGCGGACTCGATCACTGCGGGGATACCCGCAATCGTCTCACGGGGCGGCTGAACGGGGAGATGCCGTTGTAAACAGCATCTCCCTGTTCTGCCTAGCAACAAGTGACGCTGATCTCTGCTCCATGTGATTGGAACAGAGATCAGTGTTCACTAACACAAAGCCCAGCCCCCCACAGTTAGGAACACGCCCCTAGGAACACTTAACCGCTACACTGCCACCCCCTGGTTAACCCCTTCACTGCCAATCCCTGCATTTGTATAGCACTGATTGCTGTATAAATGACAATGGTCCCAAAAATGTGTCAAAAATATCCGATGTGTCCGCCATAATGTCGCAGTCACAATAAAAATCGCTGATCGCCGCCATTACTAGTACAAAAAGAAATTATTAATAAAATTGCCATAAAACTATCCCCTATTTTGTAAACGCTATAACTTTTGTGCAAACCAATCAATAATCGCTTATTGCAATTTTTTTTAAACAAAAATATGTAGAAGAATATGCATCGTAGTGAACTGGTGGCCTATACTAAAAAAATATCAAATAAAATTACAAAACGATGTGATAATATCAAATTCAAAAATACACAGAGTGTAATTAGTGATACACATTAATGACCCGTGCAGATATTAACATTTCACATATGTAAACCTGAAGCTGGGCTAGTGATGAATATGCACAGAAAGCCTAATTAATACAACTTAGATAAGCATGAAGCAGGTGAAAAAAAGTCTTTAGGTGAAAAAGTTGAACATGCAAGAAAATCCCACGTGGATGGATATGGGCGTTTCTTCAAAACGTATGTTGACGCACAATTGCTACTGTGACAGTCCCACCACCTATAAAGATGTGAGCTTACCGAATAGCTCAGACCCAAATGAACATACGTTCTATGAGTCAAAAGAGCTTAGAAGTGTCAGCTGGCGACCTGGGATGCGATATCTGGAACTGCGTCCACGAACCTTTCAAAGGGGGTCCGTCTCCACACAGGGATCCAATTTCAACCAATATAGTGGGAGAGGATAGAGAAGACCATATAGCAACGAAAATTTATTAAAAAGTAAGACACTTACATTTTAAAAGTGTTTCAAGCGCTTGTAAAAAAAATGTATATTGGTGGCAGTGGAGTCTCCCCGACGCGTTTCATCTCCATAGACCCCAGACGGTCTATGGAGGCGAAACGCGTCGGTTAACTGCACTGCTGCCAACATATATATTTTTTGGTTTAATATGTTGTATTAATTAGGCTTTCTGTGCAGGTTCATCACTAGCCCAGCTTCAGGTTTACATATGTGAAAAGTTAATATCTGCACGGGTCATTAATGTGTATCACTAATTACACTCTGTGTATTTTTGAATTTGATAGTATCACATCGTTTTGTAATTTTATTTGATTTTTTTTTTAGTATAGGCCACCAGCTCACTACAGTATCATTTCATGTAGGTTTATATGTCTTGGGGTCCTGACATGTTCTAACCAGACTATCATCTTTAGCGCTACACTTTATATACCTATTTACTTTTAGAAACAAATTTATCTGTTGTGTTAGCTGCTTGATTTTGCTTATTTTAAGAGCTTTTAGGCAGCGCAGTGTTCCTTTGAGTGTACTTTTCTAAAGAATACGTATTGGCCTAAACTGAGGGAAAAAATGTTTTTTTATATATTTTTGGGGGATATTTATTATAACAAAAAGTAAAAAATAATGTGTTTTTTTTCAGAATTGTCGCTCTATTTTTGTTTATAGCACAAAAAATAAAAACCGCAGGAGTGATCAAATACTAATTTTGTTTGGGAGCCACATTGCACGACCGCGCATTTGTCAGTTAAAGCGACACAGTGCCGAATCGAAAAAAGTGGTCTGGTCTTAAGCCAGCAAAATGGTCCGGTCTAAAAGTGGTTAAAGGATAGGTTCACCTTTAAAAAAAATAATAAACGCAAATGCGTTTTTTCGCAGGCAATTTGGCAGGGCAATGGCTTGTGCTGGTGCTTCAATTATCATGACACCATGGTTGTTATGGTGTCAGGATGATTGAAGCACATTATTTCTATTATTACATTGTAATATAAAATTAAATAGTTCAACTCACCATAATGCAGAATCAGTGGGAGCCCTGAGTATGTCACATGCCACTGTTGCCTGCCACCAGATGCAGCTTGTCACTTGCCACGGTACTTGCCACCAGATGTGGATTGTCACTTCCCATGTCGCCTGCCACCAGATGCAGCTTGTCACTTGTCACATCACCTGCCTTCATATGCAACTTGTCACTTGCCACGTCACCTGCCTTCAGATGCAGATTGTCACCATCGCCTGCCACCAGATGCAGCTTGTCACTTGCCACGTCACCTGCCCCCAGATGCAGCGTGTCACTTGCCATGGTACTTGCCACTAGATGTGGATTGTCACTTGCCAACATCGCCTGCCACCAGATGCAGCTTGTCACTTGCCACGTCACCTGCCACCAGATGCAGCTTACCACTTACCATGGTACTTGCCACCAGATGCGGATTGTCATTTGCCACATCGCCTGCCACCAGATGCGGATTGTCACTTGTCACGTCACCTGCCTTCATATGCAACTTGTCACTTGCCATGTCACCTGCCTTCAGATGCAGATTGTCACTTGCCACATCACCTGCCACCAGATGTGGATTGTCACTTGTCATGTTACCTGCCATCAGATGCAGATTGTCACTTGCCACGTCGCCTTTCACAAGATGTGGATTGTCACTTGCCAGTGGCTGTGTTCCAGAGTGAGGGTGGGCAGTGAGAGATTATGTAATCTCTTTGCTACTCGCGGCTGCAAAGTGAGGGTGAAACTGCGGTGGTGCAGGGCGGGTGGTGAGATATGATGTAATCTCTCTGCTCGCTCGTCCGCCCGCCCACTCACTGGCCTGCCCACTCACTGGCCTGCCTGCCCACCCACTCATTGGTCTGCCTGCCCGCTCGCTTACTATCCTGTCCGCCTGCTCACCAATTGGCTCACTCACCCGCCAGCCCACCACACTCACAGCCTGGGTGCAAAGAGGCCATGGCCCGGTGGTTGGGGACCCCTGCTGTAAAGTGTGAGCTTACACAGAACCACCTAACTTTGACAGTCAATCAGAGCAGCTGGGGTACAAAAAAAAGGCAAGTATGCAAAGATGGGAAAGGTGATAGCTTTGAGAACTTGGTCATGAGCAAAGCACAGGTTCAATTTAATGAATTAAATTTTGTGCCCATGTACTAAACTTGCAAACATAATACATTGAGTAGTACAAAAGACAAATAACAAAACATTTCTTCCCTAGGATAACTGCAGTAATCTAAAATCAGATAGATTTGTCATCTATTACTGCTTTTAACATGTCTTGAATCACCTTGCACTGCCAAAAATGTAAAAAACATGTTGTCCTTTCAAAGAAGGCGTCTTCACATCGACACAGTTGTGTTAGTATAGTGTGACATACCTGCTTGTACTTGCATAAACTTCCTCATAGCTTTGAGCTCTTGAAGGATGGCCTGCAGAGTAGGCTGACAGTTACACGTGCAACACTTGGTATCGGTCACAGAATTCACCAGTGGCAATTCACCTGTAAATAAGAGTTATTCCGTCAGTCTTTCTGCTCGATTTGATTGTTTTTGCATTTTTAAATGAGAGCCCCAGGAGCTATATTTGAAAAGGACAGTGGGATTTATGTGTTAATTACACTTACCTCTGTGCTGTCCTTTCTGAAATCCAGCTCTCCTAGAACTAGGAGAAAGGACATCATGGAGGTAAGTATAATAATTACACTTAGTTCCTGCTGTCCTTTTTAGGTCTTATTTTTGGAGCTTTCCTTTAAGGCTCCATGCACATTGGGCTTAAAAAAACGCCAGTTCTCTTGGCAGAAAAAAAAAGCTCATATAGTGTTTTTTTATACAGTTTAGGAGAGTTTATGAGAGTTTAGCGTTTTATCTCCCAGAAAGCTCCAATCAGTAACGTAAAACCAGAAAGTTTTTTTTCTGCCTCTAAACATTTGAGCTTAAAATATGCCTCTAATTGTCCTAATGTGCATGGACACAGTAAGTATGTTTATTAAAGATGTATATTCTGTTTGTAAGAGAAAAACCCACCCGAGCTCAACTGCTATATAGTATAGTTGGTGTGTAGAGTAGTCGGTGCTCTGGATAATTAAGCTCACAAAAGATCCATAGAAAGTACAGGCCATCAACTCAACAGCTTCTCCATAGAAAATATTTATTTAAGCATTACAGCAATAGCATCATCCAAAAAGTGACGTGTTTCGGCCTTAGGCCATCACCAAAAGCCTAAGGACGAAACGCGTCAGTATTTTTCGATAACGTTATTGCTGTAATGCTTACATAAATATTTTCTATGGAGAAGCTGTAGAGTTGCCGTGCCGGCCTGTATGTTCTATATTGTGTTTGTACTCTTGCATAGGCCTGTATTCACAAGTACTGCTCTTCAAGGTGTCGTAAAGATGGAAAAGGGCCCTACCTTTTCTTAAATGCTATCTGGAGCCCTCTATAGAAGCCATGGGATTTGGTTGGTGCAGTATGTGCTGGCAACATCATAGAAAGTGATAGTAAATAATGAGATGTTGTATGGAAGACCACAATACTGCTAGTATCTTGTGAATTCCTACTAAAGACCAGGTCTGGCAAGGTGGGTCCTATACCAAAGGATCCACATACAAAGCAACAAAGAGCATCAAAGGACTGTTTTTTGTACAGGAGCCTCCAGAAGTATATTTACGCCATGGCATAATATATGGTTACATGGTTGGTTACATGGTTACTAAGGTTGAATAAAGACACCAGTCCATCCAGTTCAACCTGATTGTCTACAATTGTCCCTATCCCTTTACATTGCACACTCACATCGGTCCCTACCCTCAAGGAGACCACAACCTAAGGTCCCCATTCATATTCTAGGGCCAATTTTGGACAGAAGCCAATTAATCTACCTGCATGTCTTTGGAGGGTGGGAGGAAACCCACGCAGGCACAGGGAGAACATGCAAACTCCAGGCAGGTAGTGTCGTGGTTGGGATTCAAACCAGCAACCCTTTTTACTGCTAGGCGAGAGTGCTAACCACTACACCACTGTGCCGCCGTAATATGTCACATGTTCACCAAATTAAAAAGTACATCTATTTATACTGCAAGCACACTTTCCATACAAGTACACAGGGCAAAAGTATAAACTGGAGCAATCTGAAAACCATTGCCAAGATAGAGCTGATGATCGTGCTGAAAATGCCTGCTGTAAGGCATATTGCCACCATAAAATAAATGTAAGTCTATTAGCAAATGCTATGTTCTTCTAAGAAGCTACTTGATGGTGATGCCTGCCTTTGGGATCTAAATTTCTTCAGCTTTCTTGCCTTTTCAACAAAGTTTTCTGTTGAATTTACTACATATTTAAAATTTTCTTATTAGATATGCAAAAAAGTTTCACTTTTTCAAATTCAGCACTTTTACTATAGTATCACTTGTACGTAGCAAGTTGTTTAATTCAATAAAAGTACTTTGTGTTACATTACATTGTACAAGGTTTGACAAGTAAATGGATAAATCAATATGACTAAACTGCCATTATTTAAATTCTGATAATAATCAGAAGAATTATTCTCAGGCAGAAATAAAATAGCACATCATTATCTTTTTAGCAAAGGTGCATAGCAGCACTGTGTGTGTAGCACGATGTAATTGGTAGGTACCCAGTTTAAAAGAGGAGTATGGTCAAAGCTTTTTTTTGGTCACAGGTAGGGATGAGCCGAACACCCCCCGGTTCGGTTCGCACCAGAACTTGCGAACGACCCCCGCGTTCGGCACGAACGTTAGAACCCCATTGAAGTCTATGGGACTCGAACGTTCGAATTGGAAAGTGCTAATTTTAACGGCTAATATGCAAGATAGTGTGCTAAAAAGGGTTTGGCGATCTGCCTCCTGCCTCAGGGGACATGGGTCACTGCAAAAAAAAGTTTTAAAAACTACCGTTTTGGCGGGAGCACTGATTTTAATGACGATTAAAGTGAAAAAAAAAAAGTGAAATATTCCTTTAAATATGGTGCCTGGGGGGTGTCTATAGTATGCCTGTGAAGTGCCACGTGTTTCCCGTGTTTAGAACAGTCCCTGCACAAAATGACATTAAACGGAAATAACACCATTTAAAACTGCTTGCGGTTTTAATGTTATATCTGGTTCCTGTAATATGGTTGAAAATCATTCAGAAAAATGACATGGGTAGCCCTCCCTGCCCATTACCAGCCTATTTGGGTCTTGTACGCATATTAAGGGGAACCCCGTACCCATATTAAAAAAAGGAAATGCGTGTGGCCCCCAGGCCCTATATACTCAGAACAGCAGTATACAGGCGGTGCAAACAAGACAGGGACTGTGTAGGTTTGTTGTGTTAAGTTGAATCTGTTTGTCATTTTCAAGCGGTACATTATTAAAGTGTAGCTCCAGTCAAAAAAAATATCTTTAAGCTTTTTGGAAAACATAGGGAAGGGTTATCACCCCTGTATAATTTGTTTTGTCGTCCATCTTTTTTCATCTCACTTGCTGTTGTCTCCTTCCGTTTGCAAGTAGGAGATGTTTGTAAATTGGATGTTTGAAAGTAGGGGCCTGCCCTATATGCTCTGCAGAAATGGCGGAACAAGGTGTTGGTTTTGCAACAACATTGTAAGCCCTCAAAGTGACTCTTGGTGGCCGCTGGAGCGCCCTGCTGTGAACGATTATATCAAGAATTGTAATTACATGCCATTGTTGAACAGTGGTAGAAAAATTGACCTTTGGTGGTTGTGGTGCTGGTGCCACAACACTATAAGTCCTCACAGTTACTCTGGGTGGGCACAGGAAGGGGCCCTCCTGTGAAATATTATATCAAGAATTGTAATTACATGTCCCTGTTAAACAGGGGCAGAAAAATTGGGCCTTAGGCACTGGTGCCATCACACTGCAACCTCTGCCATACACTCTAGTTTTATTGCAGGAATTAGCCCTGCTGCAAAGCATTGCATCAAAAATTGTACTTAAACTCCCCTGTTAAACAGGGGCAGAAAAATTGGGCTGCTGGCATCACCCAGAACCAAAAATGTTCTTCCAACATATCAGCGGAGGAGGAAGAGGATAGACAATCAACATAACAGGACAGTCACTCAGCATCAGCATAGGCAGTCTTGAAGGGATGTGGTATTTCAAAAAAAATTATTCGGTTACATCAGCTTCAGGTGCTTGGTAGCTGTGGGTGATCCAAGACTGATTCATCTTGATGAAGGTCAGTCGATCAACTGATTCGGTGGACAGGCGCACCCTGTGATCGGTAACGAAGCCACCAGCAGCACTGAAGGTGCGTTCCGAAAGAACGCTGGATGCAGGACAGGCCAGGAGCTCAATTGCATACTGTGCAAGCTCTGGCCAGTGATCCATCCTCAAGACCCAGTAAGCCAGAGGATTTTCAGTGGGAAAGGTGTCCAAGTCTGACCTTGCCCCTAGGTATTCCTGCACCATGTAAATTAGACGCTGGCGATGGGTGCTGGAACCAATCATACCTTGGGGCTGCGGACTAAAAAATTGTCTGAACGCATCAGTCAGACGGCCACCTTCTCCACCGCTCCTTCTGACTGATGCCTCAGCAACACGTTGTCCAGGACCAGGAGTTTGTGACCTCCCAGTCTCTGGGAACGCATTGCACAGAGCTTTCTGCAAGGCCTCCCGGAGATGTCTCATCCTCTGCTCCCTCTGCGATGGCAAGATAAGGTCGGCAACCTTACCCTTGTACCGTGGATCAAGGAGAGTGGCCAGCCAGTAATGGTCCCTCTCCTTGATCCGAAGAATACGAGGATCCTTCCGCAGGCTTTGCAGGATCAGGGAGGCCATGCAGCGTAGGTTAGCTGAGGCATTCGGTCCGGAGTCCTCTGGGTCACTAAGGACAACATGATCCGCAGCTACCTCCTCCCAGCCACGTACAAGTCCACGTGTTTCTTGGGACTGTAAATCATCCCTATAAGACTGCTGCTGCTGATGCTGAGTGCCAGCCTCCACCTCCATGCTGACACAATCATCCTCCTCCTCCTCTTCCTCCTCCTCACCCTCTTCCTGTGTGATGGGTGGCACAGCAGGAACACTGTCTGGATAAAGGGGGCCTTGAGAGGCAAGGAAGTCCTCCTCTTCCTGCCTCTGTTCTGCCTCAAGT
This sequence comes from Lithobates pipiens, assembly GCF_037356315.1. Taxonomy (NCBI): domain Eukaryota; kingdom Metazoa; phylum Chordata; class Amphibia; order Anura; family Ranidae; genus Lithobates; species Lithobates pipiens. Next base: position 158,400,839 of record NW_027507903.1, read on the forward strand.
GCCCTGTCCATTATTCCACGCAGCGTATGCTCCAAGAGGTGGACAAGAGGTATAGTGTCACTGATGCATGCACTGTCACTGCTCACCATCCTTGTGGCCTCCTCAAACGGTGACAGGACAGTGCATGCATCCCTGATCATGCCCCACTGGCGTGGTGAGAAAAAACCAAGCTCTCCTGACCCTGTCCTGGTGCCGTAGTCGCACAGGTACTCATTGATGGCCCTCTGCTGCGTGTGCAGCCGCTGCAGCATGGCCAATGTTGAGTTCCATCTGGTGGGCATGTCACATATAAGGCGGTTCTTGGGCAGGTTCAACTCCTTTTGGAGCTCAGCCAGCCGAGCACAGGCATTAAATGATCGGCGGAAATGCACACAGACTCTCCTGGCCTGTTTCAGGACATCCTGTAAGCCGGGGTACCTGCCCAAGAACCGCTGCACCACCAGGTTAAGGACGTGAGCTACACAGGGCACATGGGTCAGTTGTCCCTGTCGGAGGGCGGAGAGGAGGTTGGTGCCATTGTCGCAAACCACCATTCCTGGCTTAAGCTGGCGTGGCGTCAACCACCTCTCGGCCTGCCCCTGCAGAGCTGACAAAACATCCGCCCCAGTGTGGCTCCTGTCCCCCAAACAAACCAGCGCAAGCACGGCATGGCATCGTTTTGCCTGCGTACTTGCGTAGCCCCTGCAACGCCTACGGAGCACCGCTGGTTCTGAGGACAGAGCACTGGAAGAGGCCGTGGAGGAAGAAGAAGAGGAGGGGGTGGAGGAGAGAGGTGTGTCACAACCAATAGTAGCATTTTGGAGGCGTGGTGGCGGAACAACCTCCAATACTACTGCACCTTGTCCTGCATCCTTCCCAGCAGCCAGAAGAGTGACCCAATGGGCCGTGAAAGACAGGTAACGTCCCTGTCCATGCCTGCTGGACCATGAGTCAGCGGTAATATGCACCTTACCGCTGACCACCCTGTCCAGCGAGGCAAGGACATTGCCTTCCACATGCCGGTAGAGAGCCGGAATTGCCTTCCGTGAGAAAAAGTGGCGTTTGGGGACCTGCCACTGAGGAACCGCACATTGTACAAACTCACGGAAGGGGGCCGAATCTACCAACTGAAAAGGCAGCAGTTGAAGTGCTAGCAATTTAGCCAAGCTAGCATTCAACCGCTGGGCATGTGGATGGCTGGGAGTAAATTTCTTCCGCCGGTCCAGCAGCTGGGGCAGGGACATTTGTCTGCTATAATCGGACGTGGATGTACCACTAGCAGAGTTCCCGGAAGCACTTGGCTGTGACACACCTAATTCTACACCTTCATTCCTCTCAGAGCAGGTTTCAGAGAGGACTGAAGGTCTAGTGGGGTTGGAGATGCCAGCTGATGAGGAGCAAGGAGAGGTCCGCTTTGTTCTTTGGTGTGGGTCTTTGAGGTATGCTTGCCAACGAGCTGCATGGCAGGTCAACATATGTCTGGTCAAGCATGTGGTGCCCAAGCGGCTGATGTTTTGGCCACGTGAGATACGCTTGAGACATATGTTGCAAATAGCAGCGGTGCGATCTGATGCACTCGTCTCAAAAAAGGCCCACACCAAAGAACTTTTAGAATAACGCGCAGAGGAAGCGCTCTGCGCAGAGGAAGCGCTCTGCGCAGGCGGAGCTCTGCGGTGTGATTCAGTCGGTGTGCTGCCCCTAAGCTGGCCCCCGGAGGGCATCCTGCCTCGTTGGACATGTGCCTCCTCCTCCTCCTCCTCCTCCTCCTCCTCCTCCCTCCTTCCAGGCACCCACGTGGAGTCAGTGCCCTCATCATCCCCTCCCTCTTCATCGCTGTAGCAAACCTGGCAGTATGCTGCAGCTTGTGGAACATTACTGCCAGATTGCTGTCCTTCTTGAGCATCCCCTCTCTCTGTGCTCACGCTACTGCCTTCCTCTAGCTGAGTGTCATCATCAGAGCCCACCAAACACTGGGCATCCTCCTGGAGCATGTACCCAACACTGTGCTCAAAGAGTTCAGGAGACTCCTCAGGAGGACGTGGTGGGTCTAGGGAAGGAGTCACTGATGATGACATTGAGAGGAGGGACGACGATGTGTTGGCAGCTGCTTTTCTACTACCCTGAGACTGGGTGAGAGAGGATGAGGAGGATGAAGAGGGCTTGGTCATCCACTCTACCAAGTCGTTGGCATGTTGCGGTTCAACATGTCCAGCTGCAGAAAAGAAGGACAAGCATGTCCCATGGCCACGTGCTGATGCACCGCGTCCCCGACCAGCACTGTTGTCTCTAGACACAGAGCCTGCTTGCCCTCTTTTATCGGCTCGCGCCTGTCTGCCTCTCCTTGCTGGCCTTCCAGACATGGTAATGGCCTGAAGGGAGTTGGGTAAAACAGTAGTTGGGTAGTTTATATTGTGCTGGAGGCACACAACACCCACTAACTCCTGCAGATGCCTTTTTTATAGAACAGCAGAGTTAAAGGGGTATATACAGATGTATACTGTGCTGTGCTGGAAGCACACACAACTTCCAATAACTCCAGCAGATGCCAATCGGGCCCAAATACAGAACAGCTATGTAGGTGGATAATAGCGGTATGTACTGGGTACAGAGCAGGCACACAGCACGCACTATCTCCTGAGTGACACTGCTGACTGCAAGCTCTATTGTTAAAGATGGACCACTAGCTATATAGGTGAGGTGAATATCACGGTGTATACTGCGGTCAGGGCACGCAGACAATAACAAGAAAACAGCAGAGTTAAAGGGGTATATACAGCTGTATACTGTGCTGTGCTGGAGGCACACACAACTTCCAATAACTCCAGCAGATGTCAATCGGGCCCAAATAGAGAACAGCTATGTAGGTGGATAATAGCGGTATGTACTGGGTACAGAGCAGGCACACAGCACGCACTATCTCCTGAGTGACACTGCTGACTGCAAGCTCTATTGTTAAAGATGGACCACTAGCTATATAGGTGAGGTGAATATCACGGTGTATACTGCGGTCAGGGCACGCAGACAATAACAAGAAAACAGCAGAGTTAAAGGGGCATATACAGCTGTATACTGTGCTGTGCTGGAGGCACACACAACTTCCAATAACTCCAGCAAATGACAATCGGGCTCAAATAGAGAACAGCTATGTAGGTGTATATAGTGGTATGTACTGGGTACAGAGCACGCAGACAGCACGCACTAACACTACTGACTGCAAGCTCTATTATTAAAGCTAGATCACTAGCTATATAGGTGAGGTGAATATAGTGGTGTATACTGCGGTCAGGGCACAGACAGTAACCACTACACAAGAGCAAAATAGTAAATCAGCCAAAAACGATTGGTGTGTAACTGTGTTGAAGGTACACAGAACACCCACTGCTTCAGATGCTAACAAACACTACACGAGGCCGCCTGAAAGGCAGCTTTATATAGTGTGGGGCGTGCACTACACTGTCTGAGCTATGATTGGCCACAGGCAGGATGCCTGTGACCAACCATTGCTCTTCCCGCTACTGGCGCTGCGATTGGCCAAGCATGCGGGGTCACAGTGCATGCTTGGCCAATCGTGAGACAGCAATGCATTGCGCCATCGCAGTGCATTGTGGGCCACACGAATTTTGCCGCGAACGGCCCAAACGTTCGGAATTCGGCGAACGCACGAACGACCGATGTTCGAGTCGAACATGTGTTCGACTCGAACACGAAGCTCATCCCTAGTTACAGGAGTGCACTTACTTGCGACTTCACAGAGCTGATCAGGGCTTTGTGAAGGATCCCAACCATATTGTCGGGATCTACCCAACTGCCTGATTGACAGCTGGCTCCAGCTGTCAGCACATGTTTGAGAGCCAAAGACAGTGAACACTGGAGGAGCAGAGCAGAAAGGGGTGACTGACAGTCACTGCTCTCCATTCCAAGAACAAAAGCTAAGCAATAATGAGTTGCTCAGTTCTTAGTCTTAGAGCCGGAGGGGTACAGCTACAGCATCACACTGATGCTACAACATGGAGGTAAGTATGTACTGTATGTTGGACTTTTTAGAAACCCCAAGGTTCCCCTTTAACCACTTGCCATCCGGGCCAGCTTTGACATTCTCACATACACAGATTATATACTTTCTGAAAGCAAGGACCCTGGAGAAAAAAACAAAACGGGCACTGCCCAAGGGGCTCGGGCCACTAGGGGGCCCCATCAGGGTTGCCAGCCTCAGTAAAACCAGGGACAGTATGTAAAAATCAGTTTTTTTTTTTTTTTTTTTTTACATCTGTCTCTGAAATGCCCCTTACTGACATCCTTTTGGTCTAAAAATCCTGAGATTACAGCTGTCCCACCTCTCCAGTACCTTCTCAACCAATAGAAACATGTCTGTGTATACTGTGTGATTGTACACTGTGTGTGTGTATTCTGTGTGGCCCCATAATCTCTGATTGCTTGGGGGCCCCATAATCTCCTATTGCCTGAGGGCCCCATGAGTTGTAAGTCTGCCCCTGCTTACATGTGATACCGCACATGTGATACCGCACATGTGATACCGCACATGTGATACTGTACATTAGAGCTGCACGATTCTGGCCAAAATGAGAATCACAATTTTTTTGCTTAGAATATAAAGATTGCGTTTCTCTCACGATTCTCGCAACGTAAAATCTTTCACATTATACAAAAAAAAAAAAAAAATGGGCTAACATTACTGGTTAGTTTTTTTATTTTTTTATTCATTAAAGTAATTTAAAGTAATTTAAAAAAATGCATTTGAAAGATTGCTGCACAAATACAGTGTGACATAAAATATTGCAACAACCACCATTTATTCTCTAGAGTGTCTATTAAAAAAATGATATACAATGTTTTGGGGTTCTAAGTAATTTTCTAGCAAAAAAAAAAAGATTTTAACTTGAAACCAACAAATGTCAGAAAAAGGTTTAGTGTTTAAGTGGTTAAACATTTTTCACTTACACAAAGTCTATTTCTTGACAAATTGTTACAATGTTTATACTTAAGTTCAACTGATAAAGAATGTTTTTATTCTGGGCAGACTGCCCAGTTATTCTCTTCCTTTCTTTTGATGGCTGTGGCTTCAGAAGAGCAGAGAGAATTCTTTGCATAGAAAGAATTGTGAAACACTTTAGTCAAGATTGCGATTCTGGACTATTAATTGTGCAGCTCTACTGTACATGTGATACTGTACAAGTAATACCTTAGAGCCGGTTCACACAGCGGGCGATGCGAGGCGACACGACTCGCCTCGCCTCGCTCTCGCAAGTCGCCCCCGTTCTGTACAATGGAACCGTTCTGAGAGGAGCGACTCGAGTCGCTCCGACTCAGAAAAAAGGTTCCTGTACTACTTTTGGGCGACCTCGGGGCGACTTGCATTGACTTCTATACAGAAGTCATTTGCAAGTCGCCGCTGAGGCCGCGGCAGGTCGCGGCGAGGCAAGTCGGAGTCGCCTCGCCTCGCCTGCAGTGTGAACCGGCCCTAACATGTGAGGTGCGATCATTGTTGCATGTGGGATCTACGTTTGCATTTGTGAGTGAACATAGGGGGAATGTAGGCATTTTTTTTTCTTAAAATAATTTTTTTTCACTGTCACTAATTTTTTTAAAATCAACTTTATTTGCTATGGCAATACAAATACCTAGTTTTTGTACCCAAACTAAAATTTTCTTCCCACAAATAAAGCTTTCTTTTGGTGGTATTTTATCACCTCTGCAGTTTTTATTTTTTGCACTATAAACAAAAAAATATCGACAATTTTGAAAAAAATTATTATTTTTAACTTTTTCTTATAATAAATATCCAAATTAAAAAAAAAATGTCTTCATCAGTTTAGGCCAATATGTATTTTTCTACATATTTGTGGTAATAAGAGTGATCAATATGATTGTAGATGCTATAACTTTTGCGCAAACCAAAGCAGGGGATAGTTTTATTTTATTATACACTTTTTTTTTTACTAGTAATGGCTGTGGTCAGCGATTTTTAGTGGGACTGCGACATTGCGGTATATAGATAGGAAACTTTTGACACTTTTTTCGGGACCAGTGACATTTATACAGAGATTAGTGCTATAAGAATTTACTGATTACTGTATAAATGACACTGGCAGGGAAGTGGATAACACTAGGGGGCGATCAAAGGCTTAAGTGTTCCCTAGGGGGGTGTTTCTAACTGTGGGGGGAGTGGACTGACAGGGAGTACAGAGAGATCGCTGTTCCTGATCACTAGGAATGGACAATCTCTCTTTACTCCCCTGTCAGAACGGGGATCTGCTTTGTGTACACTGAAAAACCCGTTTCTGGCTCTCTGTGCAGTAATCGCGGGTGGCCGGCGGACATCGCAGCCGCCAGGCCACACGCGCACACGCAACTGCTAAAGCTTTTGTAAGGAACTCCGTACTGGTATGGCAATTTGTGCAGTAGAGCCACCCTGCTGCAGTATATCTGCGGTGCCTGGTCGGCAAGTGGTTAAAGGTTTTTTTTTTTAACCTTAAAATGGTTGTTAACCTCAAAGATGAAATATGAACAAAGTATATCCCTCTATACTGTGTGCTTGTCTCTATTAAGAGCATTACGTGTAATTTCTGTCTTTATTCCTCTGCTATCAGCATGAATAATTTCTGACAATTTTTCCTGACACCAAAAGAAAAATTGTGACAGGGGAGGGAAACAGCCTCAGCTCTGTTCCTGTGAGCTGTGTGGAGAGGGGTGTGTCCCTTCCCTCCAATCAGCTCTCTGAGTTCTCCTCACTGAGCTCTGCAGAGTGTAATTTCAGTTCCCTGCTCCCTTTTTTCCGATCTCTTAGACAAGCATTATAAATACAGCACTTTGAACAGATGTAGAGACGAGAAGATGCAGATAAACAGGTACAGCTTATGTAGGAGAACTTGTTTCCTCTCCATGCATCACCTGAGGCCAGTCACTTTACAGGGTATATGCAAGGGTTTACAACCACTTTAATGTATTCTCTGCATTAAGGTTAAAAAAAAAAAAACTTCCGTGATTAGGGCGGTGCAGCTCTTGTTCTGGGATGGCGTCATATGACGGCGGCCCAGAATGGCCACTCTTGCGTGCCCGTGCAGCACGGCGATCGAGGCCGCGCCGTGTTGCTAGGACACGGCGTGACCCCAATCTGTGTAAAGAGCCACTTCCACAGCTCTTTAACTATGTGATTGACTGTGTCCAATCACAGCCAGTCACATGTAAACACAGAGATGCCGGTAATCGGCTCTCCTCGCCTCACACTGACAGAGTGTGAGGAGAAGAGAGTCGATCAGCGGCATCTCCTTACAGGGGACAGCTAGGGATGTAATCAGGGCAATGATCATCTGTGCCCTGACTACAATAAAGAAATAGTGTAACATACAGTTCCCACCAATGCCAGCATAGAGTGCCCACCAGTGGCGGCAATCAGTACCCGCCATTGCCCACAAGTGCCACAAATCAGTGCCCATTAGCCATGCCAGTCAATGCTGGCAATCAGTGCCGCCTATCACTGCTGTCCATCAATGCCCATCTGTACCGCCTATCCATGACGCCTATCCGTGCCCACCAGTGCCGCCTATCAGTGCCTGCCACTGTCCCCTATCAGTGCCCACCAGTGCCGCCTATTAGTGCCCATCAGTGCCGCCTATCAGTACTCATCAGTGGCACCTATCAGTGCCACCTATCAGTGCCCATAAGTGCGGAATATTAGTGCCTCCTCATCAGTGCCACCTCATCAATGCCCACCAGTTCAGCTTATCAGTGCCGCCTCATCAACGCACATCAGTGAAGGCGAAAAATTACCTGGTTACAAAATTTACAGACAGGAAAAAAGTAATGAACCTTTTTTTTTCCAAAGATTTTTTGTAAAAAATAAAAAACACAGCAGTGATTAAAAACCACCAAAAGAAAGCTCTATTTGTGTGAAGAAAATGATAAAAAAAATTGTTTGGGTACAGTGTAGCATGACTGCGCAATTTTCATTCAAAGTGCGACAGCGCTGAAAGCTGAAAAATGGCCTGGGCAGGAAGGGGGTGTTAGTGCCTGGTAGGCAAGTGGTTGAACATGGACACTATCATGAGTGCTAATTTAAGGGCAAAGACCCTATAAATAAACCAAAGGACCAATCAGTGCTGGAAGCTCCAGCATACATCCTCAGCCATGGGCTTGCATGCTTGTGTGAACGAATGTGCAAGGTACAATCAGGGTATAAGTCATCCCACACAGCCACTAACAGGAGTTGGTAGGTAAGTACCTTACAGTAATTCTTTCCCACCTGATATAAGCATTGATAATTGAGGACATTATAACAGAATAGTTAAGACATGCTGTGAGGGGTTAGCTCGGCAGCGGGTGTGTGTGACCCCCTGGATGGGTTCACAACACAAAGTCAGGCACAGCAGACAGCGGTGTAGGTTCAAAAAACAAAAGATCCGGTTTATTTAGGCTACATGCAGTGATACATATAACAGCCAAACAAAATAAAACACGAAAATAAATCCTGGTCAGCTTGACCTCTAACTACACACGTAGACTCCCTGTCTAACAACTGGGTGCAGCCTTGTGCTGCCCCAGTCCCTGTCTCTATTGTAGGGGTTTGCCACACAGGCGTTAACTCACCGCACAGAACAGATCTCAGACTCCCCAGTCTATACACACAAAACTGGTTCCAGGATGGAGCATCTCCCTATGCATGCTGGGGTTTTTTGTAGAGGTCTTAATGAGCCCACTTACTACAGCTGGGCTCATTAACTCTTCCCCTCTAATTGTAAAAGTCTGCATAAAGCCTGAATCTAGGACACACATATTTCCCATCCTGAATACAACCAGGTGATTTTACCTGCGTGCTGCCACAATGCCTATAGCTTCAACTGCATATTGTATCTCCAAATGTAATCGTTTTAACGTGCACTTTTCCCTCTGTTTATGTCTATGTCTACGCATTTTTGTCTCTGTCTATGCATTTTTATCTATGCTTATCTGTCTATGCATTTTTTCTGTCTATGCATTTTTGTCTCTGTCTATGCATTTTTATTAATGCTTATCTGTCTACACATTTTTTCTGTCTGCGCATTTTTGTCTCTGTCTATGCATTTTTATTAATCTCTGTCTATGCATTTGTTTCATCATATGCATACATTTTCATTTGATTTACATATAGTGCATAACAAATGATGTACTGAAAATGGATAACATAATGACTTGCCTAATAAAATTTATTTTATGGAATTCTTTCATAACCTTCATGTATTTGGATTTCCAGCACATGCCAAAATGACTGTTTTAGTGCCATGAGAATAGAACACTTGTTCACATTGTGTATGATTATACACTATATTGTCAAAACTATTATTTTATTATAACTATAACAGCCTCAACTCTTCTGGAAAGGCTGTCCACAAGGTTTAGGAGGGTTTCTATGGGAATGTTTGCACATTTGTGAGGTCAGGCACTTAGACGAGAAGGCCAGGCTCGCACTCTCTGATCTCATTTATCCCAAAGGTGTTCTATCGGGTTGAGGTCAGGACCATTTTAAAGTTCCTCCACCCCAACATCCATGTCTTTATAGACCTTGCTTTGTGCACTGGACCAAATCATTTGGTTGAGGGGGATTATAGTGTGGGGTTGTTATTCAGGGGTTGGCCTCTTAGTTGCAGTGAAGGAAACTCTTAAGGCATCAGCATATCAAGACATTTTAGACAATTTTATGCTCTCAACTTTGTGGGATGGCCCTTTCCTGTTCTATCATGACTCTGCACCAATGCACAATCAAGGTCCATAAAGACATGGATGAGCAAGTTTGGGGTGGAGGAACTTGACTGGACTGCACAGAGTCCTGATCTCAACTTGATAGAACACCTTTGGGATGAATTAGAGTGGAGACTGTGAGCCAGGCATTCTCGTCCAACATCAGTGCCTGACCTCATAAATGCGCTTCTGGAAGACTGGTCAAACATTCCCATAGACACACTGCTAAACCTTGTGCACAGCCTTTCCAGAAGAGTTGAAGCTGTTATAGCTGCAAAGGGTGGGCCAACTCAATATTGAACCCTACGTACTAAGACTGAGATGCCATTAAAGTTCATGTGTGTAAAGGCTTTTGACAATATTGTGTATATTAAACAAACCTAAATGAAACAAGGCCTACAGCAGATAATTCTACACCAGCCTATAGATACATTCTCTGACTCTGGTGTTAGTTAACTGTCGTTTTTTATTATTCCACATACTGCTATGCTAATGTGTTATACAATTTAGTATGAAATAATTATAGTCTAACGTGTATCTGTATCTCATGTCCGCTCCTAGGGTCCTCAATGGGTAGCTGTCTCTTAAAGCGGTAGTAAACCCGCACATTTTTTTTTTTTTTTTAAACCTGCAAAGAAAAAGGCATAATGAGCTAGTATGCACCGCATACTAGCTCATTATGAAATACTTACCTTAGAACGAGGCCCCGACATCTGGCCCGATCCACGCCGAGGGAGCTGACATGCTCCCTCGGCGTTTCTTCCGGGTATCGCGGCTCCGGCGCTGTGAGTGGCCGGAGCCGCGATATCGTCACTCCCGCGCATCCGTATAGGTTTAGGAGATATTTTTTTACCTACAGGTAAGCCTTATTATAGGCTTTCCTGTAGGTAAAAGTTAAAAATGTGGGTATACAACCACTTTAAGTCTATAACGACTTGTAAAACATACTTGGTGCAAAAGGGTTTACTGCAGTTTTTGATTATCCCATTTACTCAATATAAATACCACACTTCAACCACTTGCCGACCGTTGCACGCCGATATACGTCGGCACAATGGCAGCAGTGGGCAAATGGGCGTACCTGTACGTCCCCTTTAATTGGTGGGGTTAGCAGCACGCCATGGGACACCGGCGATCGTGTCACGGAGCCGCAGAACGGGGAAGTGCCTATGTACACATGGCATTTCCCCGTTCTGCCTTGTGGCATGACAGAGATCACTGCTCCATGTCATCGGGAACAGTGATGGCTGTCATGTGAGTAGTAGCCCATCCCCCCCCAACAGTTAGAATCACTCCCTAGGACACACTTAACCCCTTCATCGCCCCCTTGTGGTTAACCCCTTCCCTGCCACTGTCATTTACACAGTAATCAGTGCATTTTTATAGCACTGATCGCTGTATAATTGACAATGGTCCCAAAAATTTGTCAAAAGTGTTCGATGTGTCTGCCATAATTTCCCAGTCCCAATAAAAAAATAAAAATAAATTGCAGATCGCCGCCATTACTAATAAAATAATTAATAAAAATGCCATAAAACTATCCTTATTTTGTAGACGCTATAACTTTTGCGCAAACCAATTAATATATGCTTATTGCGTTTTTTTTTTACCAAAAATATGTAGAAAAATACATATCGTCCTAAACTGTGGAAAAAAAATAATTTTTTTATATATTTTTGGGGGATATTTATTATAGCAAATAGTAAAAATGATTGCGTTTTCTTTCGAAATTGAAGCTCTTTTTTTGTTTATAGCCCAAAAAATAAAAATCACAAGAGGTGATCAAATACCACCAAAAGAAAGCTCTATTTGTGGGGAAAAAAAATTTGTTTGTGTACAACGTCGCATGACCGCGCAATTGTGCAGTGCCGAATTGCAACAAGTGCTCTGGTCAGGAAGGGGGTAAAATCTTCCGGGGCTGAAGGGGTTAAACTGCACCACCCAGGTTCTCCAGGTTGCAGTGATGACAGTAATCCTATATTTCACTGTGGATTTATACATTTGCATGCACCAAGGAAAAACACAAAATAATATAAAATGCTTACAAATGTCAGACCATACATTCATTTTAGATCTACATAGATGTTACATACCATTGGATACTGGGCTTTTCACATGATTCTGGCCAGTCTTAGAGCGAGTTCCATATTGCCCTGAAAACTCACTGGCTTGAATTGGCATGTTGTTCCATGGAGCCTGTGCTTGCTGAATGGGATCATCAGCAGCACATGGTGGGCTCAGGCTACCAGTCCAACTCATATCCAAGTCATGACGCTCCTCCTTAAGTTTCTCCCCTTCTTTGCCAACACGCTGGTAAACCCGCACAGTGCTGTCATTCAGCAGTCTCCTCATACCAGTGATCTGTTTCTTTATTTCCATACCTTCATCCCCTGTGTAAATAACAAGAAAGATTAGACATGCTTTGGCGCCCAAACCAACCATCCTCTGCCAGGATCATCACACAGAACACTTTTACGTGGTCAGTAGCACAGTAGGGAATTGAAGCAGGGAATACCCAAACATATAAGAAGCAAAGGCCTGACGAAGCCCATCAAGCTCAGCCTATAAATAAAACATCACTTTTACAGTAGACTTATTTTAAACACATGGTCTAGTCCTAAAGCAATCCACTTACCATTTTTACTTTTTTTATGTGAAACGCAATTGAGATTTTACTGAATTAGTCTTAATTATTTTCATTTTTTTTTTAATTAGAAGGTTTTTACACAGTTACAAAGAGTCAAATATTGATAATATTGTTTTTTTTTTTTTTTTTTTTTTTACATTTGATAGGTTTTCAATGAGATAAAAATAATTGTAGAATACCATGCATTCATCTTTATTTGTGGCAATTTTCACAATAATAATAACTAACAGAGGATGCATGGTCCGCACTCTTTGCAATTGAAGAATAATAATAATAATAATAATAAAAGAGGAGAAGAGGGAGGGCAAGGAGGGTGAAGGGCAATGAAAGGTAAAATTAACCTTCTGAACTTCGGACGGCTTTACCCCCTGGGTTTTACCACCAGGGCATTTTTTTGCTATTCAGCACAGTGCTACTTTAAAGTGGTAGTAAACTCTTTTCTAGTATTTTTACATACAGGTAAGCTAATAATAAAGCTTACCTGTAGCTAAAATGAATATTTCAGTGACCAGCAGCCGGTGAGGCCACTTAAATGACAATTACGTGGCAGTGCGACACTGTACCCAAATAAAATTTATGTACTTTTTTTCACACAAATAGAGCTTTTGTGGTGGTATTTAATCACCGCCGGGGTTTTTTTTATTTTTTGCTATATAAAATTAAAAAATACAGAAAATTAAAAAAAAAAAAAATTCTTAGTTTCTGTTATAAAATTTTGGGAACAAACAATCTTTCTTCATAAATTTAGGCCAAAATGTAGTCTGCTACAATTCTTTGGTAAAGTAACCCACATCAGTAAATGTATATTATTTAGTCTGTGTTTAAGTTATAGATTCTACAAACTATGGTATATATATATATACATATATATATATATATATATATATATATATTTGAAAATTGATCAGTCCTGATGTACTGACTGCCTCTCTCATTTCCTGAGGCCAGGGCAGTACAAATCCCCCTCCCCCCCACCCCCCCATTAACCCTTTTTGGAAAGTAGCAAGTTTTTTAAAGTTGTAAATTTTTGTCACAATGTTTTGGAAAATTACACCTTTCATAACTAATGCCACGTACACACGACCGGACTTTTCGACAGCAAAGATCCGACGGAACGAATCCGGACAATTCGATCGTGTGTGGACTCCATCGGATCTTTGTTGTCCAAAAATCTGACGGACTTTAGAAATAGAACATGTTTCAAATCTTTCCGCCAGACCCAGTTCCTATGGAGAAATCCGCTCGTCTGTATGCTAGTCCGACAGACGAAAACCGACGCTAGGGCAGCTATTGGCTACAGGCTATGAACTTCCTTATTCTAGTCTGGTTGTACGTCATCATGTTTAAATTTGTCGGACTTTGGTGTGACTGTGTATGGCCAAGTCCGTTCATTCGAAAAGACCGTCGGAACTCCGCCGAAAGTCCGTTGGACCTAGTCTGACGGAAAGTCCAGTCGTGTGACTATTATATATCCAGCCTATTTCTCACATTTGGGGTTTACAAGTTAAAATCTGTATTTTTTGCTAGAAAATTACTTAGAACCCCCAAACATTATGTATATTTTTTAGCAGAGAATATAGAGAATAAAATGCCGATTGTTGCAATATTTTATGTCACACAGTATTTGTGCAGCAGTCTTTTAAAAGCAACTTTTTGGGGAAAAATACACTTTCAGAAATTTAAAAAAAGAAACAGTAAATTTAGCCCAATTTTTTTGTATAATGTGAAATGATGTTACGCTAATTAAATAGATACCAAACATCTCATGTTTTAAAATTGCGCACACTCGTGGAATGGCGACAAACTACGGTACCTAAAAATCTCCATAGGCGACGTTTTAAAAAAAAAAAAGGGTAGAGTTACAGAGGAGGTCTAGTGCTAGAATTATTGCTCTCACTCTGACGATTGTGGCGATACCTCACATGTGATTTGAACACATTTGAGGGAGTGAGTTCCGTATGCGTTTTCTTTGCTGCGTGGGCACGGGGGCGCTTTAAAAATGTTTTTTTCATTTATTTTTATTTTTTTACATTGTGCTTTTAAAAGAAAAAATCTTTTTGATCACTTTTAGTGCTGTCACAAGGAATGTAAACATCCCTTGTGACAGTAATAGGTGGTGATAGGTGCTCTTTATGGAGGGATCGGGGGTCTTAAAGACCCCAAATCCCTCCTTTGCACTTCAAAGAATTCAGATCGCCGAAAATGGCGATTCTGAATACTGTATAATTTTTCAAAACCGGTGCCATTGGCAGCCGAGTAAATCGGATGTGACGTTGTAACATCACTTCCGTGTTTACAGAGAGAAGACTGGAACAAGGCCGTTTCCGGCTTCGTACCAGCCTGTTTCTAGCCACTGGAAGTGGCGGATGGAGGATCGGGTCTCCAGGTGGGATGGGAGGCCCGGTAAGAGTGGTGAAAGGCGACGGGAGGGGAAAATGTCCCCTCCCGCACCTCCGGGATAACAACTGAGCGGCTTTTAGCCGCATCAGTTGTTATCCCTGGAAAACCGATCACCCGCTCTAAAAAAAGTACAAGCCGTTAAACCCGAGGCCGCATATATGCGTACACTTGGCGGGAAGGGGTTAAGAGATTAAATGTGTTTTTTTTCCCCCACCTGGGTGTGCTTGGGGGAACCGCCTGCCAGCAGTAAATGTACTTATGGTGGGTGGCAAGTGGTTAAAAATGTTCAAATTGTTAACTATCTGCTCATCTAATAATATTAGATGCCCTACCTACAAGGTAAACTGAACATACAACAGAAGCATATACAAAAAAAACATTGGCTAGAATGTAACATCAAACACCACTACACAAGGAAGGATCCTTGAACTGCCTTTAGGGAAAGGGAGCCTTGACTGTTGGAAGCATGGCATCACTGTGGGTGTGAACCTAAAGGGGAAGTTAGGAATGCCCTTAGGATTGGCTACAAAAGACCTGAGGTAACTGGGTGGAACCTGAACTCTAGGAAAAGGCTATGCTGAGGCACATCCAACTGCTCTGAGGAGATTAAGCTGTCACAAGAGTTGAGGTGCTCTGAGCCACCATAATGACTGACCCCAGCCCCTGCAGGCTCCTCAGTAATTCAAAAGGGTGAACCGCTCCAGGTGGGGTACTGAAGAAAAGCCCCCCCCCCCCTCAAAGTGGAAGCCAGGTACATTCCAGGATGACTTGTCTGCTGACCCTTGGCCAGCCTCATTGGTCCAACTCTATTTGTTGTGTAACATTATGCTGTTAGAGCCCTTTCCTTATATGGACAAGTGGTCAACTGCCTCTCTGCATGCACCCCACCTTTGTTCTCCTTGTTGTGTTTTTTCTGGTGCTTGGATGTCTTCAGTTGACTGTGTGGTTTCAGATGTAGCCAATTGCTGTGGGTCTTCTTTGTGCTTCGTTTTTTGTGTAATCACGTTTCTGACACCTGTAGCCCCTCCACCCCCTCTGTGCCTTCCCTCCCAGAGCTCTCAGGTAACCTGTCGGCAACTTTGGGACGAATGGAGCCTCCACATGTCAATGATTTCTCACTTTTTAAAACAATAGATAAAAACAGTACACAAGTTTTTGACAAAGTCCTTCATTAAAAATAAAGAATGTCCCCCATCGTAGCTCCAACGTGTCTTCTTTCTTCGTGATGTCTTCTCCCTGCGTTTCTTCTCCCTCTGCTGACGATGTCTCCCTCTTCCGGTTCTTCTCCCTCTGCTGCTGATGTCTTCTTTCTCCAGTTCTTCTCCCTCCACTGCTGATGTCTTCTTTCTACGGTTCTTCTGCTGGTTGTTCTCCCAACGCTAGCTCCCACAGTTGTGCCACCTCCATTCTCGCAGTTCTTATATAGACAAGGGGCATGGCCATCCGGTGAGGTCATCCGAAGACCCCGCCCCATTATGATGTCACCACACCATCATCCCCAGGGTGGTGATGTCATAAGGGGGGCAGGGTCCCAGAGAAGAACCTGAGGGAGAAGACATCACCGGAGAAAAAAAAGACACGTTGGAGCTACAATGGGGGACAGTCTTCATTTTTAATACTGTTTTTATTTATTATTGACACTTTTTTGGGTGAATGGGTAGGGGTACAATGTACCCCATACTCATTCACACAGAGGAGGCAGGATCTGGGGGCCACCTTCTTACAGATACCGGTAAGCCCCTTGCCTGCAGACCCCCACAACCACTGCCCAGGGTTGCTGGGAAAAGGCCCTTGTTCCCAAAGCACCCATGCCCCCCTGTTGAGGGAATGTGGCCTGATATGGTCCAGAAGGGGGGGTGCTCGTTTCCCTCATTTCCTGACCTGCCCGACTGCATGGTTGGATAAGGGTCTGGTATGGTATTTTGGGGGGCCCCACACCTTTTGTTTTTGGCATGGGGTTCCCCTTAAAATTCATACCAGACGGGTCTGGTATGGTCTTGGGGGGGGGACCCCATGCCGTTGTTGTTTTTACATTTTGGTGTGGGGTTCCCCTTCAAGATCCTCAGAGCACGCCACAAGTCAGATCAGTTAACACGATGATCCGACTTGGATGCGACTTACATTCAAATCAATGGGCTGAAATTGTGCCCAAGCCAGACCAAAGTAGTGCAAGGAGCATTTTCAAAGTTGGACCGACACAAGTCAGAGCAGTTAAGAGGGCTCTCATTGGGAACCATTCATTTTGACATGTCATGCAACTTGTGCTCTGGAAGTCAGAGCCCATGTCAGACCAGTGTGAACCAGCCCTAAGATATTATTGTCTATCTGCTGCCTTCCCTGTAATTCCACTTGGTTTGTGAAAGCTAGTACAGTAAAACCTTGGATTGCGAGCATAATTCGTTCCGGAAAGCACTTTTATATCAAAGCAAATTTCCCCAGAAGAAATAATGTAAACTGAGATGATTCGTTCCACAACTATTTATTAAGAAGTCCTTCAGTTTATAGTCCATATAAAAAGATTATAGCAATGTGATAGGTTGTTTTACCTATAAAATCTGGCAGGAGCTACAGAATATAAAAGAGAGGAACCATATTGCTAAGTGTAGCGATATGGTTACATTTAATGAAGGTACAACATTTCGCAACTCACATGGTTGATGATTAAAAGAAGCACATCTAAGTATGCAAGCATCTGGGGTAAAGCTGTCCACATAGACCATCCTCCGCACCACCGGCTCTTACCGCTGTCAGTCTGCAATCGTGACCAGGAAGACTACCCTGCAGTAGAGCGATTTGAAAGTGAGGCTTGAAGCACTAACGTGCCACTAAAACTAGCAAGCGCTTTACCACTAATGTGGCTGACAGCCAGTGTGAAAGGGCTCTAAATGTAACCATACACTTGGAGGCGACTCTGTTCTGTTTTATACTCGGTTGTGATATGACGCCACCAAACATTTTGCTTGTCTTGCAAAACGCTCTCAAACCAAGGTTTTACTGTACTGATGAACTGATTATACAGTATATAGTTAATCAGTAGTGGTTCTGCATTATGTTGTATGGTGAAGTCATATAAAAATAACTTAATCAAAACAGCTGTGAAATGACATCCAATAGAAGGAAATATTGTTTTATATGATAATAGTTCTATTAAGATAAACTTCATCCATAATAAATACTGCATTTCCTTCCCCACGTTTCTGTGAGTAATGCATATTCATGAATTCAATTTTAATATTAAAAAGCTCTAAAAGTGCATAGTGTTAAAAATAATAGCAAAACTGATGAATAGCTTTTACTAGAGAACATTATTTTCTGGTTCTGGTCCAATTACAGCCTCAAAGGAATGGAAACATGGCTGCTATGAAGCCAGTTATTTTACTACAAACCTTGGGAAAGTGAAATCCCACTACTACATATACTAATGCAAGATGGTTCTAAATAGAGAGTAGTACTTTTTCAAAATAATAAAAGTAATTTAAAGTAATACCTTTCATAGTGAGCTATTCAATTACTGATGCTAATGAAAATTCAATAGACAAAAGAGCCTAGTGATTGGAATTTTTTCCACTTCAGCAGGTTAAGCCTCTTCTTTAATTTATTTCTGTTATTTTGACCCACAAAATGACCGTGCTGTTTTTTTAATGATGCATTCAATCCAGCTCACCACTTCTGAGAGCCCACTACACACTTCACCAGGTTTCTTATAAGTGTCTGTTTTGGGATGAGTATGCTTTTCTCAGGCACATAGGCCCCCTTCTTTTGTCTGAAACTAGATTCAGACATCTGACCTGTGTGCCTGTGACAACTCATTAGCGCTCTATTTAAAATCATCCCAGTGCACCGTATCAGTGCATAAGCAGAAGCGTTTATGAGTCCCTTATGAATTTCAGTGTCCTAATTATTTATCCTGATTGTCATTCAGGTTTGACCCAATTTGCTGCCTTCCCTGACCTTCCATTAATTTCTGATTACACTGGTCTGACCTATGCTCTGACCTTCTGCCTGACTTTGACTACACACGCATCTTACAGTTTGATCCTTTCTTTACCTGTTGCCTGCTTGTCAGTCGCCACCAGTTTGGTAATTACAAGGTTCACAGCCTTGGGCTGCCACAAAGTTTCCAACCTTCTTTGTTATTTGTTGTTTGGGTATTGGTAAAGAACAAGTTCTCCTTGGATTTTGTGAAATCCAGCGGTGGTTTCTTCATAAGTGCAGAAGTCAAGATTAAGGTCCACTCTGTGCAAAACAAGCTGCACAGTGGAGGTAAGTATGACATATTTGTTATTTTAAATTAAAAAAAACAAGCCTTTACAATCACTTTAAGCCGTCCAGCCCAGATGATCTCAGCCTTTACCTTGGTCAACATCACAGAGACTATCTCCTGCGTTCCTGTTATAGACTTGCTTGGCTGACATTCCTTCTGGCTCCAGATCCTACTTGCTGTTCCACTATGCTGATCTCTGGCTTTCTGACTTTCTGGCTTGTCTGACTATCCGTTCCGGTCACTGAACTTTGGCTATAGTTTGACTACTTTTGTTCTATTTACTTTTATTATTAACCAGGTATTATTTAACTGTACTTCTGTCTCAGTCTGATTCATGGTTTCTGACAGTAGGCGAAGACCATGAATTCAGAAGATGCAGTCAATCCACTTGTTGGTAATATTTTTTCCAGATTGGATAAGCAGGATCACCGCATGTACAACCTGTGTTGCAGGCCATCCCTGCTGCTGCTGCTCTAGTCTGTGCACAGGCACCTGCCTCGAGTATTACCTCTATAAGAGGTATGTCTGGTTCCGCTCTGCTTCCCCAGTGATTTGGGGGAGATCCAGTCCAATGCAAAGGGTTTCTCAACCATGTTGAGATATACTTTGAGATGCTCCCCCAGGCATTTCCCATGGACAGAAGCAAAAGCAAAGTAGGTTTCATGATATCTTTGCTTTCTGAGGGAGCCTTGGCCTGGGGCAAACCTTCTATGGGAGACGCAAAAACCTGTCTTGAGTTACCCTGAGTTTGTGGCTTCTTTTAAAAGGGTATTTGACATTCCTGCATGCTCCGCTTCTGCTGCCAAGTGCCTCATGTCCATCAAACAGAGTACGAGAACTGCTGCCGATTATGCCGTTGAATTCCGTACTCTGGCAACAGAGGTTGCTGGGAACAATGAGGCCCTCGTGGCTGCTTTTTCTCTTTCGGATACCATCAAGGATGAGATAGCCCGAGATATACCCACTGAGCTGGAGAAGTTGATCACGTTTTCCATCCTCATTGACTCCACACTCAAAGAAAGACTCTCTATAAGGAGCTCTTGTGGAAGCCTCCTCTACATTTGTCTCCGAGCTTTGCAGTCCCACCCTTGCCTCCCTCACCTCTCATACCTTTTGGTACTGAGTTGGTTAGTGAAGATGAACCCATGCACTTGGGCTTCACGCGCCTCTCTGTGGATGAACGAACCCTTAGGAGGAGGGAGAGATTGTGCCTTTATTGTGGCCAGCCAGGTCACTTTTTGAAGTTTTGTCCTACCCATCCAGGGAACGCCTGAACCTTGAGGTCCTGTCATGGACAGACCTTAAGTGGCATTGTTTCGTCCCCAGTTATGCAGAAGGATAAGCCCCTGGTTTTGGTTACCCTTTCTTGGACTGAGTCGTCCATCGAGATACAGACTCTAATCGAATCTGGGGCTGCAGGCCTGTTCATTTATGCTATCTTTGTATCGAAGCACTCGATTCCGCTGCAGCTGCATGACACTCCACTTGCCATTGAGGTTCTTGACGGGAGACCTCTTCATCATGAGATAATCCAATTCCAATTTATTTCCTCACCTATGTTTCCAATGGTTATTGGTTATCCTTGGTTACAGAGGCACAACCCGTCTTTTGATTGGCTCCATGCTTCGGTTCTCTCCTGGTCGCCACAATGCAGTAACACATGCTTTCAGAAGGTAGCCAAGGTCCTGTGCACCTCTTCACTCTCCTTCCTGCTGGAGTACAGCAATTCTAGCGATGTCTTTGACAAAGGTCAAGCCGGTCGTATGATTGCGTAATTGACCTTCAACCTGGTGCCATACCCCCTCATGGCCGGGTTTACCCTTTGACAGTCTTGGGGGATAAGGCCATGGAGGAGTATGTTGCAGATGCACTTTCTCGAGGTTTCATCCGCAAATCCTCAACTCCTGCTGGTGCTGGTTTCTTCTTTGTGACGAAGAAGAGTGGTGAACTGAGACTTTGTATTGATTATATTATTATTCCGTTGATTATGAAGTTATTTGACCGCCTCAAGGGAGCAACGGCTTTCACAAAGCTTGATTTGTGAAATCTCATGAGGATTAAGGAGGGCGACGAGTGGAAAACTGTATTTCATACCAGAACAGGCCAACATGAGTACTTCATAATGCCTTTTGGCCTTTGTAACACCCCGGCAGTTTTCCAGGAATTTATTCACAATATCCTCTGAGATTTGTTGCACTTATGTGTGGTGGTTTATCTTGAAGATATCCTCATTTTTTCCAAGTCCCTGGAGAGCCACCACACAGATGTCTGTGGTGTGTTTCAGAAACTAAGAGAGAACCATCTCTATTGTAAATTGGAGAAGTGCGAATTCCATCATGAACAGGTTAAATTCCTGGGTTATGTAATTTCCACTGCTAGTTTTTCGATGGACCCAGAGAAACTTTCAGCAGTCCTACAGTGACCCCGACCCCTGGGTTTACGTTGTCTGCAGCGTTTCCTTGGCTTTGCCAAGTATTCCACTTAAGAAGTTGCCCGCTTCTAAGGAACTTGCTTCCATTTTTGCTCGGGAGATCTTTCGCTTACATGGGCTACCCAATGTGATTATTTCGGACAGGGGTAGTCAGTTTGTGTCCCGGTTCTGGCGAACCTTTTGTGCACAGTTGGGAATCCAGCTTGCTTTCTCCTTTGCGTATCACCCGCAGTTTAATGGGGCCACAGAACGAGCCAATTAGTCCTTGGAGCAAATCCTACATTGCTATATTTCTGACCATCATAACAACTGGTCACACCTCTTAACCTGGGTGGAATTTGTTCATAATAGTGCCTTGAATTCTGCTTCCCGATTGTCCCCGTTTATGCCGAATTATGGTTTCCAACCTTCCATATTGCCTGACTCGTTTGTTCCGCAGAGTATTCCTGCGTTAGAGGAGCATTTTTGTGGTCTTCATTCCACTTGGGCACAAGTCCAGGAGGCTTTGCGTCATGCTAATGATAGGTACAGACTCCATGCTGACTGCAGATGCCTGCCTGCTTCTTCCTACCAGGTTGGGGACAGGGTCTGGCTGTCATCTTGCAACCCCCGACTTTGTGTCCCCTTACTGAAGTTCGCACCTCGGTTTATTGGACCTTTCCGTATTCTTCGCAGGATTAACTCAGTGGCTTACACATTAGACCTTCCTTCTACTATATCCTATATCTGTATATATATATATATATATATATATATATATATATATATATATATATATATATATATATATATATATATATATACACACACACACAGTAGCTCACCAAAGTGTGTACACCCCTCACATTTTTGTAAATATTTTATTATATTTTTTTTCATTGTGACAACACTGAAGAAATGACACTTTGCTGCAATGTAAAGTAATGAGTGTATAGCTTGTATAACAGTGTAAATTTGCTGTCCCCTCAAAATAAATCTACACACAGCCATTAATGTCTAAACCGCTGGCAAGAAAAGAGAGTACACCCCTAAGTGGAAATGTCAAAATTGGGCCCAATTAGCCATTTTCCCTCCCAGTGTCATGTGACTTGTTAGTGTTACAAGGTCTCGGGTGTAATGGTGAAGCAGGTGTGTTAAATGTGGTGTTATCGCTCTCACTCTCTCATACTGGTCACTGGAAGTTCAACATGGCACCTCATGGCAAAGAACTCTCTGAGGATCTGAAAAAAAGATTTGTTGCTCTACATAAAGATGTCCCAGGCTATAAGAAGATTGCCAAGACCCTGAAACTGAGCTGCAGCATGGTGGCCAAGACCATACAGCAGCTTAACAGGACAGGTTCCACTCAGAACAGGCCTCGCCATGGTCGACCAAAGAAGTTGAGTGCACATGCTCAGCGTCATATCCAGAGATTGTCTTTGGGAAATAGACATATAAGTGCTGCCAGCATTGTTGCAGAGGTTGAAGGGGTTGGGAGGTTCAGCATGTCAGTGCTCAGACCATACTCTGTACACTGCATCAAATTGGTCTGCATGGCTGTCTTCCCAGAAGGAAGCCTCTTCTAAAGATGATGCACAAGAAAGCCCGCAAACAGTTTGCTGAAGACAAGCAGACTAAGGACATGAATTATTGGAACCATGTCCTGTGGTCTGATGAGACAAAGATAACTGTATTCGGTTCAGATGGTGTCAAGCGTGTGTGGCGGGAACCAGATGAGGAGTACAAAGACAAGTGTGTCTTGCCTAAAGTCAAGGATGGTGGAGGGAGTGTCATGGTTTGGGGCTGCATGAGTGCTGCTGGCATTGGGAAGCTACAGTTCATTGAGGGAACCATGAATGCCAACATGTACTATGACATACGGAAGCAGAGTATGATCCCCTCCCTTCGGAGGCTGGGCCGCAGGGCAGTATTCCAACATGATAATGACCCTAAACACACCTCCAAGATGACTACTGCCTTGCTAAAGAAGCTGATCGTAAAGGTGATGGACTGGCCAAGCATGTCTCCAGACCTAATCACTATTAAACATCTGTGGGGCATCCTCAAATGGAAGGTCTCTAACATCCACCAGCTCTGTGATGTCATCATGAAAGAGTGGAAGAGGACTCCAGTGGCAACCTGTGAAGCTCTGGTGAACTCCATGCCCAAGAGGGTTAAGGCAGTGCTGGAAAATAATGGTGGCCACACAAAATATTGACACTGTGGGCCCAATTTTGACATTTTAACTTAGGGGTGTACTCACTTTAGTTGCCAGCTGTTTAGACATTAATGGCTGTGTGTCGAGTTATTTTGAGGGGGCAGCAAATTTACACTGTTAAGCTGTACACTCACTACTTTACATTGTAGCAAAGTGTTATTTCTTCAGTGTTGTTACATGAAAAGATATAATAAAATGTTCACAAAAATGTGAGGGGTGTACTCACGTTTGTGAGATACTGTATATATTGTGACATTGGGGATTGTTCTGCTCAGTGGTTAGATGCCTTTTGGTAAGTTCACAGCAAACAGGAACTTTAGTTTAAGGGCATGGTAGCCCACTTTTATTAAAAAGAACAAAATAAAACGAAAGTTCATGCATGCACTTGGATGCCTACACAAAAACAATAATGAAAAATGCCAAGCCACCTGGCTCTCTCTCTCTCTTTAGCAGTACTGCCACTTGGGCTTTACTCTTCAGCCCTCTTGGCCATATAACAGGGTTCCCGTACAACTACTGTACCTCTTTTCAGCTTCCTTACTGCTCAGGCCTTCCAATTCAGGCTCTCATCTGTCTCCTTAGATGCACACAACGTCTATCTAGAAAGCAGCCCCTCATTGCTCTGATCCTCAGACTTGGGTCTCTGGCTTTCACTAGTACACACCTGCACTCTCTGGACTCCTGGAGACCTCCTGTCTCTCTGGGTGGAGTCCAGAACCCTAATCCTGACTCTGCTATAAGCCCAGGATCCACCTGCTCAATCAACCAGCCAGACTCCTGGCTGTTCCCAAAACCCGGTCCCAGGATTGGAGATTCTGTCCCACCCATAACGCTATGGAATCTCCGGGCTCCAGGTCCCCAACTGGATTTTACAAACTTTGGAGGAAACTGATAAAACAGATTCCTCCACATTAAATACCCCTGGAGCCCCTCAACCTACACACATATATATATATACACACTGTATATTGATTATTTTATATTGCAGTCCTGTCTGCAAAACAGTGTATTATGTCTTTTTTTTTTCTTTCCATATAAATGGTTATTTATATTTACTACTGCATATAGATATTTAAGAATAATTATACTTTACATAGTTACATAGTAGGTGAGGTTGAGAAAAGACACAAGTCCATCAAGTCCAACCTTTGTGTGTGATTATATGTCAGTATTACATTGTATATCCTTGTATGTTGCGGTCGTTCAGGTGCTTATCTCATTTTTTAAACTATCAATGTCCCCCGCTGAGACCACCACCTGAAGAAGGGAATTCCACATCCTTGCCGCTCTTACAGTAAAGAACTCTCTATTTAGTTTAAGGTTAAACCTCTTTTCTTCTCATTTTAATGAGTGGCCACATGTCTTGTTAAACTCCCTTCCGCAAAAAAAAAAGTCCATTGTGGGGTCACCAGTATGGTCGTTATAAATTGAAATCATATCCCCTCTCATGCGTCTCTTCTCCAGAGAGAATAAGTTCAGTGCTTGGAACCTTTCCTCATAACTAACATCCTCCAGACACTTATATTAGCTTTGTTGCCCTTCTTTGTACTCGCTACATTTCTAGTACATCCTTCCTGAGGACTGGTGCCCAGAACTGGACAGCATACTCCAGGTACGGCCGGACCAGAGCTTTGTAGAGTGTGAGAATTATCCCTTTATCCCTAGAGTTATTCCTTTTTTTAATGCATGCCAATATTCTGTTTGCTTTGTTAGCAGCTGCTTGGCATTGCATGCCATTGCTGAGCCCCCAGGTCTTTTTTCCATCCTAGATTCCCCCAGAGGTTCCTCCCCCCCACTGTATAGATTGCATTAATATTTTTGCCACCCAAATGCATTATTTTACGTTTTTCTACATTAAACTCCATTAATTTGTTCAGATCTTCTGGCAATGTTTCCACATCCTGTGGAGAAGTTATTGCCCTGCTTAACTTAATATTGCCTGTGAATACAGAGATTGAACTGTTTACCCCATCCTACAGGTTGTTTATGAACAAATTAAATAGGATTGGTCCCAGCACAGAACCCTATGGGACCCCACTAGCCACCCCTGACCATTCCGAGTATTCCCCATTTATCACCGCCCTATGGTCCATGCCAACAGACCTTATTTTGTACAGTAAATGTTTATGGGGAACTGTGTCAATTGCTTTTGCAAAATCCAGATACACCACGTCTACGGGCCTTCCTTTATCTAGATGGCAACTCACCTCCCCATAGAAGGTTAATAGATTGGTTTGTCAAGAACAATTCTTCATGAATCCATGCTGATTACTGCTAATGATACTGTTTTCATTACTAAAATCTTGTATATAGTCCCTTATGATCCCCTCCAAGAGCTTGCATACTACTCTTAGGCTAACTGGTCTGTAATTCCCAGGGATATATTTTGGGCCCTTTTTAAATATTGGCGCTACATTGGCTTTTCTCTAATACGCTGGTACTATTTCCAGTCAGTAGACTGACAGTAAAAATTAGGAAAAATGGTTTGGCAATTACTTGACTGTGTTCCCTGAGTACCTATTTTACGTAATAACTAAATTGCACACCACACTTTTTTTTTTTTTAGATTTTTATCCGATTAATGGAAACAATAACTGGACAACTAATGGATTATGAAAATAATCATTAGTTGCAGCACTAGTCTCAACTGTTTGATAAAAAATTTTAAATCCTGGTCTCAACTGTTTGATCTATTTTTAGATCCTGGTCTCAACTATTCATCTAGTTTTAGATCCTGGATCCATTGTTAGATATTTGGTCTCCACTGCTAAATCTATTTTTAGATCCTGCCCTCAACAGTTTGATCTATTGTTAAATCCTGAATCTATTTTTAGATGATGGTGTAAACATTTTGACCTAGTTTTAGATTCTGGTCTTAACTGTTCAAACTATTTTTAGATCCTGGTCTTAACTATTCAATCTATTTTTAGATCCTGTATCTATTTTTAGACCCTGGTCTCAATGGTTCAATCTATTTTTAGATCCTGGATCTATTTTTAGATTTTGGTTTAAACTGTTCAATCTATTTTTAGATCCTGGGTCTATTTTTAGATCTTGGTCTCAACTGTTTGATCTATTTTTAGATCCTGGTCCCAACTGTTCAATCTATTTTTAGATCCTGGATACATTTTTACAGGAGGGAAGGGATGTATTTGTGTCCCTGCAAAGCAGGGAATACATTCTATCTCTTCCCCTAGTAAAAGCACCACACACAGTATTTTTTAGCACTGATCACTGTATTAGTGTCACTGGTCCTCAAAAAGTGTCAGTGTCAAAATGTCAGCTGCAATATCACAGTCCCACTATAGGTTGCTGATCGCCGCCATTACTAGTAAAAAATAAAAAAATAAATTGAAATATCCCATAATTTGTATAACTTTTGCATAAACCAATCAATATATGATTAATGGGATTTTTTTTTACCAGAAATATGTATCAGAATACATATTTTATGAAGAAAATGTATGAAGACATTTGATTTTTTAAATGTATTTATTGGATATCTTTTATAGCAGAAAGTAAAAAAGATTGGGTTTTCTTTTCAAAATTATTGACCTTTTTATGTTTATAGTGCAAAAAAATAAAAACTGCAGAGGTGATCAAATACCACCAAAAGAAATCTCTATTTGTGAGAAAAAAGTACATACATTTTTTTTGGGTACACGGTCACGCAATTGTCAGTTAAAGTAAAGTGCCATATCGCAAAAAATGGCCTACATACTGTGTCTGTTAAAATCTAGACTGAAAATTCAAGATGCACTTGGCCGAAACCGAAAATTACAGTTTTTAAAAAAATATATATTTTTATATATAATTGTATTATATTGAACTTTGTAATTAATATCATTCATTTAAATGAATTTATTGTCGTTCATTATCGGCACCTCTAGCACAAGAAAAGCTAAAAAAAAATGCATTTCAATTCTATGTATGTCTTCACACTGGTCTGTTGCACTTCCGTTGTGGTGTTAAAAATCCTGCTTTCTGCATTTTTGGTCAGTTAAAAGAACTACACCAAGAACAGCAAGAACAGCAATAATGCATCACCTCCCGGCATCCTAAACCCCTTTAAGGGGCGAGAGGCACCAGCTCCAAGTGGTTAAGGTTTGCAGCCTAAAAAGGGAATTTACATATATCAAATACTTGTTATTACAAATATTAGCCACACATATTTACTAAAAAAAAAATTGCATCTTGTTTCAGGTGTTCTTTAGTGTACTCTATATGGTGCTACCTGCAGATCTTCAATTCAAGCATAAAGAACTGCACTCAATAAAAAGGTGAGGGCGACCTTCACATTCTGCGCTAATAGCCAATTGCTTCAATTTACCAGATTCCTGGAAGCAATTAGGTTTCGTCACCTTCACTTCCTGGAATCCAGTGAATGAATGCAATCCATAAAATTCATTTTTAAGGTCAGCTTATAATATTACATAACTTTATCTGTAGTAATAGTTTTAAATGGGCCCATACAGCTCTAAAGTGCAGAATATTAAACATGTAAAACAATTGATAGAATCCCTCAAAAAAAAAAAAAGTATTTTTTTTCTTTTAAGACATAGTTCTCAAGAGAGCATCACATTATACCTGTGTTGGTATTGGGGGGGGGGGGGGGAAGCATTTTTGATGTTAATTTAACCACTTTTTTTTACAAATGTGCTTCAAAATAAATGGATTGCACAGGATAATATCATGTTAACCACTTCAGCCCCGGAAAGATTTACCCCCTTCCTGACCAGAGCGTTTTTTGCGATTCGGCACTGCGTCGCTTTAAATGACAATTGCGCGGTCGTGCGACGTGGCTCCCAAACAAAATTGGCATTCTTTTTTCCCCACAAATAGAGCTTTCTTTTGGTGGTATTTGATCACCTCTGCGGTTTTTATTTTTTGCGCTATAAACAAAAAAAAGAGTAAAAATTTTGAAAAAAAATGCATTATTTTTTACTTTTTGCTATAATAAATATCCCCCAAAAATATATAAAAAAATAAATTTTTCCCTCAGTTTAGGCCAATATGTATTCTTCTACATATTTTTCGTAAAAAAAAAATCGCAATTTATTGATTGGTTTGTGCAAAAGTTATAGCGTCTACAAAATAGGGGATAGTTTTATGGCATTTTTATTATTCTTTTTTTATTAGTAATGGCGGTGATCAGCGATTTTTATCATGACTGCGACATTATGGCGGACACATCGGACAATTTTGACACATTTTTGGGACCATTGGCATTAATACAGCGATCGATGCTATAAAATTGCATTGATTACTGTAAAAATGTCACTGCCAGTTGAAGGGGTTACCACTAGGTGTCAGTGTAGGGGTTAAGTGTTCCTATGGGGCCTGTTTCTAACTGTATGGGGGCGTGGCTGTGTGTGACACCACACTGATCGCTGCTCCCGATGACAGGGAGCAGACGATCAGTGTGCTGTTACTAGGCAGAATGGGGAGATGCTGTTTACATTGGCATCTCCCTGTTCTTGAGCTCCGTGACACGATCGCGGGTATCCCCGCAGCGATCGAGTCTGCAGGACCCACGACCACGGTCGGCGGCGCGCACATGGCGGGGTATTCAAAGTAACGCATGGGTACGTTACTTTGTTCAGCCGGTTAATAGTTATAGACATACAATGATTTTTCCAGGATTTGGCTGTATCAGGCAAGAGTTCCTATGTTTTGGGGTACCTGATCTTTATGAGTAGAAACATTCAATAGCTGGCTTGGAGTTTCCCTATCAGCTGCAGCTTTTCCTGCAAAAAAGATGTTAGCAGGGTTATGTACCTAATTAATAAAGTTGTATGGCAGTTGAATCATGAACTTGAGAACTCTAGACCCAATGGTATTGAGCAACATTTTATACTAGGCAAAATGGAGATTTAAAGGGCAGCTATAATTTTAATTTAAACATGCTGTTTGACCTCTGGTTTTTAATACATAGGGATACGGGGTCAATGCTGTTAAAGCGGAGTTCCATCCAAAAGTGGAACTTATACTTATCTGTCTCCTCCTTCCCTCCGGTTCCACATTTGGCACCTTTCAGGGGGGAGGAGGGAACGGGGACCTGTTTTTGACAGGTCCCCTTCCCCACTTCCAGGAGACCAGGCCGCAGCGATATACATCAGCATATAATATATATATTCCCCTTCTATTGGTTAAGCTAGATCAGTGATGGCGAACCTTGGCACCCCAGATGTTTTGGAACTACATTTCCCAAGATGCTCATGCACTCAGCAGTGTAGTTGAGCATCATGGAAAAATGTAGTTCCAAAACATCTGGGGTGCCAAGGTTCGCCATCACTGAACTAGTTCGACTTGTGTCTTTTTTCAAGCAGACTCGCTATGTAACTGTGTAGCTGATGAGTTGTTACCAGTTCAAACACCAGTTCTGGTGACCTTGGTGACAACTTGAAATTTCCTTCAATTTGGAGGGTTTTTCCTCTCACTTCCTGTTGTGGCTTTGAGACAGGAAATAAAAGTAAATCTCCCTAAGCCCTTGTACACACGGTCCGACATTCCGATGGAAAATGTCCGATCGGGCCGCGTTGTCGGATAATCCGACCGTGTGTGGGCTCCATCGGACTTTTTCCGTCTGAATGTCCGACCAACAAAGTTTGAGAGCTGGATATAAAATTTCCCCACAACATGATCCGATCGGACTTTGTCCGATCGTTTGTAGAGAATTCTGAAAGTGCCACGCACGCTCAGATTAAATTACGAGACCAAAGCTATTGGCTACTAGCCTGAATGTAGTCCCGTCGTAACAAACGAACGTCATCACGTTCTGAACAATCGGATTTTCCGACAACTTTGTCTGACCGTGTGTATGCAACACCAGTTTCGGACAAAGTCCGTTGGAAAAAATCTGACGGATTTTGTGGTGTGTACAAGGGCTTATGGTTCACAGATGGCAAAGTAGCTTGACAGGGGGCTATAACCCTAACCCTAACCCTAACGGATCGCTGCAGCCGGCTGGTGATTATTGAGTATGAGCTGTTTTTTACAGATTTTTACTCACTGATCAGCAACCTAGTGTCACCACACAATGTAAAATGCACATGTCCCCAAATAATAAAAACACCTGTCCCCCACATATGTCCCACTAAAATCACATGTCCCAATGATTATCTGCACACATATGTCCGTGATCACCTGCGCACATCTGCACATGATCATTTGCGTACATATGTCCGTGATCCCACAAACCAATTATTATACACTTAATGGAAATTTTTTTACCGAAAACATGTAGCAGAATACATTTTGGCTTAATTTATGACAAAATTAAATTTTATTGGATTTCTTTTAAAATAGAAAGAAGAAAATATTGTTTTTTTTCCAAATTTCTGCTCTTTTTTCGCTTATATCGCAAAAAATAAACTGAGTAGTGAATAAATACCACCAAAAGAAAGCTCTGTTTGTGCAAACAAAATTATAAAAATGTCATTTGGGTACAGCGTAGCATGGTTGCACAATTGTCATTGAAAGTGTGAGAGCGCTGAAAGCTGAAAATTGGTCTGGGGAGGAAGGGGGCGAAAGTGCCCAGTATTGATATGGTTAAATTTGCCGCCTTTCGGGCATGCGTGCTGTACGCCACGGGTCCCGGGAACTCTATGTTCGCCAGCGGCCTGCGAATGCAGTGTGGAGAGAGAGAACGGGGAGATACCTATGTAAACAAGGCATTTCACCATTCTGCCTTGTGTTATGACAGAGATCTACTGCTCCCTGTCATCGGGAGCAGTGATCGCTATCATGTCCTAGGTAGCCCCCCCCCCCCCACAGTTTGAATCACTCCTTAGGACACACTTAACCCCTTGATCGCACCCTGGTATTTAACCCCTTCCCTGTGTCATTTACACAGTAATCAGTGCATTTGTATAGCACTGATCACTGTATAAGTGATAGTGGTCCCAAAATAGTGTCAAAAGTGTCCGCCATAATGTCGCAGTCATGATACAAATCGCAGATCACCGCCATTACTAATAAGAAAATTAATTTAAAAAATGCCATAAAACTATCCCCTATTTTGTGGACTTTTGCGCAAACCAATCAATATACGCTTATTGCGATTTTTTTTTTTTTTTACCAAAAATATGTAGACGAATACATATCGGCCTAAACTGAGGAAGACATTTGTATTTTTTATATATTTTTGGGGGATATTTATTATAGCAAAAAGTAAAAAATATTACTTTTTTTCAAAAATTGTTGCTATTTTTTTGTATATAACGCAAAAAATAAAAAACACAGAGGTGTTCAAATACCACCAAAAGAAAGCTCTATTTGTGGGGGAAAAAAGACCATCAATTTTGTTTGGGTACAATGTTGCACGACCGCGCAATTGTCAGTTAAAGCGACGCAGTGCCGAATTGCAAAAAGGGCTCTGGTCAGGAAGGGGGTAAAATCTTCGGGGGCTGAAGTGGTTAAAAAAGCTGAAGTTGAGCTCTGATTGTAATACAGTGTATAGCCGTTCCTGACAACCTCATCACTTGCAGGTGGAGAATAATTGAATTGGTTGCCACGGAATGTCTTATTTGTTGTATAACCATTATTGGTTTGCATGTTCTATAAACAGTTTCACAAACTAGAATGTGACCTCTCCTAAAATAATAATAATAACTTTTCGTCTTCTTTTTAATCAGTGACAGTTCACATACTAATTCCGATCCAGAAATGAAAAGCCCCTGGAGTGTTTTCAGCAGTGAGCATTTCATTTAAAGTTTGCTCTCCTGTGAGTGCTTTTTTACTGCTGTCAACCAGCTTTGAAGTTGTTTTTTTTAATACAAGGAAATAATTTACTAAAGTGTGTTTGCCAAAAAGATAATTAGTTCTGCAATTAATCCTTTGGACATACAGGTTTATTTAGTAGGGTTAATTAAAGACTATCAAACTGTTACATGATCGTGATAATACAGCAAGTTATGAATGATGTATGCATTACATATTCAGAATAAAATATTATAATGAAGTTGTGTGACCACTAGAGCATGGAGGTAAGTCTGTCATTTTAATTCCACTACAGTAAATTATAAGATGAATAGTCAACAGTGTATTGTAGGACAATGGTTCATAAGTCTTCCATTGTGGATTCATTTCAGTTGGCTTGTGGCCACCCAACCTTACTTGGATAAAAGGAAACGACATTGTCGCTCAACTAATAAAAGTGGACCAAAGTTTGTACCAAAATCAAACAAACCTATGAATACTAAACATTCATAGTCCTACATAGCTTTGGCACCTCAAGATGTACTGTTATGACCCGTACACACGATCGGACATTCCAACAAAAGAATCCATGGATTTTTTCCAACGGATGTTGGCTCAAACTTGTCTTACATACACATGGTCACACAAAGTTGGTCGCAAATTGCAAACATCAAGAACGCGGTGACGTACAACGCGTACGACGAGCCGAGAAAAAATAAGTTCAATAGCCACCGCAGCTCTTCAGCTTGATTCTGAGCATGCGTGGAACTTTGTGCATCAGAATTTTGTACACGTGATCAGAATTTCCGACAACGGATTTTGTTGTCGGAAAATTTGAGACCCAGATCTCAAATTTTGTGTGACGGATATTCCGATGGAAAATGCCTACATATGGTCGGAATTTCCGACAAAAAGCTCCCATCGAACATTTATTCGTCGGAAAATCCGACCGGGGCATAGACATTCATAGTCCTACATAGCTTTGGCACCTCAAGATGTACTGTTACACTAAGGAGCTTACAAGGTCAACCAATATGAGTCCACAGAAAAATATGTTTCTACATTTTATGTTAAACCTTTGCCATACTTAAATTATAACTATTGGCAAAATTTTCTTTTTAGTGCTGGATAGAGTGAATTACAACAACTGTCAAGTTTTTATTCCTGTCTATGTCCCCGTTACCTGCCCTGTTTACCGTAAACATGAAAAGTGAAAGTAAATAAAACCCCCAAAATTTGGGTTGTTCCCCAGAACAGTAATAGAGGGGAAATCTTCCAATGCAGAATCACCTTGGGATGGGATCTGTGTAATCTGCATCCAAGTATAGGGGTATTTGATCCTAAAATTATGGTAATCCTTTTATACATTCAAGAGGATGCTCATTATTAATATAATTTTTATCATAGCACTCCTGTGACCCGTTTTCAGCAGACAGCGGTCTGAAGTCTGCTCTCTGGTGACGTCACGGGTTTCAGTCCAGGCACCGCTTCATCATGACAATAAAGTCTGGATCTGCCAGGTGCCTGGACTGATATCTGTCTCAGCCTCTCAGCAAGCTGTTGAGAGCCTGAGCCGGCCTCTCCGTCCCCTCCACAGCTCAGAGTTCCAATGAGCGAGGAGAGAGAAGAGCACAGAGCTGTGACTGACAGTCTACAGTTCTCTGCTCGGGGATCTCTGAAGACCGAGTGATCGGTGTTTGATCGATTGGTTCTCAGTGCAGAGGTGCCAGGGACAGATAAAGTATTGGACCGATGATTATGTATGATTCGCAAAAAAAAAAGTTAGATTTTTTTTCCTGCCAGTGACACAAACACCGGACTAAAATATTTATACACTTAATGGCATTCTAAACTATTTACTACCCCATTAGGACCATTAGTTGCACTCAGTTTAGTATTATTATGCCGCATGCAGGCGACCGGATTTTCCGGCAAACTAGGTCCGACTGAATCAGTCTGTCAGACAATCCGATCGTGTGTGGGCTAATCCGATCGTTTTTCAAAAAAAAAAATCAGACGGACCTATAAATAGAACATGTTTCAAATCTGTTAGACTGAATCAATTTCTATCAGGTAACCCATTTGTCTGTATGCTGGTCCAACTGACTGGCTATTGAACTTCTTTTTTAGTCCCGTCTTACTGTATCATGTTCAAAACGAACGTCTTAGTCCGTTCGTGTGTGGCCAAGTCAGTTCATTCGGAAAGTCCGTCGGAACTCCACCGAAAGTCAGTCGGGAAGACTGTCGGACCTAGTCTGCCGGAAAGTCCGGTCGCGTGTACGCGACATTAGACTTCGTTATTGTCACACTGGTAAAATGCAATACATTAAAGTGGTTGTAAATCTCAGACATGAAATATGAACAAGGCATATCCCACTATAGTGTGTAATTGTCTCAAGTAAAAGCACTAAGTGTGATTTCACTCTGCTGCCTCGTTCCTCTGCTATCTGCATAAATTCCTTCTGACAAGTTTTCCTGACACAAAGAGAAAAATGGTGACAGGGGAGGGATCTCCAGCATAAAGATTGTGATTGGCAGCCTCAGCTCTGTTCCTGTGTGCTATGTGAAGTGAATCAGTTCTCAGAGCTCTCCTAATTGGGCTCTGCAGTGTGTATTTCAGCTCTCCACCCTTTTTCCTGACAACTCAAGCTTTATAAATTCTGGATTTTGAAAACGGTAGAGAACAGAAGACTGCAGCTAAACAGGTACAATTTATGAAAGAGGATTTGTTTAATCTCTGTGTATCACCTGAGGCCAGTCACTTCACTTTGTGTATGTAAGGGTTTGCAATCACTTTAAATCCAAAAACAAAAAGTTTATATTTTTACAGCTTATGCCACGTACACACGTATCAGACTATCCGGCTGACTTAGTCTGGCGGACTTTCCGAACGAGCTACCTGCCCACACACGGTACTTTTGCGGCGACCTAGGTAGGGCGGAGTAAGTCCGCCGGACTATCCACCGTACTTTTGAAATGAACGGACTCGCCCACACACGCGGAGGAAAGTCCGCTCATTTTGAGCGCGGCTTCAGGTAGCCCGGACCAGTGAAGGAGGCGTCGCTGGCCCCGTCACCTGGTATGGACTTAAAGGGGAATCCCTATGCCGAAAAAACGGTGTGGGGGTCCCCCCCCTAGGTCCATATCAGACCCTTATCCGAGCACGCTACTCGGCAGGCCAGGAAAGGGGGTGGGGACGAGCAAGCGCCCCCCCCTCCTGAGCCATACCAGGCAGCGTGCCCTCAACATGGGAGGGTGCCTTGGGGAAGGGGGGGCCGCGCGGCCCCCCCACCCCAAAGCACCTTGTCCCCATGTTGATGCGGACAAGGGCCTCTTCCCGAAAACCCTGGCCGTTGGTTGTCGGGGTCTGCAGGCGGGGGGCTTATCGGAATCCGTGAGCCCCCTTTAATAAGGGGGCCCCTGGATCCCGGCCCCCCACCCTATGTGAATGAGTATGGGGTACAATGTACCCCTACCCATTCACCTGTGAAAAAAAAAAACAAAAAAAAAAACAAAAAAAAAAACACACAACACACAAGGGTTAAAATAGTTTATTGCACAGCTCCGGGGGTCTTCTCACTGGACTCCTCCGCTTCCTTCTGCTAGCTCTTTTACTAGCGGAGGAGCCCGGCTTTCTTAAGCCCTACACTGCCACCCACTGGTTAACCCCTTCACTGCCAGTGTCATTTACACAGGAATCACTGCATTTATATAGCGGTGATTACTGTATAAATGACAATGGTCCCAAAAATGTGTCAAAAATGTCCGATGGGTCCCCCACAATGTCGCAGTCACAATAAAAATCGCTGATCGCCGCCATTACTAGTAAAAAAAAAAAAAAAAAAAAATAAATTAATAAAAATGCTATAAAACTATCCCTATTTTGTAAACGCTATAACTTTTGCGCAAACCAATCAATAATCGCTTATTGCGATTTTTTTTACCAAAAATATGTAGAAGAATACGTATCGGCCTAAACTGAGGGAAAAAAATGTTTTTTTATATATTTTTGGGGGATATTTATTATAACAAAAAGTAAAAAATAATGCATTTTTTTCAAAATTGTCACTCTATTTTTGTTTATAGCGCAAAAAATAAAAACCGCAGGGGTGATCAAATACCACCGAAAGAAAGCTCTATTTGTGGGAAAAAAAGGACGTCAATTTTGTTTGGGAGCCACGTCGCACGACCGCGCAATTGTCAGTTAAAGCGACGCAGTGCCGAATCGCAAAAAGTGGTCTGGTCTTTGACCAGCAAAATGGTCCGGTCTGCAAGTGGTTAAATTAAAACCGCTTTAGGAAGTTACAAAAATATGTTTTTCCTTTTGGGATAAAGGATTAGATAAACGAATAAATCTGACCATTGTAAGCACCCCCGTCAGTGTTAAATGGTTTGTCTCAACCCTCTAATGGACACTTTTGCTGGACTTGGTTTGTTAACCTCTCAATGCCGACCATGCGCATATATCTGGTCACTCAGCGGGTGGGCCTTAACGCCAAGTGGGCTCATATATGAGGCCCTGTTAAAACAACTTACCGCGAAGCAATATAAATTGCTCTCTTTATTAATTTTTATTTTTTTATTAATTTTGATATTTATTTATTTTTTCCATTTTTGTATTTATTATTCTTATTATGATGTGTTTAGGGCTGCAACTAACGATTATTTTCATAATCGATTAATCGGCCGATTATTTTTTCGATTAATCAGATAAAATCATTAAAAAAATATATATATATACGTAATATGCCATTTTTCCATTTATTTAAAAGTAATAATGAAAAAACTGAGTGTTACACTTAAACTGCACAATAAAACACCAATCATGGGGTACTATTACCCGCAAAGAAAGTATGGTGAATGTCAGATTCCCTGCTTTATTCATACAAGTATGTGTATATATAAAGAGAATGATAATAGACATATAAAATACTTTTTTTCCCCCCTCCTTTATTCCATAGAAAGTATACATTGAGGACAATATATATAAAAAAAAAGAATTATAATAAATATTGTTTATGTATAATATATGTATAAAGGTAAAAAAAAAAAAAAAACTGTAAAAGGGGAGAGCTCCCCTCCCCTAAGGTAATAAGCTGCATTTTATTGGGGGGGACATAGTGTTATACCTTTTATTTAAATAAACAATGTGGCTGTGCCGAGCAAGTGGAAAGGCTTAGATAGGATTAGATAATAACTAACTACTATCTAATAGATAGTAGTTAGTTATTAGGTTAGATTAGCTAATATATGTAGTGGTACCTGCATAAAAAGTTTTGAATGAGGGCAGGCAAGGCATCCAGCATGACTCCTCCAGAATTCACTTGGGCTGACACAGGCTGAACAACTTGCGCTTGGGGTGACGTCAGCGCGCAGCCGCCGGGTGTACCAAGATGGCCGCCAGCTCGGCCGAAGCCGCGGCCTTTCCTAAGGCTGCAGCCACGGACCGCTCCGCGGATCGCATGGTGCGGACCAACTAATCGATAATGAAAATCGTTGACAACGATTTTCATTATCGATTATTATCGATAATATCGATTAATCGTTTCAGCCCTAGATGTGTTTATAACAATTCATATACTGTATGTATTATTATCTAGTTTTCACAAACATATATAAAACTGTTTTTATTATTTTTTTATTTTTATTTATTCTTTTCATAATTTTTATTGTTTTTCATATTTTCATAATCATTATGGTTCTCTTACACAAAATGTATATAATAGTTTATATTTTGTTTTCAATGGAAAGGGCACTGATGGGTTTACTGGTTTAAAACCTTCCCTTAAGCTCTGCCCACTCACCACCTCCACATTGGGTTTATAAGCCTCTGTTAGCCATCATTCCCGTGACTTGATTAAGCACATGCGCGCGAAATGCATTGTCACGGCAACAGGGACGCATTTCTTCCATTCACACCTCATCATCATGGGTAAGACCATAGAGCTGTCAATGGAGGTCAGGGACAACCGGCACAGGGCTGGAATGGGCTACATGACCATCAGCAAGAAGCTTGGTGAAAAGGAGACAACTGTTGGAGCGATTATTTGCAAGTGAAAGAAATACATAATAAAAATAAATAAATTAAAATAATTATCAATCGCCCTCGGTCTGGAGCTCCATGCAAGATTTTGCCTCATGGGATAAGAATGATCATGAGAAAGTGAGGGAAACAAACCATCGGTAACACAATACGCCAACATGGATTAAAATCCTGTACCGTAAGGTCCCCCTCCTCAAGAAGGCTCATGTAAGGCCTGTCTGAATTTTGCCAGTGAACATTTAAATGATTCAGAGAAGGTGCTGTGGTCAGATAAGACCAAATTGAGCTCTTTGGCATTAACTCAACTCGCCAAGTTTGGAGGGAGAAAAATGCTGACCATGACAAGAACACCATCCCTACAATCAAGCAAAGAGGTGGAAACATTATGCTTTGGGGCTGTTTCTCTGCTGAAGGTACTGGCTGACTTTGCCGCACTGAGGGGCCAATGGACGGGTCCATGTATTGTAAAATCTTGGATGAGAACCTTCTTCCCCAAGCCAGAACACTGACGATGGCTCGTGGATGGGTCTTACAGCAAGACAATGACCCAAAACATAACGCCAAGGCAGGGCCGGTGTAAGGATTTTTGTCTACACAGGCGAACGTGCATTTTGGTGCCCCCCACCATCGTCCCACTTTCCCCTCCACAATGTAACCCCCCACTCCCATAAGGCAACCCATCTACGGCTAACCACAGACTATACAATCTGATTGTACAATGCTCTTTTAGATTATTTAATAATTATGTAGTATAATGGCCTGACTGATTTGATACTCATTAAAAAACAATTCAGGTTTGTCTTCATATGATTAATTTTGGAGATTGTATAATCCGATTGTATAGTATATGGACAGATTCCTCCATCCACACTAACACTGCAGATTTGAAGGCTTTTTAAGGCTTTTTCCCCTCCATTTTCACCTGGTGATTTGGCCAGTAACACACCTCCTGTATTAAGCTGGATCCACACTATACAATTATCTTTAGATTTACCAAAACCATATAATATGAGGTCACACCTAAACTTTATCAATTAATATACAATCAGTCAGGTCCTTGCACTACATAGTTGAAGGTAAATCTAAAGGAAATTGAACAACAAAAAATGTATAGTGTGTATCCAGGTTTAGATTGCCCCCACTCTGGATGAAGGGGGCACCTTTTAGACAGCAGCATTGTCAGTCTGAGGGGAGTGTCTGATGTACTAGCAGATTTAGATACACTAACAAATTGAAGACAAACCCCAGCTAACACTTTAAAATCAGTTAGAGCAACAGGTTTTTTCCCCTTTAGGGATAAAGGTTTTACATAAACAAAAGCTGATTATTGTAAGCATGCCTGTCAGTGGTAAATGGTTGGTTTCATCCCTCTGACTGCTACATCTGCAGGACAGCTTGTTCTGTTGAAAAACAGCCCACTAGCAAGTTAAATTAAAAAGAATAAAATAAAAAAAATTATTTGATTTCCCTATCCATATCCTCAAGGTGTACAATCTCCTTTAGATTTACAAATTTATATAATAGGAGGAAACACCTAACTAGCCAATCACCCTATATCCAATCACACTGAAGTTGCGCTTTCAGTGCTATTAATTGTTAACAACACACCAAACACAGAAGCAAACACACATTTTGGCATGTGAAAAAATGAGTGGCAAATGATTCAAAACACACAGTAATAAGCACGCAGCCCGCAAAGCGACAAAATGTCCCATAAGCCACATATAGCACAGCCCATTTAAATCAACAGGCTGCCCTATGTGTGTCACAGGAAAAACGAGCCAAAAAACGTTCACTCCCGCTATGCTAGATGTTAATGGGGCATGAAAGTGTAATTGGTGCGATAACACAAGAACAATGAGGCTCCATTCACATCTGTGTGTTTCCTTGCATTTCAGAAATACGCTGCACCAAAAATCACAGTAAAAAAAGACACCAAGCCTCGCTCTAAAAAAAGTTCTGAAGCTTCTTTGGGGCGCTGTGTGTAGGGAAGCCCATTCAGGTGGATGGACTGCCCTATGAGTGATGAGTGAAAATGCTCCAAAAACGCCTCCCCATCCTTGCTAAAAAAAAAACCTTTTGGGAATTTGAGTTCCCCCTATGCAGAGATGTGAACAGGGCTTGACAGCTGAGTGTTTCTGTCCACTCCCTCCTATGTACTTGTATAAAGATGGCCATACACTATGCATTCTGATTGTATATTGTGTATTTAGTGAGAAGGGTGATCACTGATTGACTGCATTTGATTTAAAAAAATGTGTACCTGGGAGTGGGACGGTGGATGATGCAGGGTGTGTGCTAATGAGGTCAGCTGGTCAACTCCTTCCTGTGTCATGACCTATAGTCTGATCAGGAAGTAAGACAGAAGCAATAGATATATTTGGAAACATGGATGGAGGACAGTAAGGTACGTGTCTGTACATTTTTTCTGGAAAGCATAGATATTTTTGCAAAAAAAATACATGAATGCTATTTTGGTACATAGGGGAGCTGGAATTTAGAAAAAAAAAAAAGAAGGTGAACAAAGGTGAACTTATCCTTTAAATCTTCTCTTTCTGAGGCAGACCTGGAGAGGATGTGCAGGGCTGGTGCAAGGATTTTTGACACCCTAGGCAAAACCTCATTTTGCCATCCCTCCCCATTGGCTCTACCCCTGACTCCACCCCCTTTGCCCTGTACATGTATACCCCACCTTTTTAATGAAGCGCCCCCTAAAATGCAGCCTCACCAGCGCCCACCAAATGCAGCCTACCAGCATGTATCAATGCAGCCTACCTCAATGAATGTTTTCTTCCATTTATTCGAGAGTCAGGACACAGACATAGGCCTCTGCCGCTGCTGCACCTCTGACACTATGTGTGAACGAAGTGGCGGCAGCCTGCTAATGCTGAGACTTAGTTGCTCTTATGCAGAGAGAAGAGAGTAGGAACATCAGTGGTCAGGCGCCCTAGGCAGCAGTGCGCCCTAGGTGGATGCCTAGTTTGCCTGGTGGTAGCGCCTGCCCTGAGGATGTGACGTTCCCATTTTCCTAACCTATATATTGTGGATTAGCATATGAGCCAAATACAGTTTGTTGGGTAACTGCTTATTCATATACAAACAACCTCCTCTGCGTGGGTTGAGACGCTTGAAGTTTGTAAAAATTCTTTAATACTTTTATCAAAAAGTAAAGAAAAAAAGAGGACATCGAAAAGTGTGAAGTATTCCTTTTTTCATTAAGAAATGGATTTATAGAAAGTGATGTTTTAGATTTACATACACTTAAAAAACACATAAAAACCTGAATACATTTGAATCTAGCTCTATCCATCCATACTATCTCTGGAAGCCTATTATGGTCATCCTCAATCTCTATACATCTTGGTAGCGCAATCTCTGCATACCTGGAACCTGTATAAATACAAATACCACCTGGTCTCCTTGATCTCCCTGCTGACCTCATTTCTGGGTGACCCTCTCTTGGCAGAGGCAGAGTATATTAACTACCCTTTCAACCCTCCAAGAAAACTTTGCTTTTGTTACTTATGCTTGTTACTTATTACTTATGTA
Organism: Lithobates pipiens; assembly: GCF_037356315.1. Taxonomy (NCBI): domain Eukaryota; kingdom Metazoa; phylum Chordata; class Amphibia; order Anura; family Ranidae; genus Lithobates; species Lithobates pipiens. The sequence continues at coordinate 158,442,781 of NW_027507903.1, forward strand.
AAATCTTTGTAAAGTCACATCTCTTAATTACTTTGATCCTCTCTGTTTTAAGACCATGTTTAGTGCAGTGTGTATATTTTTCTAAAATTATAATGCTAAATACCATACCTTCTTTGCACAGTGCTGCTGTGCAGTCATGTGTCCTCCCTTTGCTCTCCTTCCCGATCTAAGGGAGCATGGTGGGAGGGGCTGAGATTCTCTTCTGATGTATGCAAGATGGCAGAGGGAGTACATGTGACTGCACAGCTGCACTGTGAAAAAGAAGGCATGTAGCATTATAATTTTAGGAAAACACAGACACTGCACTAAGCATGGACCTAAAACAGAGAGGATCACAGTAATTAATAAATGTTTCTTTACAACCATTAGAGCAGCTGCAGAGAATAGTATTACCCAAGCCAGGAGTGAAGGGGAGGGGAGGAGATTGGCGCACACACAGACTACGGAAATAATGGGAAGAGGGAGGGGGAGAGATGCAGAGGTGCTGAACACACAGCAGGATCACAGAGGGACATAAACTGACCCTGCTATCATGGATGAGCAGCCATGATTAGAATGGTCAGTATACATATGGGAGCAGGCGGGATCAACCAGGTATTGAACAACATGGAATGGGACAAATGACACTGCAAAAGCACTATGTTATACATCATGTCATAAAGGAACAGAAGCTTTTTTGTTTTTGGGTTACAATCACTTTAAGGAGGTCCCAAATCAGGAAAAGCTTCGGTATCTTGCCCTTTTGGAAAGCCCAGCTCTTATGATAGAATTTGTAAATTCTCTCCTAGGAGTAAAAGCCTAATCTCCACTTTATATGCTCTCCTAACGAATGATTCCATGTCACAAAAACTGAAGTGGGAACAGGATTGCAGGAGGCAATACTCTGTTGAGGAGTGGGACACTATGATATATAACCTTCGCAAATGCACTCGCTCCTTATCTGTTAGGGAAAGAGCACCTTAAGGTGCTAACCATTAAAAAGTATAAAAAGGTATTATACATGACCAGACTCCACGCTATATTTACTGAGGTTTCAGAGACTTGCCTTCATGGTTGCACCTCTCCTGGTTCCTCTTCCCATATTCTCTGGGGCTGTGAGAAGTTGCATCCTATATGGCATAAGATTTCCGATATCTCCTCTCAGATGCTAGGACGACATACCACCCTTACCATACCTATGTGTGTGCGGTTTGCTTCAATACCTGACACGTCCCATCATATAGAAAACCTGATTCATGCTATTTGTGTAGCTACAGTCTGGCCGATAGCCCTTAACTGGAAATCCCTCACTATTGCCTTCACACAAATTTTAGGTAGAAAAAAGCCTCATACACATGATTGGACTTCCAGCACGGACTTTACTGTGGATTTTGGTCCGAAGGGGCGTTGGCCGTGAACTTGTTCTGCATACACACGGCAGAACATTTTCAGCCAACATTCACCAAACCATGTGGTTATTCAGCTCTATCTCTTGGAGCTGGAAAAGCTGTCCAAAGTGACTCATGCAGATAACAGAGGAACGAGGCAGCATAGAAAAAGCACACTCAGTGCTTTGGATAGATATAAGTGTACAGTACATAGGGGTATGTTTTTGTTCATATTTAAAGGGGTTGTAAAGGTTTGTTTTTTATTTTCTAAATAGGTTCCTTTAAGCTAGTGCATTGTTGGTTCACTTACCTTTTCCTTCAATTTCCCTTCTAAATGTTTTTTTTCTTTGTCTGAATTTCTCACTTCCTGTTTCTCCTCAGTAAACTTCACACCATCATCGAGCGGTGTTTAGTCAGCCAGAACAGCTTACTGAACAGCTTACTGAGGAGGAACAGGAAGTGAGAAATTCAGACAAAGAAAAAAAACATTTAGAAGGGAAATCGAAGGAAAAGGTAAGTGAACCAACAATGCACTAGATTAAAGGAACCTATTTAGAAAATAAAAAAGAACCTTTCCAACCCCTTTAATGTCTGAAGTTTATATACCAATATAAGGCAGATATGGGTATATACATACCGCCCAACTTTTTGAGATGGGAATGAGGGACACCTACTAGCAAAAGTATGTAGGCATAGGACACACACCCTGCCACGCCCCCTTAAAGGAGAATTATACAAAAATACTTATTAGTTAAACCCACAAGTGATTTTTTTTAACACTTCTGTTCCTTTATATTGGCTTTTGAAATGTACAAATGCAACAAATTAGAAACCGGATGAAAGGTTTAGCACTGGGAAACACTTTTTTGATAGATGAATAGTGCATTTTATATACAGGTATATGCATCAGACTAAAATGAGGGACAAATGAGGAGGAAGGAGGGATTTTGTTCCAAATCAGAGACAGTCCCTCAAAATCAGGGACAGTTGGGCGCTATGGTATATAACAGGGATATGCAATGAGTGGTCCTCCAGCTGTTGCAAAACTACAAGTCCCAGCATGCCTCTGCCTCTGGGTGTCATGCTTGTGGCTGTCAGAGTCTTGCTATGCCTCATGGGACTTGTAGTTTTGCAACAGCTGGAGGTCCACTAATTGCATATCCCAGGTATATAAGATAAGGGTAGGACTTAACAGTGTTCCAAAAAGGAAGAACATAAATTCTTCATAGGAGCTCGAGGTATCTGCCCTTGTTTACTCATCTGGAGGCATTATAATGACAGCCATATTGTCTGTCCGTATACATATATTGTATATAGTGTATACAGTATTATATATGTAGTTGTATATACCATTGCACTGTTATCTAGTCTATTTGTGTATAGGATTTAATTTAAAAATAAAACACAAGAAGAAAATATACTGATATAACCCAAAAGGTTTGTAAGCCAATTAAAATGGCATGGGTGCTGTGCAAGACTGGCTGCCAAAGTGACATGTAAGGATTTCTCATTGAGAAAAGCCCTGCCTTGTAACTACATTACGTGTGTGTGCAGCATCTGAATAATTACAATAGAGCTACATTTTGCAACAGTTGGGCAAGCATTTTGTTTTCCATTTTCCATTCAGCCACATTAACTCTGGGCATTTAATTAGCTCGCTCCCTCATACATGCCGAATGCCTATTATCTGATGACAATTCATTTTTAACAAGGATGACAAACATTTCATTTCAGCCAGCCGAGGACAAATATATTAAGCAGAGCACATAATGCTACAGGTTATGAATATTAAATTAGCAAGTCAGACAACTAGCATTTGCTGTAATGCATGCTTGACATATTCCTGTGCTGATAACGCAGGTAATGGCTACCAAAATAAACCAGGAAACTGGAATCTCACAAACAGATTTTTCTACAGAACAATTCCATCTGTGCTGAACATTGTTTACAGACAAGAATGGATTTACAAAAGTGAACAAAAATAAGATTTAACTACTTTCAGACCGGATCATATTGCTGGCTTAAGACCAGAGGGCTTTTTGCGATTCGGCACTGCGTCGCTTTAACTGACAAGTGTTGTGGCTCCCATACAAAACTGACGTCCTTTTTTCCCCCACAAATAGAGCTTTCTTTTGGTGGTTGAGGCCGATACGTATTATTCTACATATTTTTGGTTAAAAAAAAAATCACAATAAGCGATTATTGATTGGTGTGCGCAAAAATTATAGCGTTTACAAAATAGGGGATAGTGTTATGGCATTTTTATTAATAATTATTTTTTACTAGTAATGGCGGCGATCAGCGATTTTTATTGTGACTGCGACATTATGGTGGACACATCGGACATTTTTGACACATTTTTGGGACCATTGTCATTTATACAGCAATCAGTGCTATATAAATGCACTGATTCCTGTGTAAATGACACTGGCAGTGAAGGGGTTAACCAGGAAGTGGCAGTGTAGGGGTTAAGCGTGTCCTAGGGGCGTGTTGCTAACTGTGGGGGGCGTGGCTGTGTTTTACAGATCACTGATCTCTGCTCCAATCACAGGGAGCAGAGATCAGTGTCACTTGTTGCTAGGCAGATGTAAACAGCATCTCCCCGTTCTTCCTCCCTGTGAGACGATCGTGGGTATTCCCACTGCGATCGAGTCTGCGGGACCCGTAATCCGACTCACGGAGGTCCCGGTTGGCGCGCACGCAATGGCACGGCGGCAAATTCAAAGGGACATACCTGTACGCCCATTTGCCTGTCCGTGCCATTCTGCCGACGTACATTGTCGTGCGCCGGTCGGGAAGCGGTTAAAGTAGTACAAAACCCAAAGTGCAATATCTGTTTTTTCTAGTTTAAAGAATATGTAAACCCAACATTTTATATTCCTGATATGTGCCTGCTGTATCATGTACTTGTATGAAGAAGTATCCTGTTCTCTTTGTATTGCTTCCTGTGCGTGGAATCCCTTGTGTTCCTGCTAGTCCCTCTGCTATCCTATCAAAAGACTGACCAAACTAAGCAGGAGAACACAGTGTACACAGTTTGCTAGCTATGCTGGGAACACTGCCTGCTCTCCTCCAATGATCAGACTTGTCCTGACAGCCCCCCCAGCCTTTCACTGGGAAGCTCAGTATTCTGTTGTTTCCTCTCCCCCCAGCTCTTATGCAGCTTAGAACCGATGAAAGGTGATCACATAGAAAAAAGGAAAAAAAAAAAGGTATATTTTTTATATCTATGCACGAATGTTTTAACTTCCCTTTCTATTTTAAACTGAATGTTTTACAAGGTGAGGGTTTAAAAATTTAGGGAAAGGACATGGGGTATATTACACTATAAAGTTTGGAAGGTTGTCACATTCATTTTTTTTTTCTCACTAATGCCATGTACACACGACCGGACTTTCCTGCAGACTAGGTCCGGCGGTCTTCCCATGGACTTTCCGAATGAACAGACACACACAATCACACCAAAGTCCGATGGATTCAAACGTGATGACTTATGACCGGACTAGAATAAGGAAGTTCATTGCCAGTAGCCAATAGCTAGCGTCGATTTTCATCCGTCGGACTAGCATACAGACGAACGGATTTTTCCACCGGACTCGAGTCCGTCGGAAAGATTTTAAAGCGGGAGTCCGCCGGGACTCCGCGTTTTTTTTTTTTTTTTTTAAAAGCCAGCAGCTACAAATACTGCAGCTGCTGACTTTTAAAATAGTGACACTTACCTGTCCAGCGCGCCCGCGATGTCGGCACCCGAAGCCGATCTCTAGATCGTCTCTCGGGTGCTGCCGCCGCCATCTTGGGTATGGGAATCAGGAAATGGAGCCTTTCGGCTTCATTTCCCGGTTCCCTACTGCGCATGCGCGAGTCGCGCTGCACAATAAGGATGGTCCCCGCTGCCTCTGGGATCTGTGTGTTTCCCAGCAGGCAGCGGGGCACTTACGGAAAGGGGCGGGCACTTGTGAAAAGGGGCGTAATCTACGCCCCTTTCCGCAAAGAGCTATCCCGGAAGTGGGTGCAGATACCTGTACTGTACAGGTACCTGCACCCCCCTCCCGCCTGAAAGGTGCCAATTGTGGCGCCGGAGGGGGGGAGGGTTCCGATGAGCGGAAGGTCCACTTTAGGGTGGACCTCCGCTTTAAATCTAAAGTCTGTCTGATTTTTCAACAGCGAAGGTCCGATGAAGCCCACACACGATCAAATTGTCTGACAGATTCATTCCGTCAGACCTTTGCTGTTGAAAAGTCCGGGCGTGTGTAATACAGCATAAGGAATAATATAATGTTGGTAGAGAGTTGCGACTCTCTCCTCTTCAAAATAAACAAAATAGGGTTGGGAAAGAATATTAGGGTTATAATATAAAGGATAAATACGATCACGAATAAGTAATAAGTGAGGGTGGGGGTCACTAAAAAATAGTCTTAATAAAAATAATTGAAAACAAGGTGAGCATTTACATATACTTTAACTGTACTAGCTGTAAAACAAGCTTTATTTTCTTAAAGAGGAAGTAAAAGAGGAAAAAAAAAAAACACACCCTGCAAGGCAAAGGCATAATGAGCTAGTATACATAGCATACTAGCTCATTATGAATAACTTACCTGAGAACGAAGCCCCCAAAGCGGTCCTCCGTCTTCCTCTTCGCCGCTGCCATGGATCCCGGAGCGACTTCTGGGTCTCGCGGCTCCGGTGCTGTGATTCGCCGGAGCCGCGATGATGTCACTCCTGCGCATGTGCACGGGAGCCGATACTTGGGGCATATCGCCGCGATATGCGGCCTGCCCAGTGCGCCTGTGCGCCGCTGTCTACGGCGCATGCGCCATAGACAGCGGTGGCTGTCTACGGCGCATGCGCCATAGACAGCGGTGGCTGTCTACGGCGCATGTGCCATAGACAGCGGTGGCTGTCTTCAGGTAAATATAGGTTTAGGCGATTTTTCTTGGACCTACAGGAATCCTCATTGGATGAGACAGCAGTGCGGTGCCACTGGCTCCCGATGCTGTCAAAGTCAGTCAGCCAATGAGGAGAGAAAGGGGATGAGGTCGGGCCCGTGGCTCTGTGTCTGAATGGACACACTGAGCTGCGGCTCCGGTGCCTCCATAGCAAACTCTTTGCTGTGGGGGCACTAAACAGGATGGAGGGGCCAGGAGCGCCAGAGAGGGACCGGAGAAGGGGAGGATCCAGACTGCTCTGTGCAAATCCACCACACACAGAAGGTAAGTATGACATGTTTACAATCACTTTAAAAAAATGTTGTTAACTTTTTTTTCTTCTAGCAAGATTAATTTTTAGCTGGCTTGTACACTTGTCCCTGTGGGGTTAACACTATGGCGTATGTGCTGCAACAAACTTTAAGCTATACTACAAGTTGATGCCCCCAAATTTTTTATATCCAGCTCTCAAACTTTGTTGGTCATTCCGATGGAAAAAGTCCAATGTAGCCCACACACGATCAGATTATCCGACAACATGGTCCGATCTGACCTTTTCCGTCAGAATTTCCGACCGTGTGTATAAAGGCTTAGAAGTCAGCAGTGGAATCAACTCATCAACTGGAGTATCTAAGTCTCCTCCTATGTACTACTCAGTCCAGAGTGTTTCTGCCATGAGACAAACTCCTGAATCTCTGCTTCCATGTTCGGAATTGCAGCCGAGGACCTGTCCGCTTTTGCATGACAGTTCTGGGCTACCTTTGAGGCAGTCCTGTATGCCCAATTCCACTCCAGACTGTTGCAACTTCATCTCTGTATTCACATATTTGCATGACACCCCAAACCAGGATATCTCTGTCCTGGTCGCTCCCGTATCCAGCATTGGAGTCAGGGAAGTGCTTCCTTATATCAATCTCGAGGATTCTCAAAATGGATGCCATTCTGACAGGCTGGGTGTAGACACTACTGGTTCAGGGAATTTGGTCACCGGAGGAAGCTGGTCACCCATTCCAACAATGCCACAGCAGTGGCATACATCAACCATCAACCAACCATACATCAACTATGTACTATCATGTTCCAGCCCTGTCCGCCGTGCATATTCCAGAAAACTGGCAAGCGAACTTTCTCAGTCAAAAAGTCTAAACTCAAGGGAATGGACCTCTGAGTCCAAGACCTCTGTAGCATGTGAGGAACACCAGACATGGATCTCCTAGCTTCTCAATTTAACAATGAGCTGAGCAAGCTTGTTTTAAAAGGACCAGGGACGTTGTAGCCATTGAAATGGATGCTACTGTGATTGCATAGGATCAGTTCAGCCTAATCTATGCTTTTCCTCCTCTGTAACTTCATACTTGCCCTCTCTGCCGGATGCTGAGGATACTCATTGCACTGAACTGGTGCAGGCAGATGTGGTACTCAGACCTCATCAGTAATAATAATAATGTGAAGTATGCCGCTACATTTTTTAATGGAGGGTTTAATAACACTGTAAAGCCGCGTACACACGGGCGGATTGTATGGCCTACTTAGTCCGTCATACAATCCGACGGACAGTCCGTCCTACTTTCGAATGAACGGACTTGACCACACACGGATGCACAAACAGTCCGTCGAAAGCTTGCGTGATGACGTGTACAGCACGTACGACGGGACTAGAAATAGGAAGTCCAATACACAGCAATGCAACCTTCCGCCGTGTAAATCCTTTCTGAGCATGCGCCATTCTTAGTCCTTCGAACTAGCCTACTCACGAGCGGACTGTCCGCTGAAACCAAAGTATGACGGACAGTATTACGGAAATTCCGAAATACTTAGTACGCCAGACTGCACGCTGAAAAAGTCCGCTGAAGCCCACACACGAGCGGACTGTCCGCTGAAATGTGTTTCGAAGGACTAAGTAGGCCATACAGTCCGCCCGTGTGTACGCGGCTTAACAAATGAATGTGTGAAACATCATATCCTGCTTACATGCATTGAATTTTACACATATCCTTCAAAGTGAACCTGTGTTGAGAACACCATATTTCCGACCATTTTTTTTTTTAGTTGATTGGATTCAAGGCTGATCTAAATACTTCAGCGTTTCACTGATCCTGAGCAAGTCACTGCACCTTCTCTGCATACTTGTGAAAGTCCAAATGTTCGATGGAGCATACACACGGTCGGACTTTCCACCAACGAGCTCACATCCAACATTTGTTGTCAGAAAATCCGATCGTGTGTACGGGGCATAAGAAGCATTTTTGAAATAGGATTTAGCAGGGGTTTTTCAACTGCATCTTCTATCTTTCCATAGTCCCTCCATAAAAGTAGAAACTGACATAGTATAGTAAATCTTATTTATAAAAAAATGAATAATAACATAAAAAACTCATATTTTGAAGATGTTTACGATAAGAACAATCTTAACAAGCATTTCTGATTTTTAGACTCCTTTGAGTCAGCATGCCAGAGTACACAGGGTAATGATGTCACCCGTCACCCTTACCTTCAGGACACATTTCATCATTCAATTCTCAAGAACTGAATAGGTGACAGTCACCACTACCAGTAAACAATTCCTTACTTTCTGGATAAAAGCGCAATTTTAAACAACTCAAATTTGTGATATTATCTGCTTTCTTAATAGTAATTTTTCTGGTGTATCTAGTTTATCTTAAGTATTATTATGGGTTGTTTTAATAGGAGCTTTTATATGAAGTTTAACATTGTTCCTTATTGACAGTATTTAGAAAGCATACCGTGGGACAACATTTGGACAAACACCTTATATCATAATATAGGGAAGTCCTATGGTCAGGCTGTACTGGTGATGTCACTGTGTCAGATGCGATGGCATCATTATGCCAACCAGTGAATGGAGTAAAGTGTATGACACTATTGTTCCAACCCATGGATGGTGTAAACTGCTTCTGCACTAATATGTGCACAGCTGTGAAGCAGCTCAGTTATGTTAAATGACATACAGGCACCTTAAATTTAGGGCAAGTTAAACAAGTTTTATAAAAAATAAAAAAATAAAAACGAAAAAAATAAATAAATAAAAAGCTAGGCTGCAGTCCATAAATTGAGTTAAATGTATAATACAATCAGGAAGTAAAGTACAGCATGAATAGAAACTATGGAAGGTGCAAAGATATTATAGTATAACTGTATACAATGAAATAACTATATGATTAACCACTTCAATACAGGGCACTTAACCACTTGCTTACTGGGCACTTAAACCCCCCTCAGTCCCAGACCAATTTTCAGCTTTCAGCGCTGATGCACTTTGAATGACAATTGCGCGGGCATACAACACTGTACCCAAATGAAATTTTTATCATTTTTTTTCCCACAAATAGAGCTTTCTTTTGGTGGTATTTAGTTACAGCTCGGAGTTTTATTTTTTGCTAAACAAACAAAAAAAGATGCAAAAAAATAAAAAAATAAAAATCATGTTTTAATAGTTTGTTATAAAATTTTGCAAACGGGTCATTTTTCTCCTTCATTGAAGTGCGCTGATTAGGCGGCACTGATGGCTGCATTGGTGGGCACTGATGGGCTGCATTGGTGGGCACTGATGGGCTGCATTGGTGGGCACTGATGGGCTGCATTGGTGGGCACTGATAGGCTGCACTGGTGGGCACTGATAGGCATAGTTAAGGCGGCACTAATAGGCACAGATAAGGCGGCACCGATGGGCACAGATAAGGCGGCACTGATGGGCAAAGATGGGCACAGATAAGATGGCATGGATGGGTGGCACGGATAAGTGGCACGGATGGGTGGCACGGATGGGCACTGATAGGTACCACTGATAGATGGGACTGATGGGCACTGATAGGTGGCACTGATAGGTGGCTCTGATAGGTGGAACTGCTGGGCACTGATGGGCGGCACTGCTGGGCACTGATGGGCGGCACTGCTGGGCACTGATGGGCGGCACTGGGTCGCAGCACCTTTGAGGCAGATTGTGGGCACTGTGGGTGGCACTGTTGGTGGCACTGCTGGATGGCACTGTGGGTGGCATTGTGGGTGGCACTGTAGGTGGCACTGTGGGCACTATGGGCACTGATGGGGGGCACTGATGGGGGGCACTTACTTTTATTCAGGATGGCACGGCGGTGGGCAGGTGGGCACTGGCAGGGGGCAGGTGGTCAGCTGTATTGCTGGCCGTGATCGGGACTGATGTCCCGATCACGGCCGCCGGTGATCGGCTTTTTTTTTCTCTCCTCGCGCTGTCAGCGCGAGGAGGAATAATAGCCGATTACCGGCTCCGTTCTATCACATGATCAGCTGTCATTGGCTGACAGCTGATCACGTGATAAGGGGTCGGGATCGACCCCTTGCACGGATCGGTGATCAGGCGAGTCTCACGGACTCGCCGATCACAGAGCGCGCCGCGCGCGCCCCTCAGGGGGCGCGCAGGCCGCTCGTATCCGGGACGACGTCAATAGACGTAGTCCCGGAAATGTAGGTCCGCGCTAATGCCGTCATTTGGCAATAGCGCGGATCTGTAGTGGTTAAACACCTTCCTGCCCAGACCAATTTTGAGCTTTCAGCGCTGTCGCACTTTGAATGACAATTGCGCGGTCATGCTACACTGTACCCAAATGAAATTTTTATCATTTTTTTCCCACAAATAGAGCTTTCTTTTGGTGGTATTTGATCACCTCTACGGTTTTTATTTTTTGCGCTACAAATAAAAAAATACCGAAAATTTTGAAAAAAAAAATGTTTTTTTTTGTTTCAGTTTCAAAACTTTGTAAATAAGTACGTTTTCTCCTTCACTGATGGGCACTGATGGGGCTACACTGATGGGCACTGATAAGGTGGCACTGATGGGCACCAATGTGGCACCAATGAAGTGGCACTGATAGGCGGCACTGATGGGCGACACGGATGGGCGACACGGATGGGCGACACGGATGGGCGACACGGACGGACACTGATAGGTGGCACAAATTGGCACTGATAGCTGGCACGGATGGGCGGCACGGATGGGCATGGATAGGCGGCACAGGTGGGCATGGATAGGCGGCACAGGTGGGCACTCATAGGCGGCACAGGTGGGCACTCAGGCGGCACAGGTGGGCACTCATAGGCGGCACAGGTGGGCACTCATAGGCGGCATCGGTGTTATAGTAATGGATGCCAATCAGTGCCAAACAATAATGCATGCCAATCAGTGATGCCCATTGTGGCCACTGATTGGCATCCATTATGGGCACTGATTGGCACCCATTGTGCTGACTGGCACCCTGGTGGTCTAGGGAGGATTATGGATTGTTATTACCTTTTCCCTGGTGGTCTAGTGGTGTCCCTGGTGGTCCAGTGTGGGCATCCTCGGGGGGGCTGTGCTGATAATCGATCAGCACAGACCCCCCCTGTCAGAGGAGCAGCCGATCGGCTCTCCTCTACTCGCGTCTGACAGACGCGAGTGAGGGAAAGCCGATCACCGGCTCTTCCCATTTACACTGTGATCAGCCGTGATTGGACACGGCTGATCACATGGTAAAGAGTCTCCGTCGGAGACTCTTTACCGAGATCGTAGTTGCCGGGTGTCAGACTGACACCCCGCAACAACGATCGCCGCGATGCGCGCCCCCGGGGGCGCGCAGCGGCTCATAATCCTAATCACGTCATATGACGTCCGGTTAGGATAATGAAACCACTTTGCCGCCGTCAATTTGTAATAGGGCGGGCGGCAAGTGGTTAAACATACACTGTAAGAGAAAGTGAACTAAACAGCACCTATTAACTCCAAGCGTAAATTTGACTGATGCATATACAGTGCCTTGAAAAAGTATTCACACCCATTGAGATTTTCCACATTTTCTCATGTTACAACCAAAAATATAAATATATTTTATTGGGATTTTATGTGATAGACCAACACAAAGTGGCAAAAGGAAAATGATAAATTGTTTTCAAATTTTTTTTACAAATAAATATGTGAAAAGTGTGGCGGGAATTTGTATTCAGCCCCCCTGAGGCAATACTTTGTAGAACCACCTTTCATTGCAATTACAGCTCCAAGTCTTTTTGGGATGTCTCTACCAGCTTTGCACATCTAGAGTGACATTTTTGCCCATTCTTCTTTGCAAAATAGCTAAAGCTCTGTCAGATTGGATAGAGAGCGTCTGTGAACAGCAATTTTCAAGTCTTGCCACAGATTCTCAATTGTATTTAGGTCTGGACTTTGACTGGGCCATTCTAACACATAAATATGCTTTGATCTAAACCATTCGATTGCAGCTCTGGCTGTATGTTTCGGGTCGTTGTCCTGCTGGAAGGTGAACTTCTCAAGTTCTTTACAGACTCTAATGCCCTGTACACACGGTCGGACTTTCCGACGGAAAATGTGCGATTGGACTGTGTTGTCGGAAATTACGATTGTGTGTGGGTTCCATCTGACTTTTTCTGTCGGAATTTCCGACACACAAAGTTTGAGAGCTGGATCTAAAATTTTCAGACAACAAAATCTGATCATTTAAATTCCGATTGTGTGTAGACAATTCCAACGCAAAAAAAGTGCCACGCATGCTCAGAATAAATTACGAGGCGAAAGCTATTGGCTACTGGCCTCTTTATAGTCCCGTCGTATATGTTGTACGTCACCTCGTTCTGAATGATCGGATTTTCTGAAAACTTTGTGCGACTGTGTGTATACAAGACAAGTTTGAGCCAAAATCTGTTGGAAAAAAATCAGACGGATTTTGTTGTTGGAATGTCCGACCCTGTGTTCAGGGCATAACAGGTTTTCTTCTAAGATTGCCCTGTATTTGGCTCTATCTTCCCATCAACTCTGACCAGCTTCCCTGTCCCTGCTGAAGAAAAGCATCCCTACAACATGATGCTGCCACCACCATGTTTCACGGTGGGGATGGTGTATTCAGGCTTATGTGCAGTGTTCATTTTCTTTCACACATAGAGTTTTGCTTTTAGGCCAAAAAGTAAAATTTTGGTCTCATCTGACCAGAGCACCTTCTTCCGCGTGTTTGCTGTGTTCCCCACATGGCTTCTCGCAAACTGCAAACAGGACTTCTTATGGCTTTCTTTTAACAATGACTTTATTCTTGACACTCTACCATAAAGGCCAGATTTGTGGAGTGCACGACTAATAGTTGTCCTGTGGACAGATTCTGCCACCTGAGCTGTGGATCTCTGCAGCTCCTCCAGAGTTACCATGGGCCTCTTGGCTGCTTCTCTGATTAATGGTCTCCTTGCCCGGCCTGTCAGTTTAGGTGGATGGCCATGTCTTGGTAGGTTTGCAGTTGTGCCATACTCTTTCCATTTTCAGATGATGGATTGAACAGAGCTCTGTGAGATGGTCAAAGCTTGGGATTGTTCTTTATAACCTAACCCTGCTTTAAACTTCCCCACAACTTTATCCCTGACTTGACTGGTATGTTCCTTGGCCTTCATGATGCTGTTTGTTCACAAAGGTTCTCTAACAAACCTATGAGGGCTTCACAGAACAGCTGCATTTATACTGAGATTAAATGACACACAGGTAGACACTAGTTACTAATTAGGTGACTTCTGAAGGCAATTGGCTCCACTAGATTTAAGTTAGAGGTATCAAAGTAAAGGGGGCTGAATAAAAATGCATGCCACCATTTATAATTTTCCTTCCACTTCACAATTATGTGCCACTTTTTGGTTGTAACGTGACAAAATGTGGAAAATTTCAAGGTGTACGAATACTTTTTCAAGGCACTGTATATATGATATACAGCAAAAAAAATGAAAATATTGTATCTATTGCAAATATTCAAAAGCTATTGGAGTTGATCTATCCATATACCACCCACTGGGCTATCAAAAACTCTCCATCAGAAATGCTTCATTCATCCAGCATACATTGACATAACAGAAAAAGTAATAACTACATTCCAGAAAAGTAACATCTGGTGACTGGGTAAGTTTATGCCGTGGGTGGAATATAGCATTATATCTGCATCATTAGCATTTTACAAAAGCATTACATAATTACACAGAATACAATAGAAGATAATGCAAAATCAGGCTTAATCTGTAAAATAGTGCAAAGAGCAATGAGGATCTGCAAAGTACAATAACCCAGAGAAACCAACCAAACGTCAAATTCCATTTTCAATTCTCACTGACTTCTGCACTGCCCCACGGAAAAAGGACAGAAAGTCACTATCTACAGGAGTTCTGCCACAGTTCTGCCATACACAGCTATGTATGACAAGACTGAGGCATCTGACCTGATGTGGCTCACTATTAGGCAACACAATCTTTAAAAAGATATCAAGCGCCTAAATAACCAACTATACAAAATCTGCAAGTCCAAGGTGTATGGGGAAAAAGTACACGAATATTATTGTATTGGTCTTATTTCATGGAGATAGCTACTTACACTATAATACCAAAAGTATTAGGACACCAGCCTTTACACGCATATTAACTTTAATGACATCCCAGTCTTAGTCCGTAGGGTCCAATATTGAGTTGGCCCACTCTTTGCAGCTATTTAACAGCTTCAACTCTTCTGGGAAGGCCGTTCACAAGGTTTAGGAGTGTGTCTGATGTCGACGAGAAGGCTTGGTGTTCTATCGGGTTGAGGTGCAGGCCATTCAAGTTCCTCCACCCCAAACTTGCTCATCCATGTCTTTCTGGACCTTGCTTTATGCTCTGGTGGGCAGTCATATTGGAACAGGAAGGGGCCATCCCCAAACTGTTCCCACAAAGTTGGGAGCATGAAATTGCTCAAAATGTCTTGGTGTGCTGATGCCTTAAGAGTTTTCTTCACTGGAACTAAGGGGCCAGGCCCAACCCCTGAACGATAACTCCACACCATAATCTCCCCCGCCACCAAATGATTTGGACCGGTGCATAAATCAATTTTAATAAAGACATGGATGAGCAAGTTTGGGGTGGAGGAACTTGACTGGCCTGCACAGAGTCCTGACCTCAACCAAGAACACTTTTGGAATGAATTAGAACGGAGACTGCGATCCAGGCCTTCTTGTCCAACATCAGTTCCCGAACTCACAAATGCGCTTCTGGAAAAATGGTGAAACATTCCCATAGACACACTCCTAAACCTTCCCAGAACAGTTGAAGCTGTAATAGCTGCAAAGGGTGGGCCAACTCAATATTGAACCCTACAGACTAAGACTGGGGTACCATTAACCACTTGTTTACTGGGCACTTAAAATCCCCCTTCCTGCTCAGGCCAATTTTCAGCTTTCAGCGCTGTCACTCTTCAAATGACAATTTCACAGTCATACAACACTGTACCCAAATTAAGTTTTTATAATTTTTTCCCACAAATAGAGATTTCTTTTGGTGGTATTTAATCACTGCTGTGTTTTTTTATGTTTTGCTTAAAAAAAATTAAAAAAAATAAAAAATAAAAAAAATGAAAAAAGCCTGAAAATTTTGAAAAAATAAATAAACATGTTTAAAGTTTGTTATAAAATTTTGCAAACAGGTAATTTTTTTCCTTCATTGATGTGCACTGATTGGCACTGATAGGCTGCACTGATGGGCACTGATAAGGCGGCACTGATAGAAACGTATAGGTGGCACTGATGAGGCGGCACTGGTGGGCACTGATGAGGTGGCACTGAAGGGCATCGATAGGTGGCACTGAAAGACACCGATGATGAGGCACTGATGGGCACTGATTGGCAGCACTGATGGGCATTGATAAGTGGTACTGGTGGGCACTGACTGGCAGCACTGATATGCACTGGCAGGTGGCACTGGTATGCACTGGCAGGTGGCATTGGTGGGCACTGGCAGGTGGCACTGGTGGGCACAGATGAGGCGGTGGTGGCTCTCCCTGTTCGGAACCGATGTCCTTTTGACAGAAGCCAGTGATTGGCTGTTTTTCTCTCCTCACGCTGACAGTGTGAGGAGAAAAGAAGCCGATTACCGATCTTCTGTTTACATCCCGTGATTAGCTGTCATTGCCTGACAGCTGATCACGTGGTAAGGGGCCATGATCGGCAGGGGGAGTGAAGGCAGCTCATGCATGGGAGGACGTCTATTGAAGCCCTCCCGGAAATTATCCACTTCCGGACCAGCTCACGACGATGTACGTCAGTACTTTAAAGGAGGATATCATTGTTATGGCAGCAGCTAGCTGCCATAACCCCAGTATCCTCTTCTTCTTCAGTGAGCGATCCGGTTTAAGATAAAAGTGGTTTCTGCAGCGGATTCGCCACAAGATCACTTTTATCGGCGGTGATAGAGGGCGCCCCCTCCCGCCACGATCCAGTGCCCTCCGCTGCTTACCGGAGCTGTCGACAGCGGCGGAGGCGATCACATCTGTTCCCTGCCTGGGTATGGAGACGAATGAGGGGAAGATGGCCCCCACGCGTCTCCATATCACTGCAGGGTGGAAGCATCGTCTAAACGTCACTGCCGCCCATAGCTCTCAAAGGGCCATTTTTTTTAACCTCTAGGGATCTGCGCTATAGCCGAATGACGGCTACAGCACAGACCTGCATTGCCGGGATGACGTCTATTGACGTTGTCCCGTGCACGAACGGCCTGTGTGCCTCCTGAAGGGTGCACACCGCACGCTCTGTGATCAGCGAGTCCCGACCCCTTACCACGTGATCAGCTGTCAGCCAATGACAGCTGATCATGTGATGTCAACACAGCCGGTAATCGACTATTTTTTCTCCTCGTGCTTTCAAAAAAAAAAGGCGATCACCTACGGCAGTGAGCGGGACATTAGTCCCGCTCACTGCGATGTGCCCAGATCCTCAGTGCCCACCTGTGCCCCCTAAAAGTGCCGCCTACCAGTGCCCACCAGTGCCACCTGTCAGTGCCCAACAGCGCCACCTGTCAGTGCCCACAGTGCGATCTGTCAGTGCCCACAGTACCACCTATCAATGCCCACAATTAGTGCTTGGACAGTGCTGCACATCAGTGCCACCTACCAGTGCCCATCAGTGCCACCTATCAGTACCATCCATCAGTGGTAATTATCAGTGCCCATCTGTGCCACCCATCCGTGCCACCCATCAGGGCCCATCAGTGCCATCTTATCAGTGGCCATCAGTGCCGCCTTATCTGTCCCCATCAGTGCCACCTTATCTGTGCCTATTGGTGCCCATCAGTGCAGCCTATCAGTGCCCATCAGTGCCGACTCATCAGCGCATATCAATGAAGCAGAAAAATTACCTGTTTGCAAAATTTTATAACAAACTATTAAACATGATTTTTATTTTTTTCAAAATGTTCCATCTTTTTTTGTTTGTTTAGCAAAAAATAAAAACCCCAGCTGTGATCAAATACCACCAAAAGAAAGCTCTATTTGTGGGAAAAAAAATAACATTTTAATTTGGGTATAGTGTTGTATGACCGCGCAATTGTCATTCAAAGTGCATCAGTGCCAAAAGCTGAAAATTGGTCTGGGCAGGAGGGGGGTTTAAGTGCCCAGTAAGAAAGTGGTTAAATGACAATAATATATATATATATATATATATATATATATATATATATATATATATATATATATATATATATGCATTTTAATGTAAATATGAGGTCTTTTTGATCCCAGATCTCATATTTAAGAGGTCCTGTCATGCTTTTTTCTATTACATGGGATGTTTACATTCCTTGTAATAGGAATAAAAGTGACACCCTTTTTTTTAAATAGTGTAAAAATGTATAAAAAACGAAAAATAAAATAAAAGGTAAAATAAATAAGAAAAAAAAAAAAAAATCAAACGCACCCCGTCCCGATGAGTTTGCGCGCAGAAGCGAACGCATGCATGAGTAGTGCCCGCATATGAAAACAGTGTTCAAATCACACATGTGAGGTACCCCCACGATCGGTAGAGTGAGAGCAATAATTCTAGCCCTAGACCTCCTCTGTAACTTAGAACCTGCAACCTGTAGAATTGTTTAAACATTGCCTATGGAGATTTTTAAAGGTAAAAGTTTGTCTCCATTCCACGAGCGGGCGCAATTTTTGAAGCATTACAAGTTGGATATCAATTTATTCGGCATAACATTATCTTTCACATTATAAAAAAATTGGGCTAACTTTACTGTTGTCTTATTTTTAAATAAAAAAAAGTGTATTTTTTCCAAAAAAAGTGCGCTTGTAAGACCGCTGCGCAAATTCGGTGTGAAAGTATTGCAACGACCACCATTTTATTCTGTAGGGTGTTAGTAAAAAAATGTATAATGTTTGGGGGTTCTAAGTAATTTTCTAGCAAAAAAAAATGTTTTTAACTTGTAAACAACAAATCTCAGAAAGAGGCTCAGTCTTTAAGTGTTTAAGGCCCACGCTGTAGCCGTCTTTTCGCTATGTTTTCGCGGGCGAGAAGTGGTTAAAGTTCATGTGCGTGTAAAGGCAGGCATCCCAATACATTTGGTAATATAGTGTATATGTTAATACACACTTTTGAACATAGATATTTGATAGGGCAGCGTCCCTTATTGATTTCTTCTATAACACTCGGAAAACACAGCATACAAAATAAATAATGAAAATAGCCCTGTATATGACTTTTAGTCCTCCGTGGAACTGAAACCTTTATTTTTAATTTATTGTATAGACAATTTTCCTGTCCTGAGGGATTTTAGGCATTATTACCTCTACTGTATCTAATTTCCATAAATTCACAGTTTTGCAAAAATAATAAAACAGTTTTTAATATAACTGTGCATTAAATTCAAGTTTGAAGATAAGCTAAACACTGAAGACATTACCTGAAAAATGCTGAGAGTCAATGGATTCTCCATTGATATCACTATAGTCTGCAGCTTTAAAGATTTCAGGGTGGTAGTCTGAAAAACAAGTTTATGAGAAAGATTAGATTATACATTCAATATGTAAAATAATATTGTATATAACAAAATAATAATAATAATTTAAAAATTATTTTTAAATAATAATAAAAAATACTGACACCATCCACTGCCCTACTGACACCATCCACTGCTCTTCTGGCACTGTCCTCTGCCCTACTGACACAGTTCACTGCCCTACTGACACTGTCCATGTTTTAATACATGTTTACTATACATTTATTTCTAAGAGTGTGTGTAACACACACACACACACACACACACACACACACACACTAAAGTTGGAAGAAAAGGGGTCACGCCCCAAACCTGCACAAATGGTTAACAATTGTGAGCAATTACTGGTAATGAGAGCAGCTCGTTATAAGTGAAAAACCATATGTGATATAAAAATGAATTAATAAATTAATTTGAACCGCGCTCTCTGTGATATGTGCCAGAATATTAGTGCAAGTGTAGTGATGGTTGAACGAAAACAGAAAAAGAAACGATTGTCCAAATAGCAATGTGTGTACGTGTGGAGAACCAATACAAGTTTGTACTGCATGCTGCGATGGATACATTGGCATTTTCATTTTCAAGTGATTGTAAGGGTTCGTTTAAAAAAAAAAAAAAATAACAAACATGTCATACCTCCACTGTGCAGCTCGTTTTGCACAGAGTGGCCCCGAACATCCTCTTCTGGGGTCCCTCAGTGGCTCTCGTGGCTCCTCCCCACATCAGATAACCCCCTAGGAGAAGCGCTCTGTCGGGGAGTCTAGCATTTGCCATCCATAGAGGCCAAATGCAGGACTCGGCCCCACCCCCCCGCCATCCACATTATTGGATTTGATTGACAGCAGCGGGAGCCAATGTCTGCGCTGCTATCAATCTATCCAATCAAGAGCCAAGAACTCTAGGCAGAGAGACAGCGCGACCCGTGGGTCAAGTTCTAGGTCTCGGGTAAAACGGGGGGGGGGGGGGGCTGAGGAGGCCGGTCACTGCCAGGTGTTTTTTCACCTTAATGCATAGGATGCTTTAAAGCGGTTCTTCATCCTAAAGGGGAAGTCCCGCTAATCTGATCCCTCCCCCCCTCCGGTGCCACAATCGGCACCTTTCAGGGGGGAGGGGGGTGCAGTTACCTGGATAATCCAGGTATCTGCACCCACTTCCGGGCAGACCGACGCAGTTCCCAGGACACAGTGGGGGACCAGAAGAGACGCGCAGTGCGACTGCGCAGTAGGGAACCGGGCAGTGAAGCCGCGATGCTTCACTTCCCGATTCTCTGACAGAGGATGGCGGCGGGGGGCAGCAGCGAGATGAGCGATCGCTCGTCATCTGCCGCCGACATCGCTGGACCCTGGGACAGGTAAGTGTGATTTTATTAAAAGTCAGCAGCTGCAATATTAGTAGCTGCTGGCTTTTAATATTTTTTTTTAGGTGCAGAACCACTTTAAGGTGAAAAAAACACGCAGGTTTAGACCCCTTTAATAAATCGTAACAAACTTCACTACATTGGGAGTCTTCCTTTCTTCCTTTCATTACCCCATTGATGTTTGGAGGTCTGACGGCACGATTCGAGATCTGGAGAATTTCCTTCATTGGTCCGATCCCTCTGCGCTTTTGATTACCTGTAATGGGTGTCGTGGAGTTTCAGTGGGTAGGATGTTTGGCAGGTGATGGTGGTGGAAGATACACAGTCACTTCTAATCGTTCACCAGGATTAAGAAGATTTATACACACATTGTTAATTGGACTATAATTTATTTTTCTGTTTTTGTTCAACCATTACTACTATGGACACTTTGGGGGTTATTTACGAAAGGCAAACCCACTTTGTACTACAAGTGCACTGCAAGTGCAGTCGCTTTAAATCCGAAGGAGACATGCAAGGAAAATAAAAAACAGCATTTTAGCTTGCAAATGATTGGATGATAAAATCAGCAGAGCCTCCCCTCATTTCAGATCTACCCCTTAGATTTACAGCGACTGCACTTCCAAATGAATTTGCAGTGCACTTGTAGTGCAAATTTAATTTGCCTTTCGTAAATAACCCCCATTATATGCACTTGGCTAAATGTTTTTTGGAATATGCACTTTAATCATGCACTTGCACTTTATTGTATATTAATAGTGGTGTTTATATGATTTAGTTAATTAATTTATACATTTTTATATCATATATACAGTAAAACCTTGATTTGAGAGGGTTTTGAAAGACAAGCAACATATTTTCATAAATTTTGACTTGATAAACAAGTGATGTCTTGATATAAAAGTAGCTTTAAAGAGGGAGTCCACCCAAAAAAAATTATATTAAAAGCCAGTAGCTACAAATACTACAGCTGCTGACTTTTAATAAATGGACACTCACCTGTCCCAGGGTCCAGCGATGTCAGCAGCTGAGGCCGATCGATCTCTCGGCTGCTGCCGCTGCCATTCTAGGTGAAGGAATCAGGAAGTGAAGCTTTGCGGCTTCACTTCCTGGTTCCCTACTGCACATGCGCGAGTCGCGCAGCACAATGGGAATGGTCCGCGCTGTCTCTTGGACCCGTGTGTGTCCCAGCAGACAGTGCGGCGGGACAGGAAGAGGCATAGACTCATAGACATTAGACAGGTATCTGCACCCCCTCCCCCCTGAAAGGTGCCAACTGTGGCACCAGAGGGGGGGAGGTTTCCGATGAGCAGAAGTTCCACTTTAGGGTGGAACTCCGCTTTAAGTCACAACTGAGTATAAAAGAGAAGAAAGGCACCTCCAAGTGTAGCAATATGTTTACATTTAATGAATGTACAACATTTAGCAAGTCCCACAGTTGATGATTAAAACAGGCACATCTAAGTATGCAAGCATCTGGGGTAAAGCTTCCACATAGACCATCATCCACACCACCATCAATGTCATTCCTTCCACACTGCGCTCCACGAGCGCTTCAAGCCTCACATTCAGATCACTCTACTGCAGGGTAGTCTTCCCGGGCACGATTGCAGACTGACAGCGGTAAGAGCCGACATTGTAGGGGAAGGTCTATATGGACAGCTTTACCCCAGATGCCTTCATACTTAGATGTGCCTGTTTTAATCATCAACCATGTGAGTTGCTAAATGTTGTACCTTCATTAAATGTAACCATATTGCTTTTATACTCCGTAGATCCTGCTGGATTTTGCTTCTAATCTCCTCGTGGAGGCTGCCATTTGTAAATGGACATTTTATGGTTACACAACCTATCACATTGCTATGAGCTTTTTATATGGACTATAAACTAAAAGACCTATGACTAAATGGTTGTAGAACAAGTATATATATATATATATATATAAAATATATAATATAAATATTATATATATATATATATATATATATATGTATATATACACACACATCTCACACACGCACACCTATGCCAACCAACCAGTAAGGTTATAGTGACGTGACAGCCCTTTGCCAATTAAATTGCAACATGCCTGTTGCCATCTGTCCAGAACTGCTTTGGAGCACAGATACTATATACCAGTGATGGCGAACCTTGGCACCCCAGATGTTTTGGAACTACATTTCCCATGATGCTCCACTACACTGCAGAGTGCATGAGCATCATGGGAAATGTAGTTCCAAAACATCTGGGGTGCCAAGGTTCGCCATCACTGCTATATACTATCGTGAACTCAATACAGTTTTTGACAATCCATGCCTGACTCTCACAATATAGAATCCACCAAAGGTAATGATCAGTTCTGTGGATGGTTCTTTGGATAATAAGAACACACATTACAATGCCACATTTATTTACGCTGAATTCATTTTATGAGTACTAATATTTATTACCTTCCCACATATTAAAGTGGAGTTGATATATCTCTTTTTATGGGCAGAAGGCATACACAGCCTGTTAATTCAATATGGCATTTGTTAACAAGCCCCGGAATCCAGGCATCCAATGCTTGTAAAAAAAATAAAGACTAACCCTGCTTTCCTGCTCTATCCAAAACTACAAAAAAGAAAAAGTTTTGGATATACGTACATTATAAGTAAACAAACCCCATTGTGTAAATCACTCATACATTATTATGAAATTGTAATTATTATTGTTATTATACAGGATTTATATAGAGCCAACAGTTTGCGCAGAGCTCTACAAAATGAAGGCAGAGATTACAGTTTCATTACAATTTGGTACAAGAGGAATCAGAGGGCCCTGCTCGTTAGAGCTTACAATCTAAATAATCATTATTATAAGACATCATCCACACACATAAGTAACCAAACCTAAGTATGGAAAAGAGGCAAATATTGTACCATTGTACACTGTTGCTGAAGTGTTAAAATAGATTAGTAAGTATACCTAAAATAGTGATTCTGAAAATGTGTGCTGCGTGAGTTTTGAAAATATTTTGGGGACTGTAACAGTGGTCAGACCCACGGGGCCAAGGTGGGAGGACTTGATGGCGGTCTACAAGTGTTAGAGCGCAGTGTGACACACAGCGCCCATTGTGGATCAATGGGAGGAAATGAGGCAACGCGTTTCAGAGCATGCAAAGTAGTCCAATGAGAGGCCGCAATGCTCCTTTCTCAAGCTGTCCGAGAGAGAGCAAGCCTTGTACCAACTTCACCAGCACCACAGAAGCGCCTTATATGTATGATGTGACTGTATACTTCCTCCCTCATGTGAGTGGATATCTGTTGATTCTTTTAATAAATGTTGTCAGATACTACACTTAGACTTAGAGGCGCCTGTTCCCTTTTCTCTTTTCTTCTTCACTTTAAATTTAAAATTAAATATATATGTAAAAATAAATAAGTTCTTCACCACAAAAATTGTTAAATCTTTTCAGGTGTGCCCTGAAAATAACAAATAAAAAATCAGCACAAGGGACATTACTTACCCTCAATGAGATGCATCCCTTGTGCTGCTGAGCCTTCCTCTTGCTGAAATTTTCCTCTTATGTCCCATACACATGGTCAGATTTTCAGACGGAAAATGTTTGATGGGAGCTTTTTGTCTGAAATTCTAACCATGTGTAGGCTCCATCGGACATTTTCCATCGGAATTTCCATCACACAAAATTTAAGATCTGGATCTCAAATTTTCCGACAACAAAATCTGTTGTCGTAAATTCCGATCATGTGTACACAATTCCGACGCACTAAGTTCCACGCATGCTCGGAATCAAGCAGAAGAACCGCACTGGCTATTGAACTTCCTTTTTCTCGGCTCGTCTTATGTGTTGTACGCCACCGCGTTCTTGACATCCGGAATTTCTGACAAGATTTGTGTGACCGTGTGTATGCAAGACAAGTTTGAGCCAACATCCATTGGAAAAAATCCATGAATCAAAGTCCAATCGTGTATACGTCGCATTACAATGATCCCTCCCCCACCCCCGTAAACTGTCGGAGCAGAGGGGGTTATTAGAACTAAGAGGCTGTGACAGGCACTTATCAAGACTGCCCAACTATGCCCGTCATTTCCACCCAGCTCCTTCAGTCATAAAAACTGTGCTACAGCTTCCATAAATCAAACATGATCTCTGAATTGAGGGGGTAGACCTCAATTCCACCCATCCCACCATTCACAGATCCTGTTTCATTCATGGAAGCTGTAGTAAAGGCTTTTGTGAATGGAGTAGCTGGGTAGAAAGGGCGGGTATAATCGGGCTCTCTTGAGGAAAGCCTGCCAAAGCCCCTTATTTCTATTAACCCCCTTGTGCTGACTTTTTTTATTCTAGGTAAACTATGAGGTTGATTCAGAGGTGTAACTAGAAACTTCAGGGCCCCGGTGCAATAAACCATGAAGGGCCCCCACCAGGGGCATTGCTAGGTCTACAAAAGATCTCGGGATAGAGCCCATAGCAGCGATGTAAAGAAAGCCATACGCTTGGGCAGGCATACACATGTATATAATTTTGAAATATCGTTACATATCTGAGTGCAGATCCCACCTTACATCAGGGTCCCCAGAGACCCCCCTCATTACATCAAGGTCTCCAGAGAGCCCCCCCTTACATCAGGTTTCCCAGAAAGCCCCCCACTTACATCAGGGTCCCCAGATAGCCCCTCCTTACATCAGGGTCCCCAAAGAGCCTCCCTCTTACATCAAGGTCCCCAAAGAGCCTCCCCCTTTATATCAGAGTCCCCAGAGAACCCCTCCTTACATCAGGGTCCCCAGAGAGCCCCCCTTAAATCAGGGTCCCCAGAGAGCCTCCCCTTTACATCAGGGTCTCTAGAGAGCCTCCCCATTACATCAGGGTCCCCAGAGAGCCCCTCCTTACATCAGGGTCCCCAGAGAGCCCCCCTTAAATCAGGGTCTCCAGAGAGCCTCCCCTTTACATCAGGGTCCGCAGAGAGCCTCCCCATTACATCAGGGTCCCCAGAGACCCCCTCCTTGCATCAGGGTCCCCAGAGAGCTCCCCTTACATCAGGGTTTCCAGAGAGCCCCCCTTACATCAGGGTGCCCAGAGAGCCCCCCCTTACATCAGGGCCCCCAGAGATACCCTCATTACGTCCGATTCTTCCTGTCAAGTTAAATCGTTCAGGAGAGGTTAAACAACATCCTGTGCACATGAAGCCTATGGCTCGTGCACATGATCCGAAAATCGGACGAAAAATAACGCTTTTGACGCGATCGTACGATAATCGGATCGTTAGTGCTGAGCTATGAAGCCGATCATGACAGTTTTCCCGATTTTGATTGGACAAGCGTGAAAACTTTCCTCGTACGATACCAGATCGTACGATTTTTGTTTAGTCAGTACAGTTGTCCGAAAACACAATACAAATACACTACAACACATGACATCACTTCCGATTTTTTTTTCTTCTGTCGTACGAGAATTTTTATGACTTTAGTAACCTATTCAATTTCTACTTTTGAATAATAAGCGAAAAAAGATGGATGTAGCCGATTTTCGGATTGTGTGTAAGGCCTCGTGTACACGGGACATTCTAAAACCTTTCCTGAACGATTTAACATGACAGATAGTAATCGATGTTTAAAAACGCCTGTTTTGCCACGTTTACATACCATGTTTAGCTGCGTTTAGCTGCGTTTGTGTTTTTTTCTCTCTTTTAAATAGTAAAAAAAAAAAAAAATGGTTGTAAACGGAACACGGCTAAACGCGAGTTACCGTGTTTACAAGCTGTTACGGGCATTAGAAAAAATGCTTCTAAACTCAACTGTCTAGAAACGACTATAAACTGCCCTGCATACATGTATTGATAAGATAACATAGAAGAGAGATCGGGGCAGCTGAAAAAAATGCCCAACTGCTCCTAAATGTCCGTCTACCCGCAGCAGTGTACATGAGGCCTAATTGACTTCTACTTGCTAGACAATGTTCTGATGATCAGTATCTGCAGCCAATGAGTCGCAGCCAATGAGTTGCAGCCACTGATCAGTGTACAATTGTCTGGTAGGGGGATTCCTCCATTCACCTCATTTGCATGGATGGAGGGATCTGGGTTTTTTTTCTGTTAAAAACAACTAATGCCGCGTACACACGAGTGGACTTTTCAACATCCAAAGTCCGACGGACTGAGTCCGTCAGACTATTCGATCGTGTGTGGGCTGCAACGGACTTTTGACTCGCCAAAGTCCGAAGGACTTTAGAATATGGAACATGCTTCAAATTTTCCCGACGGAACTCCGCCGGACCCGGTCCCTTCGAAAACTCCGCTCGTGTGTATGCTATTCCGACGGACTAAAACCGACGCTAGGGCAGCTATTGGCTACTGGCTATGAACTTCCATATCCGAATCCAGTCGTACGTCATCACGTTCGAATCCGTCGGAGTTTAGTGTGATTGTGTGTGGCCAAGTCCGCTCCGCCGAAAAGTCCGTCAGAACTCCGTCGGAACTCCGGCAGAACTCCGACGGAACTCCTTCGGAAGTCTGTCGGACATAAGTCCTCTCGTGTGTACGGGGCTTAACCGTGAATGGCCAGCCCTGTGCAAGGTTATACAAATGGTAGGTAATATGAACAAGTGCAATAATAAACTACGCATGTAAGAAGACTATATAGAAGGAAAGCCCACACTTTAGCACACTCATAAATGTGACTCTCACACCAACAGATACACATTCCTGACTAGTCAATGACAAACCTGCAAGTAAGTTATTCATAATGAGTAAGCCTACCTCCCTCCCGACTGCCATTTCCTGTCACTTTTAACTTCTGTTTTCCCATCATAAACCAAAGTTACTCAAGTTAAAAAAATCTATATCCAGCTAAGTAGGTTATAAAGAAATCAGAAGTGTAAATAAAGTAAGTGCAAATACGTGGAAGCAGATTTTTATGAGTTGGATTGGCAAGTAAAATTCACTACATATATTCATTATTGAAGGTACTTATATAAGGCTGTCAATTTACGCAACGCTTTACATATACATTGTACATTCACGTCAGTCCCTGCCCTCAAGGAGCTCACAATCCAAGGTCCCTATCTCACATTCATACATACATATAATAGGGCCAATTTAGAGAGGATCCGGTCAACCTACCAGCATGTCTTTAGAGTGTGGGAGGAAACCGGAGCACACACAGAGAAATACAGGGAGAACATGTAAACTCCAGGCAGGTGGTGTCGTGGTTTGGGATTTGAACCAACAACCATACTGCTGCTAGACGAACGTGCCAACCACTTTGCCACTGTGCTGCCCGCATTTGTTGCAGGCAGGACAGTGGCTAAGTGGTGCTGTACATTTGCAAGGGTGTCATTGTGTTCACTGGTTAAAAGTACCTGCTGATGAGTATTAACAGATCAGGCTAACATATACATTAAAGCATCTTTTCTCCACTAGGGTACTATGGAAGCTGGAGTTTCCTCTAGAGCTGTGGCTGATTGAACCCCCCCATTGATGGTGCCTGCATAGTTTCAGTTCCAATGTCCCTTAGCAAAGCCAGCAGCATGACACCAGTGATCTGTTAACTGTTTGTAAGAGTCGCATTCTAACCATCATGACAAGGGGAGCATTCTTTCCACTGACCACCACTGTAAGAAGCATTCTTCCCACTGACCACCAATGTAAGGGTCTTCTCGCTTACCACCACTGTAGGTGGCATTTTTCCCAAGGACCGTCAATGTAACTGTTTTTCACTGACCACCAATGTAAGGGGCATTCTTCCCACTGACCACCATTGTAAGGGTCTTCCCACTGACCACCATTGTAAGGGTCTTCCCACTGACCACCAATGTAATGGTCTTCCCACTGACCATTGATTAAAGGGTTCCTTCACTGAACACCAACATATGGGGCATTCTTCCCAATGGCCACAATTTTAAGTTTTTCCCACTGACCAATGCTGTAAGGGTTCTCTCACTGGCCACCAGTGTAGGGGCCTTCCCACTGACCGGTAACATATGGGGCAGTCTTCCCAATGACCAAAAATATAAGGTTTCCCCACTGACCACCAATGTAAAGGTCCTCTCACCTGCCACCAATGTAGGGGCCTTTCCGCTGACCACCAATGTAAGGGACGTTCTTCTCACTGACCACCAATGTAAGGGGCATTCTTCCCACTGACCACCTATGTAAGGGTCTTCCCACTAACCACCAATATACAGGTCTTCTCACTGGCCACCAATGTAAGGGTCTTCCCATTAAACGCCAATGTAAGGGAAATTGCTCCCACTGAACACCAATATAAGGGTTTTCCAGCTGACCACCAATATAAGGGTCTTCCTGCTGACCACCAATGTAATGCCCTGTACACACGACCGGTTTTCCAGTTGGAATAAACTCTGAAGGTCTTTCTGATGGAGTTCCGATGGAGTTCCGCTGAAACTGTCTTGCGTACACACAATCACACCAAAGTCCGATTGTCAAGAACTAGAGGACTAGAAAAAGGAAGTTCAATAGCCAGTAGCCAATAGCTTCCGTCTCGTACTTGCTTCAGAGCATGCATTGTTTTTGGTCCATCGTAACAGCATACAGACTAGCGTTTTTTCCAATAGGAATTGGTTCCGTCAGAAATATTTAGAACATGTTCTATTTCTAGGTCCGTCAGAATTAAAAAAAAAAAAAGTCAGACGAGGCATACACACGATCGGAATATACGACTTATCAGACTTTTTCTGTCGGACATTCCGTTCATGTGTACGCAGCATAAGAGACATCGCTTCCACTGACCCCTGATAATTCTTTTTACTAGGTGTTCATAGGGACCTGCTTTCAAGAGTTCCTCTGGGGGGAAAAAAGTTGAGAAAAGTAGAGAACGGCAATGCTAAACCATGTATTAATATGTATTTTTTTGTAAATTTAGACTTAGACTTGTAAATTTAGGTTACAAAGTTTATTAAGTTGGATCATTTTTCTGAATCCAAACTATATAAAAGTGTCCCGTTGCCTACAATCAGAATCCTTGAATTCTGTTTTCCATAGAAGAAGACGCCTAAGTTATACACGGCGTGCTATATGTAGTGCTAGCTGGGGACCACTGAGACAGACACTGTCACCTGCCTTGAACTCTGCAGCCTGAATGCCACTTAACAAGGTCTGGGGATCTGTCATAGGGAGCAGCACACACACTGTACAGCCCTCCCTGCACACTCATGGCCTTTCCTGTACACATTACAGCCGCTGATGACAGTATGCTCATCATCAATAACTGCGTTTCACTAATGGATAAAGGGATAAAACCTGCTTAAGAAAGATCCACTTTTATATGAATAATATTATTAATATTATGAAAATAATACAAGAAAAAAGGCAATATATCTCCCCATCCCAAGGGAGAAAGGTCAGGTTTGCTTTGTAAATAGTGACTCTAAAATATGCTGGAAGATGACAGTATGAGTAAACGTGCCATGCAATGGGCTGGCATGAAGCCTGCGCCTGGCTCTGTGTGGGCTTCTTCCAGCTTTTGTCCTCTGCAGCCCTATTAATTCATCAGCTTGTCTGTCATTGTGTCTCCCTGCGGACAGCAAAACAAACTGTCACTGGGGAAGAGGGGGGTTCAATGGCAGGCCCATACAGCAGGCAGATTGTAGCCAATCACAGATCACACAGATAAAAAAAAGAAAAAAAGCAAGGGGGGCTGCAGCTGCTGCAGAACCTCTTGGAATAAGCAGACACACTTATACAATCAGTCTGTGTCCTAAGATCCTTATGTTGTATGTTGTCCTTATCATTGTATAGGCTGGCTGGCTGCTGTCACTGAGCTCCCCCCCAGCTGTCACTTCTGACAGGTGTCACCCATCCTGAGCCCCCCCTTCCCCCCACACACACAGCACAATGCCCACTGCTTACCTGGCTTCACCAGTTTGTAGCTCTGGGATTTCCTGCTCCTCTTCCTTTCAGAGAACTCCATTGTGGAGCAGTTTGGTGGCACTGGTTATTGTTGCTGGAGGCAAGAAGAAGGAGCAGAGGGGGGAGAAGAAAGATCAGAGAGATTAGGAAGAAGACAGAGGAGAGGAGGAAGGGGAGGAGGGGGGGAAGAAATGCAATAGAAGCCCCAGAGTGGCACAAGGACCCAAGACTGCCAGGCACTGGGAGATCTCACTTCCAACTGGTGGCAGATGGGAAAGTTTTTCCTTGCTTCCAATGAGAAGGTTTGGAGGAATAATGCAGAGCTGTCAGATCATAATCCCTGGGAGCTTCCTGGAGGTGCTCATCATTTCCCCACAGCACCCTGAGGTCCTGGCAATAAGACATCCGAGATCCCCCTGAGGACTGAGAGCCACACACAGGGCCCTCTACAGCTCTCTCTCTCTCTCTCTCTCTGTCTGTTTAGCTTTCTCCTTTTTTTTTCTTTTAGGGTCAATGATAAACAAGGGAGAGAATGACTTAGTGATGGAGGAGGAGGGTGACACCTGCTGGCGAAGTGTGGTACTACAGGCGTGTAGAGGGTGATGTCGTCACAGCCGGGTGTTCGGTAGAGGGGGGGGGGGGAGCAGCAGACAGCAGGCAGACACACATGCGCAGTCACTGCTCCTGCAGGTGACACTTGTGTGTGTGTGTGACGTCCTACGATTTTACACTACGTGCAGTGAATGGAGCCACTCAATGATCTTCCTTGTTTAGGTGCATTGCTAGGTCTGCAAAAGATCTGGGGCTAGAGCCCATAGCAGCGGTCACCAACCTTTTTGCAATGGGGGGCAGGCACACCTGTGGTAAGCAATTTTTTTGCGGGCAAAGGAAGGCTGGGGTGTTGGCGTTTCAATCATCATGGCACCATGGTTGATGTGGTGTCAGGGTGAAGTGCATTGTTTCTATTGTTACATTCTAATATATAATGAAGTGATTCAGCGCACCATAATTCAGAATCAGTGGGAGCTTGCCACATCTCCTGCCACCAGATGCATCATGTCACTTGCCACCGCCGCCTGTCAGCAGATGTACGTTTTTAACTTGCCACCGCCACCCACCACTAGATGTGGATTTTCACTTGCCACATCACCTGCCACCATTTGCAGATTGTCACTTGCCACGTCACTTGCCACCATTTGCAGATTGCCACTTGCCATGTCACCTGCCCAGGGGCGGACTGACCATTCGGGCACTGCCCGAGGGCCCCGGGCCACTAGGGGGCCCCACCAAGGTTGCCAGTCTCAGTAAAACCAGGGACAGTATGTAAAAATCTGTGTTTTTTTTACATCTGTCTCTGAAATGTCCCTTACCGACATCTTTTTGGTCTAAAAGTCCTGAGATTATAGCTGCCCCACCTCTCCAGTACCTTTTCAGCCAATAGAAACATGTCTGTGTATACTGTATGATTGTATACTGTGTGATTGTATTCTGTGTGTGTGTATATTGTGTGTACATGTATGTGTATACTGTGTGATTGTATTCTGTGTGTGTGTATACTGTGCGTACATGTATGTGTATACTGTGTGTGTGTGTGTATACTATGTGGCCCCATAATCTCTGATTGCCTGGGGGCCCCATAATCTCCTATTGCCCGGGGGCCCCATGAGTTGTCAGTCCGCCCCTGCACCTGCCACCATTTACAGATTGTCACTTGCCATGTCACCTGCCATCATTTGCAGATCATCACTTGCGATGTCACCTGCCACCATTTGCAGATTGTCACTTACCACATCACTTGCAGATTGTCACTTGCCGCATCACTTGCCACCATTAGCATATTGTCACTTGCCACGTCACCTGCCACTAGATGTGGGTTGTCACTTGCCATGCAAGCAATTTCCACCAAATGTGCATTGTTTCTGCATTGGTGGCAGGCTGGCAGCACTGGTCCATTTAGTGAGGGCAGGAGAGCAGAGATGCAGGGCGGGCAATGAGAGATGATGTAATCTCTCTGTTCCCCGCCGCACCTCCGACATTTAAGAGGCCCGCACTATGAGGACGGAAGTGCGCTGATGTGTGGCGGGCAGTGAGAGATGATGTAATCTCTCTGCTCCCTGCCGCACATCGCTCCCACATTGAAGTGGCCCGGCTGTGAGGGCGGAAGAGTGATGACGTGCAGGCGGAGAGAGATGATGTCATCTCTGCTCGTCCGCCCGCTTGTCTCTCTCCTCTACCTCTAATGCCACCCGATGCAGCCACG
Source organism: Lithobates pipiens (assembly GCF_037356315.1). Classification (NCBI taxonomy): domain Eukaryota; kingdom Metazoa; phylum Chordata; class Amphibia; order Anura; family Ranidae; genus Lithobates; species Lithobates pipiens. The sequence continues at coordinate 158,475,357 of NW_027507903.1, forward strand.
ACCCTGACCCAGACACCAGAGGCTCGGGGCTATGGCCTCCAGCCTCGATAGCCACCCTCTTGCGACGCCTATGGTCATAGTGCTTTAACCACTTAAAGTGGTTGTATAGTCTTTTTTACAACTTTTACCTACAGGTAAGCCTATAATAAGGCTTACCTGTAGGTAAAAAAAAATCTAAACCTGTACAGCTTAGGAGATATTCCCCTCACAATGCGCCGCTGACTGCAGCGGCGCATGCGCACAGGGGATTCTCGGCTGAAAGTCCGGCAGACGCCGGTCCCTGCCGGAGAGAAAGTGACGATATCGCGGCTCCGGCCACTCGTAGCGTCGGAGCCACGATACCGGGAAGACACGCAGAGGGAACATGTCAGCTCCCTCAGCGTGGATTGGGCCAGATGTCTGGGCCTCCTTCTAAGGTAAGTATTTCATAATGAGCTCGTATGCGGTGCATACTAGCTCATTATGCCTTTTCCCTTGCAGGTCAGAAAAAAAAAAAAAAACCTCAGCGGGTTTACTACCGCTTTAAGGTCGGCCTTATAGGAGTTTTCATGCCACAGGGCAGCACCTCTGCTCCGAATCACGTGTATATATTGTGATATATTGTGTGGATCTGAGGGGTTAACAGGCAGCTGGGAGACAGATCAGTCAACTTAACTGGCTTTATTCAGCAAAAAACTGAAAAAATAATGACAGACTTTGTCTTCATGGGCAGCTCAACACAACACAAGGTGCTCTGCTCATCAGTTTAACATTCTTTTATATCATGTTAGCATCCCAGCCAAACATTGCAAAGTCCCAGTTACAGGCCAGCTCTCCCAGCAGGTTCCATCCAGCATTCAAGTATTCTCAGAACTGATAGCAAAACAGCCATCTCCCCCCCAGGCCTCTCTGACCAGCTGCCTAATAAGCGGGCCTGAAAGGGAAGTACTTGCCCTCTTCCATTAACCTAACCCAGGCTGACTCTTTACAATATATGTGATTCGGCTCTTCCGAGTAGCGGGCCTGAATGTGTGCCGCCAGCAGCTCACTCTCGCTGTGACTTAATGTTTGCCGGCACCCGCCGATCATTCGGTACAGAGGCAGAACGATGATCTAGATGATCTGCCTATGTAAACAAGGCAGATCGCCGTTCTGTCAGTAGGGAAGGCATAGATCCGGTCTTCCTGCAAAGCAGGGACCTGGATCCCATGCCTTCACCTAGTAAAAGCACCTCCCCCCACAGTACACACAGTATTAGGGGGGGGTTTGGGTATTTAAATGAGGCCCGTGACATTCTATAGCCATATGCCTCCATCTCTGAATCTGTAATTTAAAAGGAAAAGGTTTGGGACTTTAATTAACCAGTTCCCGACCGGCGCACGCCGATGTACGTCGGCAGAATGTCACGGGCAGGCATACTAGCGTACAGGTACGTCCATTTTTAAATGCCACCCTGCCATCACGTGCGCGCCGCCAGCGGCGCGCTTGCGTGCCGGTCGGGACCCCCGTGAGTCCGGTCACAGGTCCCACGGACTCGATCGATCGCCGCATCTCCCTGTTCTGCCAAGCAACAAGTGACGCTGATCTCTGCTCCATGTGATTGGAGCAGAGATCAGTGTTCACTAACACAAAGCCCAGACCCCCACAGTTAGTAACACACCCCTAGGAACACTTAACCCCTACACTGCCACCCCCTGGTTAACCCCTTCACTGCCAGTGTCATTTACACAGGAATCAGTGCATTTGTATAGCATTGATTGCTGTATAAATGACAATGGTCCCAAACATGTGTCAAAAATGTCCGATGTGTCCGCCACAATGTCGCAGTCACAATAAAAATCGCTGATCGCCACCATTACTAGTAAAAAAAAAATATTAATAAAAATGCCATAAAATTATCCCCCATTTTGTAAACGCTATAACTTTTGCGCAAACCAATCAATAATCGCTTATTGCGATTTTTTTTTACCAAAAATATGTAGAAGAATACGTATCGGCCTAAACTGAGGGAAAAAAATGTTTTTTTATATATTTTTGGGGGATATTTATTATAACAAAAAGTAAAAAAGTATGCGTTTTTTTCAAAATTGTCGCTCTATTTTTGTTTATAGCGCCAAAAATTAAAACCGCAGAGGTGATCAAATACCACCAAAAGAAAGCTCTATTTGTGGGAAAAAAAGGACGTCAATTTTGTTTGGGAGCCATGTCGCACGACCGCACAATTGTCAGTTAAAGCGACGCAGTGCCGAATCGCAAAAAGTGGTCTGGTCTTAAGCCAGCAAAATGGTCTGGTCTGAAAGTGGTTAAAGCACGTGGCACATAGTTGGTAAAGTGGTCAAATGTAAGATAGCACATTTATTCTTTCATATCCATTCAGATATCATGATGGCATATTATCATTATAATATATCCACTTAACAACCGCCCATTGCCGATTAACGGCTTCAGGGCGGTTGTTTAACTCTGAGAGGCCGTTAATTAACGGCCTCCCATAATTCTGCTCTCGCGCGCCCCCTGGGGCGCGCACACGAGATCATCCGTGACCGCCAGGTCCAGTGGACCCGGCGCATCACGGATCGCGGTAAACGGCCACTCGTCGCGGCCGTTTACCACGTGAACGCTCCGTCAAATGACGGAGTGATCACTTGTAAACAAACCGGCGTCATAACATGACGCCGGTTCCTCCCTCCCCCTCTCTGTACCGATCGGTACAGCGGAGGGGAAAGAGATCGGTGTCAGCAGCGATGTGGGCTGCATCTGCAGTGCCCACATCGCTGCTCACCGAATTTAACCCCTCAATTCCCTGCCAATACTCTGCAATACCCTGCAATACTCTGCAATACCCTGCAATACTCTGCAGTACCCCCCCATTACTCTGCAGTACCCTGCCATTACTCTGCAGTACCCCCCAATACTCTGCAGTACCCTGCCATTACTCTGCAGTACCCCCCAATACTCTGCAGTACCCGCCATTACTCTGCAGTACCCGCCATTACTCTGCAGTACCCTGCCATTACTCTGCAGTACCCCCAATACACTGCAGTACCCCCCAATACTCTGCAGTACCCTGCCATTACTCTGCAGTACCCGCCATTACTCTGCAGTACCCTGCCATTACTCTGCAGTACCCGCCATTACTCTGCAGTACCCCCCATTACTCTGCAGTACCCCGCCATTACTCTGCAGTACCCTGCCATTACTCTGCAGTACCCCCCAATACTCTGCAGTACCCTGCCATTACTCTGCAGTACCCCCCAATACTCTGCAATACCCCCAATACTCTGCAATACCCCCAATACTCTGCAATACCCCGCCAATACACCGCAATACCCTGCCATAAATTGCCATACCCAGCCATACTCGGAGATACCCAGCCATACTCGGTGATACCCTGCAATACCCAGCCATAGACGCCTCCCACCCCTCACCACCCTCCGGTGCTTCTACCAACTCGCCAGTACGATCAAAGCCAGAATCTTTTTTTTTTATTTCAGGCTTCCCAGCCTAGAGGTGAGATGTGGGGTCATATTGACTCCCAGATTTCACTGTAAAGAGGACCTGTCACCCCATATTCCTATTACAAGGGATGTTTACATTCCTTGTAATAGGAATAAAAGTGATCAAAAATTTATTTTTGGGGAAAAAAATGTCAAACTAAAATAAAGAAAGTAAAATGAACAATAAAAAATAAAAAAAATAAAAATAAATTTAAAGCGCCCCTGTCCCCATGTGCTCGCACGCAGAAGCGAACGCATACGTAAGCCCCGCCCACATATGAAAACGGTGTTCAAACCACACATGTGAGGTATCGCCACGAACGTTAGAGCGAGAGCAATAATTCTAGCCCTAGACCTCCTCTGCAACTCAAAACATGTAACCAGTAAAAAAAATTTAAAGCGTCGCCTATGGGGATTTTTTAAGTAGCGACGTTTGCCGACATTCCACTGGCATGTGCAATTTTGAAGAGTGACATGTTCGATATCTATTTACTCAGCATAACTTCATCTTTCACTTTATGCAAAAATTGGGCTAACTTTACTGTTTTTTTTTTAAGCACAAAACTGTTTTTCCCCCAAAAAAACGCGTTCGAAAAATTGCTGCGCAAATACCGTGTGAGATAAAAATTTGCAATGACCACCATTGTATTCTCCAGGGTCTTTGCTAAAAATATATATATATATAATGTTTTGGGGTTCTCTGTAATTTTCTAGCAAATAAATGATGATTTTTACATGTAGGAGAGAAATGTCAGAATTGTCCTGGGTGCTCCAGAACGCCTGATGGCGCTCCCTGCATGTTGGGCCTCTGTATGTGGCCACGCTGTGTAAAAATCTCACACATGTGGTATCGCCGTACTCGGGAATAATAGCAGAATGTGTTTTGGGGTGTAATTTGTGGTATGCATATGCTGTGTGTGAGAAATAAACTGATAATATGACAATTTTGTGGAAAAAAAAAAGGAAAAAAAATCTTGATTTTGCAAAGAATTGTGGGAAAAAATGACAACTTCAAAAAACTCATCATGCCTCTTACTAAATACATTGGAATGTCTTCTTTCCAAAAAGGGGTCATTTGGCGGGTATTTGTACTTTTCTGGCATGTTAGGGTCTCAAGAATTGAAATAGGCCGTCAGTACTTCAGGTGTGATCAATTTTCAGATATTGGCACTATAGCTTGTGGGCTCTATAACTTTCACAAAGACCAAATAATATCCACCAATTTGTACTTATTTTTACCAAAGATATGTAGTAGTATACATTTTGGCCAAAATTTTTGAAGAAAAAATTACTAATCTGCTAAATTTTATAACAGAAACGAAGAAAAATTCATTTTTTCGCAGAATTTTCGGTCTTTTTTCTTTTATAGCACAAAAAATAAAAAAAATGAGAGGTGATTAAATACCACCAAAAGAAAGCTCTATTTGTGTGAAAAAAAGGACAAACATTTCATATAGGTCCAGTGTTGCATGACTGAGTAATTGTCATTCAAAATGTGAGAGCACCAAAAGCTGAAAATTGGTCTGGTTATTAAGGGTGTTTAAGTGCCCAGTGGTCAAGTGGTTAAACACATAGATGTCATGAATAACACATTGCAGTATAAAATATAATTGTTGTGGGGCTGGCTTGTAATCCACATAATAAAATATTAAAATCAATAATGACTGCGAAAAGTTCATAGTATTCTAAGCTGTAAATGCATGATTATAAGGCATCTAAAAAAGTTTGACGCGTGCGTGTAAGTCATCAGATTCAGTATGCAGTGTTGCAATTGAGGGCTGTCAGGGATGTGTCTGTCCGGGAGCTGTGGCAGTGGCATGTGGAAAACCAAGGTACACACGTGCAAACCCCCAATGGCAATTTCTGGTGATTCCAGATGTTAGCAACATAATCCGGAGGTGGTGTGCAATGTCACACAGAAACACAGGCTAGGCACAGAGTTAACCCTTTGATCACCTATGATGTTAACCCATTCACAGCCATTAGTACAGTGACATGCATATTTTTAGCACTAATCATTGGATTAGTGTCACTGGTCCCCAAAAAGTGTCCAGAGTGTCAGAATGTTCCCCGAAATATCGCAGTCCTGCTATAAGTCACTGATTGGTGCCATTACTAGTAAAAAGATACAAATATTCCATAGTTTGTAGACACTATAACTTTTGCGCAAACCAATCAATATACGCTTATTGGGATTTTTTACCAAAAATATATAGCAGAATACATATTGGCCTAAATAAATATAGAAATTAGATTTTTTTCTTTTTTTTTATTGGATATTGAACTTAGTCTTTATATCATGTATGTCATGTACTTAATGAGCTTGTCACCATATTTGTATTAACCGATTCCCGACCAGCGTACGTCGGCAGAATGGCACGGGCAGGCATATTGGCGTACAGGTACGTCCAATCTTCAATGCCACCCTGCCATCGCGAGCGCGCCACCAGCGGCGCGCTCGCGTGCAGGTCGCGACCCCCGTGAGTCCCGTCGCGGTTCCCGCGGACTCGATCGCCGCGGGCATACCCGCGATCGTCTCACGGGATGGCTGAATGGAGGAAATGCCGTGTAAACAGCATTTCTCCATTCTGCCTAGCAACTAGTGATGCTGATTTCTGCTCTATGTGATTGGAGCAGAGATCAGTGTTCACTAAATGAAAGCCCAACCCCCCCACAGTTAGTAACACACCCTTAGGAACACTTAACCCTTACACTGCCACCCACTGGTTTACCCCTTCACTGCCAGTGTCATTTACACAGGAATCACTGCATTTATATAGCAGTGATTACTGTAGAAATGACAATGGTCCCAAAAATGTGTCAAAATGTCCGATGTGTCCGCCACAATGTCGCAGTCACAATAAAAATCGCTGATCGCCGCCATAACTAGTTAAAAAAAAAATAATAAAAAATTATTAATAAAAATGCCATAAAACTATCCCTATTTTGTAAACGCTATAACTTTTGCGCAAACCAATCAATAATCGCTTATTGCGATTTTTTTTACCAAAAATATGTAGAAGAATACGTATCGGCCTAAACTGAGGGAAAAAAATGTTTTTTATATATATTTTTGGGGGATATTTATTATAACAAAAAGTAAAAAATAATGTGTTTTTTTCAAAATTGTTGCCCTATTTTTGTTTATAGCGCAAAATATAAAATCTGCAGAGGTGATCAAATACCACCAAAAGAAAGCTCTATTTGTGGGAAAAAAAGGACGTCAATTTTGTTTGGGAGCCACGTCGCACGACCGCGCAATTGTCAGTTAAAGCGACGCAGTGCCGAATCGCAAAAAGTGGACTGGTCTTAAGCCAGCAAAATGGTCCGGTCTGTAAGTGGTTAATGGCCAAATCTAGTGTTGCCTATAGCAAGCACTGAGCCTCCAGCTGTGTATTTTACAGGCAGGATTGAAAAGACATAAGGAAGCTGATTGTTTTCTATAGTATACAGGGCTGTTGTATCATTGTCAGACATTTGTTATTAGTAGGGATGAGCCGAACACCCCCCGGTTCGGTTCGCACCAGAACTTTCGAACGGACCCCACGTTCGTTACGAACGTTAGAACCCCATTGAAGTCTATGGGACTCGAACGTTCGAAATGGAAAGTGCTAATTTTAACGGCTAATATGCAAGATACTGTCCTAAAAAGGGTTTGGAGACCTGGCTTCTGCCCCAGGGGACATGGGTCACTGCAAAAAAAAGTTTTAAAAACGGCCGTTTTGGCGGGAGCAGTGATTTTAATGACGATTAAAGTGAAAAAAAAAAAGTGAAATATTCCTTTAAATATGGTGCCTGTGGGGTGACTGTAGTATGCCTGTGAAGTGCCACGTGTTTCCCGTGTTTAGAACAGTCCCTGCACAAAATGACATTTAACGGAAATAACTCCATTTAAAACTGCTTGCGGTTTTAATGTTATATCTGGTTCCTGCAATATGGTTGAAAATCATTGAGAAAAATGGCATGGGTAGCCCTCCCTGCCCATTACCAGCCTATTTGGGTCTTGTACGCATATTAAGGGGAACCCTGTACCCATATTAAAAAAAAGGAAATACGTGTGGCCCCCAGGCCCTATATACTCAGAACAGCAGTATACAGGCGGTGCAAACAAGACAGGGACTGTGTAGGTTTGTTGTGTTAAGTTGAATCTGTTTGTAATTTTCAACTGGTACATTTTTAAAGTGTAGCTCCAGTCAAAAAAACTATTTTTAAGCTTTTTGGAAAACATAGGGAAGGGTTATCACCCCTGTATAATTTGTTTTGTCGTCCATCTTTTTTCATCTCACTTGCTGCTGTCTCCTTCCGTTTGCAAGTAGGAGATGTTTGTAAGTTGGATGTTTGAAAGTAGGGGCCTGCCCTGTATGCTCTGCAGAAATGGCGGAACAAGGTGTTGGTTTTGCCACAACATTGTAAGCCCTCAAAGTGACTCTTGGTGGGCGCTGGAGCGCCCTGCTGTGAACGATTATATCAAGAATTGTAATTACATGCCATTGTTGAACAGTGGTAGAAAAATTGACCTTTGGTGGTTGTGGTGCTGGTGCCACAACACTATAAGTCCTCACCGTTACTCTGGGTGGGCACAGGAAGGGGCCCTCCTGTGAAATATTATATCAAGAATTGTAATTACATGTCCCTGTTAAACAGGGGCAGAAAAATTGGGCCTTAGGCACTGGTGCTGGTGCCACCACACTGCAACCTCTGCCATATACTCTAGTTTTATTGCAGGAATTAGCCCTGTTTTATTGCAGGAATTTGCAGGAAATAACCCCAATTGGGCTCAAATAGAGAACAGCTATGTAGGTGGATTATAGCGGTATGTACTGGGTACAGAGCACGCAGACAGCACGCACTATCTCCTAACACTACTGACTGCAAGCTCTATTATTAAAGATAGATCACTAGCTATATAGGTGAGGTGAATATTGCGGTGTATCCTGCGGTCAGGGCATGCAGACAATAACCAGAAAACAGCAGAGATAAAGGGGTATATACAGATGTATACTGTGCTGTGCTGGAGGCACACACAACTTCCAATAACTCCTGCAGATGGCAATTGGGCTCAAATAGAGAACAGCTATGTAGGTGGATTATAGCGGTATGTACTGGGTACAGAGCACGCAGACAGCACGCACTATCTCCTAACACTACTGACTGCAAGCTCTATTATTAAAGATAGATCACTAGCTATATAGGTGAGGTGAATATAGTGGTGTATACTGTGGTCAGGGCACAGACAATAACCACTACACAACAGCAAGATAGGAAATCAGCCAAAAACGATCGGTGTGTACTGTGTTGAAGGTACACAGAACACCCACTGCTTCAGATGCCAACATACTACACGAGGCCGCCTCAATGGCGGCCTTATATAGTGTGGGGCGTGCACTACACAGCCTGAGCTATGATTGGCCACAGGCATCCTGCCTGTGGCCAATCATAGCTCTCCTCGCTGCTGGCGCTGCGATTGGCCAAGCATACAGGGTCACAGTGCATGCTTGGCCAATCATGAGCCAGCAATGCACTGCGCCATCGCAGTGCATTGTGGGCCGTGAGCGCCACGCGAATTTTGACGCGAACGGACCAAGTTTTCGGATTTCGCCGAACGGACGAACAGCCAATGTTCGAGTCGAATGTACGTTCGACTCGAACACGAAGCTCATCCCTAGTTATTAGGTGCTATGTGTCCATTCCAAGTGTAAAAAGATGTTGGCAATAGCAAGCAATCAGAGGGTAATTTGACTACAATCCAGGGTGAAAAAAAGGGGAGTGAATGATTGTACTATAGGCTTGTTAGATAGATGTAACTCTAGCAGAATGTCTTTGGTGTATGGGAGGAAACTGGAGTATCCAGAGGAAACGCATGCAGGCACAGGGAGAACATGCAAACTTGTTGTGGTTAAAAACTTGTTTCAGGTAAAAAGCAGTAAACTGATTTTTATTTTGTTTTTTACCCTCCTTTTCAACATACTAATGCGTTTTTTAGATCAAACCTTTCTGTTTTAATAACATTCCTTATTTCAGACCAAGTGTTTTCATCACTGGGTCTTTATGCTTCTCTATTGAATGCAGGCAGATCATGGCTGGTGGGAGGGACCAGCTGGGTACTATACACAGCTTCCTGAAGACCTTGCAGCACCCTGCCCCAGTACTCCTCTCAAGAGCCCTCAGCCCTGATGCAAGCAATGGGCTGGCTTTTGGGACAAGTTATGCAAATATTAAAATGCCACATGGGCAAATGTTGGTCTGCAGGAGTGGGATTACCTAGGGAGCCTGTATTTGCATGCAGACCACCATAGGTAACACCCATATATGACGCTGAGCTTCCGTAATTAGAAGAACTAAAATCCAATGAATGAAAAGGCTGGACTGGGGAGGAAAGTACTAAATGACGATGGACATTTTACAGACAGAAAATTAGGTGCGCTCTTCTGGGGAATGGGACAAATGGGAATCATGTAAAAGGCACAGCGCAATATTTTTTTTTAATTATGCAGTTTCTAATGCACACTGTGAGAAGGTCACAGTGTGCTTCTCACAGTATGCAGTACAATCAGAGTAAATAATTTCAGTACCGGAAAGGAGCCTGTACAACTGTGCAAGACTGATGGGAAGGCTTTTATGAAATTTGATCCCCTTGTGGGTTAGCTGTTAAGAAGTCCAAAGAGTTGAGATAAATCTATAGATAAAGTAGAAACCCCTTCAAGAAATACAATGCTTCAAAGAGCAAAATCATGCAGTAACCAATTAAGAGATGACCAAATAGAATTGGACAAATCGCACGCCGGTGGTAAGCAATTTTTTGCGGGCAAAGGAAGGCTAGTGCTGGCAATCATCATGGCACCATGGTTATTATGGTGTCAGGGTGATTGAAGCGCATTGTTTCTACTGTTACATTCTAATGTATAATGAAGTGGTTCAACTCACCATAATGCAGAATCAGTGGGAGCTTGCCACATCTCCTGCCACCAGATGCATCATGTCACTTGCCACGTCGCCTGTCATCAGATGCAGCTTTTTAACTTGCCACTGTCAACTGCCACTAGATGTGGATTGTCACTTGTCACATCACCTGCCACCATTTTCAGATTGTCACTTGCCACGTCACCTGTCACCGTTTTCAGATTGTCACTTGCCACGTCACTTGTCACATCACCTGCCACCATTTGCAGATTGTCACTTGCCACATCACTTGCCACCATTTGCAGATTGTCACTTGCCACCTCACCTGCCACTAGATGTGAGTTGTCACTTGCCATGCCAGCCAGTGCCCCCAAATGTGAATTGTCGCTGCATTGGTGGCAGGCTGGCAGCACTGGTCCACTTAGTGAATTTTTTGGAGACAGATAGAGCTTTCTTTTGGTGCTATTTAATCACCACAATTTTTTCGCTAAACAAAAAAAATTTTGTTTTTTTCGTTTCTGTTTTACAATTTTGTAAATAAGTACGTTTTCTCCTTCACTGATGGGGACTGGTGAGGCTGCACTAATGGGCACTGATGAAGCAACACTGATGGGCACTGATGAGGAGACACTAATATGCAGCACTGATGGGCACTAATAGGCGGCATTGATATGTAGCATTGATGGGCCATTATAGGCAGGACTGATGGGCACTAATATGCAGCACTGATAGGTGCCACTGATGGGCAGCCCTTATGGGCACTGATGGACACTGATAGGCAGCAATGTTGGACTCTAATGAGGAGACACTGACAGTCATCACTGATTGGCATCACTCATGGGCACTCCGGGAAGCTAATGCGGGACATCACAGCAGGTGTATTCACACGTAGAACACAGAGCAGTAATGATGAGCAGCGGCATGCAGTGATCTTCAGACTATACTCTACTGATGCCTGAATCTATTGAGAATCGGTCAAGTACCAGGGTTCAAATTCATATGCTGCCTGCAGCCCTGCTGAGTTACCAGGACTGGCCTTTTTATACCAAAATTGAGCGGCTTACTAACAGAGCATAGAGGTTGAACTGGGATTTGTAAGGACTGAACTGTCACTGTCTGTCTTACGGGTTATATACTCTATCTATTCCCTCTGCTCCTTGCATACTGATGCAGTGCTCACTGTCTCTGGTCTGGTGCAAAGACCTGCTACTTATTGCCTGCTGTCGCTTATCTGCTCACGGCTTGTCCCTTCCTGCAATTTTGCTTCACATTTACTTTATGGCATAATGACCATATGTCCATACATGATATGCCTACACAGTGGTTAGCCACATATGGACACTAGTCTGGCTTCTTTATTTGCACTGGGGTAACAGTTTTTTGTCGTATTCTTTATTTGGGGCATCCTTTTAGTACCGCCAACTGGGAACAGTTTATTTAGCATCATACCTGCATTATTCAGATCCACCTGTGGATTGCCAGGGAGTCAGACTACTTATGTTTTGTCCTCATATCTATGGTACCTCTATCTACCCGGGGACTCTACACATTGATGCTGCAGCGGAGACAGATCATTTATTTACCCACATTGACCTGCATACTCCATGTCATTGGGCTTTGCATGTGACTGCTCTGTACCTGCTGCATCACCCTGTTGAGATGTCCTAGGTGTTTTTTTGTGTACACATAGTTCCCATATAATCTACTTTATTTGCTTAAGCTATATTAGGAATGATTGAGCTGTGTACATGTGAGTGTGGCATCCCGGGCACCTTTTTTTGGTTTATTTAAAACAACGTTGTCTTTTTTATTGGTGATGGTGGGTAGTTCGTGTATATGTATTTTGGTTACTATATATGTATTTACTATTTTTTTTTTATATAATCTTTATTTATAGAAATTTTTCTTTTGTAACATAACAATCAAATAAAACAAAATACATACAGAACTGTCCAGCCGTATATCCATATAATACACAGAACAGTAGGCTCGATTAGCCTTCCAACAAAGAGGATATAAGAGACGGAGGTGTCTATTGCGTAGTCAGAAAAACATATCCAAACATTATTAGGGTGTCCCCAATCACTCTGCTGGACACAGGGGGAGATTAAGGGTAGATATCACCAAGTCGGATAGGCAACATTAAAACAAAAACAAAGAAACAAACAACAAAGGATGCACTCATGAGCATATCTGCAGCAGTTAATTCAAATGTTAATCTGGATCAAAAATCAGTCTGACAATTACTCCCCTCCCGCTGGGGACCGGTCTGTTGGACGTGAGTCCATAGCGTCCCCCTCCATGTAGTGAATCCATGTGTCCTATATACTATACCACTTGTCATACCTGTCCCTACATCTCGCCATCCACTCCTCCGCAGCGTTGATGTTATTCACTAACCAGACCCAGTCCGAGCGGCTCGGTATTTGGCTATTCTTCCAGTAGACGGGAATCAATCTCCTAGCCGCATTCAAGAGATGAGGCAGTACTGATTTTCGGTAAAGGCTGAGAGGAATGGTGGGAACATGCAGGAGGAAGCCAAGCGGGGAATCAGGGAAGTCCACATCTAGGATCATTTTAATTTGGGTTCTAATATCTTGCCAGAAAGGGCGTAACTTAGGACAGTCCCACCATATGTGCAGAAAAGAACCTCTATGGCCACATTTCCACCAGCAGCCATCTGAGGACAGCGGGTACATTTTTTGAGCCTGGTGGGGACCCCATACCACCTAGTCAGCACCTTAAAACTATTTTCCTGCATTTTTGTGTCAACAGAGCTGGAATGAGTGAGGCGGTATAGTTGGTCAAGTTGAGTATCAGTGAATTCATGTTGCAAGTCCCTTTCCCACTCCCGAATGTAGGCGGGTTTCCCGGGGGGGTCCCCGTCTCTGTAATAGCTCGTAAAGGACAGATATAGACTGGGGATCGAGCTGGGAGACATGCACAGCTTCTCAAAGGGGATGAAGGATGTAGGGGAACGTATGGCGTGTTGTAGACCACACGCCATGTGCTGAAGCTGCCCATGTCTCCAGCTGTCCATCGGAAATCCACCATAAAGGGCTCTAAGTTCCTCCAATGGGAGCAGTCCCGGTCATGGAAGAACCTGCCGCATCTCAGCTCTCCATCTGATGTCCAAGTACGAAGGAAAGACGGGTGTTCCCCCGGGGAAAACCAGGGGAAGCCACCTAGGGGTGCCAGCGGGGAAAATGGGGGCACGAGCTGTCCTGATTTATTTAAAGCATTCCATAACTTTAAAGCAGGGGCAGTCGTTGGGGGGACATAGATTGGCAGACCTCTATGTGCTTGGGGAAACCATGGGGCATGAGATAGATTGCAACCCACCAAAAAAATTTCTAATGGTACCCAAACCTTAGTAAATACCCCATGGTGCCAGTCCAATATCTGCTGAAGGGCGATAGCCTCATAGTACTTGCGTACATCTGGGACTCCTAGGCCTCCCATACTCTTGGGTATCTGTAAGGTATGGAGAGCCAGACGAGGGCTCCGTCCCTGCCAAATATATTTAAGAAACGCACTGTTGAGGCTCAAAAAGAAAGACCTAGGCAATGAGATAGGCATCATTTGGAGATAAAACATAATGCGAGGTAACACTTTCATCTTTAACACATTGACTTGGCCCATCCACGAAAAAAAGGCCTCCCTATCCCACCGGAGCAGATCAGATTTGATAGTAGAGAGTAGCTGGGCATAGTTAGTGCTATACAGCTGGGAATAGAGGTCCCCACGAATAAGTCTTTTTACTACGAAACGTACGTTGGGTGGCAGACGTGCTGACGTCATCACGATACAGGGTAGGTTGGACGGGCGATTGCATGCAGGCTGGCATTTTTTATGTCCGTTTTTACTGCTTTCTATGTAAGTGTATTTCTTTACTTTTATTAAATTTGTTATACGGAATTATGTCTTCTTTCCATTTCCCTGGGATTTCGAGTACTGCCTTACTGCTTCACGTGCTGCTGTTGACAGTCCCGGCCTGTTTTATTCAATAAGGGAACCTACTGTGATCATGGTCTGAGGAGGTGCTGTGGAGATTGACTATGGGCATGAAATCGCTTGCCTTTTGGTAAGCGCATATTTTGTGTGGTGGTGGTCACGATCCTTGGTGTTTGTTGGTTGCACAGAAGATTGAATACTTTTTATTTTTATTTTCACATTATTATTACACTCATTAGTACCACCATTTTTTTTTATTATTATCGCTAATATATATGTTTTTTAGTTTTATTTTTATTGCTACTATTAACTTAATATTTTTATTTTTTTATGAATTCTTATGAATTTTTACTTTTTATCAATTTAGGTATTTATTAAGTTCTCACTGGTCTATTTTTCATTTATTTGACTTTTTTATCACTTTATCAATTTATGTATTTATTAAGTTCTCACTGGACTATTTTTCATTTATTGGACTTTTTTTTATCACTTTATCAATTTAGGTATTTATTAAGTTCTCACTGGACTATTTTTCATTTATTGGACTTTTTTATCACTTCACTGGGATTTATTAGAGGGGAAGATAAACTTTTCTCACTATTATTGTAATCAATTAATCACTCATGGGTGTTTATATTTAATTTATTTATAGTATTTATGTATGTGCGCAGCTTTTTCCTTTTGTTATCTTATTGTGTTTACATGTATCTTGTAAAACTGAGCTGCAGCGATTTTTTGTTATATTAGTGTATATTTAGGTTTAGCGCGGTATTTATTTTTATGTTACATAGTAAGATATGTAGCATTGCCAATAGGGGAGTTGCCATAGAGGTCAGCGAGTAGCATGGGGTCCCAAACTCGGGACATAACTCCAAGGAGTTGGCCTATGTGGGGGAAGAGGCACAGTATTGGGTGTGAGCTCTCCGGTAAGACCCACCCCATAAAGTCAGAGGGGCATAGCCAGCCCAGTGCAAAAATACCACAGCAGCAGTGTATAACAGTTTCAGAACAGTGCTCCTAAAAGGGGGCATAATGGGCCCTGCAAATAAGTCCAGATGAACTTAAACTTTGAAATCACACGGGTCCTTCAGGTTCTCCCCTGAGAAGGGGAATGCGGCGGACAATGCGGAGCTTCCTGGCAAGTATCAATTTGGGACCGGCATCTGTTCCGACCCCTGCGACGGGAAGTGCTCCAGGGTTGTGGTTGAGGTCGCATAGGAAGCGGGATTTAAGGCTCAGTTTTCCAATCAGGGAATACAATGGCTGGAAGGCCCAGTTGTTGCAGGAACTGTGGTAGGTCTTCTATGGTGCACAAAATAACTTGCCGGCCATCTTTAGTGATGGATAGTTGAAAAGGAAAGCCCCATCTATAGGGCAGCTGAGCATCTTGTAGGGCTTCAAGTAGTGGCTTAAGGGCTCGACGTTGCATCAAGGTGCGCCTGGAAAGATCTGAGAAAAAGGACAACTGGGCACCATCAAAGTCCACATGTCGGACACCTCTGACATGAGCCATAATGCTTTCCTTCAGGCAATATTTATGTAGCTTCTAAATAATGTCCCGTGGTTTGTCAGGATCTTCCAAAGGTGGACGAAGGGCCCTATGATTTCGATCTATTTCAATATGGTCAGGTGCGTCATGGCCGAGGACATGTTTGAAGAGACCCTGCAGAGAGGGCACTATGTCTCTGGGGCCGGTGGCTTCAGGCATGCCCCTGATGCGTATGTTAACCCTGCGGCTCCTGTTATCAAAGTCATCAATTTTATCGATTAAAGAGTCGATCCTGCGATCCTGTCTTTTACAGTGTTCATGGAGAGCCTGCAGGGCTGGTGAAACTACATCCCAATGTGTCTCAAGCTCCTCCAGTCTGCCCCCAATGTGTTCAGTGTCAGCTTGCAGCGCCTCAATGTCCTGCCTAAGGGCCTTCTCCACCCTGGTAGCAAACATCTCCAAGTCTGCTTTTGTGGGGAGGACCAGAATGTGGACCCTGAGATCTGCATCCCCCATTGCTTCCCCCAAGGTTGCAGCGGCCATTGAGCTGACTGAGCTGGTGGGGGAGGTAGGAGGAGGGAGTGAAGGAGAAGGTAGCTGTGGTGAAGGGTTATGGGATGCCGCGTGTGCAGCCTTCTACTTGCCAGTCGGTGCCATCTTGGGGGTCTCCAACGTGGCACAGCCCTGCTCAGAAAATTATAAAACCAATAATACGGATCGGTGTTGGGAGACCCGCTAAGGCTGCGGAGATGTCCGCCGTTAGGGAGGCATGCCTGGAGCCGAGAATCCCCCTGGAGAGGCTGCTGTGGCTTCTGTTAGGGTGGTGGGGAAACAGAGCTCCTCAGCCACATGTCCTCACACTTTCATGCCGTGACCACGCCTCCCCCCCATGTATTTACTATTTTATATTTTTTGTATAATGATATACAGTGGTGTGAAAAAGTGTTTGCCCCCTTCCTCATTTCCTGTTCCTTTGCATGTTTGTCACACTTAAGTGTTTCGGAACATCAAACCAATTTAAACAATAGTCAAGGGCAACACAAGTAAACACAAAATGCAATTTGTAAATGAAGGTGTTTATTATTAAAGGTGAAAAAAAATCCAAACCATCATGGCCCTGTGTGAAAAAGTGATTGCCCCCCTTGTTAAAACATAATATAACTGTGGCTGTCCACACCTGAGTTCAATTTCTCTAGCCACACCCAGGCCTGATTATTGCCACACCTGTTCACAATCAAGGCATCACTTAAATAGGAGCTGCTTGACACAGTAAGGTCCACCAGAAGATCCTTAAAAGCTACACATCATGCCGAGACCCAAAGAAATTCAGGAACAATTGAGAAAGAAAGTAATTGAGATCTATCAGTCTGGAAAGGGTTATAAAGCCATTTCCAAAGCTTTGGGAATCCAGCAAACCACAGTGAGAGCCATTATCCACAAATGGCGAAGACATGGAACAGTGGTGAACCTTCCCAGGAGTGGCCGGCCGCCCAAAATTACCCCAAGAGCGCAGCGACGACTCATCCAAGAGGTCACAAAAGACCCCACAACAACGTCCAAGGAACTGCAGGCCTCACTTGCCTCAGTTAAGGTCAGCGTTCATGCCTCCACCATCAGGAAAAGACTGGGCAAAAATGGCCTGCATGGCAGAGTTCCAAGGAGAAAACCACTGCTGAGCAAAAAGAACATCAAAGCTCGTCTCAATTTCTCCACAACACATCTTGATGATCCCCAAGACTTTTGGGACAACATTCTGTGGACCGATGAGACAAAAGTGGAACTCTTTGGAAGGTGTGTGTCCAAGTATATCTGGCGTAGAAGGAACACTGCATTTCATAAAAAGAACATTATACCAACAGTAAAATATAGTGGTGGTAGTGTGATGGTCTGGGGCTGTTTTGCTGCTTCAGGACCTGGAAGACTTGCCGTGATAAAAGGAACTATGAATTCTGCTGTCTACCAAGAGATCCTGAAGGAGAATGTCCGACCATCTGTTCGTGTACTCAAGCTGAAACGAACTTGGGTTCTGCAGCAGGACAATGATCCTAAACACACCAGCAAGTCCACCACCTAATGGCTGAAGAAAAACAAAATGAAGACTTTGGAATGGCCTAGCCAAAGTCCTGGCCTGAATCCTATTGAGATGTTGTGGTATGACCTTAAAAAGGCCGTTCATGCTCGAAAACCCTCTAATGTAACTGAATTAGGACAATTCTGCAAAGATGAGTGGGCCAAAATTCCTCCAGGACGCTGTAAAAGCCTCATTGCACGTTATCGCAAACGCTTGGTTGCAGTTGTTGCTGCTAAGGGTGGCCCAACCAGTTATTAGGTTTAGGGGGCAATCACTTTTTCACACAGGGCCATGATGGTTTGGATTTTTTTTCACCTTTAATAATAAACACCTTCATTTACAAATTGCATTTTGTGTTTACTTGTGTTGTCCTTGACTATTGTTTAAATTGGTTTGATGTTCTGAAACACTTAAGTGTGACAAACATGCAAAGGAACAGGAAATGAGGAAGGGGGCAAACACTTTTTCACACCACTGTATGTATGATTTGTATTTGTATTTTTCATTGATTCTGGTATTCAGTTTTTTTTACCATATCCGAATGTTTTACGGTTAAATGTGCTTAAGGCAGCTCTGTCTATCTGCCTATTTTGTATATGCATTGTTTTTGGCCATATTTCAGTGAGTGGGTAGGTGAACCTTGTAATGTGTAGGTTCCTCTTTTGTTTCTCCTAAAATTACATACTTTCCTACACTGCATAAGTGAGAAAAGGCCCTAAGATTGATATATAAAACCTATAACAGATTTTCTCAAAAAGGATTCATCCAGATCAGCCTTTCTCAACCAGGGTTCCATGGAACTGTAGGGTTCCACCACAGCTTATTAGGGGTTCCATGAGCTGTGGGCAATTTCTGAATTTCAGATGAGTAACAGCTGACACCAATGATCTTATTAGCTATCTGTAATGCTGCGTACACACGATCAGACTATCCGGTGGACTTGGTCCGGCGGCCAGAGCGGCGACAGAAGACCGGGCCACTGCTAGTAAAAGAGCTGGAAGAAGAAAGCAGAGGCCCGGCAAGAAGAACCGAAGAGGGGGACAAGACCCCCGAAGTCGGAAGAAGAGGTGGCGGCGGCGACAGAAGACCGGGCCATCGCTAGTAAAAGAGCTATAGGAAGAAAGCAGAGGCCTGGCAAGAAGAACCGAAGAGGGGGACAAGACCCCCGAAGTCAGAAGAAGACCCCCGGATGGCGACGAAGAAGAAAGCCGGGCTCCTCCGCTAGTAAAAGAGCAGAAGATAGCGGGGGAGTCTGGCGAGAAGACCCCCCAAGACGGAAGAAGACCCCCGGAGCTGTGCAAGAAATTACTTTAAACCATTGTGTGGTGGTTTTTTTTTACATTTTTTTCACCAGGTGTATGGGTAGGGGTACATTGTACCCCATACTCATTCACATAGGGTGGGGGGCCGGTATCTGGGGGTCCCCTTATTAAAGGGGGCTCCAGGATTCCGATAAGCCTGTCGCCTGCAGACCCCGACAACCAATAGCCAGGGTTGACGGGAAGAGGCCCTTGTCCTCATCAACATGGGGACAAGGTGCTTTGGGGTAGGAGGGCCGCACAGCCCCCCCTTCCCCAAAGCACCCCCCATGTTGAGGGCACGCGGCCTGGTATGGCTCGGGGGGGGGCTTGCTTGTCCCCACCCCCTTTCCTGACTGGCCGGGTTGCGTGCTCGGATAAGGGTCTTATATAGACCTGGGGGGGACCCCCACGCTGTTTTTTCGGCGTAGGGCTTCCCCTTTAAGTCCATATCAGGTGATGGGGCCAGTGACGTGTCAATCTCGCCACCGAACGCGGCGACATTGACTTCCTTCGCTGGTCCCGGCTACCTGGAGCAGTGTTAAAAATGAGCAGACTTTTCTCCGTGTGTAGGCAAGTCCGTTCATTTCAAAAGTCTGGCGGAGGTCCGCCGGAAAAGTCCAGTGGTGGGCAAGTCCCCTCGTTCGGAAAGTTCGGCGGACTTTCCGGCGGTTTGTCCGCCAGACTAAGTCCGCCGGATAGTCTGATCGTGTGTACGCGGCATAAGGGTGAATTCTTCCCACTGACCATTAGGCTCCATTCACACCTGAGTGTAGCGTTTCACTGGCATTCAGGTGTTCTTTTTCAGCATTTTTTCAGCTTTTTATAAGCTTTCTTTTTTTTTTAAAGCAATTTAGGAGCGTATTACAAGTATTTGACAGCTTCAGGCTTTTTTGTTTAGCCAATAGAAAGCACTAGGGGGAGGAGAGGGAATTAGGGGTGGAAAGCTGCAGTTTAAGCAGAAACGAGCAACAAAACGCTGTTAAAACTCTTAAGTAAGGCATTTCTATTGAAGCCTAAGATACTCATGCAAATGTTCTGATGCTTGATCTGATACCTGAGCAGTCAGGGTTGGGCGATGCTGCAGTGGGGGCCGTTACAAGCACCAATCTCCCTGTATAGACTTCAATAAAACAGCTGATAGCCGCTTCTGCTTCTCTCCCTCCTGTGGCTTTCAGCTGCTTTTTTTTAAATCTATACAGGTGCTTATAACGGCTCCCGCCACCACACTGTTCAACCCCAACTGTTCCCTGTCTCCTCCCTGGTCCCCCTCCATGTCCTCGTACAGTCCCGCTCTCTCCTTCTCCACTCCTCCTCCGCGTCCTCCTCCGCTCCCCCTCCATGTTCTCCTACAGTTCCACTCTGTCCTCCTCTGCTTACCCTCCGCATCATCCTCTGTTCCTCCTCCATGACCTCCTCCGCTCCCCATCCGTGTCCTCCTCCGGTCCCGACCGCCCCAGATCTGTCAGGATGGAGAGCAGAGGTAGGGCTTTTAAATCTGTCATTTTCTGGCTCCTTCCTTTTCCAAATGCACAGTGATCACCGACTATGTCCATTCATAACTGAGAATTGTAAACTGGGTTTACAGTGCTTCAGTTTATGAATGAACAGGAGCCTCTGTCTAATGTCCATTCATCTTTAGTGCAGCTGAGGCTGCTGAGAAAGGGACAAGGGAATCTGTGTCCTCAGTCCCTTTCCCTGACTCAAAGGGGAGATGTCAGGTGTCTATTTAGACCCCTGATATCTCCCCAAAGCCCCCCACTTGTCATTTCTGTCTGCTGTTTCGTTCCTCTGCTATCTGCATGAATCACTTCTGACAATTTTTCCTGACACTAAGAGAAAGAAAAAGGTGACGGGGAGGGATCTCCAGCTGATTGACAGGCTCAACTCTTTTCCTGTGTGAAGTGGCCCTTCCCTCCAATCAAATCTCAGAGCTCCTCTCACTGAGCTTTGTAGAGTGTAACTTCTCTCCCTTTTTTAAGAATTCTCAAACTTTATATATTCTGGACTTTGAATGGATTTAAAGACCAGAAGCGTGCAGATAAACAGGTACTACTTATGCAGGAGGATTTATTTCACCTTTGGGTATCACCTGATGATAGCCCCTCGATAGATGTAAGGGCTTACAACCACTTTTGGGGTCGTAAAGGTTTGTGTTTTTCACCTTAATGCATCCTATGCATTAAAGCGGAGGTTCACCCTAAAGTGGACCTTCCACTCATTGGAATCCCCCCCCCCCCCCTCCGGCGCCACAATTGGCACCTTTCAGGGGGAGGGGGGTGCAGGTACCTGCACAGTACAGGTAGCTGCACCCACTTCTGGGATAGCTCTCTGCGGAAAGGGGCGTAGATTACGCCCCTTTCCGAAAGTCCCCCGTTGCCTCCTGGGAAACACACAGATCCCAGAGGCAGCGGGTCCATCCTTATTGCGCAGCGCGACTCGCGCAGTAGGGAACCGGGAAATTAAGCCGAAAGGCTCCACTTCCTGATTCCCATACCCAAGATGGCGGCGGCAGCACCCGAGAGACGATCGAGAGATCGGCTTCGGGTGCCGACATCGTGGGCGCGCATGTGTCCTTATTTTAAAAGTCAGCAGCTGCAGTATTTGTAGCTGCTGGCTTTTAAAAAAAAAAAAAACTGCGGAACTCCCGGCGGACTCCCGCTTTAAGGTGAAAAAACACCTGTCAGTGACTGCCCCCCCCCCCCCCCCATTTTACTTACCTGAACCCTCAAACTTGTCCCACAGTGACGAGTGGTCCCTCTGCCCGGGGTTCTCGGCTGTTGATTGGATAGATTGATAGCAGCACAGCCATTGGCTCCTGCTACTGTCAATCAAATCCAAAGAGGCAGCCGATGGGGGACGGGGCCGAGTCCTGCATTTGGCATCTATGTATGGCGAAATACTGGACTCAGGAGCGCACCTGCAAGGTAACCCCCTCAGGAGAATGCTTCTACCAGGGGGTTATCTGATGTGGGAAGGAGCCACGAGAGCCTCTGAGGGACCCCTGAAGACGAGTCTGTGGCCACTCTGTGCAAAACGAGCTGCAAAGTGGAGGTAAGTATGACATGTTTGTTCTTTAAAAAAAAAAAATGTATCTTTAGTGTCACCTTAAGTAACATACAGGGTTTAGGAGTCAGGATTATATAAGAATTCAGGGATCTGAGCGCATATTTCGCAGCATAGAGCAGCTTGTTCACTTGGGCTGCCCTACACACGGTGAACACAGCAAAGGTAGCTCATGGTAATTGAAATGTTGGCATGTGATTGTGTCTGTGCGTCTGTATCTGCTTCTATGGGCTGCCGTGCAATCATGCATGCAGCTCTGTGATGGATTCACATCTATTGCACTGCAGTGCTTGTGAAGAAAACATGATTCCTAGTAATCAGAAAACATGCCACGTGGGATGCCTGGAAAAAGACGAATTTCTCTTAAAGGAAAGCACGACCTGTGGTATCCCCCAATCTATTGTGTAAAGGCGTTACAGAGTAACCATAGGATCAATAGCTGAGGGAACCGGAAATCCGTGCGTTCCACGGCCTTCCCAAGACCCGGAAGTAGACGCGCAGATGTTCATGGGCAATTGGCACAGCCATTTTCCGTGTAAACAGGAAGTACGCGGTATGAGAGGGAGCAGGTACTGGCCTTAGCTAGTGTTCTCTGATAGCTATGGACATTCTGAAAGCGGAGATAGCCAGGAAGAGGAAGCAGCTGGAGGAAAATGCGCTGCTGGGGGTGAGTAGATGGCCGTGTCCCTGCTGGGGTCGCCCTCTGAAGAGTAGAACATCCCTGCACCTCCCATACTCCCTTATAGTGTAATGTCTATCCTCCCCGCACTTCTCATACTCCTTCATTATAGTGTAATGTCTATCCTCCCCGCACCTTACATACTCCTCCATTATAGTGTAATGTCTATCCTCCCCGCACCTCTCATACTCCTCCATTATAGTGTAATGTCTATCCTCCCCGCACTTCTCATACTCCTTCATTATAGTGTAATGTCTATCCTCCCCGCACCTCTCATACTCCTCCATTATAGTGTAATGTCTATCCTCCCAGCACCTCTCATACTCCTCCATTATAGTGTAATGTCTATCCTCCCCGCACCTCCCATACTCCTCCATTATAGTGTAATGTCTATCCTCCCCGCACCTCTCATACTCCTCCATTATAGTGTAATGTCTATCCTCCCCGCACCTCTCATACTCCTCCATTATAGTGTAATGTCTATCCTCCCCGCACCTCTCATACTCCTCCATTATAGTGTAATGTCTATCCTCCCCGCACCTCTCATACTCCTCCATTATAGTGTAATGTCTATCCTCCCCGCACCTCTCATACTCCTCCATTATAGTGTAATGTCTATCCTCCCCGCACCTCTCATACTCCTCCATTATAGTGTAATGTCTATCCTCCCCGCACCTCTCATACTCCTCCATTATAGTGTAATGTCTATCCTCCCCGCACCTCTCATACTCCTCCATTATAGTGTAATGTCTATCCTCCCCGCACCTCTCATACTCCTCCATTATAGTGTAATGTCTATCCTCCCCGCACCTCTCATACTCCTCCATTATAGTGTAATGTCTATCCTCCCCGCACCTCTCATACTCCTCCATTATAGTGTAATGTCTATCCTCCCCGCACCTCTCATACTCCTCCATTATAGTGTAATGTCTATCCTCCCCGCACCTCTCATACTCCTCCATTATAGTGTAATGTCTATCCTCCCCGCACCTCTCATACTCCTCCATTATAGTGTAATGTCTATCCTCCCCGCACCTCTCATACTCCTCCATTATAGTGTAATGTCTATCCTCCCCGCACCTCTCATACTCCTCCATTATAGTGTAATGTCTATCCTCCCCGCACCTCTCATACTCCTCCATTATAGTGTAATGTCTATCCTCCCCGCACCTCTCATACTCCTCCATTATAGTGTAATGTCTATCCTCCCCGCACCTCTCATACTCCTCCATTATAGTGTAATGTCTATCCTCCCCGCACCTCTCATACTCCTCCATTATAGTGTAATGTCTATCCTCCCCGCACCTCTCATACTCCTCCATTATAGTGTAATGTCTATCCTCCCCGCACCTCTCATACTCCTCCATTATAGTGTAATGTCTATCCTCCCCGCACCTCTCATACTCCTCCATTATAGTGTAATGTCTATCCTCCCCGCACCTCTCATACTCCTCCATTATAGTGTAATGTCTATCCTCCCCGCACCTCTCATACTCCTCCATTATAGTGTAATGTCTATCCTCCCCGCACCTCTCATACTCCTCCATTATAGTGTAATGTCTATCCTCCCCGCACCTCTCATACTCCTCCATTATAGTGTAATGTCTATCCTCCCCGCACCTCTCATACTCCTCCATTATAGTGTAATGTCTATCCTCCCCGCACCTCTCATACTCCTCCATTATAGTGTAATGTCTATCCTCCCCGCACCTCTCATACTCCTCCATTATAGTGTAATGTCTATCCTCCCCGCACCTCTCATACTCCTCCATTATAGTGTAATGTCTATCCTCCCCGCACCTCTCATACTCCTCCATTATAGTGTAATGTCTATCCTCCCCGCACCTCTCATACTCCTCCATTATAGTGTAATGTCTATCCTCCCCGCACCTCTCATACTCCTCCATTATAGTGTAATGTCTATCCTCCCCGCACCTCTCATACTCCTCCATTATAGTGTAATGTCTATCCTCCCCGCACCTCTCATACTCCTCCATTATAGTGTAATGTCTATCCTCCCCGCACCTCTCATACTCCTCCATTATAGTGTAATGTCTATCCTCCCCGCACCTCTCATACTCCTCCATTATAGTGTAATGTCTATCCTCCCCGCACCTCTCATACTCCTCCATTATAGTGTAATGTCTATCCTCCCCGCACCTCTCATACTCCTCCATTATAGTGTAATGTCTATCCTCCCCGCACCTCTCATACTCCTCCATTATAGTGTAATGTCTATCCTCCCCGCACCTCTCATACTCCTCCATTATAGTGTAATGTCTATCCTCCCCGCACCTCTCATACTCCTCCATTATAGTGTAATGTCTATCCTCCCCGCACCTCTCATACTCCTCCATTATAGTGTAATGTCTATCCTCCCCGCACCTCTCATACTCCTCCATTATAGTGTAATGTCTATCCTCCCCGCACCTCTCATACTCCTCCATTATAGTGTAATGTCTATCCTCCCCGCACCTCTCATACTCCTCCATTATAGTGTAATGTCTATCCTCCCCGCACCTCTCATACTCCTCCATTATAGTGTAATGTCTATCCTCCCCGCACCTCTCATACTCCTCCATTATAGTGTAATGTCTATCCTCCCCGCACCTCTCATACTCCTCCATTATAGTGTAATGTCTATCCTCCCCGCACCTCTCATACTCCTCCATTATAGTGTAATGTCTATCCTCCCCGCACCTCTCATACTCCTCCATTATAGTGTAATGTCTATCCTCCCCGCACCTCTCATACTCCTCCATTATAGTGTAATGTCTATCCTCCCCGCACCTCTCATACTCCTCCATTATAGTGTAATGTCTATCCTCCCCGCACCTCTCATACTCCTCCATTATAGTGTAATGTCTATCCTCCCCGCACCTCTCATACTCCTCCATTATAGTGTAATGTCTATCCTCCCCGCACCTCTCATACTCCTCCATTATAGTGTAATGTCTATCCTCCCCGCACCTCTCATACTCCTCCATTATAGTGTAATGTCTATCCTCCCCGCACCTCTCATACTCCTCCATTATAGTGTAATGTCTATCCTCCCCGCACCTCTCATACTCCTCCATTATAGTGTAATGTCTATCCTCCCCGCACCTCTCATACTCCTCCATTATAGTGTAATGTCTATCCTCCCCGCACCTCTCATACTCCTCCATTATAGTGTAATGTCTATCCTCCCCGCACCTCTCATACTCCTCCATTATAGTGTAATGTCTATCCTCCCCGCACCTCTCATACTCCTCCATTATAGTGTAATGTCTATCCTCCCCGCACCTCTCATACTCCTCCATTATAGTGTAATGTCTATCCTCCCCGCACCTCTCATACTCCTCCATTATAGTGTAATGTCTATCCTCCCCGCACCTCTCATACTCCTCCATTATAGTGTAATGTCTATCCTCCCCGCACCTCTCATACTCCTCCATTATAGTGTAATGTCTATCCTCCCCGCACCTCTCATACTCCTCCATTATAGTGTAATGTCTATCCTCCCCGCACCTCTCATACTCCTCCATTATAGTGTAATGTCTATCCTCCCCGCACCTCTCATACTCCTCCATTATAGTGTAATGTCTATCCTCCCCGCACCTCTCATACTCCTCCATTATAGTGTAATGTCTATCCTCCCCGCACCTCTCATACTCCTCCATTATAGTGTAATGTCTATCCTCCCCGCACCTCTCATACTCCTCCATTATAGTGTAATGTCTATCCTCCCCGCACCTCTCATACTCCTCCATTATAGTGTAATGTCTATCCTCCCCGCACCTCTCATACTCCTCCATTATAGTGTAATGTCTATCCTCCCTGCACCTCTCATAATCCTCCGTTTTATAGTGTAATGTCTATCCTCCCTGCATCTGGTGTAACTTTAGATTCAAAGGGTCTGCACATACATACTGTACAGGCCATTTTTTGCTATTCAGCACTGCCCTACTTTAACTGGTAATTGTGCGGTCATGCAACGCTGTACCCAAATTAACTTTATATCGCTCCATTTTTTTTTTCACACAAATAGCGCTTTCTTTTGGTGGTATTGGATCATGATTGTTTTTTTTTTTTTATATAAACTAACAAAAAAAATGTATAATTTTTAATTTCTGATATAAAATATATCTAATAATATTAATAAAACATTTTTTTTGTTATGTCTTTGGTAAAAAAATAAATACCAGGAAGTGTATAATGATTGGTTTGTGTGAAAGTTATAGCGACTTACAATGTATGGTATATGTATATACTGTAATTTTAATTTGTTTTTCAACTAGTAATGGTGGTAATTGGCGGCTTATAATGGGACTGCGATAGTGCAGTGGGAAAACTGACCCTGGGTAGGTGCTGACTAACTGCCACTGACATCACCAGTGACACTAATACAGTGATCAGTGATAATCATATACACTGTCACTGTACTAACGACATTGCTTGGAAAGGGTCTTGGGTTTTTTTTTTTGTTTAAAAATAATAAACCATGTTATACTTCCCTGCTCTGTGTAATGGTTTTGGCAAGAGCAGCCCAGATTCTCCTCTTCTTGGGTCCCTTGTCCCTGTTCCTGACCCTTCCTTCTGCCGAGTGCCCCCACAGCAAGCAGCTTGCTGTGGGGTCACCCGAGCCAAGCCGCTGCTCTTTGTGTTCATTCAGACACAGAGCCGCAGCTTGGCCCCACCCCCCTCTATCTCCTCATTGGCTCACAGACTTTGGTCAGAAGGTTTTTTTATCTTATATCTTGTTGCTAAACCTAAGAGCTCATGCACACTTACTTACACTATTTGAAAGCTGGACCTTGCTGACAAAAGTTGGCGGAGAGGACCAGCGCAAAAATGACTTAAATATGCTCCTCCTGCTGCTCTAAAGATACAAATTTAAACCAGGGCTACACAAATCCCAGGCACCAGGTTGCTATGATGACTATAAATTGTGGCCTGGCCTTTGTCAGCCTATTCCCATAATCGGCTAGTGTGAGCAATTCCCACATTCGTCTAATTCTGATGTCCTCCCAGAGAACCCCCTCCTCCCCCCCGGTTTGCATCTGTGTGCTCTGCTTGAGGTAAAGGGCCAAACACAGAGACCCTTTTCCATGTGATTTAGCTGTGTCCAATCACAGCTGATCACATTGAACACAGACCTGCTGGTTATCGGCAGTACTTTCCTTACGTGCTGTCACAGGCAATTATGACAGGCACATTTACACTGATAATCGGTGCCTATTAGTGGCCATCAGTGCAGGCTCATCAATAATGCACATCAGTGAAAAAGAAAAAATTTGCAGAAATTAACCACTTACCCATCGTACGTTTTACTGTACCTAGTACATGATCTGACATGTCAGGGCCTGGGGTGCACATTTCGCTGGTGACCGGCTCCCGCTGTGATTCTACACAGTGGAAGCCCAGCAGCGGGTACCGCAGACTTGATGTCTGCAGGCACCCGTTCATTTCACATGCAGAACGACAGTCTGCCAATGTAAACAAGGCAGTTTGCCATTCTGTCAGAAGGGAAAACATTGACCCTGTGTTTCTGCAAAGCACCTTCTCTACAGTGAGTAAGCACAACCTAGGCACAGAGTTAACCCTTTTATTGCCCCGATGTTTACCCCTTTCTTGCCATTCTTGTCATTAGTACAGTGACAGTGCATATTTTTTTTTAGCACTGATCATTGTAGGCATCACTGGTCCCCAATAAGAGTCCAGTGTCTGATTTGTCTCCCGCTATAAGTCGCTGATCGCCGGCATTACAAGTAAAAAAAGAAAAAAAAATGTCCCACAGTTTGTAGAGGCTATAACTTTTGCGCAAACCAATAAATATACTCTTATTGGGCTTTCGTTTACCAAGAATATGTAGCAGAATACATAGTGGCCTAAATCTGATGTGTGTGTGTGTGTGTGTGTATATATATATATATATATATATATATATATATATATATATATATATATATATATATATATATATATATATATATATATATATATATATATATATATATATATATATATATATATATATATATATAATTTTTTTTTTTTTTGTTTATAGCGCAAAAAAAAAAAAAACAGAGATGATCAAATACCACCAAAAGAAAGCTATATTTGTGTGGGAAAAAAAAAAAGGACAAAAATTGAATTTGGGTACAGTGTTGCATGATCGCACAATTGTCATTCAAAGCGATGAAAGCTGAAAATTGTCCTGGGCAGGAGGGGGTGAAAGAGACGTTTATTGAAGTGGTTAAAGCGTGAGTCCGCGTTTTTTTTTTTTTTTTTTTTTTTTTAAAGCCAGCACCTACAAATACTGCAGCTGCTGACTTTTAAAATAGTGACACTTACCTGTCCAGCGCACCCGCGATGTTGGCACCCGAAGCCGATCTCTCGATCGTCTCTCGGGTGCTGCCGCCGCCATCTTGGGTATGGGAATCAGGAAGTGGAGCCTTTCGGCTTCATTTCCCGGTTCCCTACTGCGCTGCGCCAGTCGCGCTGCGCTATAAGGATGGACACGCTGCCTCTGGGATCCGTGTGTTTCCCAGCAGGCAGCGGGGGACTTTTGGAAAGGGGCGTAATCTACGCCCCTTTCCGCAGAGAGCTATCCCGGAAGTGGGTGCAGATACCTGTACTGTACAGGTACTTGCACCTCCCTCCCCCCTGAAAGGTGCCAATTGTGGCGCCGGAGGGGGGGAGGATTCCAATGAGCGGCGGAAGGTCCACTTTAGGGTGGACCTCCGCTTTAACCACTAAAAACAAATCAAAAAAACTTTAGCTCTGCTGCTGACCCACAGCAGAGCTAAAGTCTTATATATTTTTTTTTTTTCTTCATATACCGGCACTTCCTATATATTCTCCATGTGTAAAACTGTGTTGTGCATCTGCAAAGATACACATCAGGGCTACATAAGAGAACGGGTTTTGTCGTTGAAAATTAAAGCTTTGTTCGTTAAAATAAATAAAAAAAACTGGCTCCTAATTTTAACGTCAGGTAATGTATCGGGCAAAGAAATTATCATATCAGACAGCCTTAGGACTTGGCTGAAGGTGTCTGTGGTTTGCAATAATTTCTTTCTTCCCCCTTGCTGACTGTTACCGGTTGTCTTTTACATGTAGATTCATCTTTTCATTTGCAATTTTTTTTTTTTTCTTTTTTTAATGTTTCAGGAAAACAAGAAGTTCTTTAAGCGTAGTGAACTTGCTGAAAAAGAAAAGGAAGCATACCTTGAAAGATGTGGATACAAGGTACTGGATTTCTTTCTGCAAAAAAGCTCACATTTTTACAAGGTTTTCTTATCATGTTTATCTAACCCTCTCTTTGTTTAATCTGTCACAAATGTTAGCCTATAAGTGAGAAGCCAACACAAAAGGTAGGAATGCAAATAAAATGGTAATGCATGTTTTGCCTCCAGGCACATTTTCCAAATGGCATTTTGATGGAGACCATTTTGGAAATGTCAGCTGCTGTCACTAGTGTGCTGTCATTTGGCTTGAGATGCTGAGCATGTAATGGCTTGATATGCCTGGCATTCATTTACTTGGACACTGGATCTTTTTTATATGATTGTAATGCACCAATAGTAAGCACACTCTAATCTGTATTTTTGACAGAAATTTCTGATTGCTTTGGATGTAATTGAAGATTGTTTTTTTTTTTTTATCTATCTCCAGCCACCTTACAGTGTTTTCTAAACACCCTCAGGAAAATCCACTTTTTTCCACTCACCCGATTTTTTTTTTTTTTTTTTTTTTTTTTTTTTTTAAATATAATATACATAAGACCAATAGACAATGAAATTAGTAGGGATTACATTGGGAAATGTGTGGATGTTTACAGTGGGGTCACAGTGAGCAGTATTAAATCAAGAATGTATGTAACTAAAATGTTAAAATTTTCACATTCAAGTTATCTTCTTATTCAGTTAAAGGAGGTTCCAAGAGAGTAACATCATGGAGATTCCTTCCTGGGGTGACATGCTACAAACAGTTTTTCTCTATTGGCAAATTTTGTTTTTCAATAGATGTTTTTTTTTCTCATTTCTATTTGAATTGAAAATGCATTTAACAGCTGGCGTGCTGCATTTAGACAATAAAATTATCATGCACTTAGTCACATAACCGCATATATAGAATGAGTGTATAACGTAGAATACAATATTGTTTTAATGTCCAGCTAAGAATATGGGATTCACAAAACCAAATGGGTAATTATTGAGTGGTGGTCCGTCTTATCCTAATCACACACGCCTCATTTGGAAAGGTTAGTTTGAGGTTTGTGCATATTGTAGAACTTTAACTGGGTGCTGATTTGTGATTAGCTTAGTTAGATACACATTGTGATTGATTTGTTAGGTATCCGTAACTAGGGTTTGGATAAATTTAATCCTAAATGTCTAAGAATTTTTAAACCTGGGATTCTTTATTTAGAGAGGCCTCCACCCACTTCATGTACAATACAGTTATCTTTTGTAAACAAGAAAATAGATTAAGTCAGAATAAACCCACAGGATTGTCTTTTTAATTATGAGAGAAATAATAGTTGGTACTAGGGGTTTCCAAAAACACTCATTATGAGGTTAGAAATAACTATGTATGGAGTGGAGTATGCTACTGCCGCCCAAAATTGATTAATCTTGTGACATGGCTAGAAGGCATGATTGGACATAGGGGGGGTATTTACTAAAGGAAAATTCACTTTGCACTGCAAATGCACTTGGAAGTAAAGTCGCTGTAGATCCGAGGGGGGGGGGGGGGGGGGGCATGCAAGGAAAATAAAAAAACAGCATTTTAGCTTGCACATGATTGGATGCAAGGAAAATAAAAAAACAGCATTTTAGCTTGCACATGATTGGATGATAAAATCAGCAGAGCTTCCACTCATTTCAGATCTACCCCTTAGACTTAGAGTGACTGCACTTCCAAGTGTACTTTCAGTGCAGAGTGGTTTTGCCTTTCATAAATAACCCCCATAGTCTGCTTCTAATTGTCCACATTTTAGACAGTGAGAACAGGGGCTTATGCCCAAGAGATACGTTTGATAACGGGGATATATAAGGGTGATAAAAGCATAATTTCACAATAAATTGTGGCTTTGATCGTTCAATCCAAGATAGTTGTAGAGCATTAAGGAGGGTGTCCACGTATACCTGAGCGAAAGCTCAAGTCTATTGATTTATTAGAAGGCCATAATTAAAGTGGATTTCCGGTCAAAACCTAATTAAACCTAAATCTACTCTCTGCCACATTCTAAGCCTAATCTATCTAGCCCTGTGAAGCAAAAATCACTCGCTGTACTTACCTTTTCTGAAGCTGATCCGCTCTGATCTCCAGTGGTGGATCCTGTGTTCAGGAGAGAACTGATGACGGCTGTGAGATGCCTGGAAATTGAAGTCACCCATAGTTACTATGGGGCTTCCATTGTCGGCTGCCTCTCCTGCACTCTCTCACACACTGAAGCTGCCGATGACAGCTCAACATGGGACCCAACTGGAGGGCCTGAAAAACCAAAACAATTTTTTTTTTAATTTTTTTTTTTTCCCTCTCGCTCTACAGGGCTAGATAAATTATGCTTAGAATGTGGCAGAGAGTAAGTTTAGAGCATGTCTTGTTGTAAGTAAGTCCTGATGTTTATATACAAGAAAATAGGGTACTTCTCTTAATCAGATAAGCCTCTTGATTGTTATTGAAAGCCCTCAGAGGGAAATTCAATTAAACAAAAAGTGGGGTAGGAAAACTAAAGCTGTCTTTCTGCGACTCAACAGATATGTCACTGTCCTAGTACCCAGTATCTTGCCTGGGAGTTAGAGCTTTACAGTTTCTATTTTGGGACCTCTTCCTGAGACATGTTGCTTCATTACAGGTTTTTTAAAAGTGGGCATTCACACCAGAGTGCATGCGTTAAAGTGCATTATTTTGACGTGTATGGCAGTGCTTTGACACATTTTTGAAAGGCTCTGAATGCATTTGAATGAAAAACAGCTGGTAAACGCAGCTAAAATGTAGCATGTAGGGTTTATTTTTCCAGCATTGGTATGCACACAATAGAAAATAACCAGTCTTTAAAGAGGAAGTAAACCCTGATGGGTTTATTTCCTCTTTGTCTCTCTGCAAAGCTAAAGCATAATGGGATACTATGCATCGCATAGTACCCCATTATGTGTCACTTACCTGACACAGGAGCCAGCGATGTCACCACTGTCCCCAGTAGCACGAAGCGTCAATCTTCTTCTAGGTATCGCTGCTCCGGCCACTCACAGCGCCGGAGCAGCGATGATGGCACTCCCGCGCATGCGTACGTGAGCCGTCACTAACGGCATTTCGCCGATAGCAGCATGCTCAGTGCGCCTGAGCTCTGCTGTCTACGACGCATACGCCGTAGACAGTGGTGCCTGTGTTTTTGTAAATATCTCCTAAAACAGTGTAGGTTTAGGAGATATTTCTTGGACCTACAGGTAAGCCTTAATCTAGGCTTACCAGTAGGTCAAGTGCTTTGTAAGAGTTTACAATCACTTTAATGTCCAGGAATTTCACCTGAACTAGAAAATGCATTAAAATGTATGATGATGCATTTAGTATAGAACCACTTATAGGAAGGAAAATTTAATAAATTCTATTTTTTTACAAATATCTGAAAATTATGGCATGCATTTGTATTCAGCCCCCTTTACTCTGATGCCCCTTATTAAAATCTGGTGGATTTGCCTTCAGTAAATAGTCCACCTGTGAAATTTATTCTCAGTATAAATACAATTGCTCTGTGAAGCCCTCAGAGGTTTGTTAGGGAACCTTAGTGAACAAACTGCATCATGAAGGCCAAGGAACACACCAGAAAGGTCAGGGATAAAGTTGTGGAGAAGTTTAAAGCAGGGTCGGGGGAAAAAAAAAATATCTCAAGCTTTGAATATCTCACTGAGCACTGTTCAATTAATCTTTCAAAAATGGAAAGAGTATGGCACAACTGCAAACCTACCAAGACATAGCCGTCCACCTAAACTGACAGGCCGGGTAAGGAGAGCATTCATCAGAGAACAATCATCATACAAAATTGAAAATAAAAAAATTGAAAACCATTTATCATTTCCTTCCACTTCACAATTATGTGCCACTTTGTGTTGGTCTATCAAATAAAATACATTTACGATTTTGGTTGTAACATGAAAATGTAGAAAATTTCTAGGGGTATGAATACTTTTTCAAGGCACTGTACGTGTGTGTATGTGTGTGTATATATATATATATATATATATATATATATATATATATATAAATTTACTAATCAATAAAATGGGATGCAAGGCAGAGCATGATATAAGTTCCGTGTACAATATGTTCCATTACACCTGTCCTGAATCCACTGTTTGCTAACCCTGTACTTGTCCCCAAAAGATTGCCAACTCCACTCCAAATATCTTATGTATTGTTACTTTAAATCGTTTGTTAGTGTCACGGTTCTCTTCTGTTTTACTTAATTTACTGATTAAGATCCAGTGCCCTCAAGTGAAATGCATTTTATTTTTAGCCAAGTCAAAGTAAACTTAAAAACTGCTTTTTGAATGTTCAAGCATTAAAGGGGCATTAATGTAGACTTTTTTTTTTATTTTTTTTATTGCCTCCTAAAAAGAATACTTTCTTTGCTCAGATTATGAACTGATATTCATACTCAGTAGGGCTCATGATGAAACTGTCTGTTGCTCTTAGTAAGCAATCTTCTTTTTCCTGTTCTTGCA
Organism: Lithobates pipiens; assembly: GCF_037356315.1. Lineage (NCBI taxonomy): Eukaryota > Metazoa > Chordata > Amphibia > Anura > Ranidae > Lithobates > Lithobates pipiens. Next base: position 158,510,004 of record NW_027507903.1, read on the forward strand.
CCAGAATCATGATTGTGGTAGTCTATAATATGGGTAACAAAGCATCTGTTCTTTGGGACACTTCAATCCTAGCGCTGAATGCAATGCTATCACTGATGCACTGTGATGTATACAGAATATTGCATGCTTTTGAATTGGCAAACCTTCCACACTGGTGTTTTTTTTTTTTTTTTTTTTTTTTTTCTGTGAAGTAAGGTTCTCTTCTCTGTTCCTTCTCCAGGGATAAAGCATCAAAGGTGATGAAACATTGTAGCAAAGGGCAAGGCATGCAGCTCTTCCTTTACCGTAGTTTGTTAGGCCATAAGCTGTAAAAAGTTTTATACCAAGTACTGTTCATATCCGTTATGCAGTGCCAAATCATAGAGGCTTGTTCAGCTTAAAAGGGGTTGTAAACCCTTGTTTGTTATGGTGTTTTTCTTTTTTTAAATATCATACTTGCCTCCACTGTGCAGTTAGTTTTGCACAAAGCGGCCTTGATCATTGTCTTCTAGGGTCCCCCAAAGACGCTAGCTGCTTCTCCCTGCATTGGTAAACCCCCTAGGAGAAGTGCTCTCCCTGAGGGTTACCGTGCAGGCGCGCTCTTGAGTCCAGCATTTGCGTCCATAGACACAGAATGCTGGACTTGGCCCCGCCCAACAGCAGCTGTTTCATTGGATTTGATTGACAGCAGCGGGAGCCAATGGCTGCTCTGCTATAAATCTATCCAATCAAGAGCCGAGCCCCGGCCAGAGAGGAAGAGCACATCTCCGGCGGGGGAACGAATGGGCTCAGGTGAATAAAACGGGGGGGGAGGGGGGGCTGCTCAGTGACAGCATTTTATTTTATTTTTTTCACCTTAATGCATAGGATGCATTAAGGTGAAAAAACACAAGGGTTTACCTGGGTCAACACACAGATCCATCTTCATAGCAGGAAGACAAGATCCTGTGTCCTCCCCTGTCAGAACGGAGATCTGCCTTGTTTACTTTCGGCAGATCCCCATAATGTCTCTGCGGGGCACGATCACAGATGGCCGGTGGACATAGAGTCTGCTGGGCCGGCTGATTGGTCAGCAGGGGAGCCAATCTGCGTGCGCCCACAGAACCCCTGTGTATGAACTGATGTACACCTATGCCGATTTGCACAGCCGAGCCAGCTTGCCGTAGCTAAACTTAAATGGCTGGCCAGCAAGAGATTAAAATGGATGCAAACCATTAAACAAAAATTTCAGAAGACTTCTACCTGGTACAGTAGAGGATGTCAAGTCATCTGTGCCCATTCTCACCATGAAGAGTTAACTCGGGTCTGAGCAAGCCTCTTGTCCTTATTTATCTTTTTTGCTAAGATAAGTGTGACGCCACCTCCCCCACTGCTGGGACTGGCATCTGATTTCTTTATCTCATGCATAAGCATGAGAGCAGAGAGAATGTTACTATTCCAGCTTCACATCCCTCCTCCTTTCTTCTCAAGCTTTCCCAGGATTTTCTGCTCCAAACCTCAAAATGATTGGGCAAGCTAAAATCATTTGGTGCCTTTCCTGATTTTTGACTGGATGTTGCTCATCATGTGTCCTGATCAGCTTGATTTGAGGAGGATTTACATGGTGCAGTCAGCTCCCAGGACACCAGCAAAAAGGGTGGGTGGGGAGTCTTGTGACGTCACAACTCTGTCCACCAAACCCTGGCAAAGAGACCTGCCCACCGATTCCAGAGTTTTGAGATACTCCTACAGCTGGAGGGGGTTACAGAGGAAAGGTAAGGGTATATGTGCACAGATTAATATTGTGCCATTAGTTTATACTGGGTGAGTGGTGGGTTTACAGTACATCCACTTTCAGAGAAATAAAGTTAGTGTACTGATGTTTAGCTTCGAGAAGAACGGTAATGCATGCTGGTTCAGTTATCTCCTAGAGCACCCCTGAAGTGCTAAAGAATGCATAATTAAGCTAATAATCTGACACATTGGCTTGCCCCTATACCACCCTTGCTAGTGAAGCAGTAGAGGGGAGGCAATCCCTAAACTGATGATTTCCTAGCTATGGTGCTTCTGGACATGCTTTATGAAATTTGTTTGGAAAGCTTACACACTGAGACAACAGTTTACTTTGATGGGGTCACAATGAATTTCCTTCTTTTTTTTTTTTTTTTTTTTCTCTTTAAAGCCCAGCTTACATAAAACAAAGGAACATTGCAAAAAAACCTCCCACCCATTGTACATCCATTACATAGATGATACGTTGACTTACAAAACCTAGTTGTTAACTATATATTTACATCAGTTTAAAATATGTATACCTGATCACAACCTATAAAGTTATTTTGAAAAGTATGTAAAAATAAACAATGAGATATTTACGAGACAGGATAGGTACCATTTTCGTATTGAATATTCCCATACTAAAAAGAATAATACAGGGCACACTGCTTTTTTTTTTTTTTTTTTTTTTTTATTTTATTTTTTTTTTTTTTCATTCTTTAACCATCCCGGTTCAATCAGGCAAATGTATTTCATTTTTGAATTAGTAGTAAAAAAGTAGTAAAAAAAAGTAGTGTTCTTCAGTGAATTTCAGCCGCTATAGTAGTTGTAGTATCCTCCCGCCTCTGCTTTCTTACCATCTTTTACCCAGGTGCCATAATATTAGTTATTGGGCACCTTTTATACACAATTAGATGGTGCTTAGAAGCAAGGCTACTTGAGTGTCTAATTCCAGCCTTGCTTGCATAGCCAGCAAATCATATGCATACGGAAAAAGGAAAATTTAAGAGAACAGTCAGACAAGGGTGAAATGATGCTGCTGGTCGATTTCTGTTATTTCTGAAGTCATTTTAAAGTAAAAAAAAAAAAAAATATATGTATAATCATCTATCAAGCACCAGTTCTTGAGCAGAGCATTATACTTGATTGGCCATATATGCATATTGGGCCAAACATTTTGTGGATATTAAAGGTAATTAGGAAGTTTTACAACTTAATTTTTCTATTGCATTCTTACATATTCCTTTTCTGAACAATTAGCTACAGAAGCAAGAAGAGGAAGAGCAGCCTTCTTCATCAAGCAATCCTGTGTTGGAGCTAGAGCTGGCAGAGGAGAAGTTACCTATGACTCTGTCAAGGCAGGAAGTGAGTACCGAAATTGTTCTATTGCTTTTATCAAATGTTTTATTTCCCCTATATCTATATCAGCGAAATATTAACATGACAGTTTTGTCACATTACCAGCAGTCAAGCTATATAACAAACTTAATACAAGGGCACAAACTGTGATCCAGTGTAGTCTCACTAAAGCAAGCAGAAACACCTGTCAAACTGTATTAGTAAAGCTGGAATGGATGTTTTGGGCATACTAATCCAGTGGGCAAGGATAGAGCATAGTACATGCGGGCTAAATATCGGATGGCATTGGCCGGTTCAATAGAAGCATTCAGCAATTTGGCCTGTGTGTGCGGCAGTGGAAGGGGCATGACTGAAAAAGGTCTGGCGATTTGCTCCTGATCAGCGCTCTCAGACAATGGTAGGGTTGTCTCCCCACCCCCCCCCCCCCCCCGGAAAAACACAATAGCTCAGCAGGGGAGATTGCTGTACTAACATTCGATTGTTTTGTAGAATGGCTCCTCCCGAACTATACAAATGCACTGATTACTGTGTAAATGTCACTGGGCAGGGTAGGAGTTAACACTAGGGAGCGATCAAGGGGTTAATTGTGTGTCCTAGGGAGTGTTTCTAACTGTGGGGAGATGGACCTGCCTGAGTGAGGAGACCGATTGTTGTTCATACTTGGTATGAATAACAGATTTTCTCTACTCACCCCTGATGGCACAGAGATTTTTCTGTTTCCATTGACAGATCTCCGTTCTGTCTCTGTGGAGCGATTGTGGGTGCTCAGTGGTCATCGTGACTGCCGGGCACGTGCATCGGCTCTGGCGTGCACGCACCCCCTAGTGGCCAAAAAGCAAACCTACGTAAGGTAACATCGTTTTGCCCAGGAGAGCCAACCTGCCACAATACAACTGCGGCAGCTGGTTGGGAAGGGTTTAAAGTACTCAGTAAATCTAACTACATAAGTGAATGAATTTCATATTAATAATAGTGTAAAAACCAGATAAAGAATATATAAATGAAGAAAAGTCAAAATCAAGTGCAAATGTATGATCCACCACGCTGATTAACTCCTGTGTAGAATTCTTGGGTGAGTAACACCACCAAAGAATTGTGCCACAGAACCACTCCACTATAAAGGGTTAATAAGCTCCATACCAGGCCATTAGATCTCACACAGAGATCACAGAACGCCTTGCTGCTCTGCAGCCACCTAAACTCCAGTCCAGAGATAGCAACCTCTCCACTCCAGAATCCACTCATTCCATAAAGGGAATTAAAATATAGTGGAATCTAACATAGTGTAGTATTTTATGGCAGCAAGTTTAATAAAATATTTCAAATGCACTTACAAGAGGCACGGGTACAAATGGCATGTAATGCAACAGGCAGACACACTGGCATACAGAATGATGTTGTGTGTGGCCCAACCCGGCGCGTTTCTCCATAACAAGAGGCGCCAAGGGAGCCTGAGCCTCTGTTTCCCTGACAATGCCTGTCATATTCTTAAACTTAGAAAATATTAATTTAAAATCATTTGTTGCTTTACCATTGCATAATGCTTGTTGAAATTGGAATGCCCCCCCCCCCCCAGGCTGTTTTTAGCCTTTGCTGGGGTGTGGGGGTTACTCAACTGAGAAGCACTGTAGATAATTAACACTAAGGTATGTATATACAGCAGTTGGGTTCATATATATTTGGACACGGCACAATTTTAATTTTTTGTCAGGTATTTACAAAACTATTCATGCTTTAGTTCTATAATGGATATATGCTGAAAGTGCACACTCTTAGGTTTAATTAGAGGGTATGTACATCCAAATCTGAGGAAAGGTTTAGGAAATGCAGCTTTTAAGAATAGCCACCCCCCTTTTCAAGGGACCGAAGGTAGTTGGACAATTGAGTTGAAAGCGGTTTCATGGCTTGGTGAAGGGCTACTCCTTCGTTATTCCTTCATCAATTGAGCAGGTAAAAGGTCTGCAGTTGATGCTAAGTGTGGTATTTGCATTTGAAATCTATTGCTGTGAACCTACATCATGTATTCAAAGGTCCATGCAAGCGAAACAGGCCATTGTAAGGCGTGATGGCAGCAATGTTAGGAGCGACCACATCGACAGTTTGGTACATTCTGAGCTCGGAACCTTAAAAAGGCCTGGATGTCCATGGAAGATAATAGTGGTGGATGATCGCAGGATCTTCTCTATGGTAAAGAAAAACCCATTCGCAACATCCAGACAAGTGAAGGACACTCTCCAGGAGGTGGGTGTATCATTGTCAAAGTCTACAATCAAGAGAAGACTTCACAAGAGCAAATACAGAGGGTTCACCACAAGGTGCAAACCATTCATAAGTGTAAAGAGGAGAAAAGCCAGATTAACCAAAAAACATTAAAAAAAAATAAAATAAAAAATCCAGACCAGTTCTGGAAAAGCATTGTTTGGACGGATGAAACTAAGATTAATCTGTAAAAGAATTCAGATAATGTATGGCCATATTACAGTAGGGGAATGGGTGGAAGGGATCTGCAATTGTTGCTCTTACTCTCTGTTACTCTTTTTATGGGAGGTATCAGTGTGACAATCTGACCGCATTACACGTAGCTGTATATTTGGTATTCAGGTTTTACTGTTGCTGAGTTATTTTTGCAGAATGGACTCTCCTTAAAGTGGTTGTATACCCACATTTTTAACTTTTACCTACAGGAAAGCCTATAATAAGGCTTACCTGTAGGTAAAAAAAATATCTCATAAACCTGTACGGTTTAGGAGATATTCCCCTCGGTATGCGCCGCTGACTGCAGCGGTGCATGCGCACAAGGGGTTTCTCGCCATCAAAATCCGGCAGCAGCCGAGCGGCCGGACTGAAATCTCCCGCGCGCATGCGCGGGAGTGACGATATCGCGGCTCCGGCCACTCACAGCGCCGGAGCCGCGATACCCGGAAGAAACGCCGAGGGAGCATGTCAGCTCCCTCGGCGTGGATCGGGCCAGATGTCGGGGCCTCGTTCTAAGGTAAGTATTTCATAATGAGCTAGTATGCGGTGCATACTAGCTCATTATGCCTTTTGCTTTGCAGGTTTAAAAAAAAAAAAAAAAAAAAAAAAAAATGTGCGGGTTTACTACCGCTTTAAACTCCATACAAGATAGGAGGGTGGCTTGTTAGTGTGTTTTCTTCCATGTCTTTCTAAGCCAACGTTTTCATTAATTTGTAACTTCCTGGGCAACTGTAAATATAAATAAAGCAGTATTGTATAATAGGGCATTTCCATTTTGGGGAAGCTTTTATCTTCCAGTTCGCTTCTCTTCCATGCATAGTTTTAAAAATAAAAGCATGTCTAGTGTAAGAATCTTTTATATTCAGATGTCTATCTTTTTCCTCATCAGCAGTCTTAGTTGGCATTGGCTTTTAAACCACCTGCATCTAAACTAGAGGTCGACCGATATGGGTTTTTCGCTGGCCGATGCCGATATTTAGAAATCATGGCGGCCGATGGCCGATATGTTAGGCCGATTTTATTTATTTATTTTATTTATTTATTTATTTATTTATTTATTTTATATCCCCCTTCATCTCATAAAATCTAACACACCTTTCCCACTGGGGTGTTTTTTCAGGTGCTTTTGGGCTAAAAATAGCGCTTGTAAAACGGCTCCCCTGCAGTCTGTGTGAGAGACAGAGTGCTTTCACACAGAGGTGGTGCGTTGGCAGGATGTTAAAAAAAAAAAAAAAAAAGTCCTGCAAGCAGCACGTTTGGAGTGATGTATACCGCTCCTCCACCACTCCTGCCCATTGATATGAATGGGCACCACTGCCGAAGCGCATGCAATGCGATTTGGCAGCACTGCTTCACGGGCGCATTTAACCTCTTCCTCAGACACTAGCTGGGTTATATGCGCCCCACTAGCAGCCGAATAGCACCGCTAAAATGATGGTAAAGCGCCCCTAAAACTAGCAGCGTTTTACCATCAACGCTTGCCCGCTCCAGTGTGAAAGCAGCCTTCGTAAGTGATGCAGAAAATTTCTTACATTTAAACATTTACTAAACAAAAAAAAACCTCCAATCAGTTCACTTGTATGTATGATTTAGATAAAAACAAAAAAAAAAACCTGATTATATTAAATAAAAACAGGTAGTCAAAACTTTTGGGAAAACAATGGGCTAATTTTACAGTTTTTTTAGTGTGGTTTTTCTTTTCTTTTTTTTTTTTTTTTAAATCATTATTGTATTTTTTTTCCCCAAAAAATTGAATTTGAAAGACCTGCGCAAATGCCGTGTGACATAAAATATTGCAACAACCACTATTTTATTCCCTAGGATCTCTGCTAAAAATACAGGATTTTTACTTGTAAGCAACAAGTGTCAGAGAAGATTTAGACTTTAAATGGTTAAACTGAGAACTCTACACACTGAGATGAGTTCATTCATTCAAGTGTAAACATTGTATCTTTTTGCTCTTTTCTTGGCAGACTGCCCAGAGAGGAGGAAAGTACCTTCTATGAAGACTCAGGCAACTTACACTGACTTCTATTACAGAAGTCTTTTTTGCAAGTCCTGCTGTAGTAATAAATCGGCCTTTTTATCAGTACAATCGTCCGATGCCGATTAATTAAACGACAAATATTGTCCGACCTCTAATCTAAACAGTATAGTTTGGATGGTTGAAAATAAATGGGGCATGGGCGATATACTTTTTGGCCACTTGCAAAGATTCCTGATACTTGACGGTTTTTTCCTTTTTTTTTTTTTTTTTTTCTTTGAACGTTTTATAAGAAAATTCATATCCACAATGTTGCCTTAAGGGATTAAACTTGGCATGTGCAGACCAATTTCTCCATGTACGTTGATTGTGGTTCTGCTCTGGAGCTAAAAAGCTCTCCAACAATAACAGTGTGGTTACTATGTCTTCTGCTTGAGATTACCAAGACATAGGAAGAAAACTCCTCCGCTCTTAATAGGTTTCAGCGTTTTCCATAACCAGAGCATCAGTCTGTGTAGCTTAACATCTACTGGAATCTGAACATTTCAAGGTCACTTGCCCATTTCTTGCAGCTTTATATGGACTAAACACAGTGTTGAAGGCAGTTATATTCAGTGAAATATTAAACTGTTGGACTGATTGGCCTTTCCATCTAAAATAGTAAAATGATTACATTTTTAATAGGTAGGTATCCAAATTCATTACAGACTTTACAATTCAATTTAAGCAATATATAATAGCACTCTACTGGCTTTACAAGTCACACATGAGAGCTTTATTTTGACTTGGCTTTATATAATCACTTTGCTGCCAGTACTTCTGTGATTTTTATTTCCTATAGTAATGATAGGTTTAAAATATATCGCTGAAATAAGAGTTCCAGACTTACTTGCTAGTGTTTATTTAATTGTTAATGTACCCAGTTTATGAGCAAAGTCAGTGCTAGTCAAGAGGTTAAAGACTGTAAACCTAAATACATTTTGCTTTCTGTGGAAGGTTACATAGGTGAAATAATGTTAAAGATATAACTTGTTAATTGTATTTAATGTACCCAGATATTGCTGTCCATGTGCACCAAAAGAGAAAGACAACTGGAACTTTTCAGGTGCCACTCTTACAATTGTCAGTGACTAACGTTAAAATACTCAGGATAGCAAAACCACCGCCTGGCAGTCATTTGTCTGTAGGCTGGACGGGAAGTGGTTAAGGAAAGATTAAAAAAAAAATATATATAATAATAAACATGTTATACTTGCTTACCTGGCCAGCACAGTCTCCAGACCTAAACCCCATCAAGCTGGTTTGGGCTGAACTAGACCGTAAAGGCAGTACATTAGTAGTTCTGGTGTTTTCATCGGTTAAGGAGGGGCATACTTTAAGAATGTTACGGCAGTAAAGGCTAAGTGGTTAGCACATACACCTGGCAGCACTAGGGTCGTTGGTTCAAATCAAATCACAACCACGGCACCACCTGCCTGGAGTTTGCATGTTCTCCCTGAACCTATGTGGGTTTCCTCTGGCGTGTGTAAGGAAACTGGCGTACTCAAAGACATACTGGTAGGTTATTTGGATCCTGTCTAAATATGGCCCTAGTATCTATGTATGAATGTGAGTTAGGGACCTTAGATTGTAAGCTGCTGGATGGCAGGGACTGATGTGCATATATATGTAAAGCGCTATGTAAATTTATGGCTCTATAGAAGTACCAGTAATAAATAAATCATTAGCCGCTTACACATCAGCCACCGTCGTTTATACGTCAATACTTTGACAGGGAATACCATTGTTATGGCAGCAAATAGCTGCCATAACCCCGATATCCTCAAACAGCGGGTGGTCCTCTTTCAGATAAAAAGTGGTCTCTGCAAGATCACTTTTATTGGCAGCGGGAAAGGTGCTCCCCTCCCACCGCGCTCCAGTCATCTCCGCCGCTTATTGGAGTCGTCGATAGCAGCGGAGTTGAGCCGATCCCATCCCCTCACAGGCCTGAAGCCGAGTCGGTGAAAGATGACCTCCACAATATTGGATGATTTTTATTTTAGCAACCTGGCTAGGGACTGATAGATGTGCTATTGCTCTGGATAAAAAAATTCAGGATATGGGACATGGGAAAGAGGGAGGAAAAATGTATAAGCTCAGTTTTTTTAGAAAGGTTGAATAAGTGGTTTGACATTCATACTGTCAGTTAGTAAATTAGTGATCCGTGGAGAGAAGGGTGAGCAAAGAAGAGAGATAGAGTTGGTGTTGTCAACAGTGATTTTTCTGTGCTTGCAGCATGTGTAAAAGGTATAAAACTTGGGGAAATGTGCACGGTTTTTCTTTGTGCTTGGACTTATGCTTTGAAATTGCCAAGACGATAGGTAGACATACTGTTTACTGTACATATTATGTATGTGCAGGCAGGTGGCTTTTTTGCTTATTTACCTTGTTTCTGTGGACTGGTATATTGTGAAATGTGAAGGTAAATCTTCTTAGTTATTGGTCTTGGCTGCATTTCAGTTCTCGTTATTCTTGACAAAGAAGCTTTACTGTGCCCGAAACGCCCAGCTAGCCCTGTGCATTGTTGGTTTTCTTTCTGTGGTGGCTTGGTTCAGCAAAAGCCACATTTACAATGTCAGAGTGAAGATAAAGCATCACGTTAATTCACATTGATAACATTCGGTGCTTATTAGTAGTTAAAGCGTTTTATAAAGATTCAGCTTTTCTTTTTTAATAACAAACACGTCATACTTACCTGCTCTTTGCAATGGTTTTGCTTCGAGCAGCCCTGATCCTCCCTCCTCTTCTGGGTTCCCTGCTGGCTCTCCTGGCCCCCCCTCCCACTAGATGCCCCCATTAAATCTTCCCCCATACTAGTAAAAAAACCTTCAACCTTTAGAACCACTTTAAGTGTAAAGGGAACATGGTACATGAAATATGACAAGTTTAGTCCACAGTTTGTGGATTGTAGATTGTAAAATGGTAACACCCACCTACTACTCCCCTGTAAATTTACCAGTGCTTGGCATTCTTACTTCACTTCACATCATTTCTACTATATGCACTTTCCAAACTAAAACATACCTCCCTATATGGTGAGCTTTCTAAACGGTGGAAAAAAATTGCTGGACAAATGAATAAATAATCTAAACATATCAGAAGTGGGTGTTTTTATAGAGCAGCTTAAAATGACCTCTCAGCACAGGGCCACTTGTATGTAAAACAAAACAACATACCTGAAAAGACTAACCACAAAGTCTGGGGAATGCCCAGGAAAAACCCAAGCATACTTGCCAACCAGCTCGCAGACAACTGAATGAACCTGTCTAGTGCGTTTAAAAATAGGGGTTTAGTCCACACGCTTCTGCAAATGCATGTGTAAGTAAAGACTACATATACTTACCTTTCCAGAAACGCCTTTCCTACAAAAGCTGTGGCTTAACTGCTCACTGCTCTGCAAGTATTTGCCTTACTATATAGATTGCCTATCTGTTCCCTCTGCAGCTTGCTGAGGTACCTTTTTATCGATTTGTATGTCTCGTAGTGATGTAAGAGCTGGTGTTGAAAGCCAGTGAGCGATGGGGAAGCATTTTATTTACACACTTAGCTCTGGTTCACACTGATGCGATGCAGGAAAGCACAAGATTCACTGTTTCCCCGCATCGCACTGCATAGCAATCTCAATGTCCACCCCGAAACAGATTGCAAAATGCAGTGAGATTGCCAGACTGGCATCACATGGGTGTGAACACCCATGCAATGCTATTCAGGTGTGGCAAAAAAAGGGGTCCTGCAACATTTCAGTATGGATGTGATTCGAGCCAAACAAAATGTATTCTCAAATCTCACTGCACAGACATCGCATGTGATCTGCACAGGAATCCAGTGCAACTCCTGTGCGAATTACATGCGGTGTTCTGCATGCATCAGTGTGAATATTTGCAGAGGATGGTGAGCAGTCAAGTGGCAGCTTCTCAGGAAACGGACTGCCAGACAGGCAAGTTTATTTAGTCTTCTCTTGCAGTAGTGATCTTGTGCTGACCAGGTCAAATTAACACCTTATTCACATGGATGCAAGGGTGGTGTTAGGCAATTTAATGTCCATTTTTATTTATTAATGTGTGTCCATTCATTTTAGTGGGCCCTTCAGCGCACATCATTGTATCAGAAAACCTGCATGAACAAGTTTTTTTGTTTTACAATAAATTTTAATAATTTTTGAATAGACAAAGTAAGATGGGAAAAAAATGAAATAAATGTACAATACAAATTTTAAAACGCATACAAGGTAAATGTATAGAATGAAATATAAAATGGGTATAATGTAGGTTTAAAAAAAAAAAAAAAATCGAAATAAAAAGAAACAAAATAAAGGGGGGGGGGGTAAACCTAAAATGGATAAGCAGAATATAGATCAAACAATACAAGGGTGGTTTATAAGGGGAGAAAAGGAAAAATATCAGCATTAAGTTTTTGAAAACACACTGCAATGCAGTACAGGTTACTTCTGAGTTTTTTTTTTTTCCCCCTGCAGGGTTACTCCCATGTAATATAATGCATCATGTTACATGTATGAATGGGCCCTCCAGTGAACCTATACTTTTTTTACCTGCAGAAACCTGAAGATACCTGCTATTTCTGTAGCTTGGCAAGTCTCTTGTATGTTCCTCTCACTTTATTGGAGTCTTCCAGACTTTATTGCTGAGTTTGCCACCCCCCTGCCCAATGAGTGCATTTTTCCTGGACCCTGAGGTAGTTTAAGGAAAGCGGAACTAAACTCATCAATTTAACGGTTTCAAAAAGAGTTGGTCAAAGTAAGTCAGATTTGCTTGTTCTGTCAACCAAACTGCAAGATTTTCAAAAGGCCGGTGTCCGAACTGATCACATGTGCAATGTGCATCATCATGGCAGTTACAGATCAGAAGATCGGAGGCCAAGATGGGATCTTCCTTGGCTGAAAAAGGATAGGAGGGTTTAGTTCTGCTTTAATGTGTATTTTTTATTTAATTAAAATATATCTATATCTATCCACACAGGCAATCAAAGAGTAGATCTGCTTTGATCTCCTCTATGGCCTTGGAAAACTGGAATGACGTCATGTCACTTCCAGTCCAGGCTGGAGGTAAACACGTGTTTTTTTTTTTTTTTTTTTTTTTGATCTTTTGCTTTTAAGGCTAAAGGAGGGATTTGGGGTCTTTTTGACCCCAGATCTCTCCATAAAGAGAGCCTGTCATCCTTATTTATATTACAAGGGATGTTTACATTCCTTGTAATAGAAGTAAAAGTGATCAGAAAAATAAAGGGACAGTGTAAAAATAAAAAATTGTATGCGCCCTTACCCCTGCGCGCAGAAGCGAACGCATACCTAAGTCACGCATGCATATGTAAACTGTGTTCGCACCACACGTGAGGTATCGACATAAATGTTAGCGAAAGAGCAATAATTCTAGCACTAGACCTCCTCTGTTACTCTAAACAGGTAACCTAAAGCATTGCCTATGGAGATTTTTAAGTACTTACTAGTTGCCATTCCATGAGCATGCGCAATTTTAAAGCATGGAATGTTGGGTATCTATTTACTCAATGTAACATCATCTTTCACATTTTACAAAATTAGGATAAATAGTTTTATTTTTTTATTTTTTGTTTTGTTTTGTTTTTTCACAAAAAAATTTCTTGGTAAAACCGCTGCACAAATACTGTGATGCACCAAAAATTTTTTATTTTATTCCCTAGAGTCTCTGCTAAAAAAAAAAAAAAAAAAAAAAGTCTTTTGGGCACTACAATCTATAACATAGGGCCTTTATGCAATAAATAATAGTGTGGTAATACACAACCGCTAATCGGATTTATTTTTCACCATTCTTGCCTGCTGATTTTTAAACATTTTGCTATTTGCAACTGCTCATCATTATTCTATGGGCTGAGCAACTCACCATCTGTATTGTGATCAGCTTTATGTCAGGCTGGTGCACCTGTGTCTTGAAGTATTTTAAATAGTATATTTCATTTACAGGGATAAAAATCCATTCCTTTGTGTCTAATTATTGTCAAGATTTTATAAGTGAAGCTCATTTGTAATATTTCCCATTCTAGGTGATACGTAGACTGCGAGAAAGAGGTGAACCAATTCGACTCTATGGGGAAACTGATTATGATAGCTTCCAGCGCTTGAGGAAGATAGAGATTCTTGCTCCAGAAGTGAACAAGGTACTGCGTTTTGTTTTTTGTTTTTTTGATTTTTTTTTTTTAACAGGGCAATCGCATTCATATATAATGTTTCAAACCAGTACTTCCAGTATTATTGAGTTATTTCATTATTGAACGATTGTATAAACTAATGATGTATTTATTTGATGCACTTTTTTATTGATTTGCGCAGCATTCTTTGTTATACATCATTTAGAATGTATGTTTTTTTTTTTTTTTTTTTTTTTTTTTTAATGCAGTGATGTGTTGATTTTCAAGTGGTAAACCTTAGATGTTTATGATAAACCATGCATATCCCTCTATAGTGTGTACTTGTCTCAACCCAGATCACTTAAAGAAGAGTTCTAACCCCGCCCAAAAATTAAGATTCAGCAGCTACAAATACGGTAGCTGCTGACTTTTAATATTGGGACACTTACCTGTTCATTGATCCCACAATGTCGGCACCCCAGCCCTTTTTCCGATCGACTCTCGGGTGCTGCCACAGCCGCCATTTGAGGTTGGGGAAAACGCCAATAAAGCCTTTCGGCTTCACAACCGTTTCCCTACTTCTAATGCGCAGAGCGTACTGCGCTTTCAAACTGGCCTGGCGGTGGAAGAAGGAGGAGGGGGACGGAGGCACAGTTTTCCGGAAGTGTGTGACAGGTACCTGTCAAAAAATGGGTACCCCACCATAAGGTGCCAAATGTTGCATCGGAGAAGGGGGAGGGAGGAGGCAGGTTCACTTTTGGATGGAACTCCGCTTTAACTGTCATTTCTGTCTGCTGCCTTGTTCCTCTATCAGCATGAAACACTTCTGACAAGGTTTCCAGACACCAAGAGAAAAATGGTGACAGATGAGGAAGCTCCAGCAAACGGCCTCTGAGTGATGGCCTCAGCTCTGTTTCTGTGTGCTGTGTAAAGTTGCGGGTGGTCTCTTCTGTCCAGTTAGGTCTCAGAGCTGTCCTTACTGAGCTCTGCAGAGTGACTTCAACTCTGCCCACTTTCTGACCGAGCTCAGACAATCTTTATAAATTCTGTACTTGATGAATGGATGTAGCAAATAAGACTGCATGTAAACAGGTCTGACCTATGTGAGAGGATTTGTTTCATCTGTTTATCACCTGAGGTGAGTCACTTCACTGGGTATATACAGTGAGGAAAAATCATGGCGTAGTGTGTTACCAATTGTTTTCTTGGTGACTACGGTCCCAGCTGCCTTGAGATCATTGACAAGGTTCTCCCGTGTAGTTATGGGCTGATTCCTCACCGTTCTTATGATCGTTAAAACTCCACGGGGTGAGATCTTGCATGAAGCCCCAAACTGAGGGACATTGACAGTTATTTTGCTTTTCGTCTATTTGTGAATAATCGCACCAACTGTTGTCACCCTCTCACCAAGCTGCTTGGCGATTGGTCTTGTAGCCCATTCCAACCTTGTGTAGATCTACAATGTTGTCCCTGATATCCTTGGACAGCTCTTTGGTCTTGGCCATGGTGGAGAGAGTGGAATCTGATTAAATGCTTCTGCGAACATGTCTTTTTATACAGGTAACAAGCTGAGATTAGGAGCACTCCCTTTAAGAGAGCGCTCCTAATCTCAGCTTGTTACCTGTATAGAAGCCACCTGGGAGCCAGAAATCTTGCTGATTGATAGGGGATCAAATAATAATTTCACTCAAAATGAAAATCAATTTTATAACTATTTTTGTAATGCATTTTTCTGGATATTTTTGTTGTTCTGTCTCTCTCTAAAATAAACCTACCATTAAAATTTATAGACTGATCATTTCTTTATCAATGGGCAAACGTAAAAAATCAGCAGGGGATCAAATACTCTGCTGTCTTTTAATAAATTGACACTTACCTGTCCCAGGGTCCAGCGATGTCGGTCGCTCGTCTCTCCGCTGCCCCCGCCACCATCCTCCTGTCAGGGAATCGGGAAGTAAAGCATTGCGGCTTCACTGCCCGGTTCCCTACTGCGCATGCGCGAGTTGCGCTGCGCGTCTCCACTGGTCCCCACTGTGTTCTGGGAACTGTGTGTTTCCCAGAACACAACGGGGGGGCGGCATCTGCGGCTAGCTTGTCCCGGAAGTGGGTGCAGATACCTGGATTATCCAGGTATCTGCACCCCCCTCCCCCCTGAAAGGTGCCAATTGTGGCACCAGAGGGGGGCAGGGATCAGATGAGCGGAACTTCCACTTCAGGGTGGAGGTCTGCTTTAATATTTATTTTTAATCAGCTATTTGTACACCAGCTTTGGATAAAGTTCTTTTAGGGAGAGCACGGACATTTTTTGAATTTTGCTTTTTAGGAGGACTCTAACTTTTCAGAAATTAGATCTAGGGCTGAAACAACTAATCGATTAATCGATTATGAAATTAATCGATTACTATTTTCATAATCGATTAATCGGCCAGTCACATAATGGGGTTAAAAAAAAAATTAGCCCTTTATAGTACAAAAAGAGAAAATCACTACAGTAAAAAAATGAACCCCTTACAGTAGTGATTATCTACTTTTTTTTTTCTACTATAAAGGGCTAATTTTAGTTTTTTTTTAACCCCATTATGTTACTAAACATCTTAGATCTGGTTCATATCTATGCGTTTTATAGTGCTTTTTGCAGAAATGCACTACAGTTTATTTACACGGTTTCAGGGACTTTTAACGCAAAATAGTGCTTTATTAGTTCAATATACTTCAATGGAGAAGCTGCAGAAAAGCATGTAATGCGTTTTTGCAGCAATTTGTGTTTTTTTTTTATCTGCCCAAAAAAATGCAAACTGCAGTAAAATCATGTGCGCAAAAATCAAAAAGCACTACAGAAACAGATCAAAAGCAAACTGTATATGTGTGTACCGAGCCTTATGCTGGCCTCATGAATCAATTTTCAATATTCAGATGAAAAATCTTTGTACATTCGCTGAATGAAAGAAAACCACATACACTGTCTGAAAATTCCTTTTGACTAAGAAGTTTTCTATTTCCAAATTTTCCTGTAACTGTGGTTGAAAATGAATGTCAATTTGACCCACTTTTTTTTTTTTTTTTATTTTTTTTTTAAGGTTATTATCCGATTAATCGATTAATCGAAACAATAATCGGCCAACTAATCGATTATGAAAATAATCGTTAGTTGCAGCCCTTATTAGATCTTTAAAGTGGTGCTACCACCAAAAATCGTAAAAAAAATCTTTAAAAAAAAACTAAATAATTGGAAAAAAAATAATTTTTTTACTCACCTCTAAATACCTGTTGCTAGGGGTCCCTCGTAGTCTGCCTTCTTCCTTGCCCGGGCTGGTGACATCACTTCCCGTCGCACCACACAGTCATCTGGGACCTCTGACGTGTCCCAGATGACTGTGCGGCGTATCACGGCTCCCTGCGCCGCTTGGGTGCCCAGCTGTGAAGCCACAGCCGGGTGCCCACAGTACGAATGACGGCGGAGCGAGGAATGAGGGGGGGGGGGGGGCTTCGTTCCCCTGCATCGCTGGACCCTGGAACAGGTAAGTGTCCGATTTATTAAAAGTCAGCAGCTGCAGTATTTGTAGCTGCTGACTTAAAAAAATTTTTTTTTTTTTAAGGGCACCCCACTTTAACTTCAAGACGATTGCTAAATTAATTAGCGCAAGATTGAGACCTAAAATAGGAATGTCCAATCAAAATTCCAATGTTCTCTCTATTCACCAAATTGTCCATTAGTTTTTAGAAACATGTTTGAATTTTAAGTAGACTGTATTTAAAGTAAATAAAAAGAAGGAGCTGCGCTAAGTAAGTGACCACACAGAATAATACCAAAACTAGTAAAAAGTGTTACTAATAAAATGAATCACAGAAACGAATTTTATATTAATACTGCAAATATAAAGACAGATCAATTAGTGCAAAGAAAAAAAGTGTCAGAAATTTAAATATAGTGGCGTCATTAGAAATAGTCCAAACCGATAGTAATATCATATATTGAAAGTGATATACATCAAAGTGAATGTCTTTAAATATCCGTGATTTTATTTGAAGATTATTTCCACAAAAACTGATATGTGAAGAACCTCCACCACATAAACACTGCCGCTTACCAGAACCCAGTGGTTCCTTATTACAGGGGACCACACTGCACAGATGGCTGTAACCCCAGCCTAGGATAAAACCGGATCCTCAGCCCCAATGGAAACGTCCCAATTTGCAGCAGACTGGTACCATGAAGTCTCCCCAGCTCAAGGGTAATACCCAGACACACATATATGGCAGGTAACCCAAAAAGCAAATAGACTCGCATAGCATAAAATCCTTATAAATTTATTGTATCCATATAGACAAATGAACATTTACCATACAGAATATAAAAGTCACTATAAAGCGAGCCGGCCGGCCTCGCAAACAGCCTGTGGTTTCCGGGACTGGGCATGTAGCGGTGACGTCAGTACATCACTCCTCATCCCTACGTGTTTTGTCATCAACAGGATGTCGGCATGGGGTATTTAAAGTAGACTGTAGATAAGAAAAATGCAGGAGCTGCCATTGCTAGCCTATCTCTAACAATACTAGTACTAGTCGTCTACTTATCACTGTATTCAGTGCTCTGACTTTAATCAGATTTCCCAATCAGCCAGCATGCACCATTTTAAAGCCCTAGAAAGTAATGGAGTTGTTGGAACAACATCACAACTGGCATTTTCAGAAAAAGTAGTCAAGAATGTCAGCCTCTATATTTTCATACTACAGGTTTCCTTTTAAAGTGACATTTAAAAAATTAAAACCCTCTTCAAAGTATATTTATTAAAAGGGGTAAAAAAAAGTAATCACACCGGTGTGATTTGTCATGCGATTTGCTGGCGATGCGCACTGCTTTGCCGATAATGGAACTGTTCAAATTGCCAAGACTCTTGTCTTGAACTCTTTCGGTTTCTGCACTACTTTTTCCCAATTCATTGTGATTTGTGTAGACTTTTCTTAAACAAAGTCGCAAGCAGCAATGAAATCTGAGGTGCAAATCACAGTGGTGTGAACCAGGGCTTGTGGTTTTGTCTCACTAGATGAATCGCTGCTTCTCGACAGTCTGTGTGACATCCATAGACATGCTTGGTACAGCATTTGTCCCAAGGATTAGAAATGTTCTGCTACCGGTAATACACTGCAGGTAGTGTGTTTTCCTGGAGGGCATATATCTGCTTATAAAATCAATTTTGCAACACCCAGTTCTGGTGGGGCATATCAGAATTATTAGATGGCGGCAACTACTAACTTTATCTGAGGTTAATGTTATTCATGAACAAATGCATTTTTAAAATAATGAAGTAATTATGGTATATATGCATAGTATATGACTTCAGGTTTTTTTTTTTTTTTTTGTCAATGACTATGATCAGCACTCTCCCTATTAACCAAAAGATCAGGAGGTATGTCTGACCTCAGCCTGACAGGTTTGTTACTGGTAAATGCCCTAACTTTTGAGGTGGGAATTGCTATAGTTATGTGGAAGCACCTCTGGGTGCCTGTGATTTATACACACTGACAGTTTGGCTAATCTCTTCTACATGCATGCTGTAAAAGCCAGAGGGTGCTGTTTTCTCACTTTTTACTATGTGTTTTCTAAATCTGACCATTCAGTGTATTTAGCACTTTGGCATTTAGCAATAAAGTCTAAAACTAAGTTTTCTGAGCAATGCTAAATTGTTCCTCTTGTATTGATCTTGTCTGCTAGGGCTTACGAAATGACTTGAAGGCTGCTCTGGATAAGATCGACCAGCAGTATCTCCATGAGATTGTAGCTGGTCAAGAACAGACCGAAGAAGATACACAGAATGACCTGAAAGTCCATGAGGAAAATACTACAATTGAGGAGCTGGAGGTGTGTACTATACTCTGCATTGCAATCAACACATGTACATTATGCTAATGTATATTCTCCTCCTAACATTTGATCCATCCCCTACTTTAAAGTTGGTGCTGAAAAATAATGAACACAGGCAGCCATGATGCTTATTCCTCTTAAGACAAACTCTTAGCTGTTGGGCTTTGGTATGCCTACCAACCAAGAGCAAAGGACAGTGGTGTGCAGTAATACATGATGGTTAAGTGTGTTTAGAGCTACTAAAGACTGAATTACTTTTATTGTTATAAATGCTATAATTTTTTCTTTGACTACTTAAAAACCCCACTGGATCTCATTTGCCCTTACTCTGATTAAATCTTAGTGATTTTGTCTACTCTTGTCTTAGCAATAGTTGGCTAATAAATGGTTGCTCCATTCTAGCTGCTTTAGGTTCCTTAACCACTTCAATACAAGGCACTTACACACCCTTTCTGCCCAGACCAATTTTCAGCTTTCAGCTCTCTCACACTTTGAATGCCAATTAGTTATGCAACACTGTACCCAAACAACATTTTTATATTTATTTTTTTTCACACAAATTGAGCTTTCTTTTAGTGGTACTTAATCACCACTATGTTTTTTTATTTTTTGTGACACAAGTGAAAAAAGTGCAAACATTTTGAAAAACTACGGTTCCGGCTGCCTTGAGATCATTGACAAGGTTCTCCCATGTAGTTCTGGGCTGATTCCTCACCGTTCTCATATCATAAACCTCCACAAAGTGGTCGGGTACTATGATGGGCTGGTGACAGGTACTCTGGGTTGTCGAGGGGACGAGCCTCGTGCTCGATCGCCGCTCTGCACGAGCCCCAGGGGCGCGCAGGAGCACTATGCACGTGATCAGCGGTGATTGGACATAGCCGGTAACGCGGTAAAGAGCTTTTTATTGGCTCTTTACATGAATCTGGGATGGCCTGTTTCTGAGGGACATGCCTCATCCCTGATCGCCGCGCTGGTGGCCTGCAGAAAAGCACCCAGAATGGGAGATCCCACCTGCAGATGTCATTTGACTATGGGCTGGGAGTGAAGTGGTTAAAGTGGTTCTAAAAGCAGAAGGTTTTTTTTTTTTTTTTTTTTTTTTTTTGTGTACCTTAAAGTCCCGCAAATTTTTTTTATTTTTTTTTTAAAAGTCAGCACCTACAAATACTACAGCTGCTAATTTTTAAAATAAGGACGCTCACCTGTCCCAGGGTCCAATGATGTCTGCACCCAAGGCCGAACCGCCCCTCGGTCCTCTGATGCTGCCGTCGCCATCTTCGGTAAGGGAATCGGGAAATGAAGCCTTGCGGCTTCACTTCCTGGTTCCCTACTGCGCATGCGTGAGTCGCGCTGCGCAATCAGAATGGTCCCTGCTGTCTTTGGGAGACCCGTGTGTGTCCCAGCAGACAGCGTGGTGGGGACGGGAAGAGGCGTAGATTCCCACAGGAGTCTATGCCCGGAATTGGGTGCAAATACCTGTCTTAGAGGGTTCCAAAAAGTGGAGGTTCATTTTTTGTGTGAACCTCCGCTTTAACGCATTCTATGCATTAAAGTGGTAGTAAACTCTGTTACTCCACTTATACCTACAGGCAAGCCTATAAAAATGCTTACCTGTAGGTACTGTGATAATCTCTTAAACTTGCAATGTTTAGGATATATTAAGAGTTCATGCAGTGATGTCACCAGCATATGTGCTCTGAAGGTCCAGCATAAAGTGCCGGACCTTTAGAGACTGCGCTGCAAACAGCGGCTCCTGCGTCATCGCGCTCCCGGCCACTCATGTAGCCGGGGGCCGCAAACCCGGTAGGAAGACTGGGGGAAGATGGAAGCCCACTCAGCAGTGGCAATGCGTCGCTGGTGGGCTTTTTTCTCAGGTAAATTTGCGTTGCAGCTGCGGGTTACTACCGCTTTAAGGCAAAAAAGACCTGTGTACAGCTTGCCCCCATATACTTTCCTCAAAGGGGTAAGTATATGTCCCTCCCTCCTCCCTCCTCCCTCCTCCTCCCTCCTCCCCCCTCCTCCCTCCTCCTCCCTCCTCCTCCCCCCTCCTCCCCCCTCCTCCCCCCTCCTCCCTCCTCCTCCCCCCTCCTCCCCCCTCCTCCCTCCTCCCTCCTCCCTCCTCCTCCTCAGGCAGCCGTGGGAGCCATTGGTGCTGCTGTCAATCACAGCCAGTGTTAGTGTCAACGGGCACACAGAGCTCAGCTTGGGAGGGGGAGCCAGAAGTGCCTGCAAGGGACCTGAGGAGGATCGAGGCTGTGCTGGCCTTTTGGTGGTTATAGCGGGATGATCATCCTAGGCATCCTCCCAGTACTGTTTTTAGAGTCAGGTTTCTTGTAAAAGGAATCCTAACAGCTATTTAGCTGCTGTACTGCTTTAACAAGCAGTGAGAGGGGTCGTTCACCCCGCTGCCTTCTACGGCTGGCTTGGGCTGCCCTGTCGGGAGACCTGAGCGGCCAGCTGGCAGGCCTGTCGGCTGGTCAGGAGGTCTAACAAAGCTGGGGATCAGCTTTGAGCGGCTCTCCACTATTGTTACAGTGCAGAGGAAAGATTTGGGGCCTTATAGACCCCAGATTCCTCCATTAAGAGTACCTGTCACATGCCTATTGCGGTCACAAGGATGTTTACATTTCTTGTGACCGCAATAAAAGGGATCAATTTTTTTTTTTCAAAGCAACAGTGTAAAAATAAATTTAAATAATAAAAAAAAATGTAAAGTGCCCCAGTCCTCCTGTGTTCAAGTGCAAAGGCAAATGTGCGTTGGTCCCACACGCACACAAACGGCAATCGTCCCACACATGTGAAGTATCACGGCGAATGCCAGTCATGGGCAGTAAATCTGGAACCACACCTCCTCTGTAAATCTAGAATGATAACCTGTATAGGCTTTAAAGCGTTGCCTATGGATAGTAACATTTACAGCGTTTGTTGCACGGGCATGCACAATTTTAAATCCCAACCCGTTTGATGATTATCTTTTATATTTTACAAAAAAAAATAATTGGGTTATTTACTGTGTTTTTTGCATTAGAAATTCATTAAGGTTTCCCCAAAAATTGCATTTGAAAAACCACTGTGCAAATACCATGCAAAATCTCTGCACTTAAACCAGATAAAAGCCCAGTCCTTGATGGACAAACCTTACACTACTATAGCCTTTGCCCCAGATCATTATCCCCCACTTTCTAGCAGCATGATGGGTTCACGCATCTCTAAAATTTTTAAATCAACTATTCTAAATCCTTTGTGCCTAACCTCATACTTCCCTCAGATGTGCTTGCCACTTGCACCCTTTGCCTAGAAATGTAAAGCTCTCACATACTTTGATATCCAACTACCAGTTAACCAATTTTAGACCTACAGTACATTCACAGAACCACCGCAAGCTGGACCTCAACTTTACCTGGACCTAAGCAGTTGGGACAGATCGGCATTCTTCTGGTCTAGACCCCCCAACTACCCAAACTCTTTTAAGATCAAGGCAGTCTTTCCCATTTAGATACCCGTGTGCTACATCTGCTGTTTTACGACTGCTCTCTGCCATCACCATGATATCCTTTTATTAATTGCAGAGTACTCTTCCATACTGGAGAGTGTTGATTTAACCTTTTATATCAACAGATAGTTACATAGTTAGTAAGGTTGAATAAAGACACCAGTCCACCCAGTTCAACCTGAGTGAGTGTGCGTGTCTACAATTATCCCTGTACCTGTACATTGCATCTCATTAAGCTGCTCATCTATTATATTATTATTTATTTAAGGTACCCATATAGCACTGTCAATTTACACATACATTGCACACTCACATCAGTCCCTACCCTCAAGGAGCTCACAATCCAAGGTCCCCAACTCACACTTGTATACTAGGGCCAATTTTTGTACAGAAGCAAATTAACCTACCTGCATGTCTTTAGAGTGTGGGAGGAAACCAAAGTGCCTGGAGAAAACCCACACAGGCACAGGGAGAACATGCAAACTGCAGGTAGTGTTGTGGTTGGGATTTGAGCCAGCGACCCTTTTTACTGCTAGGTCAGAGTGCTACCCACTATACCACTGTGCCGCCTGATGAAAGCTCTTTGGGACTTTTACGCTCCCCACTCAACTCCCCACAACCCTCTTACTATTTTACCTCTCTGCTATTACCGTATTTATCGGTGTATAACACGCACCTTTTCCCCTTAAAATCAGGGGAAAATCACAGTTGCGTGTTATACACCATTCTTCCACTATTTTGGAGCCTCTGGGTGGCTTTCGGCCACCTTTGGCCCTTCTCGCCGGCTTTCGGCCCTGCTCGGAGGCCGAAAGCCGACGAGAAGGGCCAAAGGCGGGCGAGAACTACCGAGCGCTGCCGAGATACACACTACATCTCGGCTGCGCCATTTTTAAAAATAAAAGCTGAATATAAAACTGACAAGGCTGAAAATGACACTGACAAGGGGACAACGATGGACAAGGCTTCACGACAAAGCTGCATATGACACTGACAAGGCTTCAGATGGACACTGATAAGGCTGCATTGATGGGCACTTAAATTTAAAGTTTTTTTTTTTTGTTTGTTTTGTTTTTCCTTAAACTTCCCTCCTAAGCTTGGGGTGCGTGTTATACTCCGATAAATACGGTACTTTACTACACTTGTCGTCTTTAATATCTTTGATTATTACATAACTTTTTTTCTTTTGTAAAATTCCTAAAAAAAAATACTTGAAGAAAAGACAAATCTGAAGCCAGGTATGTTAGCCCAGGAGCTCCTTTTTAGGGAGCCAGGGAACATATTTTTATATTGGCAATAAAATGTTTAAAAAGTTAGGTACTGGCTGTATTTTTTAGGCATATTGGCTTCCTGTCTCATAAATGTATTCAGGGCTGTTTTACTGATATTTTTCATATTCCGGTAAACTAGGTACACCATACCAAGACTGGAAAAGGGCTTTTGTACATTCAGTACCTTTTTACAGGGTTCATCTGGCTGTGATGCTTTCCTTGGGTGACGATTGCCATTCACTATATCTCTTGTTTTAGCTAAAACAGATGTTCAATTTATTTATGAGGACTAACCCATTCCAAGAACCATTACATCAGTAAAGGTCCATATTCCTCTCTTCTCTTGCACAAAGCATTAGTATTTTAATTCAAGATGGCCTCTGGAGTGCTTTATGGATGACTACACAGAGATGAAATAAGACCCTGCTGGGGAAACTGACTGCCAACAATGATATTAGGACACATTATCTTTAACTTAGTTTCTCACCCAATTATTGAAACAGAATATGGAGATTTCTCTTCATAAATATACTTTGCTGTTCTCAGATTTGTTACCATTATGGATGTTGAATGACTTCTGTACTGGGGAATTGTAGCTGAGAAGTGTTGCTCTTATGTATTCTAAAGACTGAATAAGATAATCTAAAGACGTGTTGTAGATTTCCCTGAATATATAAGAAAAGTCTCTATAAAGTTGTAAATATTGAAAGTAGAAATGAAATGAGCTATATTTTGCCAGTGGTCTCTAAAGAAGAAATTCTGTCTAGAACTTGCTATGCTATGTGCAATATACTTACCTGCACTGTCCAATAGAATGGCACAGAGCAGCCCTGAACCACCTCTTCTTGGGTCCCCCGCTGGCGCTCCTCCTCTCGGGCTAGTGCCCCCAATAAGAAGGCATTTCCCATGGGGGCACACCTACGGGTTTGCTCCTGAGCCCCGCTGCTGCATTCATTGACAGACAGCGGGACTTGCCACTGGCTTTGATTGACAATAGTGGGAGCCAATAGCTCCGGCTACCTCAGTAAAGCCTGTGAAACCAAGAAGCGAGTGGGGAGAAGAGCTGCAGACGTGCACAGCATTGGATTGAACGAAGGGCTCAGGTAAGTATAGGAGAGGGTGAGGGGCCAATATTGATGCCTAAACACTTTATACCTTTAATGCAAGGAATGTTTAAAGCGGATGTAACGGCGAAATTTTTTATTTTTTTTTAAACCCTGCAAAGTAACAACATTATCTGCTAGTATGTATCGCATAATTGACAATTGCACGGTCGTGCGACGTGGCTCCCAAACAAAATTGACATCCTTTTTTTCCCACAAATAGAGCTTTCTTTTGGTGGTATTTGATCACCCCTGCGGTTTTTATTTTTTGCGCTATAAACAAAAATAGAGCGACAATTTTGAAAAAAACGCATTATTTTTTACTTTTTGTTATAATAAATATCCCCCAAAAATATATAAAAAACATTTTTTTCCCTCAATTTAGGCCGATACGTATTCTTCTACATATTTTTGGTAAAAAAATCGCAACAAGCGATTATTGATTGGTTTGCGCAAAAGTTATAGCGTTTACAAAATAGGGATAGTTTTATAGCATTTTTATTAATAATTTTTTATTATTATTTTTTTTTTACTAGTAATGGCGGCGATCTGCGATTTTTTATTTTTTTATTTTTTGTGACTGCGACATTGTCGGGGACCCATCGGACATTTTTGACACATTTTTGGGACCATTGTCATTTATACAGTAATCACTGCTATATAAATGCTGTGATTCCTGTGTAAATGACACTGGCAGTGAAAGGGTTAACCAGTGGGTGGCAGTGTAGGGGTTAAGTGTTCCTAGGGGTGTGTTACTAACTGTTGGGCTTTCATTTAGTGTACACTGATCTGTGCTCCAATCACATGGAGCAGAGATCAGCGTCACTAGTTGCTAGGCAGAATGGAAAAATGTTGTTTACACAGCATTTCCTCCATTCGGCCGCTCCGTGAGACGATCGCGGGGATGCCTGCGGCGATCGAGTCGCGGGTCCCGCGACCGGACTCACGGGGGTCCCGACCAGCGCAGGAGCGCGCCGCCGGCGGCGCGCTCCCGATGGCAGGGCGGCATTGAATATTGGACGTACCTGTACGCCAATATGCCTGCCCGTGCCATTCTGTCGACGTATATCGTCGTGCGCTGGTCGGAAAGTGGTTAAGATTTAGAACAATTTTAAGGCCTCTTGCACACAGGATTAATAAATGCTGCATTTTTTTTTTTTTTTTTTTTTTTTTTTTACTGATTTGAAATTTAGATTCTTTGACTTGGTGACACAAAGAGTGGGACTTTAAAGGTGCAAAAAAAGAGATGACAACTTCTCACAAATGGATAAAACTTTATAATGTTTTATTTTATAACCGTTTAAAAATTTGTCACATCAACATGCGATTCATACAACAATGCAACAACTTCTGCTCTGTGTTTCGCCCAGAAGAACTTCCTCAAGAGAGTTAAGAGTGCTGCATGAAGTTGATGCTATAGATTAAAAGACAAACATTTTATAAACATTTGCAAATATCTAATTATACAAATATTTCCCATTATAATTTATCTTTTTATTATACAAAGTATTTTCTTTCAGGAATATCAGAATATTGAACTAAAGAAGATGGGTCTACCAGATGCTTAAAAATCGGAACTTGAATAAAATGAGCACATAAATTCCAGTAGATGCCAGGCTTATGAGACATAGTGTAACCATAGGGGGAGACGAGGGAGATGTCACCTAGGGTATATAAGACGTTTTTACAAATAATCAAAGACATATAAGACATTTACCTTAATCGTAATGGATCAGCTTCAAACTAATTGGTTCCCCTTTTCCCAGTGAGAAGGGTATTCAGCTTCTGAGAATGCAGGGGGAAGGAGAGCATAGAGGATAAAGGCTAGACGGAAACCCCATAGAGGACAAAAACAGCGAAGATCTCTTCAGCTGTAAAGGCTCAATACAATTGCCTTCTGATCAAAGTTCAGCCAAGGAATCCCGAAGGAACAAAGAAAGCTGTGTTCTTTCTATATGGTTTATGTATAGTGCGAGGGTTAAGACGGAACTCCAGTATCACCCAGGCGGTAGAGAGGTCAGGCACAAGTCTCCCACTCATATGGGGCAAAATAGCCCGTCTCAGCTGGATAACATCCCGCAAGGGCAACTGGCAGGTCCCTGTTCTTATCCCTCACAGTGGTGACAAAGGAGTGTAAGTGGTCAAGTGATTCTTGCCTGTCTTGAATAGATTCCACAGCTCAAATATAGAGGGAGAGGAGAGACACAAGCTCTCTCCACTTAGTTAGAAAATGGTGGCTGGACGCCACTGCTTGTCCCCCCCCGTCCTAATGGCATCTGGAGGGGGGGGGGGGGTGTAGTGTATCTGGAAAGTGCCACAGTCATACAATGGTAGATACAGTCGTTGCAGCATCGCTTGTCAATCATACAATACTTGGGCCTACTACTACTCAAGCCTTCTATTCTGAACTCATGAAAGAAAATATTTTGTATAATGATAATCAGTTATACAGCGTTGAGTACAGAGTGATAAAACAAAAATATAAAATGTTACATGTGTGTGCAGTAATTTACGTTCATGTGCGTGTTTACTCGTCTATAAACATGTTTACACGAGTATAAATGAGTATATTACAACACTGGCAATGAAGAATTTTACTCGCCTATGCCTAATATTACTCAGGTTTTTATTCAGACTTTCTGTCAACAAGTTCTAGAGTAAGCATCAGTAAATTTATGGCACCTGTGTGCAAGGGGCCAAAGCTTAAATGCAACTCAAACTTTAGTTCTAAATGACCACTTTTTTAAGAAAAAATGTATTTCCCATGTTGGCCTATCCATTTCTTTTCTTCTATTTTGCTCTCTTATTTGAAAGTTATAGTTGTAGCATAACAGAGACTAAAAAAAATTCTGTACAGGAATCTGGACATTAAGAAAGATAAACTGTATGTAAAGCTTAAAGTGAAAGTATGGCAAGATTATATAAAAGCAGTGCTAATTTCTAAGTTTAGTTAAAAAAAAAAAAAAAAAAAAAAAAACTACAATGGATATTACATACAATCAATGGCACATAAAATCTCCCCCCCCCCCCCCCTTGCCTTAATCATACTGTGCTGTGGGGGTTAATAGAGCCGAAAGACCTGTCGTGTGCACTCATCAAGAGTGCCAGCTATGCCCACCCTTTTCCCCCCACCTCCTCCAATCATAGAAGCTGCACTATTGTTTTGCATTCATAAAAGCCATCTATGAACAGTGGAGGCAGACGTTTGATTCCTTTTCCTGTCTTCCATTCATAGATCACATTGAATTCAATCTATGGTGCAGCTTCAATCTATTGAGAATGCAGACAATAACACGCTTCTTGTCTTCTCCACTCTTGGATGGAGGAGCAACGGAGACCTGTTTGAACAGCAGAATTGTCAGTCTGGGAAGAGGGTAGTGATGGATGCGCTAGAAAATTACGCCAAACTCCAGCTATCAGTTTTTTTTTCCCTTTTTGGGACAAATAAACATCAAGTCCAATTTACTACTTCTTCCTTTTTTTTTTTTCCTGTCCCTTTACTATCAGGCAGATTTCCCTTCACCTCCCCTAAGAGACACAGTAGAAAGTTAAAGATCTTTCCAGTGAGGGAATATTCAAGGGCAGATGAGCAGGTGTTACAGTGGTGGGGTAGATGTGGTGGGGCAGATGTGCAGGGTAGTACAGTGGTGGCGCAGATGAGCAGGGGAATACAGTGGTGGGGCTGATGAGCGGGGGGATACAGTGGTGGGGCTGATGAGCGGGGGGATACAGTGGTGGGGCTGATGAGCGGGGGGATACAGTGGTGGGGCTGATGAGCGGGGGGATACAGTGGTGGGGCTGATGAGCGGGGGGATACAGTGGTGGGGCTGATGAGCGGGGGGATACAGTGGTGGGGCTGATGAGCGGGGGGGATACAGTGGTGGGGCTGATGAGCGGGGGGGATACAGTGGTGGGGCTGATGAGCGGGGGGGATACAGTGGTGGGGCTGATGAGCGGGGGGGATACAGTGGTGGGGCTGATGAGCGGGGGGGATACAGTGGTGGGGCTGATGAGCGGGGGGGGATACAGTGGTGGGGCTGATGAGCGGGGGGGATACAGTGGTGGGGCTGATGAGCGGGGGGGGATACAGTGGTGGGGCTGATGAGCGGGGGGGATACAGTGGTGGGGCTGATGAGCGGGGGGGATACAGTGGTGGGGCTGATGAGCGGGGGGGATACAGTGGTGGGGCTGATGAGCGGGGGGGATACAGTGGTGGGGCTGATGAGCGGGGGGGATACAGTGGTGGGGCCGATGAGCGGGGGGGATACAGTGGTGGGGCCGATGAGCGGGGGGGATACAGTGGTGGGGCCGATGAGCGGGGGGGATACAGTGGTGGGGCCGATGAGCGGGGGGGATACAGTGGTGGGGCCGATGAGCGGGGGGGATACAGTGGTGGGGCCGATGAGCGGGGGGGATACAGTGGTGGG
Organism: Lithobates pipiens; assembly: GCF_037356315.1. Lineage (NCBI taxonomy): Eukaryota > Metazoa > Chordata > Amphibia > Anura > Ranidae > Lithobates > Lithobates pipiens. The sequence continues at coordinate 158,539,869 of NW_027507903.1, forward strand.
GCCGATGAGCGGGGGGGATACAGTGGTGGGGCCGATGAGCGGGGGGGATACAGTGGTGGGGCCGAGAGCGGGGGGGATACAGTGGTGGGGCCGAGAGCGGGGGGGATACAGTGGTGGGGCCGATGAGCGGGGGGGGGGTACAGTGGTGGGGCCGATGAGCGGGGGGGGGTACAGTGGTGGGGCCGATGAGCGGGGGGGGGTACAGTGGTGGGGCCGATGAGCAGGGGGGGTACAGTGGTGGGGCCGATGAGCAGGGGGGGTACAGTGGTGGGGCTGATGAGCAGGGGGGGGGGTACAGTGGTGAAACAGATTTGCAGGGGGGTCAGTGATCTGAGGTGTGAAGGTGCATGAATTGGGGCTCATCTGAGGTGTAAAGTTGCAGGAATTGGGGCTGATCTGAGGCGTTAGAGTGCAGGATGTTAATTTCTCACTATTACTAAAGTAGTTTACAGCATTTACTTTATAAAAAAAATCCTTTTTGTGATTTGAGAGTGTGAAGTTGACATTTTTTTGTTAAAAAATTGGCACGTTCAATTTTTTTTTAAAACATTTTTCGGCACACTGCGCTCAAAAGGTGGTCTCCCCCTGGGTTAGTAGGATAGAGAGGGTAAATCTCAACAGCGGGGACAGCAAAAATAGCCAGAAAGAGGTCCTAACCCTTCAACAGTGTATCACAAACTTAAAAACCTATATTAAATATGGTTTTACAAATAAACAATGTAAAAAACATGAACTCAGACTTAACTAATACTGCTGCCAGGAATAAGGCATACTTCAGTTTAGGATAAATGGACTAGTTCCAAGGTTCCCCCCCCCCCCCCCCTTTTTTTTTTTTTTTTTGGTCCTTGTTTCACTGTTAAAATAAAAAAAAGATACCCTTGTGGCCTTCAATGCATTTTTTATTTTTTTATTTTAACATACCTCTGTAGGATTTCTACTCTGAAAGGTTTAAACCCTTCCAGAAGGCGTCAGGCTTCTCACAGCGGAGAGCTGCACATATTTTATACAAACATCTGGAAAGTGGGATTTGAATGACGTCCAGAATAGCTACAACAGGTGTTTGAAATGAATAGTGCTTTAACTACATTATGCGATGGGAAGCAGTCTGTGTATCAGCTGGAACTAATTTTAATATTTAACTCTTTTAGCATGCATCTGCATTAGTACAGAAAACTGTCTCCACAACAAAATGACAGATTTACAGTATAGCATTTTGGTTTAATGCTGTAAGTGTATTAATTGTTGTCTTTTTGTGATGCAGGCTTTGGGAGAGTGTCTTGGACAAGGAGATGACAACAAAGATATGGATATCATTAATAAAGTCTTAAAGGTAAATATAGCTAGAGTATGTCTGCCCAATCTTGTATGATCTACTTTTTTTATGGCTTACTCATCTGATATGCAGTCATTAGAGTATGAATGTGATATACAATATTCAGCCATGCTGACTGCTTCTTACCACTCAAATTTGGACAGGTGTGTGTAGGAGAGCCCACAATTTGCAGTTATAATAAGTTTCTGACTTCAGGACTTCTCATTGGTGTATGCTGTTTGCCAGAACAAATACGTGCCTTCTTTTTCCTACATCCTTGCATTATGAAGTGACAGCTGACATGACTGGTTCTTGTTTAGCTTGGCATGTTGGGATGATGTTATTAGGGCCTTAACTGAGCAGGTGTCACTGATGTTTCAAAAGTGTAGTCTAATGGTAGTAGAGTCCTTATTCTGCTCAATTATAGTCATGCACATATGGTTTCTTTTTATTGCTTGAAAAGTGTTTTGGGACTTTAAAAGGTAAATCTATTTTCATATAACATAATCTTAATCTCTCCCTCTCCCATCCGTAGTCATAGACTCTTGTACAGAAGTCTTCAAACTTCCTAAGCAAAGGGCCAGTTTACTGTCCTTCAGAGTTTAGGGGGGGCCAGACAGTGACCATTGGGAATAGAAATTGTCCTGGCGTCAGTGGGAGTAAACAATGCATTTTTGGTATTCGGGGGAGTAGTAGTTCCTCATTGTTGGCATCAATGGGGAGAAATGGTGCCCCTTAGCTGCTGTCAGCTGCCAGAATTATGGTCCGTTTTGGTGTTAGCAGGAGGAATAGTGTCTTATATCAATGGGAGGGAAAAGGGCTTCAAGGGCCAGATAAAGGCAAGCAAATGGCCACATCTGGCTCCCAGACTGCAGTTTGGAGACCACTACGCTAGTGGAAAAGCTCTCTACTTTCAGGCCTGCAGTGAGATAACATTCCCTTGGGATAGCTATACATTGAAATAACCTAATCCTAACAGACACTACAACCCGCCCCTGCTTAGGATAGCATGCATAGGGAATATAATTTACTAAATGAAAAAAAAATGTTTGTGCAATTCTCTGTAAACCCTGTTTATTTTCCTTACCTGTATTGTATAAATAACATACTTTTAACATTACCTACTCGTCTCAGATTTTCAGGTATCCTTGAAATTATAATTTTCTTGTTAATTTTTTTTTTTTTTTTGGTCCAGTATGTCCTTTATATTTATGTCCTTGTAGCTGTATGGGTGTTTTTTTAAATTTATTAACTTTTTGGGGTTTTTTTTGTTGAAATATATGATTGCATGCTTTCGGGTGACCTCTAGATGGCAATGTGGAGTAAACAAAATCATTGTTTAGTTCCTTTTAGGTGTTTGGGCAAAGGAGTTGAATGCAAGAGAAGACTATGTAAAACGCAGCGTGCATGGTAAACTGGCAAGTGCCACACAGAAGCAAACAGAATCGTATTTGAAACCACTTTTTAGAAAATTGCGCAAAAAGGTGAGGAATGTTAATACAATCTTGGAGTACCTCTGCACATTAATGCCCTTTTATGATTTACTCTATTAATATTACACTTTTTTTTGTAATGTTGCCCAGTATATCACAGAAGGACTTGACAGTTTTGATTGCGATGATACCATTCTCCTTCTTGATCACTGTTTATAGCCCATTTGGTATAAAGTTCCTGCAGCTTACAAAGTGACATGCTTTTCTTGGTAACCCGTCTGTCATCAGTCCTTTTAGTAGAATGAGCAGGCCAAACCTTTTCTAGTATCTTGCTTTTGACTGGAACTTCAGAACCATAAACATAATATGAGATGTCTTGTTATTGTCTTGTTGTTAAGAGAGAAGATATGAAAAGATTTTTAGGCTCCATGCACACTGGCGCTCATAAATGGCCATTTTTTGGAGTTGCGGCATTTTTTTTTTTTTTTTTTAAAAGCCCATAAACTCCACTCTTTAATAAGGGGCCCCCCAGATCCCGGCCCCCCACCCTGTGTGAATGAGTATGGGGTACATTGTACCCCTACCCATTCACTTTGAAAAGTGTCAAAAATAAAATGCACTAAACAGGTTTTTAAAGTAATTTATTAGGCAGCACCGGGGGTCTCTCCCGACTGCGGGGGTTTCTTCCTTCTATTCCGCGCTCTCCGGCCTCTTTTCCGTGCTCTCCGGTTCTTCTGCCAGGCTCCTCCGCTATCTTCTGCTCTTTTGTCCGCTCTTTTGCTAGCGGTGGCCCGGTCTTCTCCTTCGCCTTCTTCCCTCTTCTCTTCCGATGTTGTCAAGATGCTCTCTGCCAAAGTAACGCCCCATGCCAATATAAGTCGTTGCACACCCGGCATTACATCGGGAGAGAGCGTCGTGTCAACATTGGAAGAAGAGAAGAGGGAAGACGGTGATGGAGAAAATCAGGCCACCACTAGCAAAAGAGCAGTCGGTAGTAGAGGAGCCTGGCAGTAGAACCGGAGAGCGCAGAGAAGCAAGAGACCCCTGGAGCTGCCTAATAAATGACTTTAAAAACCTGTCTAGTGTGTTTGTTTTATTTTTGACACTTTTAAAGGTGAATAGGTAGGGGTACAATGTACCTCATACTCATTCACATAGGGTGGGGGGGCTGGGATCTGGGGACCCCCTTATTAAAGGGGCTCCCAGATTCCGATAAGCCCCCCGCCCACGGACCCCGACAACCAATGGCCAGGGTTGTCAGGAAGAGGCCCTTGTCCTCCTCAACATGGAGACAAGGTGCTTTGGGATGGGGGGGGTGTCGCAGGGCATGTTGAGGGCACAGTTCGGGGGGGCACTCGCTCGTCCCCACCCCCTTTCCTGACCGTCCGTGCTCGGATAAGGGCCTCTTGTGGATTTTTGGGGGGACCCCACGCCACCTTTTCGACAAAGAGGGTTTCCCTTAAAATCCATACCAGACCGAAGGGTCTGGTATCGTCTGGGGGGGGGGGGGTGTAACCCCACGCCAATTTTTTTTTTTTTTTTTTTTTTTTTTTTTTTTTGACGGGGGTTCCCCTTTATCCTCGGCACACAAGTCTAATCATGATGATCCGACTTCTGGTGCGACTTCTATTCAAATCAGTGGGCTCCCATAGGGAACCATTGATTTTGAATACAGGCAGAGAAACGCTACTAAACGCTGATAAAATCACATTCAGCCAGTGTTTTCTGCCAGCAATCTGCATCCAGAAAAAGCTTTTTTTGAGCTCCAGTGTGCATGGAGCCTTAAAGCAGAATTATATGCATGTGGATTCCACAGAGCTCATGCTATAATGTGTAAATATGCTCAGCATATTTATTTGCACATTATGGCACACTTGCCTACCCAAGTGGCCCCCTCCAGCATTCTAATATCTTCTCTTCTCTTCATTCCTCCATTGCTGCTGCGGACATCTGCTGGGTCCAGCATTTTCTGCCGTTTCATTAGCCACCCAGGGATGGGCACAAGAGTTACTTGATCTCAGCACCCACGGTATGCTGAGTTTTGTGATTGGGAAACTTCTCTCTTTTCAACAGTCAGCTGTGGAAAGCAGATTGTACTGAAAGCCAATCAGGGGTCAGATTTTAGCTTTGTCGGTCTTCTTCCAAAGCCTCCCATTCACTGATCCAAACCTTTATGCAGGGGGTAACTCATTTGCTTCCCCCTATTAGGTCACCTATGTGTCCTTGGGACTTGAACTTGGTGCTGTCTGTGTTACAGAAATAACCATTTGAGCATATCAAGGAAATTCCATTAGACTTGCTGTCACGCAAGCTAGACTTCCTGATGGCCATCACCTCGGCTAGAAGGGTGTTGGAGTTGGCCTCAACTGTTACATCTACTTTTAGATTCTTGTCTCAACTGTTTGATCTATTTTTAGATTGTAGACCTATTTTTAGCTCTTTGATCTATTTTTAGATCATGGTCTCAACTGTTGGATCTATTTTTAGATCATGGTCTCAACTGTTGGATCTATTTTTAGATCATGGTCTCAACTGTTGGATCTATTTTTAGATCATGGTCTCAACTGTTGGATCTATTTTTAGATCATGGTCTCAACTGTTTCATCTACCTTTTTAGATCCCGGTCTCAAATGTTTTTAGATCCTGGACCTTTATTTTAGATCCTAAAATCCTTAAAATAGAAATGAAAAGCAAAACATTTGTGTATAGATATAAAACATAAATATACCCCCCCCTTTTTTTTTTTTTAATAAGTGATCACATTCCCTCTGTTCACAGCAGCATTGGAGCTGGGGGGAGGAGAAGCAGCAGAACACTGATCTTTCCAGTAAAAGGCTGTGCAGGAGGGGTTTGTCAAGTCTGATCATTGGAGGACAGCAGGCTGAGTTCCCAGCACAGCTAGAGAACTGACCATGGTGTGTTATCTTGCTTAGTGTGGTCAAATTTTAATAGAAAAGCAGAAGGGCTGTTAAGAACATCAGGGATTTCAGTCAAAAGAAGCAATACAAGATAGCAGGATACTTTCTCATACAAGTACATCAGGTACAGCAGGCACATATCAAAAAATTTAGGGTTTACATATTCTTTAAAACTAAATTCAACATCTTGCATGCAAAACTGTTATCAGAATACAATTATGGAGATTATTGCATGCCTCTCTATGCCATGTATTATATCTGAGTACCTTTTTTATTTTTATTTTTTGTGTGTGCAATTGTCATGGTCTTGATGTTTTTCTAGTTGATCAGAACCCTTGATATTTCGTACAACGTTTTGTAAGTTATTATCTTAGGTTGTAGATGTCAGTCATTTCTCTGTAATGGACACTATGGGGGTTATTTACTCAAGGCAAAATCCACTTTGCATTATAAGTGCACTTGGAAGTGCAGTCACTGTAAATCTGAGGGGGAAATGCAAGGAAAATAAACAGCATTTTAGCTTGCACATGATTGGATGATAAAATCAGCAGAGCTTCCCCCTCATTTCAGATCTACCCCTCAGATTTATAGCGACTGCACTTCCAAGTGCACTTGCAGTGCAAAGTGGATTTTCCTTTCCTAAATAACCCCCCTATGTCCGTTTCTTCCTAATTTCTGTATGCAAGGGTTTGAATTCATAAAAGATTAAAAACCTAAAATCAGTTAGGAGGGGGCGTGGTCGGAAATGGATGGGAGTGAGTGTGAGTGAGGAGTGAGAGCATGGCGCGGCTCTCCCTCTTGCCATCCTGCCTATGCTGAGACCCCCGCTCTGACTCTCCACTCCCCGGGCTTGTTTGCTGCCTAAGAGCCCCCCCCCGTATATGCGGGTCTATGGTCTATGGTCCCTATGCCCAGGCTCATAGTGTCTATCTGAGCCGTTGCGGTCTGCTGTTTCTGGGTTTTGGATGTCCGCGGCTGGAGCAGGGGCTGAGATTCTCGCTGGGGATCTCGCGAGATCTCGGCGCCTAGGTTCCTGTGATATTGCAGCCTTCTTCCCTCCGCTCCGTTTGAGCTTGGCGCGCGGATACGTCTGGCGCTCTAGGCTCTGGGCGGCGGGTTCGCTGGCGTGCGGGCCCTGTGTGCAGACCCCCCTCTCCCTCGCTCTCCCCCGCCCTCCCCTTTTCGTTTTGCTGCGCTCTGCCTCCCCCCGGTTTACCTGTTAGCAGGATAGATGAGATAAAAGGCAACATATTGAAGTTCTGACAGTGCTGCCTGATAAAGGGTGCGGAGAAGGGAGAGGAAGACCTGATTGCCCTGCAGACCCCCATCCTATGGACTCATGGATTCTCATGTGGTAACGGATTAGCAAATGAGATAAGTACTCCCTTTTTCTTCCCTTTTTTTTTTTTATTTTTTATTTTTTTTTTTTGGCTCCATTTATCAATATAGTGAACTACTGTGATCAATTGACTGGAATTACCCTAGCCTGAATATGTGCAGATATAAACAAATATAAAACAATAGTGAATACTTGGCTGAAGGGTCATTGCGGAGGCTGGAGGTCTGATGTTAATTAGTATTGTCCCCTCTGATAGATGAGCAGGTGTCACCTACAAAAGGAGAGACGCCACACTATTGCTGTCCCCCTCTTTTTTTTTTTTTTGTGGAATTAAGCGTGCTGTACTAGCGCTACTCCTGCCTGATGAACTGATAGGTGGAAATTGATTACATATAAAACAGGCTTCTACGTGGTCATCCAATTTAAATATGTCGAGAAAAAGATCCCCTGGGGAGCAAATACCCTCAGAGGGTCAACAAATTACCCGAGCCGCTAAGGACAAAACTAACCAGATGGCTTCAGCGTCGGCAGCGGCAAAATTGGAGCGTTATGCCCACTCGGGCCCAGCCTCTCCTAGCAATCTAAGCTCTCAGCAGGCAAATCCACATAATAAAGACACTAAAAACTCTTCCACAGATAGGAGTCAAGGCCAGTCTCTGGTCAACTCCACATTATCAGCTGCTAAGGTGGGGGGCAATAAGGGAGGGGGGGGAGGTAAATCAGCAACAATAACAACGAACCCGGAAGTAACACTAGGCAGCTCCCACTTACCGATGCCGGGCAACCTGGATGAGGAGCCTACATTAAGAGACATTTTGAATGCAATTAAGGAATGTAAAGATTCAATATCCAGTTTTGATGAACAGCTGAGATATATAAAGGAGGAACTATTGTCTATAAGGCAGGAACTGAATAGGACTATACTGAGAACTACCGAGCTTGAGGAACGCACGGGCGCGATTGAGGACGAGTTGAGACCTGCAATGCTGGAAATTGACTCACTTAAAAAGATAGTTACTACACAAGCGGATAAACTCGATGAGATGGAGAACAGGAATCGAAGAAACAACATCAGGGTGCTAGGTCTCCCTGAGCACTCCGAGGGGACTAATTTGATAGGTTTTCTTGAGGGGTGGTTCCGAGAACTTTTTGGGGCTGCAATATTTACCCCGATATTTGCAATAGAATGGGCTTACCGTACCCCGGTAAAAGCTCGTTATGTGGGGGAGCGTCCTAGGCCTATAATGCTTAAGATCCTTAATTACCAGGATAAGGTGTCCCTACTGCGGGAGGCCAGAGCGAGGGGAGATATTAGGTTCAAAGGAGCTAGGGTCTCTTTGTATCCTGATTTCTCTCCCGACCTCCAGAAAAGAAGAGCCGAATTTATACCAGTCAAACGAGAAATGGTTAAATATAAGCTAGAGTATGCGCTCCTCTATCCAGCTCGTTTAAGGGCGATTGCATTGGGAAAAACTTTTTTTTTCAACGCGCCAGAGGAAGCATTCCAATGGCTAGATGAAATTAAAAAGGACCTATAAATATACAATATAGGGCAGTAAGGTGGATTTCAAGGGATTTGGGGGTATATATTCTATGGGGGGGGGTGGGTAGGAATTGCGGGTTAGTTGGGTGTAAATTTTTATATTTTGTAATGTGCACAGTATAGGTGGGGGGTAGGGGTTGAGCAGCAAGGATGTGTGAAGGACAAGGAGGTATGTGTAGTGAGTGGTGGGAGTATTGTAAGAAGGCCACAAGTGTACCCCTAGGGGGTAGCCCTATGGGGCGGGGAGGTTGGTAAGGGGGGGGGGGTGGGAGAGTTGGGATGGGAAGGTGGGGTAAGGGAATAACAATAAAAATAATACAAGGATACACAAATTTGGAGATGCACTACTTAGAAGGGGATGGGAGAAAATATTATGCACTATATAGGGCACACATAGGTAAAATTAAAGGAAAAAAAAGGGGGAAGGCTTCTTCTGGTATTATTATACTTATGCACTTTTTTTATTTTTTACTTTTTTTTTTCTCTCACCTTTTTTTTTTTTACTGTTTTTTTTCAAAACTGCCAAATGTATAAGTTGTTAAGTAGTGATGCAGGTGAAAAGAATTAGGATAGTATCGTGGAATGTGCGGGGCCTGGGAGATCCGACCAAAAGAAAAGTGGTATTGTCAGCTCTAGAGGGTAAAGGACCCGGATTATTATGTCTCCAGGAGACTCATCTGATGGATGATACGATTCGGTGTCTACAAGGTCGGAAATTTCAGACCCAGTTTCATTCTGTGTTCTCAACCTATGCAAGAGGGGTTAGCATCCTCGTTGATAGGGCGGTTCGGTTCGTTTGCTATAATGGCTGTATAGATGCAGAGGGTAGGTACATTTTTTTACATTGTCAAATTGAAAATAACCCCTACGTGATAGCCAACATCTATGTCCCTCCTCCATTTAAATTGGAGATTTTATATGAGTTATTATCCTTTGTAATAGATAAACCTGATATTCCAGTGATAGCAGTAGGGGACTTTAACGAAGTTTTGGATAAATCCCTGGACAGGTTCCCAACTGTAAATGCATCAACGGTGAAAGATGCAACGAGGTTAGCTCGTTTCCTACATGAAGCTGGCCTATGCGATGCATGGCGCACTCGGTACCCGGGAGAGCGACAATACTCTTGTTACTCAGCAACTTTCTCTACATTATCAAGACTCGACATGGCTCTGGTGAATAGTAGCGCGGTGTTACGAGTGGATGAGGTAGAATATGGCCCGAGAGGAGTCTCGGACCATTCCCCTCTAACAGTGACACTCTCTGTAGGTAGGAAACAATATTCTGGCCAATGGAAAATGGACCCCGTATGGTTGGAACTAATGAAGGATACGGATTGGGTAACAACCGGGATAAAGGAGTTTATAAATGTCAATATGGACACAGCACCAATGGGGGTCGTCTGGGACTCTTTAAAGGCCTTTTTAAGAGGTCTTTTTATTCAACAAATTGCTAGAAATAGGGCCGGGATGAAAAAACAGGAAGAGGAAGCCATTAAGGCGGTATTAGAGACAGAAAGACAATATATTATAAACCCAAATCCTATTACACAGAAGGCCTGGCTCGATAAACAGCAAGAATTCAAGATAATCACCAGGTACAAAATGGACAACAGACGTATATTGCAGAAACAAGCAAACTTTGGGGAGGGAGAGAGAGTGGGACGTATGCTGTCCCTGCTGGTTAAAGTAAATACGGCCCCTTCAGCGATATTATCAATTAGGACCCTAGAGGGAGGGACTACTTCTGAACCATCCATTATTAATAACATATTTTATCAATACTATAGTTCATTATATAAATCTCAAGGAGGGAGCGAAGGGGGAGCTACGGCTGCCTTTCTGGGGAATCTGAATATACCAATAGTAACGGCAGAAGATTTAGCAGTATTGTAGGCCCCAATTACTATCGAGGAACTCCAAAGAGCGGTAGCAGAGATGCCTAACTTAAAAGCACCAGGACCCGATGGATTACCAATCGAGGTCTATAAGAGATATGGGGAGGTCCTGCTGCCACAATTATTGGAGACACTGAGGCAGTCCTTGGAGTGTGGAGCCTTGCCTTCCTCGATGCTGGAAGCCACTATAGTGGTTATCCCTAAAGAGGATAAGGACCCTATGGACCCGGCCTCATATCGCCCGATCTCGCTTTTGGGATCAGATGTAAAAATCTTAGCAAAGGTGCTTGCAACACGCCTAAAAAGAATTGTCCATAAGCTCATTCACCCTGATCAGTCGGGTTTTATCCCGAATAGATCTACTAGTATTAATATCCGTAGATTGTTTTTGAATGCCCAGATCCCGGTAGATAATGGAAGCTCCAGAGTAGTTTTGACTCTGGATGCAGCCAAAGCATTCGATATCCTCGAATGGGTATACCTATTCAAAGTGCTTATTAGATTTGGGTTCGGACCAAATTTTCTTAAATGGATAAAACTGCTTTATACAGACCCAAGAGCGAAAATTAAAATCAATAATGTGCTCTCTGAGACGTTTTTGCTGGAACGAGGCACGAGGCAGGGGTGCCCCCTCTCACCCCTATTGTTTGTTCTGGCGGTGGAGCCACTGGCCATCGCCATTAGGGCTAGCCCTGATATACAGGGATTTAGGAGAGGACAGGTAGAGGAAAAAATGTCATTGTTTGCCGACGATATTTTGCTTTTTCTAGGGGATGCTCAAACCTCATTAAAAGTGGCAATGAAGATGATTAGAGAATTTGGTCTCATATCAGGATTAACCATTAACTGGGATAAATCCGCTTTGATGCCACTGGAACGGGGGTTTATTTGCGCTCCCCAGGATATTTTGAACTTGAAACAGGTCGAGAAGTTCAAATATCTAGGGGTGTGGTTTACTAGGGACGCAAATTCTTACCTGGAAGATAATTTATCCCCTCTCCTAGTGAAGTTAAAACAAAAGGCTGATATTTGGAGTCGTCTCCCCCTTTCGCTGGCAGGCCGCTGCAATCTGGTTAAGATGGTATGGCTTCCTCAAATCCTGTACTTCCTTCACAACTCGCCAGTATGGATTGGGGAAGGATGGTTTAAGAAAATAGAATCCTTATTCAGACTCCTTATATGGAAAAAGGGTCCACCGAGGATTAGCTTACGGACTTTGCAGCTGCCGCCGGAAGAGGGGGGGTTGGCGATTCCATACCCTAGACTCTACTACTTAGCGGCCCAGTTGCAGCATTTAGCTGGAGTAATAGCAATAAATGAAGCCAATCCCTGTCATAAGCTACTAATGCTAGGATGTCCACACAATACGCTCATGGAGGCGTTAGAGGCAAACTCGTTTAATATGCGCTGCCCAACAACTATTCAGGTTACTAAACTCTGGAAAACAGTCAAGGCTTTATTGGGATATCAGAAGGTATATCTGATATACCGTGGTGGCTCCCCTATGGGATAATAGGAATCTAGATGAGCTATTTAAAGTTGAAAGATGTAAGGAATGGGTAACTCAAGGGATACATAAGCTAGAGCAAATGGTGCAGGGTTCAACTATTAGGTCATTTATTGACTTAAGGTCTGAATTCTCTTTATCAAACCACTCATTCTATAAATATCTCCAGGTCAGACACGCAATTCAGGCCCAATTTAGATCACAGGAGATACAGCTGATACAGATCCCGGTGATATCCCAAATCATGTCTAGAGATACGTTAAAAGGCTTGATTTCATTTATATATACTAGGTTGGGCGATAAATTGTTAGATCGAAGTGGTATGACCAAAAGTAAAAGGAAATGGGAGAGGGATGTGGGACCAGTGTCTATACCCGATTGGGAGTGGATAATGGATCAGGGAACTAAGGTTTCTATCTCTCCGGCACAAAAAGCCTCCCAACTCTTCTTTTTTCACCGGGTATACCATACACCTAGGAAAATGTTTAAAATGGGATGGAGAGATAATGATCAGTGTCCTAGATGTGGCCAGGTTGGAGACTTCATCCATATGTTTTGGAGGTGCCCGAAGCTTTTTAGATATTGGACACAGGTAATGGAGCACATAAATGAAATCTTTAGCTTGACATTAGATGCGACAGTGAGGACTTGCTTGTTGGCTATACCGGAGGGATATAAAATCCCTAAAAACTTATTTACACCAGTTACTAGATGCCTTTTTCAGGCAAGGAGGCTGATTGCTCAAAATTGGCAGTCACACTCTAGTCCATCACCCGAAACATGGCTGACGAATATAGGGAAAATAACTAGCAATGAAAGGGTTTTCTATACTAAACAGGGAAATAGTAAGAAGTTTGAAAGGATATGGAGTTATGGTTTGATGAAATTGAGGATTCCCTTATAGGTAGTTGTGAAAAGATTGTGTGTCTCATAGTTTTTACACTCTTTTCTTCCCTTCTTTAGCTCTCCGTTTTGTTGTTTAGTGTGTTTTTTTTATATGCGATGAGGGGTGGGGGGGTTTGAGAGGAGGGGGGCGGGGGAGGGCGGAAGCGGGTAAAACACCTAGGTGTAGAACAAGATAAATGTCTATGGTGGCTAGACTAAGAAGAGCTGTAAGCGGGGGAGCCTTGATACTTTGGCTGCTCATTTATAACGTAACCTTATTTAAATAGAATGTATTTATATAAATAAGCCACAATGATGTGTAATGTGGGAGGAGATATAGATGAACTCAAAGGTGAACTGAGTCTCCCGAATAAACTCACTGAGGTGGCAAAAAAAACAAAACCTAAAATCCACCTTTTTAGTTCTATTTTTTTAGAGAAGCCTTTCCTGAGGAAGTATGGAGCTAGTTCTTGCTGACCATCCCCCCATCTAAAAATGCCATTTCAGTGGCGGACATGCAGATCCAATTAGTGATTTCTGACTTGAGCTTGTCTTCTGCTTGGCTGTTCCAGGTGAATGTGTCAGAAAATGATGACACCAAAGACTGCTGAGCATTTTCAGAAAGATGTCAGCAATGGCAGCCTCTGCGTTGCTGTTAGTAAAGAGTTTGTTTAGTCTAATCAAAAAGAAGACCAGAGGGTGATAGATGTGTTAGCTGGTTGTATGCTAACTTCTAATACAAATGTTTTAGTACTGACCACTTTTATCATTATGGAATGACACCATTTTACACCTACTTTTTCAGTTTTAAGCTTCCCCCGGTATCACTTGATGTTTATATTTCAGGTAATCTTCCTCTTTAACACAATCCGATTGAAGTAAAGCTTGAAGATCACAGAAAAGCACAGGGCCATGTGATACTTCAAGCTTTCCCACCTTTTTAAGGGTGGTTTACAAGGCACAATGCATTGTGCTGAGAGAAGATGAAACGAGGTGCTATGTAGACCACTTCACCTGTTCAAATATATTTTCCCATAGTATGTACTGTATTGTATGTTTGTTGCTTTTCTACATGTCAACTATTCAGATTAGTAATAACACTAATGATAAATGAATGTGCAGTATATACACCAGGGTTGCACTTTTTCCATATAGGTAGTGTTTGTGTTTTATTCAGCACCAGAGGGGTTAATCATATCTAACTGATGACTCAAATTCTATTTGGCTAGGGCTGTTTTCAGTTTTAGGATGTGCAATCCCAAAGCCACAGGAATGATATTCATTAAAAATAACCTGCTGCTCAGTGAAAGGGAATGAATCATTTGAAGGTGATTTCCACAGGAAACTTGTTTTTGGCAGCTAGCAGGTATTTTATCGGGAAACCGTTTTTGTGCAGGTAGAAGCATGTATCTAACGTGTCAGCAGCTTTGCACAGATTTCTACTTAAAACCTATTTGGAGCTGGGACTCAAACAGTGTTAATTGTCAGAACAAGGAGTAAAAAAAAAAATCTCAACCACTGCACACTTACAAGCCCAGAGTGTAATGTGCAATAACCGCCTCAGCCTAACTCCATCCAGGCGAGGCTCCCCTGCCCCCCCCCCCCCCGACATGTTTCACCCCACCCATGGAGCTTAGTCATGGAAGTTACTTCACCCTGTACCCTCAGGGGAAAACACCCAATGGGGGGCAGATGCCAGAGCGGAGACCCTAAAGTTGGCTTAGGTTCAAAGTGCTAACTGTGTTTATAATCTATTAGGTTTATACCTGCGTTACAACTTCAATAAAAGGCATCTAAATGCATTTGGTGCTCATCACTAGATCTCTCCGTTTTTTATTTGATAATAGCAGATGCCTCTAGTCAATTTTGTTCTATAAACATTAGGCCAGCAGTTTGCCATTTGTCCTATATCTCCTATAACAGCATAAATTGTTCACCTCTGCCATTCGTATAGATGGTCTTGAGTTACAGTGAAAAGATGGGACTTGCAGTTACAGGTAGCTGCCCAGCCCAAAATTGCCTATCATGGATTTGGACTGTTCCACTGGACAATGCATACTCCTACAATGAAACTATGTGAAGCTGTGTGTTGGCCTAAAAAAGTATTGCGAATGTCCAACTGCTAGTAAATGTCTATAGCACACTTAAAATGCTAATAAACAGAAACATCACGTGTTTCCTTATCAATAAATGGTGGAAGTTTTACCTCGGTTTGGTTTTATGACCACTGTACCTGAGACAGAAAATTATGGAAAATACAAAATGTTATTAACAGAAATAGAGGGAAAATCTTCCAATAGGGACCCTGTTCTGGAGACAACTGTCTAAAAGGAGAATCCCCCCCCCCCCCCTTTTTATATATATTTTTTCTTATTTTAATTTTCTTGTATCCCCAAGATAAGATCTAAAGGGACATCTTCCTAAAGGGACACTGATGGCAAAAAAGAAAACGTTTTGGCCTTTAAATTATTTTAATTATCACATCACATTTCAGATTGACTGGGGTCATCAAAAGTAGTCAGCACTCAACAGGCTCTTAAACAGAATATGAAGCTTTATTGATGCATAGGGTCAAAAACCATGGACACGTTACATGTTTCAGCCTACACGGCCTTAATATTGTCGGGATCCTTCCAGTGCCTGGAGCAGCTCTACTACATCAGCTAACCGCAGGCAATGGCTCCCTCTCAGCTGACTCTGGGTCACAGGAAAAGTAAGTGCGCTCCTATGACCAATAAAAGAAGTATGACCAAAAAAAAAAGCTTTAGCCATACTTATGTTTGAGGCTGGGTTCACATCTCCATGTGGAGCAGCTCACAGCAGGGATCCGGTGCCTCCCTATTTACCGTTTCCAAGTCCGATTTTATTTATTTTTTGTTTGGCTGAATTCGGACCTGAAACAGACCAAAAGACGCACAGGATTCCTGTGAAATTTGCTCCACAGCCATCCCAGAGCTGTGTGAACCAGCTCCATTGAGAGCCAGTCACAGGCTCCTAAAATGTGAATTGGATGTGGAGAAACCTGCATCCAATTTGCAATAGTGTGAACCCAGCCTAAAGAAGAATGAGATAATATTCTCTTCTCACCACCTGTCCCATGTGCAAAAATGATCTAATGAAACGAGGCCTGCAACTCTGGTTACCCATTTATTACCAGTGCTGTTTTCTGTGTTTCATAGGGCTTATCTCCACATGTGGGAATGGTGCTGTAGTGTTTGCTTGCTTAACCAAGGAACAGAACAGTTCAGGATAAAGGGGAAATTATCATTTACGTTCTGTATTAGAGTATTTCTATTACTTCATGACTACATTTTGTTTCCACTGTATAAACAAATGGGTAAAAAATAAAGATGAGCACCCCCCGACCACATCACTAAGCTGAAAACGTGGAAGATATTTATTTTTAATTGTATGTAATATAAAATTTCTGATCAATTTTTTATTTTATTTTTTTTAACGTAGAACCTTCCAGCAGATATAAAAGAATCAATGACCGATATAATAAAATACGTGTTACAAAGAGAATATGTAAAGGTAAGTGGTGTGCTTGGACTTCTTTGTCTATGTGGGTTAACAGCAACTTAGTAACATGGCAAACTATCAGCATTTCTCCTTACTTGAGCTGTTTTAGCAAAAGAGTGTATAGACATGATACAACCCCATTTACAAAACATTTAGGATACCGTAAAATTTACATAAAAACAATTCGTTGGTTTGCAAATCTCACAATCCTATATTTTATTCACAACAGAAAAACATATCAAATGTTTAAACTGAGAAAATGTACATTGTAGACCTAGTCTGTGAAATAACTTTTCCCATTGCTCTTCTTTAGACCACAGTTACAGTATCTCACAAAAGTGAGTACACCCCTCACATTTTTGTAAATATTTTATTATATCTTTTCATGTGACAACACTAAAGAAATGACACTCTGCTACAATGTAAAGTAGTGAGTGTAAAGCTTGTATAACAGTGTACATTTGCTGTCCCCTCAAAATAAACTCAATACACAGCCATTAATGTATAAACCGCTGTCAACAAAAGTTAGTACACCCCTAAGTGAAAATGTCCAAATTGGGCCCAAAGTGTCAATATTTTGTGTGGCCACCATTATTTTCCAGCACTTCCTTAACCTTCTTGGGCATGGAGTTCACCAGAGCTTCACAGGTTGTCACTGCTCCATGACAACATCAAGGAGCTGGTGGATGTTAGAGACTTTGCCCTCCTCCACCTTCCAATTGAGGTTCCCCTACAGATGCTCAATAGAGTTTAGGTTTGGAGACATGCTTGGCCAGTCCATCATCTCTTACCCTCCGCTTCTTTAGTGTTTAGGGTCATTAGCATGTTGGAATACTCTGCTTCAGTATGTCACAGTACATGTTGGCATTCATGGTTCCCTCAATGAACTGTAGTATCCCAGTGCCGGCAGCACTCGTGCAGCCTCAGACCATGACACTATCACCACCATGCTTTACTGTAGGCAAGACACACTTGTCTTTGCACTCCTCACCTGGTTACCGCCACACACAATTGATACCATTTGAACCAAATAAGTTTATCTTGGTCTCATTAGGCCACAGGTTATGGTTCCAGTAATCCATGTCCTTAGTCTGCTTGTCTTCAGCAAACTGCGGGCTTTGTTGTGCAACATCTTTAGAAGAGGCTTCCTTCTGGGGCGACAGCCATGCAGACCAATTTGATGCAGTGTGTGGCGCATGATCTAAGCACTGACAGGCTGCAGCAATGCTGGCAGCACTCATATTTCTATTTCCCAAAGACAACCTCTGGATATGACGCTGAGCATGTGCACTCAACTTCTTTGGTCAACCATGGCGAGGCCTGTTCTGAGTGGAACCTGTCCTATTAAACCGCTGTATGGTCTTGGCCACCATGCTGCAGCTCCATTTCAGGGTCTTGACAATCTTCTTAACGCTTAGCCCATCTTTATATAGAGCAACAATTCTTTTTTTTTTTTTCAGATCCTCAGAGAGTTCTTTGCCATGAGGTGCCATGTTCTTCCAGTGACCATTATGAGACAGTGAAAGTGATAACACCAAATTTAACACACCTGCCCCCCATTCACACCTGAGACCTTGTAACACTAACGAGCCACATGACACTGGGGAGGGAAAATGGCTAATTGGGGCCCAATTCGGACATTTTCACTTAGGGGTGTACTCACTTCTATTGCCAGCGGTTTAGACATTAATGGCTGTGTGAGTTATTTGGAGGGGACAGCAAATTGACACTGTTTTATACAAACAGTACACTCGCTGATTTACATTGTAGCAAAGTGTAATTTCTTCAGGGTTGTCACATGAAAAGATAATATATTTACAAAAATGTTAGGGGTGTACTCACTTTTGTGAGATACTGTATATTTGGTTGGCATTTGGAGCCTTCTTTTTTAATTGCTCTTTCGGGCAGGTGTACTATACTTTTAGTACAATGTAAAGGATAAACTGCAATAACACAATACCTGCAGTCATAGTGCGCTGCTGTGCTATAGCTCTTTGTGGTGAGCTCCAACTATATTTAGACATCACTGTTTTGAAACCTATAAATTGTATTTTCTTTGTGTTAAAGTGTATCAGTTTAAGCGTGTAGTAACTGTCTGGGGGGGGGGGGGGGGGGGGTGCCAAAAATGATTCATGGGAAGGTTCAGAACTGAGGAGCTCTGAAAGTTTGCATTTAGTTTAGTTCTCGTGTGTGTGTGTGTATATGTGTATGTGTGTATGTATGTATGTATGTATGTATGTATGTATGTATGTATGTATATATATTGTCCCTACCTTTGACCTTCCTGGCTAGTTATAGTTTATGATGATTTCATCCTTTGCTTAGATACTTAAATGTAGAGCAATCTGATGATTCCAGTTCTTTTGTTTGCTTAACCACAGGCAAATGATGCCTATCTTCAGATGGCTATTGGCAATGCCCCTTGGCCTATTGGTGTAACTATGGTTGGTATCCACGCTCGTACTGGACGTGAAAAGATTTTCTCCAAACATGTAGCCCACGTTTTGAACGATGAAACACAAAGGAAATACATTCAGGTAATGTATATCTGCATTCCCCTGCTATGCGATGTGCAGCTCGTACATCAATCTCTAATTCAAAAATCTGCCTTTTAAGATCGGTTTGCCTAGTATTTCTTGCTATTACAATAATTTAACACCAAAGAATAACCCAGAATTAAATTCTCCTGCTCCTGACAATTGCAGTGATGCCACACATGTGTATTTTATTTGTTTGCATCTGTAGTAAGGCTCAAACGATGGTACACATTTTTTAATTTTAATTTTTTTTTTAATCTTACCTAAAACATACTGACACAAATTCAAAAATGTTTCAAATCCTACCTAAAATATACTCTACCCTGACCTTTGACCCTTACCTTGACCTTACCACAAACCCTGGCATTGACCAAGATTAAACCTTGATGTAGCTAATTTTTTCTTTTACAAACCTGTGTTTATTTACATCATCTTCAACTCCTGCAAGAAAAGGAAGATACAATGTTTATTTCTCTCAATTCAGAAGAGAAAGTTAGCACAGGGGTGGGCTGCATAGTGAGTGATCACTGTGATGACCCATTTTGAGCCTATCACAGCAATCAAGTCCCAGGTCCTGATTGTTAGTGCTAGTCCCGGGGCTCTCAGTGAGAGCCTGGTCTCTGTGTTGGGGGCAAACTGTGCGGCATCCAGCATGAAGACAGGTGCACTGATATGCTGCCTCACAGATAAAGGCCCACTTCCGTGAGGCCACATGTCCGCTTACCATTAGCGGGATGGCGTTAAGATATCTTAACTAATTTCCATCGATCTAGAAATAATAAGAAAGTGTTAAGCCTTTTCATTTAAGGGGGGAATTCTCCTTATTATGTTTTATAGTGGAAGACGTCGTTGGTCTATAATTGCTGGGTCTTCCATGTCAGTTTGCTTGCTGTGTAATTCTACATTTTATTCATGCCAAAATCGTTGAATTTGTAATTTGTTTGCTAGGTATTTTTTGTGCATTTCGCTCACAAAATATAAACATAAAAATAAACCTTCTGTAGAAGTTTATAAAGCGTGCTTTTGACAGGTGAAGCGTTTCTCAGATGTGCACACATATATAAAATAAGAATTGCTTGTAATGTTAACCTGACTTAGGATGGCCGTCACAAAGTTAGTACTTGCCAGTCACATATACAGTGCCTTGAAAAAGTATTCACACCCTTGACATTTTTCACATTTTGTCATGTTGCAAACAATTTATTTTATTCAGATTGTATGTGATAGACCAACACAAAGTGGCACATCATTGTGAAATGGAAGAAAAATAACTGGTTTTCCAATTTTTTTACAAATATGGGAAAAGTGTGGCGTGCATTTTTATTCAGCTCCCTTTAATCTGATACCCCTAACTAAAATCTAGTGGAACCAATTGCCTTCAGAAGTCACCTAATTCGTAAATAGTCTACATGTGTGCAATTTAATCTCAGTATAAATGCAGCTGTTCTGTGAAGCCCTCAGAGGTTTGTTAGAGAACCTTAGTGAATAAATGGCATCATGAAGGCCAAGAGATAGACAGGTCAGGGATAAAGTTGTGGAGAAGTTTAATGCAGGGTTAAGTTATGAAAAAATATCCCAAGCTTTGAACATCTCATGGAGCACTGTTCAATCCATCATCCGAAAATGGAAAGTGTATGGTACAGCTGCAAACCTACCAAGACATGGCCATCCACCTAAACTGACAGGCCGGGCAAGGAGAGCATTAATCAGAGAAGCAGCCAAGAGGCCCATGGTATCTCTGGAGGAGCTTCAGACATCCACAGTTCAGGTGGGAGAATCTGTCCACAGGACAACTATTATTTACTATTTATGAAAGGGTGGCAAGAGGAAAGCCATTGTTGAAAGAAAGCCATAAGAAGCCTCGTTTGCAGTTTGTGAGAAGCCATGTGGGGGACATGGCAAAAATGTGGAAAAGGGTGCTCTTGTCAGATGAGACCAAAATTTAACTTTCTGGCCTAAAAGCAAAATTCTAAGTGTGGCGGAAAACTAACACTGCACATCATTCTGAACACACCATCCCCACTGGGAAAACATTGTGGTGGCAGCATCATGTGAGGATGATTTTTTTGTTTCTTTAGCCAGTACAGGGAAGCTGGTCAGAGTTGATGGAAAGATGGATGGTGCCAACTACAGGGCAATCTTAGAAGAAAGCCTGTTAAACTTGAAATTGGGGGCGGATGTTCACCTTCCAGCAGGACATACAGCCAGAGATACAATAAAATGGTTTAAATCAAAGTACATGATATGATATGATATTATAACATGTGTTAGAATGGCCCAGTCAAAGTCCAGACCTAACTCCAATTGATAATCTGTGGCAAGACTTTAAAATTGCTGTTCACAGAGGCTCTCTATCCCGTCTGACAGAGCTTTATCTATTTTGCAAAGAAGAATGGGGACAAATTTCACTCTCTACATATGTAAAGCTGGTTGAGACATTCCCAAAAAAGACTTGGAGCTGTAATTTCAGCAAAAGGTGATTCTACAAAGTATTGACTCCGTGGGCTGAATACAAATGCACGCTACACTTTTCAGATATGTATTTGTAAAACATTTTGAAAAACATTTTATAATTTTCTTTCCACTTCACAATTATGTGCCACTTTGTGTCCATCGATCACATAAAATCCCAATAAAAAAAGTTACATTTTTGGAGGTAGCATGAAAAAATTTGAAAAATTTCAAGGGGTATGAATACTTTTTCAAGGCACTGTATGTATACTGTATTGTGCAGATCCCACCCCCCACATAAATCCCTATGGTGTATTGTGCAGACCCCATCACCTTTTCTGAGCTGTAGTTACAGAACATGAAGCTGCTAAGGCCAAAAATAGAACTTTTAACACCAGTGATGCAAACACTTTGCAGTTTAGCACACCTATGGATAATATAAGCGTTTATTTGTCATCTGTGGCAGCCATTTACTTACTAATTTGTGTCTGCCATGCCTAATTCAACATTAAAAAACCTTTTTGTTATATCCTGGGAATGCAGCTACATAAACTTAGCCCTGTTAAAATAAGATTTGTGATCAAGCATATTCCTTAATAATATGCAATCATTTCTTAATAACAATGTTTGGCCCTTTTATTCTCTAACACATCAAATGGAGACTAAATTAAATGCTTTTCTTTATTCTTGGAACCACCATGATTTTAAGGCTTTTACTATTTAATATAAAACTCCAAGCCCATGCAAAGATACCATGCCAAAACAAGCACATATCAAAAGCGCTAATAAAAAATTCCACTGGCGTAAACCTAGTTTAATTGTTGAGACATTAAACGCTTCAGGAACAAGAATCATTAGATTTTATAGCTGTAACCGAAACACAAAGTCTCAGGTGGTAAAGTTATTCTCTTCCCATACATTTCATAATCTACTCTTAACCAGTAACAGTAATACAATACATAGATGTGTACTTTCATGCTACGCTGGCAGAGATGCCTGTAACAAATAATCAGGAATCCTGTTTCGTTAGTATTATTGGACTGCAATCTTGACTATTACACTTTTTTATTTTATTTTTATTTATGGTATTATATTAGAGGGAACGGCAAACTTACAATCTGACAGTTAAATATTCCCTCCTCATTGTTATTATTATTATAATACAGGATTTATATAGCGCCAACAATTTGGGCAGCACTTCACAATATAAAAGGGAGACAATACAGCTACAATACCATAAGATACAAGAGGCTTAAGAAGGCACTTGAAATCTAATAGGGGCGGGGGGGGGGGCAGGTCGTACAAAAGGTAGTAACTGTGGGGAATGAGCTTATGGAAGTGGTAAAAGATTAGTTGGAGGCATGATAGGCTTCCCTGAAGAGATGAGCTTTTAGGGATTGCCTGAAGGCAGCTAGAATAGGAGATAGCTGGACAAGTTAAGGTAGAGAATTCCAGAGGATGAAAGAGGCTCAGGAGAAATCCCAGAGACTAGTATGGGAGCTTGAGAGGAGAGGATGGTTTGGGTGATATTTGGAGACAAGATTTGGTATTGTAGCTTGGGGCAGAGTTGTGAATGGCTTCGTTTGTTGTGGTTAGTATTTTGAATTGAATTTGCTGGGCAGTCGGGAGCCAGTGTAGGGATTGTAGGGGTGTCAGACACCTGAGTGGTTGGTAAGGGGAATAAGTCTGGCAGCAGCGTTCATGATAGACTGAAGAGGGTATAGCCTATGGAGAGGTAGGCCAGTGAGAAGGGAGTTGCAATAGTCAAGGCAAGAGATAACAAGGGAGTAAATGAATAGCTTAGTGGTTTCATTTGTTAAAAAGGGGCGTATTTTAGAGATGTTACAGAGGTAAAGTCTACAAGCTTTTGACAAGGATTGGATTTGTGGCTGAAAGGACAGCTCACGTTGCACCTAGTACCCTGGCATGAGGTGATGGCTTGGTGGTTGCATTATTGATTTTGATGGAAAAGTAATGGAGGGGGGCACGGGGGGGGGGGGTAGCAACATCCATGCTGATATGTCAGTAAGTTAGTAATGCAAGAGGAGACTGAGTGGGTGATGAGTAGACAGATTTGGGTGTCCTCACCATATAGAGGTTGGGGGGTGGGGGAGGTGTAGATAGAGAAGAGAAGGGATCCAAGGACAGAATATTGGAGGAGCCCCCACAGAAAGGGGCAATGGAGAGGAGAAGACAGAGTAACACTGAAGGAGCGCTGTGATGGGTAGGGGGAGAAGCAGGATAGAGCAGCATCCTGGAGGCCAATGGAACTGAGTTTATTGGGACGGAGCTGGTGGTCAACGGTATCAAAGGCCGCAGAGAGTTCAAGTTGTAGGAGTGTGGAGTAGTGGCCATTGGTTTTAGCAGTTAGTAAGGCAGTTTCTGTGGAGTGCTGCAAGCGAAAGCCAGAAACTGCCTTTCTTAGCGTTCTAGAACTTTAGAGGTGAATGGGAGCAATGAGATGACTCTTAAGTTGTTCAGGTTGGTGGGGTCCAGTGAGGGCTTTTTAACCACTTGCTTACTGGGCACTTAAACCCCCCTCCTGTCCAGACCAATTTTCAGCTTTCAGTGCTGATACATTTTGAATGACAATTGCGTGGTCTTGCTACACCGTACCCAGATGACATTTTTTTATCATCTTTTACCCACAAATATAGCTTTCTTTTGGTGGTATTTGATCACCTCTGCGGTTTTTTATTTTTTGTTAAAAATGTTTTGTGTGGCAGTGATGGGCACTGGGTGGCAGTGATGGTTACTGATAGGTGGCACTGATTGGCACCACTGGTGGGCATTGATAGGTGGCACTTGTGGGCATTGATGGGTGGCACTGGCAGGGGGTATTGGTGGGCACATTTGAGGCATAATTGCCTCTTCCTCTTCGGGACCGGTGTCCCTGGCAGATAAGCCAGTGATCGTCTTTATTTTTATTTTTTCTCCTGTCAGCATGAGGAGAAAATAAAACCGTTACAAAGCTTTTGTTTTACATCATGTGATCAGCTGTCATTGGCTGACAGCTGATCTCCTGGTAAGGGGCCAGGACCAGCCCCTTACTCGGATCTGTGGTCACCCAGGTCTCAGTGAAGCGGTGATCGCAGCACACTCGAGAAGCGTGTAAAGGGGAGGCCGTCATATGATGGCCTCCCGAAATTTCAGGTCCGCCCTGCACCCATCATTCGGCTATAGCGCGGGCGGCAAATGGTTAAAGCGAACGTAAACCCATCCATAAAACAGTTTCATTTCTGGCATGTAGCATTACCATTGGTTGTGCTTTCAACCAAACTGTCAAGCCATCCAATGGCTGGTGTCTAAACTGATCACATTTGCAGCATCATGGCTGTTGTAGATTAAACAGAGGCAAAGATGGCAGGTTCCTTGGCTGAAAATGATAGGGGGTTTACTTACACTTTAAGTATGAGAGTGAGCTCCACATATTTTAGAGGGGAGGGGAGGATGCCACTAGAGAGGGAGAAATTGACGATTTGAGTATAAGAATAAGAGTCAACATAGTAGTTGTGAGGGAACAGGATCCAGGGGACAATTGGTTAGGTGGGCATCTGAGAAGTTTTGGATCCTCTTCAGTAGTAGCCAGTTCAAAAGAGGAGTGTTGATTGTGCTGTTAGGCAAGGTATGTTGAGTGGGGAAGATGTACGCACAATGGAGGTGTCCTCACGTATTGCATCAATATTGTCTATGAACTGATTGACAATCTCTTGGGCAGTTGGGTAGAGGGGTTGGGTACGAAGCAGTTAATGGTTGAGAAAAGCCAATGGGGACTGGCTGACAAGGTATTAAGAGAGACAAAGTAGGCTTTGGTAACATGGAGACAGGAATTGTATTTAGGAGGGCAGGTTTCTATAGGGTGAAGTCCGGCAGTCATTTGGTTTTACGCCACAGTTCAAGAGCACAGCAATGTCTCTTGATAATGGTCAGGGCCTGGTTCTACGTGTAGTTAGAGGAGACAGAGCATCCAGTGATGATGAGGGGCAGACAGTACAGTTGCAATACAATTTAATACAGGAGGAATCAGATGGCTCTGCTCGTTAGAGCTTACAATCTCCCTATATCACAAATCAACTTTTTTTTTTTTTTTTTTTTTTTTTTGGGTGAAAATCTTCTTGCCCTTTATGACAGAAGCACACTACTATAAAAGTGCACAATGATTTGTGATTAAGGGCATAATTGGGCTGAAATTGCATTGGATCGCACCAAAAATACTATGCAACCTGGTGCAGGCAAACCCAACGTGTTTGCAATCTGCGTTTTCTTTGTTGTTAGGATTGTATTCGTGCCCGCAGCAGATTGTACACCCAGTGCGTTTTGAACACTTTGTGGGAAACACGCACAAAACCCAGGTTTCTCACACAATGTGCTGGTGTGACCAAGCCCTAACAACTCCACTGCCTCTGTTGCTGAAACCTTTCCATTGTGAGCTACAGTGTCTGGGAGAGTGATTGTGTGAGACACAAAATTAAGGAAGATCATGCTCAGAGGTGTGTGCATCACATAGTAACTGGAATAGCTACTTAGATTTGGATTGGCACACAGAAGCCTTTTAGATGTACTTTAAAGTGGTTTTAAACCTCGGATATGAAAAATGAACAAAGCGTATCCTTCTACAGTGTGTACCTGTCTCAATCCAGAGCGCTAACTGTCATTTCTGTCTGTTTCTTTGTTCTTTTGCTATCAGCATGATAAAAAATGGTGACGGGGTTAGGACCTTCTGCTGATTGACAGCCTCAGCTCTGTTTCTGTGAGCTATGTCCCTCCAATCAGCTCTCGAGCTCTCACTGAGCTCTGCAGAGTTTAACTTCAGCTCTCTCCTTTTTCTGAACTTTTAGACAAGCTTATGAACTCAACACTTTAACCTCCCTGGCTGTATGATTCATTCTGGTTTTAGGTGCTGAAAGCGGTATAATTATCTTGCATGGAAATTTGCAGTTTTTTATATTGTAGTTCTGTAATTCTTAGGAATAACTCACTTAACCACTTAATAACCGCCCTATAGCCGAATGACGGCTTTAGGGCGGTTTCTTAACTGTGGGAGGCCGTCATATGACGTCCTCCCAGAATTCCGCTCTCGCGCGCCCCCTGGGGCGCGCACTCGAGAGCGTCCGTGACCGCCGGGTCCACAGGACCCGGCGCATCACGGATCGCGGTAAACGGCCGCTCGTCGCGGCCGTTTACCACGTGATCGCTCCGTCAAATGACGGAGTGATCACTTGTAAACAAACCGGCGTCATGTTATGACGCCGGTTCCTCCCTCCCCCTCTCTGTACCGATCGGAACAGCGGAGGGGGAGGAGATCGGTGTCAGCAGCGATGTGGGCTGCATCTGCAGTGCCCACATCGCTGCTCACCGAAAATTAACCCCTCAATTCCCTGCAAATACTCTGCAATACCCTGCCATTACTCTGCATTACTCTGCAATACCCTGCAATACCCTGCCATTACTCTGCATTACTCTGCAATACCCTGCATTACTCTGCAATACCCTGCATTACTCTGCAATACCCTGCAATACCCTGCATTACTCTGCATTACTCTGCAATACCCTGCATTACTCTGCATTACTCTGCAATACCCTGCATTACCCTGCATTACTCTGCAATACCCTGCATTACTCTGCAATACCCTGCATTACTCTGCATTACACTGCAATACTCTGCAATACCCTGCCATTACTCTGCAATACCCTGCAACACTCTGCAATGCTCTGCAATGCTCTGCAACACCCACCAATACCCAGCAACACTCTGCAATGCTCTGCAACACCCGCCAATACCGTGCAACACTCTGCAATGCTCTGCAACACCCGCCAATACCGTGCAACACTCTGCAATGCTCTGCAACACCCTCCAATATCCTGCAACGCTCTGCAACACCCGCCAATGCCCTGCAACACTCTGCAATGCTCTGCAACACTCTGCAATGCTCTGCAACACCCACCAATACCCTGCAACACTCTGCAATGCTCTGCAACACCCGCCAATACCCTGCAACACTCTGCAATGCTCTGCAACACCCGCCAATACCGTGCAACGCTCTGCAATGCTCTGCAACACCCTCCAATATCCTGCAATGCTCTGCAACGCCATACTCTGAGATACCCAGCCATAGTCGGTGATACCCTGCAATACCCAGCCATAGACACCCCCCCCCCCCTCCCGCCGCCCTCCGGTGCTTCTACCGACTCGCCAATACTATCAAATCCAGAATCTTTTTTTTTTTTTTTTTTTTTCAGGCTTCCCAGCTTAGAGGTGAGATGCGGGTCTTATTGACCCCACATCTCACTGTAAAGAGGACCTGTCATGCCATATTCCTATTACAAGGGATGTTTACATTCCTTGTAATAGGAATAAAAGTGATCAAAAAATTTATTTTTGGGGAAAAAAAATGTCAAACTAAAATAAATAAAGTAAAATGAACAATAAAATTTTTTATTTTTTTTTAAAAGCGCCCCTGTCCCCATGTGCTCGCATGCAGAAGCGAACGCATACGTAAGTCCTGCCCACATATGAAAACGGTGTTCAAACCACACATGTGAGGTATCGCTGCATACGTTGGTGCGAGAGCAATAATTCTAGCCCTAGACCTCCTCTGTAACTCAAAACATATAACCAGTAAAAAAAAAATTAAATCATCGCCTATGGGGATTTTTAAGTAGCGACATTTGGCGCCATTCCACGAGCCTGTGCAATTTTGAAGAGTGACATGTTAGGTATCGATTTACTCGGAGTAACTTCATCTTTCACATTATGCAAAAATTGGGCTAACTTTACTGTGTTTTTTTTTTTTTTTTTTAAGCACAAAACAGTTTTTTTTCCAAAAAAAAGCATTCGAAAAATTGCTGCGCAAATACCGTGCGAGATAAAAAGTTGCAACGACCACCATTGTATTCTCCAGGGTGTTTGCTAAAAAAACATATATAATGTTTTGGGATTCGATGTAATTTTCTAGCAAATAAATGATGATTTTTACATGTAGGAGAGAAATGTCAGAATTGTCCTGGGTGCTCCAGAACGCCTGATGGCGCTCCCTGCATGTTGGGCCTCTGTATGTGGCCGCACTGTGTAAAAGTCTCACACATGTGGTATCGCCGTACTCGGGAGTAATAGCAGAATGTGTTTTGGGGTGTAATTTGTGGTATGCATATGCTGTGTGAGAAATAAACTGATAATATGACAATTTTGTGAAAAAAAAAAAAAAAAGTAAAAAATATCTTGATTTTGCAAAGAATTGTGGGAAAAAATGACAACTTCAAAAAACTCATCATGCCTCTTACTAAATACCTTGGAATGTCTTCTTTCCAAAAAGGGGTCATTTGGGGGGTATTTGTACTTTTCTGGCATGTTAGGGTCTCAAGAATTGAAATAGGCCGTCAGTACTTCAGGTGTGATCAATTTTCAGATATTGGCACCATAGCTTGTGGACTCTATAACTTTCACAAAGACCAAATAATATCCACCAATTTGTACTTATTTTTACCAAAGATATGTAGTGGTATAAATTTTGGCCAAAATTTATGAAGAAAAAATTACTAATCTGCTAAATTTTATAACAGAAATGAAGAAAAATTCATTTTTTTACAGAATTTTCTGTATTTTTTCTTTTATAGCACAAAAAATAAAAAACCCAGCGGTGAATAAATACCACCAAAAGAAAGCTCTATTTGTGTGAAAAAAAGGACAAAAATTTCATATAGGTCCAGTGTTGCATGACTGAGTAATTGTAATTCAAAATGTGAGAGCACCGAAAGCTGAAAATTGGTCTGGTTATTAAGGGTGTTTAAGTGCCCAGTGGTCAAGTGGTTAAATCTGTTCAAACCAGAGTCTAGCAGACATCCCGGGTATGATAAAGTTTATAATATAATAAAGAATAATAAAAATTATTCAATAATGTAATCAAATCCTAAAACACTGAAAAAGGGACACTTTCTCTGAATTTCAGGCAGAAAAAGCTATTTATAATATAAAAGTGCATGCAGGGCATTGCACAGACCACTAGGGACAAAGGGGGTGTGTAATTTTTTATACAGTACTGTAATCTGTAAGATTACAGTGCTGTGTCTGTTTTTGTGTCTTTTAACTTTTTTGAATTTGGCGCCGATCTCCGCTCCCGTGCGCCGTAACGTCGCAGGGAACGGAGCTCGACGGCATTCGGCACTTTGTGAATCGAGCGGAGGACAGCTCAATCATACAGCACGGAGGACATCGCTGGATCCAGGGGACAAGGTAAGTAACTCTCCCTGTGTCCTCCCTACATCCAGTGATGCGATCCCGAGTCTGCCATAGACAGTGCAAATTCCCCACCAACACAGACAGTGCTGACAGGGGAATTGCTCCTGCAGAGTAAGGATGAGCTCCGGCTTGGTCGTATATTCGACGTGCAGAGCCCACCTTCCTGGCGGGCTCTGCACGTGGAGTATGCGACCACGCCTGAGCTCATCATTACTGCAGAGCCATTGTCTGTTCACAGTGGGGGAAGCTGTTCCTGCCAGGAGAAGACAGTGATTATTGCTAGTGGCTTTAGCCACTGCGAGCGATAATCGCAAGTTAATCCAGCAGGCTGGCTGTACCAAAGTTGATCAATTGACTTGGTACATTCAGCCTGCCCACACTTTTTTTTTTTAAATCTTGGACGGTTCCTGCTGAATCGGCCGAAATTCATACCATCTATGGCCGGCCTTAGTCTTCTGTAACATTTCGGTTTCCGGCATGTGCAAAATGTAATGAAATCTTACATGGTGCTCACACCCCTTGCAGGTGCTGGGTTTAGGAGGTCCTATAGGTTTTTCTGTGGCCATGTGCCTTGTGAGGTCCCGCCTGCAGATTATACAAAGGATTAAATTCTTTCACAGATCCCAGACATCTGCTCACTTGCACAGCTTTCCTTGGGATGTGAACACTATGTAAGCTCTCATTATGTTTTTTCATGTAACAAATGTTAAACAAGAGTTAAAGTGAAAGTAAGCCCTCCTATGGTTTTCAGCCAAGGAAACTGGCATCTTGGCTTCTGTTTAATCTTCAACTGTCATGCTGCTGCACATGTGATCAGTTATGACTCGAGCCATTGGAGGGTTTGACAGTTTGGTTAAGAGCACATCCATTGTGACAGTTACATTCCCAGCATGTGCCGGAAATGTAACAGTTTTTTTTTTTTAAACTGTTAAATATATGTGTTTACTTCCACTTTAATCTACACCATTATTGTGACTTGCTTCAAAGCAGGTACAAATGGCATTATCTGGGATCATGAGTATAAGAGAATACATAGAGGACCTCTGCACCATTTAAGGTGTTTTAGTAGATAAATAGGACTAGGTTTTGACTTAAAAGGCCTACTGTACAACTTTAATTTTGCAAATATGGTAGCAATGCCCAGTTAGTGCTCTGTGTGCTCTGTCTGTTTCACAAAGGGTGTGTGCATATGATGTCAGGTGTATATTGACAGCCTAAATGGTCAGGAGACAGGATACCACAGTTTCAATATACCCAGAAAAGCTGGTAGTCTTGCTTCATTTATTACTTCAGTGGATTATCGCTTAAATTCTGGTGATCCTTGAATGATGATCCTCGAACTTGCAAAGATCAAACCATAGACACTCTCAGACAAAGGAAGATATCTGTAGTGAAGGAATTGTCATTTCCTGGTTGAGGCCGGGTTTACACTGCTTCGGCATGGAAGTTGGACGACTTCCGATCCAACTTTTCCCTACAACTTCTTCTTCATCTCTGACTTTCATGCGACTTCAATAACCAGGGTCTGACTTTGCTCCAACAATACCAGGCCCTTTGAGCTTGATATGAATCTTGAGGAGGGAACCCACACCCAAAAAAAACTGTGTGGGGTCCCCCCCAAGACTATACTAGACCCTTTGGTCTGGTATAGATTTTGAGAGGAAATCCCATGCCAAAAAAAGTATGGGGTCCCCCCCCGAAATCCATATGAGAATCCAGCCTGGCAGGTCAGGAAAGGGGTGGAGCGGGCGCCCCTTGGACTATACCAAGCCACATGCCCTCACCATGGTCGGGATGAGTGTTTTGGGGCGGGGGGCTCCTGCGCCCCCACTCCAAAGCACCTTGCCCGCATGTTGATGGGGACAAGGGCCTCTTCCCAACAACCCTGCCCACAACCACCACCCAGGGTTGTCGGGAAGAGGCCCTTGTCCCCATCAACATGGGGGCAAGGTGCTTTTGGGTGGGGAACCCCACACCACTTTTCTTTTTTTGCCGTAGGTTTCCTTTTCAAGATCCTCTGGGCACAAGTCGCATCACTTAGATGGTGATCCAACTTCAGTGATATTGAATGGGCTGAAAACAGGCATGGCATATCTTGACTTGGCAACTCTTTGCAAAAATGCTCCAAATCTGTCAGATTGCGAGGGCATCTCTTCAGATTACCCCACAGATGTTCAAATGTTCAATCGGATTCAGGGCTGGGCTCTGGCTGGGCCGTTCCAAAACTTAAATCTTCTTCTGGTAAAGCCATTCCTTTGTTGATTTGGATGTATGCTTTGGGTCATTGTCATGCTGAAAGATGAAGTTCCTCTTCATGTTCAGCTTTTTAGCAGAAGCCTTAGGGTTTTGTGCCAATATCGACTGGTATTTGGAACTGTTCATAATTCCCTCTACCTTGACTAAGGGTTCCAGCTGAAAAAAATAAACAGCTCCAAAGCACTACTACCACTGCTATGAGTATGGTGTTCTTTTGGTGATGTGCACTATTGTTTTTGCGCAAAACGTATCTTTTGGAATTATGGCCAAAAAGTTCAACCGTGCTTTTGGGAGACTTCAGATGTGTTTTTGCAAAATTTAGCCAGGCTTGGATATTTTTGAGCTTCTGTCTTGCCACTCTACCCGATAGCCCAAACATATGAAGAATACGGGAGATTGTTGTCACATGTACCACACAGCCAGCACTTGCCAGATATTTCTGCAGCTCCTTTAACTGGTTGCCGCCCACCTACCGTCAAATGATGGCAGGGCGGTGTGGCTCTCGTTCTGAGATGCGGTCATATGGCGGCATCCCAGAATGGCTGCTGCTGCGGCGGCGCGCAGCGTTCGGGGCCGCACCATGTTGCTGGGACATGGCGCAACCCCAATCTCTGTAAAGAGCCACATCCGTGGCTCTTTAACCATGTGATTGGCTGTGTCCAATCACAGCCAGTCACATGTAAACAAGTAAGTGCTGGTAATCGGCGCTCCTCGCCTCACACTGACAGAGTGTGTGGCGAGGAGAGCTGATCAGCGGCATCTCCACGCAGGGGGGGGGGGGGTGGCGCATGTAGGAATGTAATCAGGGCACCCGATTACAGTATAGTAAAACCGTGCCCACCAATGCCAGAAATCGGTGGCCATTAGCGCTGCCCATCAGTACCACCTATCCATGCCACCTATCAGTGCCTGACAATGCCCATCAGTGCCCAACAATACCCATAAGTGTGGCATATTGGTGCCTCCTCATCAGTGCCACCTCATCAGTGCCCATAAGTGCCACCTCATCAATGCCCACCAGTTCAGCCTATCAGTGCCGCCTCATCATCGCACATCAGTGAAGGAGAAAAATTACTGGGGTTACAAAATTTACTGACAGAAAAAAGTAAACTTTTTTATTTATTTTTTTCAAGATTTTTGGTCTTTTTTTTTTTTTTTGTAAAAAATAAACCCAGCAGTGATTAAATACCACCAAAAGAAAGCTCTATTTGTGTGAAGAAACTTATTAAATGTTTGTTTGGCTACAGGGTAGCAGGACCGCGCAATTGTCATTCAAAGTGTGACAGCGCTGAACACTGAAAAATGGCTTGGGCAGGGAAGGGGTGTAAGTGCCTGGTAGGCAAGTGGTTGATGTTCCTGTAGGCTTCTTGGCAGCCTCCCTGACCAGCTTTCTTCTCGTCTTTTTATCAATTTTGGGGGGACGTCCAGTTCTTGGTAATTTCACTGTTGTGCCATATTTTCTCCACTTGATGATGACTGTCTTCACTATGTTCCATGGTATATCTAATGCCTTGGAAATTCTTTTGTACCCATCTCCTGACTGATGCCTTTTAACAGTGAGATCCCTCTGATGCTTTGGAAGCTCTCTGTGGACCATGGCTTTTTCTGTAGCATTGCAACTAAGAAAATGTCAGGAAAGACCTAATAGAACAACTGAACTTTTTTGGGGGTTAATCAGAGGCACTTTATCCACTTACAGACCGGACCATTTTGCTGGTCAAACAAAATTGACGTCCTTTTTTTCCCCACAAATAGAGCTTTCTTTTGGTGGTATTTGATCACCTCTGCGGTTTTCATTTTTTGCGCTATAAACAAAAATAGAGCGGCAATTTTGAAAAAAACGCATTATTTTTTACTTTTTGTTATAATAAATATCCCCCAAAAATATATAAAAAAAAAAAATTTTTTCCCCTCAGTTTAGGCTGATACGTATTCTTCTACATATTTTTGGTAAAGAAAATCGCAATAAGCGATTATTGATTGCTTTGCGCAAAAGTTATAGCGTTTACAAAATAGGGATAGTTTTATGGCATTTCTATTAATAATTTTTTTTTTTTATACTAGTAATGGCGGCGATCAGCGATTTTTTTTTTTTTTTTTGTGACTGCGACATTGTGGCGGACACGTCGGACATTTTTGACACATTTTTGGGACCATTGTCATTTATACAGTAATCACCGTGATGCAGTGATTCCTGTGTAAATGACACTGACAGGGAAAAGGTTAACCAGTGGGTGGCAGTGTATGGGGTTAAGTGTTCCTAGGGGTGTGTTACTAACTGTGGGGGGGGGGTTGGGCTTTAATTTAGTGAACACTGATCTCTGCTCCAATCACATGGAGCAGAGATCAGCGTCACTAGTTGCTAGGCAGAATGGAGAAATGCTGTTTACAACGGCATTTCTTCATTCGGCCACTCCGTGAGACGAACGCGGGTATGCCCGCGGCGATCGAGTACGCGGGTCCCGCGACCGGACTCACGGGGGTCCCGACCAGCGGTGCGCTCCCGATGGCAGGGCGGCAAATTTAAAGGGACGTACAGGTACGCCCATTTGCCTGCCCGTGCCATTCTGCCGACGTACATCGGCGTGCGCTGGTCGGCAAGTGGTTAAATTGTGGCAGGTGTGTACTGACTCCTATTTAAAGTGGAAGTAAACCCATCGATTTAAACAGTTAAAAAAAAATAATAAAAAAAAATAAGGCATGCCGGGAATGCTAACTGCACCTTGGCTGTGCTCTCAGCCAAACTATCAAACCATCCAATGGCTGGTGTCATAACGAATCACATGTGCAGCACCATAGCAGTTGAAGATTAAACAGAGGAAAAGATGGCAGCTTCCTTGGCTGAAAACGATAGGGGAGTTTACTTCCACTTTAACATGAATTTGAATGTGATTTCTTAATTCTGAACACAGCTACATCCCCAGTTATAAGAGGGTGTACACACTTTGTGTGTGTGTGTGTGTGTGTGTGGGTGTGTGTGTGTGTATATGTATATGTATATGTATGTATATGTGTATATATATATATATATATATATATATATATATATATATATATATATATATATATATATATATATATATATATACTCAAATTGTTTTTATTCTTCTATTTTTCTTTATAAACGCACATAAAACATTATAAAATATCCCCAACAAAATACCACTCGCTTAAAGCAAAAAAACACACAAGAGAAAACAAACATATATCTCCATACTATATTTCAAACATTACTTAGTCCCATTCACCACATTACTGCCATAGATACTGCATGTTTTCTTATTTGGTTATTTCCTTCCAAAGTTCTGTCTCAAAATTAACTTTCCATATTGTCGTTAACCACTTCGATACAGGGCACTTTTGCCCCCTTCCTTCCCAGCCCAATTTTCAGCTTTCATCGCTCTAGCGCTTTCAGTGACAATTGCACGGTCATGCTACACTGTACCCAAATGAAATTTTTATCATTTTGTTCGCACAAATAGAGCTTTATTTTGGTGTTATTTATTCACGACTCCGTTTTTTATTTTTTGCGATATAAGCGCAAAAATGCGGAAATTTGGAAAAAAAACTATTTTCTTTTTTCTATTTTAAAAGAAATCCAATAAAATCAAATTTTGTCATAAATTTAAGCCAAAATTTATTCTGCTACATGATTTTGGTAAAAAAAATTCCGTTAAGTGTATAATAATTGGTTTGTGTGATCACGGACATATGTACGCAAATGATCATGTACATATGTGTGCAGGTGATCACGTGTATATATGTGTGCAGATAATCATTGGAACATGTGATTTTAGTGGGACATATGTGGGGGACATGTTTTTATTAGGGACATGTGTTTTTATTATTTGGGGACATGTATGTTTTGGGGACATGTGTGTTATGGGGACATATGTGGGGACTGTGTTTACACTGTGTGGTGTGTTGTGTATTACACTAGACTGGTGATCAGTGAGTAAAAAGCTGTAAAAAAACAGCTCATACTCACTGATCATTAGCCGGCTGCAGCGTTCTGCTCTCCTCTCCTCAGCGATGACTTCTGTGTGAGGAGAGGAGGAGCCGATTGCCTAGCAACTGACTGTTTGTTTACATCACATGACGGTCGTGATTGGACACGGCCGTCATGTGATCAGGAGGGCCAATCAGAGAGCCCTCCTGCCGATCTGAGATGCGCCGTGTGCCGGGTGACACGGACGCATCGGGATCGCGCCGCTGCACGGGCACGCGCGCGCGATCCCGCTCCTTCTGATGGACGTTCCTGAACGTCCTATCAGAAGTAGACAGCTCCCACCCGGCCGTATATGTGCATTAGTCGGGTGGGAAGTGGTTAATATACTCAGCTGATTTCTTAGACAAGTTAGAGACTAACCATCATTGCCATATTTTTACAAATTTGTTAGGGCAACTCCTATGTTTATATGACCGTTCCCGTCGTCTTAAATTAAGATTAGTTGCTATGATCCATTGATCTATCGTTGGCGGGTAGTTTGTTATCCATTTTTGTAATATGAGTTTGCAAGCCATATACATAGTTCTCATCCACATCACTTCCGTTTCATCTGGGATGGTATCTTCCGGTATAATCCCTAGCAATGTGATTTTTGGGTCAAACTGGATTTGTGTAAAACACAGGGAGCCTAAAGTAGCAGTAGTGATATAATTTTGGGTATCGCCACAGCATATGTATAAGTGTGCCTATGCCAGAAGTACATCTTGGACAATTTGGTGTATTTCCTTTACCCCAAGAGTACAGTTTTAGAGGAGTATAATAGACTCTCCTTCTTTTTATTTATTTTTTTTTTTTTTTTTTTTTTTTTTTCCTTTTTATATATTTTTACCTCCCCCAAAAAGATTTCAGTTTGATTTTCAATTGAGTTTTACACTTTCTCTAGGTGACATTAAAGGTGGAAAACGTTCTGAAATGATTTCTCTGTCTCATTTTTTTTTTTTTTTACATCACAGAAACCTGACATTTTAACGGGTGTGTAGACTTTTATTATTTTTTTTTTATCCAATGTAAGTCAAACCAAAGTAGTGCAAGAACCTTTTTCAAAGTTGGACCGACTTGTGTCGGACCAGTTAAGACTGCTCTCATAGGGAACTATTGATTTATACACGTCATGCGACATGTGCTATCAAAGTCGGAGTGTTTGTCGCACCAGTTTGAACCTGGCCTGAATGTTCTAGAAAAACTTTTTAGCTCTGTATTTTTCTTTTTAAAAATTCTGGACTGTTTGATAGAATGACAACTCTCTACACTGTATTTCATGTCAAATTTATTGCTAAGGATTTTTCTCATTTGTTTTCCTTGTATTGGTACTCAGTTCTGTTTCCTTTAGCATGTTTATAATTTGTTTCCCTTTTTTTATTCCCTCTCTTTAGGGCTTGAAAAGGCTAATGACAATTTGCCAGAAGTATTTTTCCACTGACCCCTCAAAGTGTGTGGAATACAACGCGTGTTAGAGACATTTTACCGTTCTAGCCACGTATTGTTCTCAAATTCAGCAATTGCCTAAGCAGCCTTGATGGATGGATTTCTGTTTTATAGAGATACCTCCTATCTTATATTTTCATTCAGTATACCTCCTATTTTGCATCTTCATTCAGTAACGCACCATAATGTTATACAATCATTTCTATAATAACAATTATTTCTTGTATTTGCTTTTACTTTGTGAAGGTTGTGTATACAATAAACACATTTTCAACTCAATTATTATTGGTTAGACTGAAGAATGGTGGTTTATTATGCATTACTTTATTGACATTGTACATCTTTCAGAATGCCTTTCATTACATGACAGGGGAACGATATTCCAAAATGCCACATACAGAGTTTTTGTCAGGACACACATTATATAGAGTATATCTGGACCTAAGGACTAACTTTTCCTATATTTCAGATTTAAAGTCTTTAGATGTGGTTGCATACGTTTAGTGAAATCGTGTGTACTTGTTAATTCCAAGGGACTGAAGCCTTTGAGCTTTTGGTATCCTAGGATAGGAACCATGTTATTGGCAAATCCACTAGGTGAAGATAAAGGAAAAGAATACAGCCACCACGTTACAAGTTAAAGCATATCAAATATTTATTCTGGGGCTTAGTGTTAAGTCAAAGTCCTACTTTTCTTTTTCATACATCATGGGACACAGAGTCAGGCTAATATTCATTCGCTGCTGAATTATCATTCATCAGGTGAATGGACACTGGTGTAGACCAAAAGTCCTCAGACAGGAAGTGATCCTATATATAACCCTTCCCATACAGGAGGTACTTTAGTTTTTTACCAGTGTCTGCAAGGTGGATGGCACGGCTTGTTTGAGCTCTCTGAGCTAAAGGTCTCTAGTCCCACAAATGGTTCAAAAATTAATCAAGGGATTGACCGATTGGATCCATTTGACACAGGCTTCTATGCTTTGATAAATGGTACACGAGCCTTGCAAAGAAGACTCAAGATCCTGTGAGGTTTTGACTGGACACTACAGCGCTAAGGCATTTCCTGCAGGGTGGATAATGACAAAACTCTGGATAGCCTCACTCCAATGCTAAAACGATGCTTTATTAAAATAATATTTAGGACATAGCAAATGACATCACAGCGAAAGGCTAGTGCTTACTCATAGATGGTTAACATGGTGGCAGACAACAAATGAATATATATATCAGGTGGACAGGCACCAGGTGATGTTTCTTTTGTTTGATTCATCGCCTGGCCCTGCCCACTGTCATATTGCAACACTATATATTCATTTGTTGTCTGCCGCCATGTTAACCAGCTATGAGTAAGCACTAGCCTTAGTGCGAAACGCGTCATCTGTTAGCATCTTTCGCTGTGATGTCATTTGCTGTGTCCTAAACATTATTTGAATAAAGCATCGTTTTAGCATTGAAGTGCGGCCGTCCAGAGTTCTGTCATTATCCACATTATCTGCATGCTGTGGCTCGCACCCGGATCCCTTCACCTGGAGCAATTATCTGAGTTCCCAGGACCTACCTTTGAGTGGTGGTGTATATCTAATTTCCTGCAGGGTGCTGTACAGGTCCAATGGAGTGGACCCTAAACACAAATACAGTCACGCCCTTTCGCCAGCACCCCGCGTGCATGCGCACACATGCACAGAATGTCCTGGTGCACACCCAGCTTATTTAAGCAGTGTAGGCCAAGCATGTGGTGCTTCCAGAAGGCAGCTGTGGGACACAGAGCAGGCTCCGAACAGACACTTGCAGTGGTTCATTTTTCCTTACCTGGGTCATGTGAGTCACCAGGTGTTGCTTGGCAGGCTAAAGGTGCTTAGCAGGATTGTTGCATAGGGGCTTGGTGAGCCCTATTACAGGGTCTCCCTTCTGAGGTGTTTTAATACTACACCCAAGTACTCTTTTTTTTTTTTTTTTTTTTTTGGCTATTAAATGTCTTCCAAAAAGAGTAGTGGGACTAATGCCCAGGGAAGGGCACACCTATGTCGTCAGTTCCTGATGAACCTAGTCTTATCCCTAGTGTTGTATCCCCTGAAGGGCCAGCGGCTTTGGGGTAATCTGAGCCGTTGCACCTATTTGGTATTGTGCCTACAGTCAACACTGCTGCTTCACCCTTTATCACTAATGATGAACTGTCCTCAGCCCTAGCCTGGTTAGAGCATAGGATTGCCGGCATGATTGGCTCCATGCCGCAGGGTGACGGGAAGTGTGACAGATCCCCCTCCACAGAGCCTCCTAGTCTGGAGCAGGAATGGGTTGAGGATGGGAAGACCTTAAAGCTCAGGATTTGTGGAGTGCCTGGCTGATGATTCTGTTTCCGAGCAATCTGGACATAATATCCAGTCAATGTCTGCCTCTCAGTCGCAGAGGCTTTTGATCCTGACGCTGATCGAAATTTTTTAAGTTTCCACTTGCAGAGGTGACTGAGCCCCCTTGGTCCTCTTTGGGATCTATGAGGCCTTTTCAGGTCTCACAGATTTTCCCTGTACACCCCCGGTTGGAACAGGCGGTGTACGCTGATTAGGAACATCCTGACAGGACTTTTTGTTCCTCCTAAAAGGTTTTCCCTTTCATATCCCGTGGATGAAAAGTTTGTGAAAAAATGGAGCATGCCAGCCGTAGATGCAGCAGTCTCTTCCTTAAACAAGAACTTAACTTGTCCGGTAGATAACGCACAGGGCTTGAAAGGCCCCGTTGACAAGAAATTGGAGTCATTATTGAAGGCTTCATTTTCTTTGGCCAGGTCAGCTATTCAGCTGTAAAGGATCAGGTCAAACGGCCTGAAAGGCCTAACCAGGAGGATGATCTGCCTGAAAGTAAGACAGATATTCCTAGAGCGCTGTGTTTTGATGTTTGCTGGCCAAAGATCAGAGCACTTTTTGCGATTCGGCACTGCATCGCTTTAAGTGACAAGTGCGACATGGCTCCCAAACAAAATTCTTTCATTTTTTTTTTTTTCCCACAAATAGAGCTTTCTTTTGGTGGTATTTGCTCACCCCTGCTGTTTTTATTTTTTGCGCTGTAAACAAAAAAAAGCACATCACTTTTGAAAAAAACAAATTTTTTACATTTTGCTATAATAAAAATCCCCCAAAAATTATATATACAGTGACTACAAGTAGTATTCAACCCCCTGCAGATTTTGCAAGTTTGATAAGATGCAAATAAGTTAGAGCCTTCAAACTTTAAACAAGAGCAGGATTTATTAACAGATGCATAAATCTTACAAACCAAAAAGTTATGTTGCTCAGTTAAATTTTAAACATAAAAGTGTGGGTCAATTATTATTCAACCCCTAGGTTTAATATTTTGTGGAATAACCCTTGTTTGCAATTACAGCTAATAATCGTCTTTTATAAGACCTGATCAGGCCGGCACAGGTCTCTGGAGTTATCTTGGCCCACTCCTCCATGCAGATCTTCTCCAAGTTATCTAGGTTCTTTGGGTGTCTCATGTGGACTTTAATCTTGAGCTCCTTCCACAAGTTTTCTATTGGGTTAAGGTCAGGAGACTGACTAGGCCACTGCAACACCTTGATTTTTTCCCTCTTGAACCAGGCCTTGGTTTTCTTGGCTGTGTGCTTTGGGTCGTTGTCTTGTTGGAAGATGAAATGACGACCCATCTTAAGGTCCTTGATGGAGGAGCGGAGGTTCTTGGCCAAAATCTCCAGGTAGGCCGTGCTATCCATCTTCCCATGGATGCGGACCAGATGGCCAGGCCCCTTGGCTGAGAAGCAGCCCCACAGCATGATGCTGCCACCACCATGCTTGACTGTAGGGATGGTATTCTTTGGGTCGTATGCAGTGCCATCCAGTCTCCAAACGTCACGTGTGTGGTTGGCACCAAAGATCTCGATCTTGGTCTCATCAGACCAGAGAACCTTAAACCAGTCTGTCTCAGAGTCCTCCAAGTGATCATGAGCAAACTGTAGATGAGCCTTGACATGACGCTTTGAAAGTAAAGGTACCTTACGGGCTCGTCTGGAACGGAGACCATTGCGGTGGAGTACGTTACTTATGGTATTGACTGAAATCAATGTCCCCACTGCCATGAGATCTTCCCGGAGCTCCTTCCTTGTTGTCCTTGGGTTAGCCTTGACTCTTCGGACAAGCCTGGCCTTGGCACGGGAGGAAACTTTCAAAGGCTGTCCAGCCCGTGGAAGGCTAACAGTAGTTCCATAAGCCTTCCACTTCCGGATGATGCTCCCAACAGTGGAGACAGGTAGGCCCAACTCCTTGGAAAGGGTTTTGTACCCCTTGCCAGCCTTGTGACCCTCCACGATCTTGTCTCTGATGGCCTTGGAATGCTCCTTTTGTCTTTCCCATGTTGACCATGTATGAGTGCTGTTCACAAGTTTGGGGAGGGTCTTAAATAGTCAGAAAAGGCTGGAAAAACAGATAATTAATCCAAACATGTGAAGCTCGTTGTTCTTTGTGCCTGAACTACTTCTTAATACTTTAGAGGAACCAAACAGAATTCTGTTGAATTGAGGGGTTGAATAATAATTGACCCTCTGAATAAACTTTTCACTATTTAAAAAAAAATTAAACAAAGAAATAACATTCTTTTTTGCTGCAGTGCATTTCACACTTCCAGGCTGATCTACAGTCCAAATGTCACAATGCCAAGTTAATTCCGAATGTGTAAACCTGCTAAATCTGCAGGGGGTTGAATACTACTTGTAGGCACTGTATGTATATATGTATATATATATATATATATATATATATATATATAAAAAAGTTTTTTCCTCAGTTTAGGCCCAATACGTATTCTACATATTTTTGCTAAAAAAAAAAAAAAAATCACAGTAGGTGTTTATTGATTGGTTTGCGCAAAAGTTAGTGTTTACAAAATAGGATAGTTTTTATGGGATTTTTATTAATAATTTATTTATTTTTAGTGACTGCGACATTATGGTGGACACATCAGACATTTTTGACACATTTTTGGGACCATTATAATTTTATACAGCAATCGATGCTATACAAATGCACTGATTCCTGTGTAAATGACACTGGCATTGAAGAGGTTAACCACTAGGGGGCAGTGTAGGGGTTAAGTATGTCCTGGGGAATGATTCTATCTGTGGGGGGCTACATCTTACACGTCACTGATCTCTCCTGCCGATCACAAGGAGCAGAGATCAGTGACACTGTCACTAGGCAGAACGGGGAGATGTTTCTTTACATTAGCATCTCCCCTCTCCATGAGGTGATCGCGGGGTATCCTCGCGGACATAGAGTCCGCGCGACCCGACCCGTGGAGGTCCGGACGGTGTTGTGCACGCGATGGCACGGCGGAAAATTTAAAGGGACGTACAGGTATGCCCATTTGCCCAGCAGTGCCATTCTGCCAACATACATCGGCGTATGCCAGTCGGGAACCGGTTAAAGGATTCAATACAGCAGGTTTCTCGTCTGGCTCTCTTGTCTGTACATATGCGCAGACTTTTATGGCTTAAGAACTGGTTTCCTTGTAAAGTTATTGGCAGTTTTCCCATTTCATTACGAACGTTTATTCAGTGATCATTTGGACAAATATATCCAAAATGTTTCCAGTGAAGAAAAGCACCAGACGTCCCTCATTTAAAACCCCAGGTACTGCTTCCTCAAATGTCTCGGTGTCAGGGCGGTTCTGCCGCCAGCAGGGTGCTAGGGGCAAGGCCAGGTAAAAAAAAAAGCCCTGGGGCCAAAATTCTTCAAAAACCAGGACCAAGCCCTCCATTTGAGGGGACGCCCCTACTCCATTAGGTGGGGGGAAGGCTGTTGCACTTTGTGTACATTTGGAAAACAACAATTCAGGATGAGTGGGCCGCCTCAATTATATCTCGTGGTTACAAGCTGGAGTTGCGGGGGTTTCCCTCTCTGAGGTTTCTAAGATCCAGCGTTCCCCCGGATCCTCCAAAAAGAAACTTATTGCTTCAGCCACTAAATTATCTAATGCATCAAGGAGTGAATGTAGAGGTTTCTGTATTTGAAAGGGGCACAGGGTTTTACTCAAACCTGTTTACGGTTCAGAAACCAAACGGGACAGGTCCCTGAACAAGTATCTATTAATACAGTCCTTGCGAATGGAGTCTGTCCGCTCACTAGTAATCTCACTCCAGAGGGGAGACTTTCTAGCCTCCATCGATATAAAAGATGTGTATTTATACGTACCTATCTTTCGGCTTCATCGGAGGTTCCTACATTTTGCAGTAGAGGAACGTCATTTTCAGTTTTTGGCTCTACCCTTCGGGCTTGCTACAGCTCCCTGGGTGTTCACAAAAGTCCTAGCACCAATACTGGATCTTTTAAGGGCCCAAGGGATCCTGGTGCTCGGGTATCTGGACACCCACCTGCTCAGAGATCACTCAGTACAGGCTCTAGAACAGAGCATATTATACGCAGTGCGGTATTTGAAAAGCTTAGGCTGGATCATAAATACCAAAAAGTCAGCCTTGAGACCAGCTCAACGTCTAAAGTACTTAGATCTGATCCTAAACAGAGTCCAAGCAAGAGTATTCTTGCCACCCGTAAGGATCTGCGCCCTGAAGGATCAGGTGCGTCAGCTAAGGGGCACCAAGACAACCCTCTATTTGGCTCTCTATGAGTTTTCTAGGGAGGATGGTATTCTTCAAGGCAGTGCCCTATGCCCAGTTCCATTCCAGCCCCTTACAACAAGACATCTTGTTGGCTTGGAACAAAGAAAAGCCCTGGATTATCCAATGTGCTTATCTCCTCAGGCATGCTTAAGCCTAAACTGGTGGCTGCATGATCGGAACCTGCAAAAGGGAAAATCCTTTCTCCAGGTAACTTGGAGAGTACTGACTACAGGTGCCAGTCTCTCAGGCTGGGGAGCGACCATAGACAGGCTCACAGCTCAGGGGAAATGGTCAGGGACAGACCAGACCCTGCCCATCAATTACGGGCAGTACATCTGGCCCTACAGTCCTGGACGGTGGCGCTTCAGGACTGCCCCAGCAGGGTTCAGTCCAACAATGCCATGGCAGTGGCTTATATAAACCACCAAGACTGTACTAGGAGTCATTTCAGCTCTGAAGAAGGTGAACTACATACTAGCCTGGGCAGAGGGACAG
The DNA here is from genome assembly GCF_037356315.1 of Lithobates pipiens. NCBI lineage: Eukaryota > Metazoa > Chordata > Amphibia > Anura > Ranidae > Lithobates > Lithobates pipiens. The sequence continues at coordinate 158,584,262 of NW_027507903.1, forward strand.
GTGCCAGTTATATCGGCAGTCCATATCGTGGGAATAGAGAACTGGATGGCCAATTATCTCAGCCGCTAGCAGATCTGCCCAGGGGAATGGTCCCTACACCCAGAGATGTTCCAGGAAATTTGCCAATGTTGGGAATGGCCAGAGGTCAACCTACTGGCATCTAGGTTCAACAAGCTACAGCAGTTTGTTTCAAACAAGAGATCCTATGGCAATTGGAGCAGATGCTCTGATAGTTCCATGGAGCCAGTACTCCCTGGTTTATACTTTCCCTCTGATCCCTCTCCTTCCACATTTGTTATGCAGGATTCGGAGAAAAGGGGGGTTCCAGTCATTCTGGTGGCACCAGCCTGGCCCAGAAGGCTCTGGTTCCCGGAGAATGTGAGACTGACAATAGACAGGCCATGGACACTTCCAGGTCGGCACGATCTACCATCTCAAAGTCCTATATTCCACCCCAATTTACAGTCTCTAAATTTGACGGCATGGCTATTGAAGCCAGGGTGTTAAAGGACCGTGGTGTCTACTCTAGTGAATGCCAGAAAAGTTGTTACTAGGAAGATTTATCATAAGGTCTGGAAGACATATATTGCTTGGTGTGAAACCATAAAATGGCATCCTCAGAAATACGTGATTGGGAGAATTCTATCTTTTCTACAGTCAGCTGTGGAAATCTGGCTTTAGAGTACAATCAGAGGTCAAGTTTCAGCCCTATCATTTTTCTTCCAAAGGCCTTTAACCTCCCATTGACTGATACTAACCTTTTATGCAAGGGGCAACTCTCTTGCTTACCCCCCATTTAGGTCCTTGGGACTTGAACTTGGTGCTGTCTGTGTTACAGAAACAACCATTTGAACTTAATAAGGAAATTCCATTAGACTTGCTGTCACGCAAGCTAGCCTTCCTGATGGCTATCACCTTGGCTGGAAGGGTGTCTGAGTTGACGGCCCTTTCAGGCAGGGAACCGTACTTGATCCTTCACCATGACACAGTCGTGTTTCGACCTGTTCCATCCTTTTTGCCAAAAGTGGTGTCGGCCTTTCATTTAAAATCAGGACATTATCTTGCCTTCTTTTTTTCTCTCAGCCTCGTTCATTTTGTTTTACCAAAAGGACCCAAGAAGGGGCAGGCAGCTTCCAAAGCTTCGATTGCCAATTGGGTCAGTCAATTGCTCATTCAGGCCTTTGGTCTGAAACATAAAGCTCCTCCCTTTAGGGAGAGCTCGTTCTACGAGGGGTGTAGGAACCTCCTGAGCTTTTTGCCATCAGGTGTCTCTGGCTCAGATTTGTAAGTCTGCTACCTGGTCTTCAATGCATACGTTCACAAAATGTTATCAAGTGGAAGTTCGAGCAGCTGAGGATTCGGCATTCGCCCACAGTGGACTGCGGGCTGCCGTGGAAGTTCTGATGGCTATTGTTTGGCATGGTGTCTCCCTCCCCACAAATTGCACTGGGACATCCCAGCAGGTAATGAATATTAGCCTGACTCTGTCCAATGATGTATGAAAAAAACAAAACAGGATTTTTCCGTCATACTTGTAAAATCCTTTTCTTTGAGTGCATTATGGACACTGGTAGACCAAAAGTCTTCAGACAGGAAGTGATCCTCTATATAACCCCTCCCATACAGGAAGTACTTTAGTTTTGTAGCAAACACTAAATCCTCAAAGTAGGGAGGGATCTCTGTGTTCCACGATGTATTCAAAGAAAAGGATTTTACAGGTATGACAAAAAATCCTATTTTTTTAATGTTGGATGGAGTAGGGAAGTGTTAAAACCACTATCAAAATGTTTTTTTTTGCTGTCTGTGTCTAGCTGGGGATATTCACCTGCATTTCCTGGTATGAAATATCTCCAAAACAAATGGAATTTCCAGTTTTAAGAGTTAATGCAGGAACAGATATTTCAAGTAAAAGATATATTCTACCCTCTAGCTCTGATCACAATTCAAAGTTTATGGATTGACGGTGGTCAATTTGTAAAAAAAAAAAAAGAGGGTAATCATAGCAGAACACCGACAAAAAGAAAAACTTGATCGGGTCCAACCCCTTTCCTCCTTTTAAAACAAAAGAAAGGCCTTTTACATACACTAAGCTCATTCCAGTTTTGAAAGGCTTGGTCCTTGGTTCATACTGTATCCAAATTCTACTAGGTTTACGTCCAAATTTCAGCAGATGCAGCTTGCAGCTGTAAGGTTCTTGCAGCAGCATCCGGCGTTGGGTCCATTGATGTTTATGATTGAGCCAATTGGCACAGTTGTGTTTGCTTTTGTTGTTGCTCAACCTGCATATTCTAAAGCCTATGTCTTGGAGTATAGTGCAGGACACCCTCCGCACTTTGTTGCTAGGCATTGCTTGCTAAAAACTGAGGTTTCCGAGTGGGGTTGAGTTATAGACCTATGTCCAGGAAAGCTTTGCCAGTGTCTTAAACACCAGATTTTTTTTTTTTTTGATTTTCTCTATAATAAACCTTTAGGCAATTTCAATGGAAATGGCTTCTGCCTTATTTGTGCATTTAGGATGGAAGTAATGGCATATGAATACATTCCCTGGAATTCGTAAAGACTGACCGATTTTGAGTGTATCCCTCCTGTTCTAAAAGTGGAACAGCATGTGCCAAATTCATGTACCAATCTAGAACTTGTACCTGAATTCAGCACATGTTGCTCCACTTTTAGAATGCATGTGAAACACTTTGGCATAATCTGTCTGCGCCAGTTTCTCTCATTGTGCACCAAAAGAGAGTTGGTCGTAATAATTTTTTCATAAGATACATACTATTTGTATTTTATTTTGAATATGGCACATTCATTGCGCCAACATGCAAAGGTGGAACATTTTAGAACCACCTGAATTTAGTCGCTGCTGAACCAAAAGTGTTGCAGATGCTTCATGAATTTTGCACAATACATTAACAAGAGGGATTGAGACCAAAAAAAGTAGCATAGCAATTTTTATTTTTTATTCCCCTTTTCTGTTTTGAAAAGGCTTTGCTGTAATACGATTAACTAAAGTGTTTGCATATATACAACCTTACATGTGTGCACAGCTTACCCACATTAACAAACTATTTTTTTAGAATTTGCACGTTTCAAGAAATATTTGGTGCTGTAATATAGACTTTCAACTTTTAAAGAAACGGCAAGAAAAGTATTTTAGAGTTAATGTTCACTGGCAGAAATGAATGGAGGAAGGTATTTATCAGTAACGTGAAAATTATTGCTATTTGGTTGGAATTTTATATATATATATATATATATATATGTATATATATATATATATATGTATATATATGTAATATAATATTTTTTTTTTTTTACTGTTCTATAATATGACCTCCATTATTTCCTTTGTATACCCCTCCCCATTTTGTACTTATCCTTGCTCTCCCACCACCCCTTCCTCCTACAGCTGTCTAAATTACCTGACACTTCAGAGTATGAAGGAACGTGACCTCCTCCCCATAGTGCTCGAGTTTAGTAGCCAATAGTTAATTAGATCTAGCGCTGATAGGGTGAGTGACCTGCATGGACAAGGTGGCAATGTCCCTTTAGGCTGGGTTCAAGCTATTGCCAATTCCCAATAACAGGAGATTTTGACCGTCTCTCTATGGAGCCAGTTCACATATCTCCGGACCTCTTCTGTGAGTCGCATGGGAAGATAGTGTGAACCCAGCCTTAAAGTATATGTTGGCAAAAATGTTCAGAATGCAGTTGTATCATGTAACTGTCAGGGTTGGGCTCTCAGAAGCTCCTTTCTCTGTGCTCAGACTGCTCAGCTGTTGGATAATTGTCAGCACTCATCATTCCACAGTGGCTCACCTGGTGGTCATTTCCTGGTTGTCGGTCCCGCCTACAGCCAGTCCCTTCTTGCTATTTAACCACTTCTTGACTGCCGATGTCGAAATACGGCGACACAATGGCACTCCTGCATGAATTGCCGTAGCTGTATGGTGGGTGCTTTGAGGTGTACAGGACGTGCGCATGCCTGCTGTGTGATGGAGGAGCCAATGCGCGTGCCCGGCAGCCACGATTTCTCCTGAGCAGGGCAGAACTGAGATCTGTCAATGTAAACCGATGGATCTCCGTTCTGTCAGGGTTGAGAAGACTGATCTGCTCTTGCTACTGCTTAGGAACAATGGTCGGTCCCCTCCCCCAGTCTATCCCATCCCCCCCACAGTTAGAAACACATTTAACCCCTAGATCGCTCCCTAGTATTAACCCCCTCCCTGCCAGTGACATTTACACTGTAATCAGTGGCTATTTGTATTACTAATCACTGTATAAATGTCAATGGTCCCAAAATAATGTCAAAAGTGTCCGATCTGTCTGCTGCAATGTTGCAGTCCTGATAAAAATCGCAGATCGCCGCCACTACTAAAAAAATAACACAAAAAATCCCATAAATCTATCCCCTATTTTGTAGACTCTAACTTTTGTGCAAACCAATTAATATACACTTATTGTGATTTATTTATTTATTTTTCCTGTGAAAGACCGGCTGACGTATTTTTTTGGTTTCTGATCCTGTTCTTCTGCCTCCAACTATCTCTGGTTTCCTGATTACTGGCTTGTCTGACTATCCACTTTGGCTTCCGATCTCTGGCTTATGTTTTTACTAAGTTTTACTTATCTTTAGCATTTTTACCATTACATTAAAAGGTTATTTTTACTGTATTTTTTGTCTCAGTCTGATTCATGCTTCCTGATAGTAGGCGAAGGCCATGATTTCAAAAGATGCAGGCAATCCACCTAGTGGTAAGATTTTTTCCAGATTGAATGAGCAGGACCGCCACATGGATCAGTTTGCCATCGTTAGACGCTACTGATTCGTACTGCTCACCTGGGTCCTCCCACTGTGGCTGTTCTGGTACAACCAGTGTTGCAGGCCATCCCTGCTGCTGCTCCAGTCTCTGTGCAGGCACCCGCCTTGAATATTACTGATGTAAGAGGTATGTCTGGTTCTGCCCTGCTTCCCCAGCTTTTGGGGGTGATCCAGTTCAATGCAGAATGTTTCTCACCAGGTTGGAATATATTTTGAGATGCTGCCCCAGGCATTCCCCATGGACAGATGGTAAAGTAGGCTTTGTTATTTCTTTGCTTTCTGATATAGCCTTGGCCTGGGCAAACCCTCTATGGGTGATGCAAAAACCCATTGTCCGGAGTTTCCCTGAGTTTGTGGCATCCTTTAAAAGGGTATTTGATGTTCCCGCTCGCTCCACTTCTGCTGCCAATGACCTCATGTCCATCAAGCAGAGTATGAGAACTGTTGTCGATTACGCCATTAAATTCCGTAATCTGGCAGCAGAGGTTGCATGGAACAATGAGGCCCTTGTGGCTGCTTTTTCTCATGGCCTTTCGGATAACATTAAAGATGAGATAGCAGTCCGAGACATACCTACGGATCTAGAGAAGTCAATCATGTTGGTCATTATCATTGACTCCAGACTCCAAGAGAGACTTTCCTTTAAGGAGCGCTTACGGGAGCCTCCTGTATGTACGTTTGGCTCCGAGCTTTACAGTCCCACCCTTGCCTCCCATGCCTCCTGGTACCGAGTCCCCCAGTAAAGTAGAACCCATGCAGTTGGGCTTCACGTGTCTGTCTGCGGAGGAGAGGGCCTTTAGAAGGAAGGTGAGATGTAACTTTATTGTGGCCAGGCAGGGCACTTTTTGAAGTCTTGTCCTACCCATCTGGGAAATGACCACACCTGAGGTCCTGTAGGGGACAGACCTTAGGTGACGTTATTACATCCCCGGCTATCCTGAAGGATAAGCCTCTAGTCTTGGTTACCCTTTCTTGGTCTGAGTCTTCCATCGATACACAAGTTCTAATCGACTCTGGGGCTGCAGGCCTGTTCATAGATAGTGCCTTTGTGTCTAAGCACTCAATTGCACTGCAGCTTCATGCTACTCCACTTGCCATTAAGGCTATTGATGGGAGACCTTTGCATCCTTCCCATGTGACTCATGAGACTGCTCTGTTGACCATGGCCATAGGGGAATTTCACCATAAGATAATTCAATTTCAAGTAATTTCCTCACCTCATTACCCGGTGGTCATTGGTTATCCCTGGTTACAGAGGCACAATCCCTCTGTTGATTGGCATCATGCTGAGGTCCTTTCTTTGTTGCCACAATGCAGGAAAACATGTTTTCAGAAAGTGGTAAAGTTCCTGCGCACATCTTCACTCTCTTCTTTGCCAGAGGAGTATTGCAAATTTGAGCATCCTACCTTCAATCTGGTGCTATGCCTCCCCGTGGCCGTTTCTACCCTTTGTCGGTTTTCGGAGGATAGAGCCCTGGGGGACTATGTTGCCGATTCACTTTCTCAAGGGTTCATCCGCAAATCCTCGTCTCCTGATGGTGTGAAAAAGAAGAGTGGTGAACTGAGATCTTGTATCAATTCTATAGGGGTCTCACTCGTATCATGATTAAGAACCGCTTATTTGATTCCACTGATTACGGAATTATTTGACCGCCTCAAGTGAGCAACGGTTTTCACTAAGCTCGATTTGAGAGAGGCATACTATCTCGTGTGGATCAAGGAGGGTGACAAATGGAATACTGCATTTAATACTAGGACCGGACATTACAAATACCTTGTAATGCGGCTTGGTCTCTGCAACGCTCCTGCAGTTTTTCAGGAATTCATCAACGATGTCCACCGAGATATGTTGCAGCAATGTGTGGTGGTTTATCTCGACAATATTCTCATATATTCAAAATCCCTATAGAGCCACCACACAGATCTCTCCCTTGTGCTACAGAGGTTGAGAGATAATAACCTGTATTGTCATTTGAAGTGTGAGTTCCATCGTTGAACAGGTGACATTTTTGGGTTATGTCATTTCTACTGCTAGTTTTTCAATGGACCCTGAGAAACTATCTGCAGTTCCAAAGTGGCCCCCGACCCTACATTACCCTTCATTTTTTAGGCTGATGCTTCTGAGATTGGAGTGGGTGCCCTCCTATCTTAACGCTGTACCTCTGAGTGTGCTATGCTTGTGGCTACTTCTACAAGAAAGTGTCTCCTGTGGAATGCAATAACGAAATTGGGGACAGAGAATTGCTAGCTATCGTTTTAGCTATCAAAGGATGGTGGCATCTCCTTGAGGGTACCACTGTCCCGTTCCTCATTTTGACGAAACATAAAAATCTCACGTTCTTGTTTGAGGCAAAACTCTTATCTCCCAGAAGGGCTTGTTGGGCTCTTTTTCTGTCAAGCTTCAATTACATAGTCTCATTCTTATCCGGTACTAAGAATGTAAGGGCTGATGCATTGTCACAACAGTTTTCCTCCTCCTCCAGGATGGAGTCTGTTCCTACTCCTGTGATGCCTCCCGATCGCATTCTAACCACGATTAGCACTAGCCTCACTTAACCTTTGGGTGACAGAATTCTTGCCGTTTAGATCCATTCTCCTCCTGAAAAACCTTGTGACCGCTGCTTTGTCCCTGAGAATCTCCGCACTACTTTGCTCCAGACATACCATTCTCCCAAGGCAGCTGGTCACCCAGGGAAGAATTAAATCATCTGGTCTATTTCTCAACAATTCTGGTGGCCTAGTCTTCGTGCTGATGTTACTGCCTTCGTAGCTTCTTGTTCTGTATGTACTCTGAGTAAAACACCACGACACCTTCCTGTGGGCCTACTATAACCTATACCCAATGGAGAGAAGCCTTGTAACCTCTTGTCTATGGATTTTGTGGAGTTACCCAACTCCCAGTGCAACAGTTATTCTTATGGTGGCTGACCGGTTTGCGAAGATGTTTCATTGTATTCCACTTAGGAAGTTTCCCACATCCAAAGAACTGGCATCCATTTTAGCTTGGGAGATCTTTCGGTTATATGGGCTACCCAAGGTTATCTTGGACAGAGGTAGCCAGTTGTGTCCAGGTTTTGGTTAGCTTTTTGTGCACAGTTGCGAATTCAGCTTTCTTTCTCTTTGGTGTATCACCCGCAGTCCAATGGGGCCCCAGAAAGAGCCAACCAAACCTTGGAGCAGTTCCTATGTTACTATATTTCTGACCACCATAACTGGTCAGATCTCTTACTTTGGGCAAAGTTTGCTCACAATAGTGCCATCAATACCGCTTCCCGATTGTCTCAGTTTATAGTGAAATATAGTTTCCAGCCATCCATGTTGCCTGACACATTTGTTCCTCCAAAAATTCCTGCTTTAGAGGAGCATCTCCGTTCCACTTGGGTGCAGGTCCAAGAGTCCTTGCGAAGTGCCAGTGATAGACGCACACTCCATGCTGACCACCAATGCCTACCTGTGCCTTTGTGCCAAATAAGGACAGAGTCTGGCTGTCATCTCATAACCATAGGGATGAGCTTCGTGTTCGAGTCGAACGTACGTTCGACTCGAACATTGGCTGTTCGTCCGTTCGGCAAAATCCGAACATTTTGGTCCGTTCGCGTCAAATTCGCATGGCGCTCACGGCCCACAATGCACTGCGATGGTGCAGTGCATTGCTGGCTCGTGATTGGCCAAGCATGCACTGTGACCCCGCATGCTTGGCCAATCGCAGCGCCAGCAGCGAGGAGAGCCATGATTGGCCACAGGCAGGATGCCTGTGGCCAATCATAGCTCAGGCTGTGTAGTGCACGCCCCACACTATATAAGGCCGCCATCGCGGCGGCCTCGTGTAGTGTGTTGGCGTCTGAAGCAGTGGGTGTTCTGTGTACCTTCAACACAGTACACACCGATCGTTTTCGGCCGATTTTCTATCTTGCTGTTGTGTAGTGGTTATTGTCTGCGTGCCCTGACCACAGTATACACCGCTATATTCACCTCACCTATATAGCTAGTGATCTATCTTTAATAATAGAGCTTGCAGTCAGTAGTGTTAGGAGATAGTGCGTGCTGTCTGCGTGCTCTGTACCCAGTACATACCGCTATATCCACCTACATAGCTGTTCTCTATTTGAGCCCACTTGCCATCTGCAGGAGTTATTGGACTATTTGGAGTATTCTTCCTTCCTATGGTGGACCTTTTGCTTTTCCATTGGAACATACTTGAGTCCTGCTCCAAAAGGTTTTTTCCTGTCTCGGATGATTCAAGACTGACGTATTTCCTGACCTGAATTTATGATAAAGCGCTCCTTACTGGGGCATCTGGTTAGGGGCCCCTGTTATCCGTCTGGTGGTGGTGCACCTCAATTCGCTTCACGTCAACAAAGGGTCTGAATTTGGATAATCACTTTGGACACGTGGTGTTTTTCCAGTTTAATTCACAAGGACTTTATACTACTGATACATTATTTTATTTTATATGTAATTTTTTACTGTGTTAAATTTTGTTCCCCTTTTTCGAGTGCTGGGATCACGCAGACTCAGTGTTATATGCCAATAGGTTTATGTTTACACTAATGGGTGACAATGCATGTTACTTCATATTTTGCATGTAGTTAATGGATTTTACTTTTGATTTTTAAGTCATATTGAGCACCTTTTTTTCATTGTGGGGTGTTTTATATCCTAATAGGAATATTAGGGATTGCGCAGTTCTCTTTTTTCTTTTTTCAGGAGTTATTGGAAGTTGTGTGTGCCTCCAGCACAGCACAGTATACATCTGTATATACCCCTTTATCTCTGGTGTTCTATAATAAAGGCATCTGCAGAAGTTAGTGGGTGTTGTGTGCCTCCAGCACAATATACACTACCCAATTGCTGTTTTACCCAACTCCCTTCAGGCCATTACCATGTCTGGAAGGCCAGCAAGGAGAGGCAGACAGGCGCGAGCCGATAAAAGAGGGCAAGCAGGCTCTGTGTCTAGAGACAACAGTGCTGGTCGTGGACGCGGTGCATTGTCATCAGCACGTGGCCATGGGACATGCTTGTCCTTCTTTTCGGCAGCTGGACATGTTGAACCACAACATGCCAACGACTTGGTAGAGTGGATGACCAAGCCCTCTTCATCCTCCTCATCCTCTCTCACCCAGTCTCAGGGTAGTAGCAAAGCAGCTGCCAACGCATCGTCTTCCCTCCTCTCAATGTCATCATCAGTGACTCCTTCTCTAGACCCACCACGTCCTCCTGAGGAGTCTCCTGAACTCTTTGAGCACAGTGTTGGGTACATGCTCCAGGAGGATGCCCAGTGTTTTGTGGACTCTGATGATGACACTCAGCTAGAGGAAGGCAGTAGCGTGAGCGCAGAGAGAGGGGATGCTCAAGAAGGACAGCAATCTGGCAGTCATGTTCCACAAGCTGCAGCATACTGCCAGGTTTGCTACAGCGATGAAGAGGGAGGGGATGATGAGGGCACTGACTCCACGTGGGTGCCTGGAAGGAGGGAGGAGGAGGAGGAGGAGGCACATGTCCAATGAGGCAGGATGCCCTCCGGGGGCCAGCTTAGGGGCAGCACACCGACTGAATCACGCCGCAGAGCTCCGCCTGTGCAGAGCGCTGCCTCTGCGCGTTATTCTAAAAGTTCTTTGGTGTGGGCCTTTTTTGAGAGGAGTGCATCAGATCGCACCGCTGCTATTTGCAACATATGTCTCAAGCGTATCTCACGTGGCCAAAACATCAGCCGCTTGGGCACCACATGCTTGACCAGACATATGTTGACCTGCCATGCAGCTCGTTGGCAAGCTTACCTCAAAGACCCACACCAAAGAACAAAGCGGACCTCTCTTTGCTCCTCATCAGCTGGCATCTCCAACCCCACTAGACCTTCAGTCCTCTCTGAAACCTGCTCTGAGAGGAATGAAGGTGTAGAATTAGGTGTGTCACAGCCAAGTGCTTCCGGGAACTCTGCTAGCGGTACACCCACGTCCGATTATAGCAGGCAAATGTCCCTGCCCCAGCTGCTGGACCGGCGGAAGAAGTTCACTCCCAGCCATCCACATGCCCAGCGGTTGAATGCTAGCTTGGCTAAATTGCTAGCACTTCAACTGCTGCCTTTTCAGTTGGTAGACTCGGCCCCCTTCCGTGAGTTTGTACAATGTGCGGTTCCTCAGTGGCAGGTCCCCAAACGCCACTTTTTCTCACGGAAGGCGATTCCGGCTCTCTACCGGCATGTGGAAGGCAATGTCCTTGCCTCGCTGGACAGGGCGGTCAGCGGTAAGGTGCATATTACCGCTGACTCATGGTCCAGCAGGCATGGACAGGGATGTTACCTGTCTTTCACGGCCCATTGGGTCACTCTTCTGGCAGCTGGGAAGGATGCAGGACAAGGTGCAGTAGTGTTGGAGGTTGTTCCGCCACCACGCCTCCAAAATGCTACTATTGGTTGTGACACACCTCTCTCCTCCACCCCCTCCTCTTCTTCTTCCTCCATGGCCTCTTCCAGTGCTCTGTCCTCAGAACCAGCGGTGCTCCGTAGGCGTTCCAGGGGCTACGCAAGTACGCAGGCAAAACGATGCCATGCCGTGCTTGCGCTGGTTTGTTTGGGGGACAGGAGCCACACTGGGGTGGATGTTTTGTCAGCTCTGCAGGGGCAGGCTGAGAGGTGGTTGACGCCAGGCCAGCTTAAGCCAGGAATGGTGGTTTGCGACAATGGCACCAACCTCCTCTCCGCCCTCCGACAGGGACAACTGACCCATGTGCCCTGTGTAGCTCACGTCCTTAACCTGGTGGTGCAGCGGTTCTTGGGCAGGTACCCCGGCTTACAGGATGTCCTGAAGCAGGCCAGGAAAGTCTGTGTGCATTTCCGCCGATCATTTAATGCCTGTGCTCGGCTGGCTGAGCTCCAAAAGGAGTTGAACCTGCCCAAGAACCGCCTTATATGTGACATGCCCACCAGATGGAACTCAGCATTGGCCATGCTGCAGCGGCTGCACACGCAGCAGAGGGCCATCAATGAGTACCTGTGCGACTACGGCACCAGGACAGGGTCAGGGGAGCTTGGTTTTTTCTCACCACGCCAGTGGGGCATGATCAGGGATGCATGCACTGTCCTGTGACCGTTTGAGGAGGCCACAAGGATGGTGAGCAGTGACAGTGCATGCATCAGTGACACTGTACCTCTTGTCCACCTCTTGGAGCATACGCTGCGTGGAATAATGGACAGGGCACTTGAGGCAGAACAGAGGCAGGAAGAGGAGGACTTCCTTGCCTCTCAAGGCCCCCTTTATCCAGACAGTGTTCCTGCTGTGCCACCCATCACACAGGAAGAGGATGAGGAGGAGGAGGATGATTGTGTCAGCATGGAGGTGGAGGCTGGCACTCAGCAGCAGCAGTCTTGTAGGGATGATTTACAGTCCCAAGAAACACGTGGACTTGTACGTGGCTGGGAGGAGGTAGCTGCGGATCATGTTGTCCTTAGTGACCCAGAGGACTCCGGACCGAATGCCTCAGCTAACCTATGCTGCATGGCCTCCCTGATCCTGCAAAGCCTGTGGAAGGATCCTCGTATTCTTCGGATCAAAGAGAGGGACCATTACTGGCTGGCCACTCTCCTTGATCCACGGTACAAGGGTAAGGTTGCCGACCTTATCTTGCCATCGCAGAGGGAGCAGAGGATGAGACATCTCCGGGAGGCCTTGCAGAAAGGTCTGTGCAACGCGTTCCCAGAGACTAGGAGGTTACAAACTCCTGGTCCTGGACAATGTGTTGCTGAGGCATCGGTCAGAAGGAGCGGTGGAGAAGGTGGCCGTCTGACTGATGCTTTCAGACAATTTTTTAGTCCGCAGCCCCAAGGTATGATCGGTTCCAGCACCCATCGCCAGCGTCTGATTTACATGGTGCAGGAATACCTAGGGGCAAGGTCAGACTTGGACACCTTTCCCACCGAAAATCCTCTGGCTTACTGGGTCTTGAGGATGGATCACTGGCCAGAGCTTGCACAGTATGCAATTGAGCTACTGGCCTGTCCTGCATCCAGCGTTCTTTCGGAACGCACCTTCAGTGCTGCTGGTGGCTTTGTTACCGATCACAGGGTGCGCCTGTCCACCGAATCAGTTGATCGACTGACCTTCATCAAGATGAATCAGTCTTGGATCACCCACAGCTACCAAGCACCTGAAGCTGATGTAACCGAATAATTTTTTTTGAAATACCACATCCCTTCAAGACTGCCTATGCTGATGCTGAGTGACTGTCCTGTTATGTTGATTGTCTATCCTCTTCCTCCTCCGCTGATATGTTGGAAGAACATTTCTGGTTCTGGTTGATGCCATCAGCCCAATTTTTCTGCCCCTGTTTAACAGGGGCGTTTAAGTACAATTTTTGATGCAATGCTTTGCAGCAGGGCTAATTCCTGCAATCAAACAAGAGTATATGGGAGAGGTTGCAGTGTGGTGGCACCAGCACCAGTGCCTAAGGCCCACTTTTTCTGCCCCTGTTTAACAGGGGCGTTTAATTACAATTTTTGATGCAATGCTTTGCAGCAGGGCTAATTCCTGCATTAAAACTAGAGTATATGGCAGAGGTTGCAGTGTGGTGGCACCAGCACCAGTGCCTAAGGCCCAATTTTTCTGCCCCTGTTTAACAGGGACATGTAATTACAATTCTTGATATAATATTTCACAGGAGGGCCCCTTCCTGTGCCCACCCAGAGTAACGGTGAGGACTTTGGTGGTTGTGGTGCTGGTGCCACAACACTATAAGGTCAATTTTTCTACCACTGTTCAACAATGGCATGTAATTACAATTCTTGATATAATCGTTCACAGCAGGGCTCTCCAGCGCCCACCAAGAGTCACTTTGAGGGCTTACAATGTTGTGGCAAAACCAACGCCTTGTTCCGCCATTTCTGCAGAGCATATAGGGCAGGCCCCTACTTTCAAACATCCAATTTACAAACATCTCCTACTTGCAAACGGAAGGAGACAACAGCAAGTGAGATGAAAAAAGATGGACGACAAAACAAATTATACAGGGGTGATAACCCTTCCCGATGTTTTCCAAAAAGCTTAAAAATAGTTTTTTTGACTGGAGCTACACTTTTAAAATGTACCAGTTGAAAATTACAAACAGATTCAACTTAACACAACAAACCTACACAGTCCCTGTCTTGTTTGCACCGCCTGTATACTGCTGTTCTGAGTATATAGGGCCTGGGGGCCACACGCATTTCCTTTTTTTAATATGGGTACGGGGTTCCCCTTAATATGCGTACAAGACCTAAAGGGGCTGGTAATGGGCAGGGAGGGCTACCCATGCCATTTTTTTCAATGATTTTCAACCATATTGCAGGAACCAGATATAACATTAAAACCGCAAGCAGTTTTAAATGGTGTTATTTCCGTTTAATGTCATTTTGTGCAGGGACTGTTCTAAACACGGGAAACACGTGGCACTTCACAGGCATACTACAGACACCCCCAGGCACCATATTTAAAGGAATATTTCACTTTTTTTTCACTTTAATCGTCATTAAAATCAGTGCTCCCGCCAAAACGGCCATTTTTAAAAACATTTTAGGCATTGACCCATGTCCCCTGGGGCAGGAGCCAGGTCCCCAAACCCTTTTTAGGACAGTATCTTGCATATTAACCGTTAAAATTAGCACTTTTCATTTCGAACGTTCCAGTCCCATAGACTTCAATGGGGTTCTAACGTTCGTTCGAATTTGGGGTCCGTTCGAAAGTTCTGGTGCGAACCGAACCGGGGGGTGTTTGGCTCATCCCTACATAACCGCTTTGAAAAAAGACATTTTCAGACTTTATAATTTGCTGTCACTATGCACTTTTGCACTTTGTTCAATCATACATTGTTTTTTGTAGTCACATGTTTTTTTGTTTTTTTTACTTAGGAGAATTATTTACTCTATTTAGCGCTGCGCTTATTTGTATATTGTTTGAGGATTGTATACTTCTCTTCTGTGCTAGCGGCTTCTTTGTTGATACACCGAGTGCTCAGTTTTTAAATTTATCTTGTAACCTCCAACTCTGTGTTCCCTCAATGAAACTGGCCCCGCTGTGTATTGGGCCTTTCTGTATTCTTCGTAATATCAACCCAGTGGCTTTACACATTAGACCTTCCTTCCTGCGTATTTCAAATGTATTCCATGTTTCCTTTTTAAAACCTTTGGTGTGCAACCGCTTCATCACCTTGATACCACGTCCTCGCCCGATTCAGGTTGAGAACCATGAGGAGTATGAGATGCAATCTATCATTGACTCCCATAGGTTCTGTGGGTGCATGCAGTACCTGGTTCATTTGGTATGTTCCAGAGGAACGCTCTTGGGTTTCGTCCTCGGACGTACATGCTCCTGTCCTTTAAACTGCCTCATACGTTCATTCCTTTCATGCCTTTACCTGATCAGCATATCTGGATATTCTCTGCTGTGTTCCTGTGAAAGACTGCCTGGCTGACGTCCCTTCCTTCTGGTTTCTGGCCTCTGCCTATGCTGATCTCTGGTTTCCTGATTACTGGCATGTCTGACTATCTGCATTGGCTTTTTCGATCTCTGGGTTATGTTTTGACTACGTTTACTGATCTGTACCATTTTTACCATTACATTTAAAAGCTGTGTTTTTTTTTACTGCATTTTCTGTCTGTCTGATTTCATAGTTCCTGATAGTATCATATGTTCAAAAGTATCCTGTTCTCCCGCCTATCATGAGCCTCTACTTTCATGAACACCGGGGGATATGTGGACCTCCCACATCATACCACCCTCCAATTTCTGCCTCCCTTTCTCCTCTCTTCTTCCGTTTCCTCTCCCTTTCTTTCTTTTTCTCCTCTCACCTGTTTAAATGCTATGTAATAACCCATATGTTGCTATCTATGGCACATGTGATTCACGTTCAGGTTTTCAAGCTTTTGATGACATCTGATACTGAGACTGTGCCAATTAACCTTTTTTGGTCTGTTCTGCGCAACAATCTTTTACCAAGCCACGTTACGGTTTTCTTTTTCATTGACTTCGTTCAGTGCAACCCTGGTTATGTAAACATACCTCTATTATTTGACTACATTTTATACTGTCTGTTTAATTTTTTTTTTTTTTTTACAATGCATAAAACTAATAAACATATTGAAATGAAAATTATCCTGTTCTCTGTATTTCTTCCTTTGTTCGAAATAAGCTGGTGATCCTGCCAGTCCCCCAGCTATACTATTTCAAACTGACCACACTAGACATAAAAGCACATCCTTCCCACCGTGGTCAGTTTTTTGGGTGTGCTGAGACCACACATCCTGCCTGTCCTCCAAAGGCCAAGACTTGTGCTGACACACACCCCACTGCATGACTTTACACATAGCCCTTGCACACACGGTCGGACATTCCAACAACAAAATCCGTTGGATTTTGTCTGACGGATTTTGTACGAAACTGGTGTTGCATACACATGGTTGGACAAAGTTGTCAGAAAATCTGATCGTACGTAACGTGATGACGTTATTCCGTTACGACGGGACTACGCTCACTCTAGTAGCTAATAGCTTTGGTCTAGGAATTTGATCTGAGCATGCGTGGCACTTTGTTCGATCGGAATTCTCTACACACAATCGGACAAAGTCCGATCGGATCATGTTGTCGAAAGTTTTATAGCCCAGCTCTAAATCTTTGTCCGTCCGTATATTCCGACAGAAACAGTCCGATGGAGCCCACACACAGTCGGATTATCCGACAACACGGTCCGATCGGACATTTTCCATCGGAATGTCCGACCGTGTGTACAAGGGCTTAGAAGATCGGTGTATTGCTTTTTCTCTGCCTCCTGCTGACATGCTCTTCTGCAGTCTCCACTCCCCCACTGCTCTAAACCCCTTATGTAGCTGAGGACGGAGGTTATGTGATCACTTATAAAGAGGAAAATGTATTTATAATGCTTTTAACCATTTGACCTCCGGAAGATTTTACCTCCTTCATGACCAGAGCATTTTTTTTGTTATTCAGCACTGTCCTACTTTAACTGGCAATTGCACAGTCGTGTAACACTGTGCACAAATGAAATTTATATTGTTTATAAATTATAATTAAATTATTATATAGAGTTTGTAATGGAAATTTGTAGGTTCTGTATATAATTGTATTCTATTTTATATGTATTGCACAATGCCCTCACTGTGCACACGGCACTAATAATGTTTTCAGTACATGTTTTGCATTCTTTCGAGTTCTGATTAGAATAAGCCTGCCTATGTAACGCCCCTTGTTACCATAAACGTACAATTGTAATATTAATGTGATACCTACGTAATCATGTGTATAAAAACCTTCACATGCGTCATAATAAAGGAGAACGGTTATTTGGAAAGATGTTGAGCGTATCTTTTGTGTCTGTTCCCTACTGCACTAGTTATTAATTTGGAACCACTAATCAATATGAGGATAGGAGTTGCCTATCATCAAAATATCCATTTCAGGTGGCGAAGCCAGAGCCAGGAGGGGTTATCAGGTGACCCTGAGTATCTGAAACGAGGAGCTTGAGACGATCCGGGAATTTCTGATAATCAGCCGGCTGAGGTAAGCCTTTTGCTTACATTTGAGTTATCAGACTTCCTTGATCGGTAAGGCATTTTCGGGACAAAGGGTACCTATTTTACTCCCCTTAATCGAACTGTATTGATTAGTGGTTATATGTTATGTTGTCACTGTCTACTGTCCATCAGAGTGTTATAGAGAAAGGAAAGAATAGTGCTGTTCACAGGTATATGTAGTACATCTGCTAGATAAAGTAGTTTAGAGGCAAAAGGGTATAGGCACACGTAGAGGAGACTGGCCAGTCATTATGGGCATTAAATTAAGTAAGGGAATGAAGGGTAAGAGACCCTCAAAAATGCCCAGCGCAAGAGGAGCGCTATATATGAACCGAAGGTGCGGTTCCGCCTATACTGAGCCCCTAGATTAATGGTTAAAGTGGACAGGGATCCACAATGGGTAACTGGGTTACCACCAAAGTCCACAGGGACAAAGAATCATGCAGATTCATACAGCTAGAGAAACAGCTATTTATGTGAGCAGGATGGATCAAGAGTGACATTAAAGCTGGAGTCCACCGGGACTCCGCGTTTTTTTTTTTTTTAAAAGCCAGCAGCTACAGATACTGCAGCTGCTGACTTTTAAATAGTGACACTTACCTGTCCAGCGCGCCCGTGATGTCGGCACCCGAAGCCGATCGCTCGCTCGTGCCGCCGCCATCTTGGGTATGGGAATCAGGAAATGGAGCCTTTCGGCTTAATTTCCCGGTTCCCTACTGCGCATGCGCGAGCCGCGCGGCGCAATCTGGACGGTCCCCGCTGCCTCTGGGAGCTGTGTGTTTCCCAGCAGGCAGCGGGGCACTTGCTGAAGGGGGCGGGCGCTTGCGGAAAGGGGCGTAACGTACGCCCCTTTCCGCAGAGAGCTAGCCCGGAAGTGGGTGCAATTACCTGGATTATCCAGGTAACTGCACCCCCCTCCCCCCTGAAAGGTGCCGATTGTGGCGCCGGAGGGGGGGGGGATTCCGATGAGCGGAGGTCCATTTTAGGGTGGACCTCCGCTTTAACACTAGACAGAAAGGGACTTTTTGATGTTAAGTTGTGGTATGAATTTGGGGTCAGGCATTACAACTAGTAAAGTCAAGAAACAGTAATGAGAGTTAAAACAGAATGCTTTATATGTTGTCAGAGAGGGAAGATGGGATGAGCACTATGGCTGCCCGTCTGATCATAGAAGGTACAGTATGTGAAGTATGGTATTACAATACATTGGATGCAAAGGATATCAGAACAAAATAAAGAAAGAAAGCAGAAGTTTAAGCAAGGAAGTATTAAAAAAGCGTTAAAAGAAAGTGAGAGAATGATATGCATGTGTTGTGTACAAATTGGAATAATGTAAGCAATTTTAGAGATATATTTGAGTATGTTTGTGAATGCTGGAACCTTTAGTTCGCTCGCTTGTGTCATGTACGCAGATTTGACCCCCTCCTTTGTGCTCTCCTGAAAGACTGTGGCTGGCATGAGAGATTGGTGATAAGCTGCAAGGACACCATGCCAATTTCAGTTTTTTTAGACAAAACATTTATAACAAAATGTGGCGGGTTAACGAATCTAATGATAAACAATGTGATCACAATTATTTTTGAATCTGTTTTCCAAACATAGTAAAATGAAGGGTTCACCCCGATAGATCAGAGCTGTAGCTTTATGCAAAGTTGCTATTAGACAAAGTTACAGATATTATTTTGGTTGAATATTGAATTTTTAATAGTCCGACATTCTGCACAGCAAATATATAGCTAAGTGTTTGTCTAATGAAAGGTTCAAAATATGAATTTGTTTTGTGTGTTTATGTACAAATCTAACAATGAAAAATGTGTACATTTGAATCCAGCCACCTTATTGCCTCTATTGGAGGAGGCTGGAGACAAAGAAAAAGCACATGTGTTAAATTGATGACGTGGGAATCAGCTGCTGTGAGCCTAGTGCAGGACACACTCCCTGGAGACCCGAGTATTTACTTTTTTGTAGTGTTATTCCTGGTTTTATACCGAGGATGAGGTTTATCACCCAGAAGGATTCCCTGTATTCAGAGTCATTGGATCCTTTTTCCCCAGCTCAAGAAGCAGAGCTCCATGTTTTAGAAAAGCCTGTGAGCTATAAAAAGAGTATATATTTATATAGATAGTCGAGATATAGAGAGCTTTTGGTTCCATTTGAAGGGCCAGAAGTTTGTTTTTACTTCGGCAGGTAAACCAATCAAGCATGCCAAGTTAATTTGATTGGCTGTTTTCAGCCTTCCAGGTTCTCACTGAGGTAGCCATACTAACAGTAAAACTCACATATGGAAACAGACCAGGCACCTCTAAGGATGCTGCATTTACAGCCCCGGACACTTGCTGGGTCTGTGCAACTCACAGATTCCACCCTAGTTCTGGCCCAGTATAGCTGGGATTAATAATTCAACTTTAAGGACCCCAGAACGAGAAGCACAAGTGGTCCACAGAGGGCAACTTCTTATGAAACAAGACTTTGGAAAAGGTGATCATTTATGTCTGCCAGACACTCTTTTCCCTTCAGCTTGACACATGGACCGTGTCATCAGTCACAAGTAGTTATGGCTGCCTTAGTAAATGAGCGTAGGATAGAGCCAGTTGTTTTTATAACATACCACTTCTTGTTTTACCTGTTACCAAAGGTGTTACCAAAAGCTGAACATCCCTTCCAGAGATAGCAAAAATATATATCCAGATGCCCAAGTCAGGATCTTCCGAGTATGTATTTTGTTTGTATGGACATGTTTTCTGGATGTCCAGTGGCAAATGCTACTGCAAAGGCCACAGTAAAAAAAGGTGTTCTCAGAAGTAGTTTTTAAGTGCAGAGTGCAGAATCTACAGAGAGTAACAGAGGAAATCATTTTTATAGGAGAGTCCTTACTAGAAGTTTTGAAGTTTTATTTTTACACCCCCTACTGTCTACAATGTAGCGGACAAAGTAGAAACTAGAAAACTTTTGCCTGAATATTTTATTATATTTTATCAAGCCCGTGAGGGGATGTTGGACTCTCTCCCTATGGGATTTGGTTGGGGAGTGTGTTACTCACTTGCTTATATTTTGTCTCAGCAGCTGAAATCCTCCATTTGGATCTCACAGAGAATGTTGCTGATTTTTTTAAGGTTTTTGACAAACTTATTTATGTGTTTTCTCCCCAATTCCAGATCCTAAAAGTTTGGAAGGATCTAAAACTAAAGCCAGTTGACTTGTGGATTGTTAAGAGACATTTATATATAAGGAAATGTTTGGAGACTCAATACAGCATCTATTTCATGTACAGTTTTGCAAAACTTGAAAGAAAAGTCACCTGGATCCACACCAGACACTGCAAATATGACTAAATGAAAGAAATCTCTGTGTTTGATTTGTTTCCCTCTTGCGATAACAGTCTAGGGTACTTTTTGATTCAATTACTTTAATTGTAAGGAATATATATATTTGAAAAGTAGTTTAGCCCATGTTGAAGTCATATTTGTCTTTTGTACCTCTTCCATTTTATGTAGAATTGTCTGTGTTTACATAATATGCTGATAAGTCAGCATACCAGCAATTAAGCTAGAAGGCCATTCTGGCCACAGGAGTGTACAGCCAGTACTCTGTAAATATGTCTTATCAATCATTTGTTTTTCACAGTGAAAAGTCATTTTGTAATGAAAAAAGCTGCTCAGCTATTATTTTCTCCACAATGGAGTTTTTGCCTCTTTGGCCAGGACTACCTCCACCTAAGCGTGTGGAGGTTCCAGGTTAAAGGTGATATCAGGTATGGTTAGTGATCAAAATATTGATCAAAAGAGAGGAGACTGTAATGGAAATTTGTAGGTTCTGTATATAATTGTATTCTATTTTATATGTATTGCACAATGCCCTCACTGTGCACACGGCACTAATAATGTTTTCAGTACATGTTTTGCATTCTTTCGAGTTCTGATTAGAATAAGCCTGCCTATGTAACGCCCCTTGTTACCATAAACGTACAATTGTAATATTAATGTGATACCTACGTAATCATGTGTATAAAAACCTTCACATGCGTCATAATAAAGGAGAACGGTTATTTGGAAAGATGCTGAGCGTATCTTTTGTGTCTGTTCCCTACTGTTCCCTACTGCAGTAGTTATTAATTTGGAATCACTAATCAATATGAGGATAGGAGTTGCCTATCATCAAAATATCCATTTCAAGTTATAAATAATATCACATAAATTATATTAATATAGAATTTATTTTAATAACTCAAATAAATTATAATTAAATTATTAAGAATTATAAATAATATCACAAATAGTGCTTTCTTTCAGTAGTATTTGGTCACCACTGGGTTTTATTTTTTATTTAGGAAAACAAACAAGGGGTTAACATCAAGTGGCAATTAAAGAGTGTGTTACTCCAAAACTTCATATTCGTGATACACTATATTACAAAAAGTATTGGGATGCCTGCCTTTACACGCACATGAACTTTAACGGCATTCCAGTCCTAGTCCGTAGGGTTCAATATTGAGTTGGCCCACCCTTTGCAGCTATACTAGCTTTAACTCTTCTGGGAAGGCTGTCCACAAGGTTTAGCAATGTGTCTATGAGGATGTTTGACCATTCTTCCAGAAGCACATTTGTGAGGTCAGGTACTGATGTTGAATGAGAAGGCCTGGCTTGCAGTCTCTGCTCTAATTCATCCCAAAAGTGTTCTATCGGGTTGAGATCAGGACTCTGTGCAGGCCAGTCAGGTTCCTCCACCCCAAATTCTCTCATCCATGTCTTTTATGGACCTTGCTTGTGCACTGGTCCAATTCATTTGGTGGAGGGGGAGATTATGGTGTGGGGTTATTTTTTAGGGGTTTGCCCTGGCCCCTTAGTACCAGTGAAGGGAAATCTTAAGGCATCAGCATATCAAGATATTTTGCACAATTTCATGCTCCCAAATTTGTGGGAACAGTTTTGGGATGGCCGCTTCCTTTTGAAACATGACTGCCCACCAGTGCATAAGGCCCATAAAGACATGGATGAGCAAGTTTGGGATGAAGGAACTTGACTGACCTACACAGAGTCCTGACCTGAACTCGATGGAACACCTTTGGAATGAAATAGAGTGGAGAATGTGAGCCAGGCCTTCTACTCCATATCAGTGCCTGACCTCACAAATGCGCTTCTGGAAGAATGGTCAAACATTCCCATAGACACACTTCTAAAACTTGTGGACAGCCTTCCCAGAAGAGTTGAAGCTGTTATAGCAGCAAAGGGTGGGCCAACTCAATATTGAACCCTTTGGCCTAAGACAGTTCATATGTGTAAAGGCAGGCATATCAATACTTTTGGAAAAATAGTGTAATGTATGTGTCTGCTTTACCCATGTACTTGTATGAGAAAGTATCCTGTTCTGTTTGTATTGCTTTCTTTATGTAAAATCTCTGGTGTTCCTGCCAGTCGCCTCTGCTTTCCTGTTAAAAACTGAGCACACTAAGCAAGAGTGCACACCATGGTCAGTTTTCTAGCTATGCTGGGAACGCTGTGTACTCTCCTCCAATGTTCAGTCTTGCCCTGACACGCCCCTACTGCTGCTCTGTCTATTCCCCCAGCTCTTGTGCAGCTGAGAACAGAGGAAATGTGATCCCTTATAAAAAAAAAAAAAAAAAGAAAAGGTATTTATAATGTATTTTTATATCTGTACAAAATGTTTTGCCTTTCATTTCTCTTTTAAACTGAATTGGTTGTTTTACAAGGTGATTGTTAACAATCACTTTGTGTGACTAACAAATGTAATGTGTGTATTGTGCTTTTACTAACGGATCTGTCTGCCTTTTCTCCAGTGTTAATTTTAGCAGCAAATTTCAATTTAGTTGTAGTCTTCACTAAATTGACATTTTAGTATTTGTCACATTTTAGTCTTCTGCAATTGTTTTAGTTGCATTTAGGGATGAGCCGAACACCTCCCAGTTCGCTCTTCGCAACAGGACATGTGAACAGGCAAAAAACATGCGAACACGTGAAAATTAAAAAAAGCTAATTTTCAAGGCTTAAATGCAAGTTACTGCCATAAAACTGCCGGGGGGGGTGTCCTTAGTATGCCTGTAAAATGCCTGTAAAGTAGTGCATTCCATGTTTATAACAGTGCCACAGCAAAATTACATTTTTAAAGGAAAAAATTTATTGTTGGATCCTGGCAATATAGATAAAAATACCAAAAAAAAAATGACATGGATGTCACCCCAAAATTCAGGTCTGGAATGGATATTAGGAACCGTGCACCAATTTTTTTTTAAAAATGGCATGGGGATCCCCCAGGCACTATATACTATATATATTGCAAAAGTATTCACCCCCTTGGCTTTCTAACGATTTTGTTAAATTACAGACTTTAGTTCAAAGTTTTTTTAATCTGAATGATATGTGATGGATCAGAACAAAATAGTCTAGGTTGGTGAAGTAAAATTAGAAAAATTATATACGTAAAACTATTTTTCAGAAATAAAAAACTGATAATTGGCATGAAGCCCATAAAAAGCCCTGGTGCAACCAATTACCTTCAGAAGTCACATAATTAGTGAAATGATGTTCACCTGTGTGTCACATGATCTGTCATTACATATACACACCTTTTTGAAAGGCCCCAGAGGCTGCAACACCTAAGCAAGAGGCACCACTAACCAAACACTGCCATGAAGACCAAGGAACTCTCCAAACAAGTAAGGGACAATGTTGTTGAGAAGTACAAGTCAGGGTTGGGTCATAATAAAAAATATCCAAATCTTTGATGATCCCTAGGAGCACCATCAAATCTATCATAACCAAAGGGAATAAACATGGCACAACAGCAAACCTGCCAAGAGACGGCCACACACCAAAACTCACAGACCGGGTAAGGAGGGCATTAATCAGAGAGGAAGCACAGAGACCTAATGTAACGCTGGAGGAGCTGCAGAGTTCCGCAGCAGAGACTGGAGTATCTGTGCATAGGTCGAGAATAAGCCGTACGCTCCATAGAGTTGAGCTTTATGACAGAGTGGCCAGAAATAAGCGATTACTTTCAGCAAAAAAAGTCATGTTTTGAGTTTGCGAAAAGGCATGTGGGAGACTCCCAAAATGTATGGTGGAAGGTGTTCTGATCTTATGAGACTAAAATTGAACTTTTTGGCCATCAAAGAAAATGCTGTGTGTGGTGCAAACCCATCACATCACCCAAAAAAGACCTGGTCAGAGTTGGGGAAAGATGGATGGTGCTAAATACAGGGATATTCTTGAGCAAAACCTGTACCCCTCTGTGATTTGAGGCTAGGACGGAGGTTCACCTTCCAGCAGGACAGTGACCCCAAACACATTGCTAAAGCAACACTTGAGAAACGTGTAAATGTGTAGGAATGGCAAGATGTGCCAAGCTCATAGAGACTTATCCAAAGCGACTTGGAGCTGTGATAGCCTCAAAAGGCATGTTCTGTAAATAAAATAATGTAAATCCTCAAACAATCCATGTTACATAGTAGGTGAGGTTGAAAAAAGAGACATGTCCATCAAGCCCAACCTATGTGTGTGGTTATATGTCAGTATTACATTGTATATCCCTGTATGTTGCGGTCGTTCTATTATCTAATAGTTTCTTGAATTTATCAATGCCCTCTGCTGAGTCCATCGCCTCTGGAAGGGGATTCCACATCCTTGCCACTCTTACAGTAAAGAACCCTCTACGTAGTTTAAGGTTAAACCTCTTTTTTCTAATTTTAATGATTGGCCACGAGTTGTTAAACTCCCTTCCCTTTTATTAGCTTTGTTGCTCTTCTTTGTGCTCCATTTTCAGTACATCCTTCTTGAGGACTGGTGCCCAGAACTGGACAGCATACTCTAGGTGCGGCCAGACCAGAGTCTTGTAGAGTGGGAGAATTATCATTTTATCTCCTGGAATTAATCCCCTTTGCCAATATTCTGTTTGCTTTGTTAGTAGCAGCTTGGCATTGCATGCTATTGCTGAGCCTATCATATACTAGGACCCCCAGGTCCTTTTCCATCCTAGATTCCTCCAGGGGACCCCCCCCCCCGTTGTATAGATTGCATTCATATGTTTGCTACCCAAATGCATTATTTTACATTTTTCTACATTGAACCTCATTTGCCATGTAGTTGCCCACCCCATTAATTTGTTCAGATCTTTTTGCAAGGTTTCCACATCCTGTGGAGAAGTTATTACCCTGCTTAACTTAGTATTGTCCACAAATACAGAGATTGAACTGGTTACCCCATCCTCCTGGTCATTTAGGAACAAATTAAACAGGATTGGTCCCAGCACAGAACCCTGGGGGACCCCACTACCCACCCCTGACCATTCCGAGTACTCCCCATTTATCCCCACCCTCTGAACTCGCCCTTGTAGCCAGATTTCAATCCAGGTTGTGAGGCAACAAAACACGAAAAATGCCAAGGGAGGTGAATACTTTTGCAAGGCACTGTACTCTGAACAGCAGTATAAATACTATATGGCCTGCCCTATATACTCTGCAGGAAATTGGGCCTTAGGTGTTGGTGGTACCAGAACACTGTAAGCCCTCACTGTGTTCTGGTACCACCAGAACGCAGTCACAGAGTTGGGTGCAGGAATGGGCCCAGCTGTCAAATATTATATCAACAATTGTAATCACATGCCCCTGTTCGACAGGGGCAGAAAAATTGGGCCTGTGGTGGTGCCACAACACTGTAAGCCCTCACAGATACTCTTGTTGGGTGCAGAAATGGGGAAAATGGAGAAAGCACCCACAGTGCCACATCCACATATATCAAGGGAAAACAAGGAAGATACCGAATAGATAGACTTTTAAGGCATGAAAGCAAATAAGGAAGTAGCAAAAATAGTTTATTAGAAAATATACAATGTCATAACAGTGTTCAAAACAATATAAAAATCATATAAAAATATCCAATTTGTACATTGAGCCCTTGTGCGTCGGGTCTACGTGTTTCGCTGTAAAGGCTTCCTCAGGACACGGAGAAAGGTTCAAAGACGTAGCAAAAGAGAGCAGAAATAAATCTCACTGTCTTCAACTAGGCTGCACCTCAGGTACAAATGTCATAGCAACGTGGATAAATCCAAATATATGGAGACAGTCAACCACTCTGTGATAGAGTAAACAGCAAGTGGCCCGTTCTGATGAGTACAAACAAAAAGTATTTGCTTATAGCAGGGGCAAGAAAGAAGTCTCATTCACTATTTTACCATCAATAGGCACAGCCAATAGAGGACACAATCCCATCCATATGGAGCTTAGTAGATGCTGGTGACCACATAGTATGGCCGGACAGCATATATAGAGGCTAAGGGTAAAAGTATTTTTGTAGAGACAATGAAGGCATACCCCTGGGAGACAGCCCAACGCTGTGCACGCTGGTGCAAACAACTTTTGAGCAAAATAAGTTTATCTTGATCTCAATAGACCACAGGACATGATTCTATTAATCCATGTCCTTAGTCTGCTTGTCTTCAGCAGGCTTTCTTGTACATCATATTTAGAAGAGGCTTCTTTCTGGGACGACAGTGATGCAGACCAATTTGGTCTGCATGGCATTCATCTTATAGCCTGGGCCATCTTTATGTAGAGCAACAATTTTTTTTTCTTCAGATCCTCAGAGAGTTCTTTACCATGCTTCCAGTGACCAGTATGAGAGAGTGAGAGCGATAACACCAAATATAACACACCTGCTATCCATTCACACCTGAGGCCTTGTAACACTAACGAGTCACATGACACCGGGGAGGGAAAATGGCTAATTGGGCCTAGTTTGGACATTTTCACTTAGGGATGCACTCACTTTTGTTGCCAATGGTTTAGACATTAATGGCTGTATGTTGAGTTATTTTGAGGGGACAGCTAATTTACACTACCATAAACAGATATTTACAAAAATGTGAGGGGTGTACTCACTTTTGTGAGATACTGTGCGTGTATATATATATATATATATATATATATATATATATATATATATATATATATATTAATACACTGCCTGCACTGAGGAGTGAATATCGAGTAAACACTGTCTATATAGTCTATGCTAAATGCTAAGTGTGTGTGTGTGTGTGTGTGTGTGTATGTGTATATATATATATATATATATCAAATACACTGCCACTAACTGAATAACCTGCCTGCTTAATCTAAATCAAGCTATCTCTCTGTCCACACCAACAATAATACACACGGCCGTGGTGTAAGCATCCTTATATAGTGTGGGACATGGACTTAGTCCCCCTGAGCCATGATTGGCCAAAGGCAACCTGCCTTTGGCCAATTATGGTTCTTTTAGCAGAGCGTGCTGTGATTGGCCAAAGCATGCAGGTCAGGTGCATGCTTTGGCCAATCAGCATACAGCAATGCACTGCAATCTTGCAGTGCATTATGGGGTGTTCAGCGATGCTCAAATGTTCCGCGAACGCCCCATAATGCTTGCTCTTTGGCGAACGCCCGATGTTCCAGTTGAGAACATCCCTAGTTGTGTTTAGTCGACTAAATCTCCAGTACATTTTAGTCATCTAAAATCTAATGGGTGAAGTTAAATTGTAATGCATTATTTAAGCATTTCTCTACAATTTATAAACTCATTATATACTGTGAAAAATCAAATATGTTATTATTTATAGTATTAAGGTTTGAACATGAACTAAAGGCCAGTGATAATTTTGACATCAAATTTCAATTTAGATTTAGTCATATTTTAGCCATTTCAATTGTTTTAGTTTTAGTCGTATTTTAGTCTACTAAAATAGTATGTTTTAGTCAGCGAAATTAACACTGTTTTTCTCCTTGCACCCAGAGTTGATTTCAGGCAGAAGAAAGAGACAGATCGAGTTCTGTGTGTTTGTTAGCACAAAACTGTCAATCAGCAGGTTTCAGCCAAAATCATTGGCTGAAATCTACTCTCAAACTAATGCTGCGTCCAATCATAGCATGCGTCAGCAGGGGGTGCATGCATGCGCTCCCCAAACCTGGAAGAAAAGCTGCAACAAGTAGGTATGTCGCCCAGCCTGGCTGTGCTGGACGTCTGCACCAAACGTACTGTGTGCGGGCAACAAGAGGTTAAATCTGTACACAAATATTTTGCCTTGCATTTTTATTTTAAACAGAATGGATTGTTTTTTTTAAGGGGTTTAGATATACTTTAAGCTGGGCATATCACTGTAAGCATAACCATTTTGCATGTTTTTATATAGCTATGGTATAAGAATTTTTTTAAGTCTTTATAAACATCAAAGGATGATTCAATGTTTGCCAGTGCCACCTCCCATCCCTTACGCAAGAAATAAATCTCTTGCATGTTTTAATTTTCATGACAGCAGAGACATGTAAATATATTGTTTAAATAGAACAGTTGCTGTGATTTATATTTAGTTCAGGGTTTTGGTTTTGATTCAGCAGTTAAACTGTACTGTGTAATTCTCTTAAAGCAGACCTTTCATGCAAATAGAATATCTGGTCTGCTTACAGCTTCCGAATATGTTTCTCAAACATGATCTGATATGTGGGTCTCTATCATGTACTTGTGTTAAAAAGTATCCAGTTCTTATTTCAAACTGGGCATGAGGGTACATCTATCTCATTGTGGTCAGTTTTCTGTTTTCACTTCTAAAAATAGAAAAAAAAAAAAAAAAGGTATTTATACACAAATGCTCTAACTTTCATTTTTACTTTAAACTGAATGAGTTGTTTTAGAAGGTGAAGGTTCGCATATAATGTAATATAAACGATTTGACCAAAAAAAGAAAAAAAGACTTTCACCGACAGCCTCTCCAAGCGGTATATAAATGCCTCTTGCGCTAGTTGTTTCTCGCAAAGATATATAAATAGCCATCATGGTATAGTATGTAATCAAAGTTTATTTAAAAAGGTAAAAAACATAGTTAAACTCACATGCGCCTGTGCCTGTATGCTGGCACCAAGCATATCCAGCCGTGTACGTGGGGATGGGGTTCAGATCAGTCACCCAATCTCTCCTCTCCAAGTAGCGGCATTCCACAACCACGGTGTGCCTTCTGAGCCTCGTTTTCGCTACACCGGAAGTGACAAACTGAATTCCCAGCATCCTCTACGCGTTTTGCAAAGTGTCTTGCATCATCAGGAAGCTCGTGGAACGCACACCGCTACTTGGAGAGGAGAGATTGGGTGACTGATCTGAACCCCATCCCCACTATGTTTTTTAACGTTTTAAATACATTTTGATTACATACTATACCATGATGGCTATTTATATATCTTTGTGAGAAACAACTAGCGCAAGAGGCATTTACCGTATTTATTTGCGTATAAAACACACTTTTTTCCCCTTAAATTCAGGGGAAAATCGCGGGTGCGTGTTATACGCCAATCCTCCACGATTTCTGTGCGATTTCTTTGGGCTCTGGGCGGCTTTCAGCGGCCTTTGGCCCTTCTCACGGCTTTCGGCTGCCTTCGGCCCTTCTCAGCAGCTTTTGCCCGCCTTCGGCCTTTCCTCTGCGGCTTTCGGCCGCCTTCGGCCCTTCTCGGCGGCTAAAAACCGCAGAGAAAGGCCGAAGCGGCCAAAAGCCGCAGAGGAAAGGCCGAAGGCGGCCAAGGAAATGCCGAAGGCAGCCAAAAGCCAGCCAGTACGACCGAAGGCGGCTGAGAACTACCGGGCGCCGCCGAGATACGCAGGACATCTCGGCGGCGCCATTTTTAAAAATAAAAGCTGACAACGATGCAAAAGGCTGCAATGATGGACAGGCTGCATGACAAGGCTGCAATGACGGACAGGCTGCATGACAAGGCTGCAATGACGGACAGGCTGCATGACAAGGCTGCAATGACGGACAGGCTGCATGACAAGGCTGCAATGATGGACAGGCTGCATGACAAGGCTGAAAATGACACTGACAAGGTTTCAGATGGACACTGATAAGGCTGCATTGATGGGCATTTAAATGTAAGTTTTTTTTTCCTTAAATTTCCCTCCTAAAAGTTTTTTTCCTTAAAATTCCCTCCTAAACTTGGGGTGCGTGTTATACGCCGGCGAGTGTTATACGCTGATAAATACGGTATATACTGCTTGGAGAGGCTGTTGGTGAAATCCATAACGGAGTGGTTATCCTAAATGAACCAAAGGCGCATATTCTGGTTTATCTGGTGAGTGGCCATTGCAACAGGTGGTGGTGAAGTCACTCATTTGGTGGATAAAATAAGCCCTTATATAGGAGGAATATATTTGTATTGAATTGATCACTCACTTAGGACATTCATTTGCACTGGAATTATTTTTCTGTCCTTTTTTCATATATTTTTTGTTGGTATTTCTCACAATATGGAATTGCACTTTAGATATTGGTATTGAATACATATGTCTTCATTAATGGTGTATTTGTATTGAGGAAATTATTGAGATTTTAATATATGCATGGCACTTTAAATTTGTATACGGCACTGTGAAAGCAATATTTAATGCGCTAGTATAGAGTGGTGATAGTTATCGCAATCCATATCATATAGTAGGTGTAAGTGTGAGTTATTTTTTAATCATCCTTTTTTCTTTTTAATTTCAATCTTGCAAGAATGTGACACTTCTGGGAGTGTCGGATCCTAATAAATGGTGACTCTCCAAACTGCTATGTTAAGGCTGCTTGCAAAGCACCCGCTACTGACAACAGGAGTAATTTACAGATGGCTCTAATGAAAGTACTGTTATTTATACAGCCCTGACAGGTTCACAGAGACTAGCTGGCGCTGTCAGGACCATATGACAGTACAGCTATTTGTAAACCACCTAGGCTGTGCATTAGCGCTTTGCAGGGAGTTTTAGACGACTAACCCAATGTCTGGGTAGCCCATTCTTCAGTTCACCTCTCCCCAGTTGGGAGTTCTCATCATATCTGGGGTAGCAATGACAGGAACGACTCCTGCGATCAGTATAAGTGTTTTTTTGGGATCCGTGGCAACAAATGCAGACAGAAGTCACTATGTGTAAGCAGACTGCTGCTGTGGGCTCAGACTCAAGAGACTCCTGTCTGCAACAAACTGACAGGAGCCATTCATGTCATTGATACCTTTGATGAGATTGCAAATCCTCAGTTGGGAAGAAGTGACAGGACAACAGGCTTACTGGCCACTTGGTTGCCTGTGGCTACCTCCACGCTTTTTACAGCCGTGGCCAAACGTTTTGATGACACAAATATACATTTTCACAAAGTCGTCTGCTGCTTCAGTATTTTTAGATCTTTCTGTCAGATGTTACTATGGTATACTGTATAATTACAAGCATTTCTTAAGTGTCAAAGGATTTTATTAACAAATACAATAAGTTTATTCAAAGCGTTAATATTTGCAGTGTTGACCCTTCTTTTTCAAGACCTCTGCAATACTCCCTGGCATGCTGCCAATCAACTTTTTTGGCCACATCCTGACAAAAATGTATTATTTTTTAGTTCACCCGCCTCTTGAGGATTGACTACAAATGCTCAATGGGAATAAAAAGGAGCAGTTTCCTGGCCATGGACCCAAAATTTTGATGTTTTGTTCCTCAAGCCACTTAGTTATCACTTTTGCCTTATCGTAAGGTGCTCCATTGTGGAAAAAGCATTGTTCTTCACCAAACTGTTCTTGGATGGTTGGGAGAAGTTGCTCTCAGAGGATGTTTTTGTACCATTCTTTATTCATGGCTGTGTTCTTATGCAAAATTGTGAGTGAGCCCAGTCCCTTGGCTGAGAAGCAACCCCACACATAAATGGTCTCAGGATTCTTTACTGTTGGCATGACACAGGACTGATGGTAACGCTCACTTTTTCTTTTCCGTACAAGGTTTTTTTCTGGATGCCCCAAACAATCGGAAAGGGGATTCTTTATTACTTTACCCCAGTCCTCAGCAGTCCAATCCCTGTACCTTTTCAGAATATCAGTCTTTCCCTGATGTTTTTCCTGGAGAGAAGTGGCTTCTTTGCTGCCCTTCTCGACACCAGGCCATCCTCCAAAAGTCTTTGCCTCACTGTGTGTGCAGATGCACTCACACGGGACTTGCCATTCCTGAGCAAGCTCTGTAATGGTGGTTTCCTGATCCTGCAGCTGAATCAACTGCAGGAGACGGTCCTGGCGTTTGCTGGACTTTCTTTTATACATCTGATGCCTCTTCATAACATTCTGGAGTATATTCAAATTGCCATCAGAAAAACTCAGGCAACTGATTTGGTGAAAATGTATATTTGTGTCATTCTCAATTTTTGGCAACAGCTATATACTGACAGCAGAAGTGATTTGTACATAGGGCTGTATTCCCCTGTGAAGAGTGAAAGAGTGAAAGAAAGATGTGCTTATATAAAGACTGAAAACTAGTAGAAATAAGGATTAAACTTTATATTGTTTGATTTATGTATTGTCTTGAGGTACTCAAATATCTATCTTTTAAGAACTGTAGTTAGCAGTGTTTCCACAAGATGGCAGTGAGTACATAATATGACACAAGCTAAGTTCCCTATATAAGGATGAGTCTTGCTTGTGTCTATTGTCCTGACAAAGTGCACTGATGTGCACAAAACTTGTCAGATTACTCGATGCAGAGTAAGACACCGAAGTGAAACATGTCTCCTTATCCAGAAACGTAAGGGTTTTTCCATTACAATCTTCAACATCTAAAGAGTGGCGCATGAAATAGCCTACCTTGCAACAGCTAAAGCTGTGTTCCAGACATCATCTGACAAGTCATGTGACTGAATATCCCCAGGAAGCTTCTCTGTATTGTACACCTGGGACTTGATCAGCCGGTGGCCATTACCAACATGCAATTCAGAGCTATCACAGTTCATTCCAAACGGCCTCCATGTGGAGAGACCATAGAAACAGAAACTTACTTTGGCTGAGGTGGTGATCGATACGAGCAGTAAGAGCCCTGATGGGTAGCTTTGTCTGAACCCCTCCTGTCCTTATTCATCTGTTCCTTTTGTTTACTGTGGAGGTCTATGTGACTTGTGAGATTTGTGAGGCACATATAACTCTTTATGCCAGCTGTTGGCCCTGATTACTGCCTAGTCACACTCAGAAACGGTTATCCCTGGCTAATATACTGGATCCATTATGTGGCAATTTATGTAAAATATATGCTTAATCAAAGGGGACTGCAAAAATCTGAGCCTTCTGAACTTACAGCACTATTTATCTTTAAAGACTGGCATCTTAAAAAGGGGCTGGTGGGAGCTATTTGCTCCCACGTTCAAGAAAATAAGCTACGTTATTTCCTCCTTATTGTTTCAACGTATTTCCTGTAGTGTAGAGAACAATGCTAATGATACTTTAACAATAAGGCTACATGATACTTTAAAAATAAGGTAATTTGGAAGTTCCAATACCAAGAAGCAGTGCCCGGACAAGGTCATCCAGAGCCCAGGGCAAACATGCCAAACTGCGGCCCCCCGCCCCCAAGGTGTATGAGCATTATGTGTCATCAAACATCCCCCCTCCCAAAAAAAACTGAGCACTAATCTTTTTCACCCCCCTAAGCATAAATTCCCCCTCCTCCCAGTGAAAATCTGTTCCCCTGTTGAAATCCCCCCTCCCAGCACAAATCTTACCTCCCATCCCCTAAATCCCCCAAATTCAAGCCCCCCCAAAAATCACTCCTCCTAGCACAAATTATCTACCCCTAAAATTGCCCCCCAAATAACCTCACTGCAAATCTTCTTCCCCTAAATTTTCGCATACCCCCCAAATTTCCCCTTCTAGAACAATACTCCCTGCTGCCCCCCAAATCCCCCTTTCCAGCACAAATCCCCTTCCCCAATTTCCTTGTGGTGCCCCCCCTTACATGATGCCACAGCACCCAGGGCAGCCGCCCCTCCTGCCCACCCCTTGTCCCGGTCCTGCCAAGATGACATCTTTATTGGGAGATACATGTGCTACTTTCATCTGGAGAAGGGAGACTGATGGCTTGGTGGTGGTATTTACAGTGCTCTGTCTGTTTTTTATAATAATGTTATTGCTAATTGCAGTATGTTTTTATCATTGTGTTTGGGTATAGTGAGAGGTGCAGTTTTATATAGAACATAGTGTTGCCTTTTATATTTCCCTATCATTGGGTGTGCATCTTTTTCATCAATAAAGTTAATTAAATAATTAATTTCATCATAAAGCTGTGGTTGACCCTTCTCTTACCTGGTGTTCCCACCACAATTTCTCTTTTTTGTCCCATCCAGTTTTATTTTCACAATCCTATTGGATACCTAGCGCTTTGGCGGAAGAGGAGACCTGGCAAAGGAAACCTGAGGATAAGCCGAGCGGACACAGGAGCCGCAGCCACCGCTTCCTGACGAGGAGGAGAGCCCTGTCACTCCAGGAGAGGAGCAGAGCCCCGCCACACTAGCGGTAAATGCAGCTGCACTGGGGGGGTTAGTGAAGTGACAGCCAAGCCTGGCTACATTTGATGGGCACAAGTGGCTGCATTTGATGGGCACAAGTGGCTGCATATGATGGGCACAAGTGGCTGTGTTTGATGGGCACAATGGCTGCATATGATGGGCACAAGTGGCTGCATATGATGGGCACAAGTGGCTGCATATGATGGGCACAAGTGGCTGCATTTGATTGGAACAAGTGGCTGCATTTGATGGGCAGAATGGCTGCATATGATGGGCACAAGTGGCTGAATATACTGGGCACAAGAGGCTGCATATGATGGGCACAAGTGGATGCATATGATGGGCACAATGGCTGCATATGATGGGCACAATGGCTGCATTTGATGGGCACAATGGCAGCATTTTATGGGCACAGAGAGGCTGCAATTGATGGGGGGGGGTCAGTATTTTTCAGTTTGTTTGCGCCCCCCCAAAAATTTTGAGCACCAGCCACCACTGGTAAGTCTGCATTATGAATATTTATATATCTCCAGCCAACCATTAGGAGTCTCCTTTGCAAGTGATGCAATTGCATATGCTGAGTCTTTCACCATCCATTCAGTAGTGTACTGCTCCTTAATATTGCCACACTGACCTACATGCCCAGTTGTACAGTATACATAATGTGTGTGTGTGTGTGTGTGTGTATATATAATATTTATGGTCGTGGCCCTATGACCGAGAGAGATGTAGATCACATAAACATGCGATAAGACTTATAACATAATTAGACCTGAAGTGTGCCTTGGTGGTCTGGTCGGTATGCCATGAAAATAGTGCTGTCTGGGATCCATTAGAGGCCTTCAGACTACTGTCTCCTCCTCGAGGCACATTCTACCATTTAATATTTTATTGGTTTTAAGAGGAAGAAAGGCAAACACTTTATCAACATCAAATATCACATATTATGCATGTCTATATGCTAATCTAATATACATATAAATTCATTTTCTTCCAAGACAATGACCGTGCACTCTAAATACAACAAAATCAACTAACTTATTATGATTATAATCCCCCCATTACATCAAGGCAGAAGTCATCCCCCACCCTTAATCAAAGTATATCTCAGACTCCATCCTGGGGGATTCTATCTATATATTCCTGAAGTGTATAGCACTCTCTTACCTCTATATTTACAAACAAAAACAAAAAAAACCTCCTTCCCTTACCAAGCATCTGCTAGCCGCATCTTTTATTTTCAGTCATTGGGATTCACATCTATAAGGGTTTTTCCCTTTTCTGTATTCATGAAAAGATTCCATGGAGTCCATGTTTTCAGATATGTCCCTCCTTTTTGACCGGATGTCCAAACCAAATCCTCCATAAGGTTCAATTGTTCTACTCATTTAAGCCACAATCCTACCTTTGGTGGTTGTGTCTGCTTCCAGGTATGTGAAATACATGCTTTGGCTGCATTCAACAGGTGGAATAGAATGGATTGCTTATATGATTTAACTGAGATTTTAGTACCTTGTAATAGGAAGAAATAGGAAGAAATCTCCTGATCGCTAAATTTTTAAACAATTCTCCAGACTTCCTTCCAAAAGTTCTCTATTTTAGGGCAGGACCAAAAAATATGCATTAACGTCCCCTCCTTCCCCCCGCAGCGCTAGCAATTGTCTGATACCTCCGGGTAGCATCTATTTAGAAATGTCAGGGTGCGATACCACCGAGATAGAATCTTAAAATTAGTCTCCTGCATTATTATGCAGATTGACCACTCAAATGTTTTATGTATTATATTAGTACACTGCTCTTCCGTAAAGGTTTGATCCGGATTTCCCTCCCACCCACCAAAAAAGGGCAACCTAAAGTCCTCCGAGGGTGCAACCAGCAGCGCGTACGTTTTAGAGAGAGTTTGATACAGTACACCGCTTCTGTTACAATATCCCTCAAAGATTGTTAAAGTGCGCTCATACCTACTTGGTCGGATTAACCACTACATTACAGAGCACTTTTGCCCCCTTCCTTCCCAGCCCAATGTTCAGCTTTCAGCGCTCTTATGCCGCGTACACACGGTCGAACTGTTTGACGTACTTAGTCCGTTGAAACACATTTCAGAGGACAATCCGCTCGTGTGTGGGCTTCAGCTGACTTTTTCAGCGTGCAGTCCGGAGTGCTAAGAATTTCGGATTTTCCAAAAATCTGTCCGTCGTACTTTGGTTTCAGCGGACAATACGGTCGTCAGTATGCTAGTTCGACGGACTAAGAATGGCGCATGCCCAGGAAGGATTTACACGGCGGAAGGGTGCTTTGCTGTGTCTTGGACTTCCTATTTCTAGTCCCATCGTACGTGCTGTACACATCATTGTGCAAGCTTTAGACGGACTGTTTGTGTATCCGTGTGTGGTCAAGTCCGTTCAGTGGAAACTACGATGGATTGTCCGTCGGACTGTATGACGGACTAAGTACGCCATACAATCCGCTCGTGTGTACGCGGCATTACACTTTCAATGACAATTGTGCGGTCATGCTACATTGTACCCAAATAAATTTTTTATCATTTTGTTTGCACAAATAGAGCTTTATTTTGGTTGGTATTTATTCACGACTCCGTTTTTTATTTTTTGCGATATAAGCGAAAAAAGAGCGGAAATTTGTAAAAAAAAAAACTATATTTTCTTCTTTCTATTTTAAAAAGAATCCAATAAAATAGAATTTTGTCATAAATTTAAGCCAAAATGTATTCTGCTAAATGTTTTTGGTAAAAAAAATTCCGTTAAGTGTATAATAATTGGTTTGTGTGATCACAGACAATGTACGCAAATGATCATGTACAGATGTGTGCAGGTGATCACGGACATATGTGTGCAGATAATCATTGGGACATGTGATTTTAGTGGGACATATGTTTTTATTATTTGGGGACATGTGTGTTTTGGGGACATGTGTGTTTTACACTAGACTGGGGATCAGTGAGTAAAAAGCTATAAAAAACAGCTCATACTCACTAATCACCATGCGTGTGAGGAGAGGAGATTCCCCTCCTTCTGAAGGACGTTCCTGAACGTCCAGTCAGAAGGAGAGAGCTCCCACCCGGCCGCATATATACATTGGCCGGGTGGGAAGTAGAGTATTTAAGAAGTGTCTCTGCTGTACCACCTGCCAAAAATCCAATTGATATGGCAAAGATCCTTTTGTCAATGAAAATATCATGGGACATGTTCCCCCTGTTAAATGAGAGGCCTGGAAGATCCCTTGGTCTATCAGTGCCATGAATGTTCCCTTCCTCAGGCCCGGTTCAAACTGGGGATTCCCCAGTATTGGAAACAATGGTGAGATTATTGCCTAAAGTTTACCCTTAGAAAAGAGCTCAAAGCCCATCTTTAGGGTGGGTCCTATCAAGGTATGTGGCTTCGTAGTAGTCAAAAGGTCTTTATAACACTAAGCGGTTCGTTGCAGTAAAGCACTGCTCTGAGCCTGCTCCAGGCCGAGCCATATCTTCCCATCCCCATGTCTACTCCAATCAACCAGGAGGCTTAATAAAGCCGCTTGGTAATATTTGTACAAGTCTGGTACAGCTAGTTCACCCTTTTGTTTGGGTATAGTCAATGGGGTTCTGCTAATCCTTGGGTGTTTATTTGCCCAAATAAATCTAGCAATAAGGGAATGTATCTGTTTGAAATAATATTTAGGTATAGCAATGGGTAGTGCTTGAAATAAATACAGAATTTTCGGCATTTTAACAATATTACACCTCCCAAACCAGGAGTGGAACCCTCTCTGCCATCTCTCCAAAAAAAGCACTTTATGTAATTTTGGTGGAAAATTGAGATTGTATGTATGGGAAAGTTTTGCTGGGATAAAAGTTCCCAGGTATTTCAAAGCTTGTGTTCCTAATATGTTGTTAGATATTCCAACTCCCATTGCTTCCAATTTTGATAAGTTGATCTTAAAGTCTGATACTGAGCCATATGTCTCTATTTCTTGAAGAAGGTTTGGTAAGGATACTATCGGATTAGTCAATGAAAACGTCATATCATCTGCGTACGCCGAAGTTTTATACTGCATACCTCCTATTGATAAACCCCCTATATCTGGGTTTGACCCGATCCTACACATTAAGGGCTCTAATGACAAAACAAATAATATTTATATATAGATATATATATATATATATATATATATATATATATATATATATATAATATTTCGTGGACATCCCTGTCTAGTTCCATTGGTAACTTTAAAAAGCTGAGACAACACCCCATTCACCTTAACCTGAGCCGATGGTTGTGTATAGATACTTGAAATCCATCGAATCATAATACTACCCATTCCTACTTGTCTTAGCACTGCAAACATAAACTGGCAGTTGATACAATCAAAAGCTTTCTCCGCATTTGTTCTCAGGAATAAAGATGGAGTTTTGGAAGTGTTAGCTATATGTATTAGATTCAGAGTCCTGATCGTGTTATCTTGTGCTTCCCGAGGCACATTCTATCCCTGGGCAAAGAGTGGGCACTCTTGATAACTTTGTATTATAATGTTTTGCTGCCCTGTACCCATGAGAGAGTTCCTCATAGGTCGTGGGCTGTTCCTACTGTTGGTTAGGCGTCCACCATTGCAGGCTCAGCAATTACTGTTGTGAAGGCACCAGTGCTGTAGATCTATTGATTTTGCTGGGTTTTTTTCAATCTCTTGTTTTCTTGATCAGGTCTTGTCTAGGGATGAGCTGAACACCACCCAAAACATTGCCTTCCACATATCAGTAGAGAGCCGGAATGGCCTTCCGTGAAAAGAAATGGTGTTTTGGAATCTGCCACTGAGGTACAGCACATTCCACAAATTCACAAAAGGGGGCAGAGTCTACTAGCTGAAAAGGCAGCAATTGTGGTGCTAGCAATTTGGCCAAGCTAGCATTTAGACGCTGAGCAATGTGGATGGCTGGGACCAAATTTCTTTTTACGGTTCAGCAACTGGGGTAGGGAAATTTGCCTGCTAAAATCAATTGCTGGTGTACTGCTAACAGATTGGCTGCAAGTACTTGGAAAACAGCAGTGCTCGAATTTCCCATGAATGCCCCATAATGTTCGCTGTTCTGCAAACGAGTGAACACCCGATGTTTGACCCGAACATCAAGCTGATCCCTAGTCCTGTCTTACTACTCAACATAACTGTTTTACTAGTCTCTCAAAATTAAGGGGTGGACTAGACTTATAACTGGGGATTAAGCCTTTTTCCATTTAGACCCCTTTATATGGGAAGCTTGGAACACGTGCCAGCAGCTCTGAATAGTTGCATAGATGGGTTGATATTTTTCCACCCTGCTCCTAAGTATTTCTCAATGAACTTTGCCCTTTAAGCGATGATGCCTCTTCAGAGCTGCCATGGACATCTGCCTTAAAATGGTCTCATTGGGTAGGTTGACTGTCTCATTCTTGAGACTAAGAAAAATGTCTTAGTTTCTCCCAGGTTTCATCCTCTGAGGCCCACTTCAATGCAATCCCTGGGGTTCTAATTCTTCCTAGCCTGAGAACTTGAGCAGGGAGGGCTTTTGGGTGATCCTATTAGGTCCAGTTTGCTGAAGTGACTCTTGTACTACCAGAAGATGCTCCATGTCATCTCCTAGAAAGTCTAGTTCTTTACAACATGATGGTGTTGATATATAGGGTCAGGATTTGTAGTGCCTCCTGCTCAACCTTCAGTGTCTCCTGACATTTGAGTGTGGCATCTCTGTGTTTGAGCTTCTTTAGACCTTTTTTAGGAATTTACCTCTCAATATTCTCATCACTCCATCATCTACTTCACTATTCTGGTTGCCATCACTTATGTGTCATTTTTGTGCTGATGGTCTATCCTTTTGAGAACCCTATCTATTTCTTTAGGGTAATACAGTTGTGTTGAGGCCAGAGCCGCCTTCTTCCTGCCGTGGTTTTTCTACATCCACCAGGACATGATTCACTTTCTTCTCTATCTCAACCTTCTAGCAAGGACTCCTGATGAAGCCATTTTCTGGGTGGCGTTAGCCAGTTGGCGGCTCACGTGTGTGTCTTCAGATAGGACAAGACTTATAGATTTATACCATGCAACAAAGATCCTCCACTCTCTATATTGTTTGAGGGGTATTACACTGTTATTACATTGTGACTCTACACTTTGATGGCCGCTGTGGGTTATTGCATAGACGTTTTTCTCCTGACACAATTATACTGGTGAATGTTTCACTTACAGCTCCTTCTGCTGGAGGCCTGTGTGGATTTATTCCTTTAGCCCCATACACACTATCAGTTTTTCTGCTGAGTTTTTCCTTCAGGTTTACCAAAACCATGTAGTGCAAGGGCCTGCCTAATTGCATAAACATTGAAACTCCTAAGGTTTGACCTCATATTATATGGTTTTGGTAAATCTGAAGGAAAAACTCAGCAGAAAAACTGATAGTGTGTATGGGGCTTTTTGGAGACTATTGATGACCCGGATGTGTTAAGAGTGTTTGCTCCCTCATGCTGAGAAATGCTGTTTAGCGAGTATCTGCCTGGTAACCACTCCGCCTGTAGTCTGTCCGCTTGCACTATGGTGGCCATCCTTCAAACTGTGGATTAACTCCCCTTGGACACTTTCTGATGGCGTGATCGCGGTGATCTGATGGCCAGCTGAGTAACATGAGCGATATGTTACCGGTATATTCAGAGTCTCTATTCATCTATATGACCATATAGCCAGTTGGCGGCTGACGTGTGTATCTTCAGATAGGATAAGACCTATGGACCCATACCATGTAACGTAGATCCCCTACTCTCTATATTGTTTGAGGGGTATTACACTGTTATACTCTGTGGAAATGTTTGGGAACTGCCTCTTCATTTATGCATCAGCAGACTATATACTCTCCATTTATTGGACTGCCTTTTTGCTCCATACTTGTTATACCAGCTATAGACTTGCAAAATAAGATTTTTGACAAGTGATTAAGTGGGAGGTGAACATATATTTTCCCTCCTGCTGGATCTCTATGAACTATAAATATAGTCTATATTATGGGTCTGGTGCGGTCAATTAGGAGATTATGAGAAAGTATTGCTATGCTCTATACCCGGCTTAGTAAATTTTTATAAGAATGCAATATCAGGGTTACAAGTTGACAGCAGCGTATTGTATTGTTTTTAGTTTACAAC
The DNA here is from genome assembly GCF_037356315.1 of Lithobates pipiens. Classification (NCBI taxonomy): domain Eukaryota; kingdom Metazoa; phylum Chordata; class Amphibia; order Anura; family Ranidae; genus Lithobates; species Lithobates pipiens. Next base: position 158,626,104 of record NW_027507903.1, read on the forward strand.
GTTGTTTTGTTTGTTTCATTTTTCTCTACAGCTTCATGTTTTACTTGATTATGTGGTACTGTGAAGGAAAGGATCTAACATGTGTAGGTATGTGACACACCTATGGGATTTCTTTTTTAGATGTCTGTGCATTTTTTTTCAATAAAGTTTACCTTTTGTTGATCAAAATATACTACTTTGTTGCTTTCTTTTCCCGTTGGGAGCAGTCGTGAGCCCGCTATGGTCTCATCTCTTTTTTTCTGGGTGGTTCAGGCCTTTTCTGCACAGAAATACAAATCCTTTGGCAGGTAAAATTTATAGATTTTTCATCTGTGTTTTGGGCAATTTGCCACAGTTGTACTTTAAATTGCATGCTTTACAGTTCAAAGTGACTCAACAAAGGACCTCTAAAACTGAGATGTCTAAATGCTTATTGCTTTGTTAGCTTTATTAGTAGGCAAAAGAAGAAACAAAATGATAATTGTTTTTTTTTGTTAGGATTGCTAAGCAGGAGTGAGCTGCGTGTAGGAAACTTCAACGCTATTCCGCATTCATTAAAAATATACTACAATGATTATTTCTGGAAATGCTTACAATATTATGTTTTTACTTCAGAAATGCATAATTTAAAGTGGTTGTAAAACTCAGACATTAAATCTGAACAGAGCATATCCCTCTATAGTGTGTACTTGTCCCTATTAAGAGCACAAAGTGTCCTTTTTGTCTGCTGCTTCATCATTAATCCCTTCTTACAAGTTTTCCTGACACCAAGAGAAAAATGGTGACGGGAGGGACATGCGGCAGATTGACCGCCTCAGATTTGTTCCTGGGAGCTGTATGAAGGGGTGTGTGTCCCTTCCCTCCAATCGGCACTCAGAGCTCCCCTCACTGAGCTCAGCAGAGTGTCATTTCAGCTCTCCATCCCCTTTTTTTTCTGAACTTTTAGACAACTTTAAAATTCAGCACTTGAATGGATGTAGAGAAGAGTGTATATACAGACAGGTACAACTTATATAGGATGATTTGTTTCACCCCTATGTGTCACCTGAGGCCAGTCACTTCACTAGGTATATGTAAGGGTTTACAACCACTTAAAGCATTGTGTGCAAACAATTTAATCGTATTAGTCCTTCTATCATATATTTCAGTGATCTAATGTTAATAAACAGATGGAAAATCAAGTGCAGGTCCACATTCCAGTACAAACTTTTGCACTGCTAATTCAAACTTTACATGCTGAGATTATCCATTCTCCTTTTTCTATTGTCTCATTATGTCTATATTGCTGCTATAGTCTCTATATTGTTTGGGCACAAGCAAGTTTTCTTTTCATATGCTATTGTACCATTCTGGTTCCAAACAAGCTAAACAGCATTTGTAACTAACAGCAGGATCTTCTGTCTGTGTTCTATTATAAATCCCCATTTCTATAAAGAGGAAACTTGTCAACTTTGCTATGGCTTTGAGATAACACAGGCCTCTGTTTTATAGATAAATAATCTTTTAGACTTAACAGCCTTGCGTAGTCCGGTGCATTAAAATAGCTCAAAAAATATTTTTCTTGCCATGCAGACATTAAAATGAAATCCATTATGTTGCGCTGTAGTATCCCTATAGTGGATGAATTCACCGGAGGACTTCATGTTGTGTTTGTAGAAAGAGGGTGGAGAATGCGCCGTTTCTCACGGCATCTGTATATAATTGTTTGCAGCTGCTGAGTGTGAGAGCCAGCACTTATCCCATGAGAGTAGAGCTTGAAACTGTTATGGCAACTGGATTTCATCACATACACTATCCATTCAGAGAAGTCACTTGATAACAACTCGCTTGACCTTTTAGTGGACTATTGATAATCGGCTTCGTATATACTATATTCTTGAAAGCATAGTACCCACACAAAGCCATCTATGACATGCCTTTGTGTTTTTATTGTAGCAAGATGTACAGGAACATTTGTGTACCCATAGAAGATTTCAGGGCTTTTCCTTAAAGCGGTATTAAACCTAAAAGCAAACATTTATTTTTATTGTAGCTTATCAATTCTTAGATGTAGTGCCTGCATTATTTTTCTTTTTAGCGTCGGTTCACACTGAGGCAGCATGACTTACAGCGCGACTGCCTCAGGTGACCCAGACGCGACCGCTGCGGCGACTTGCAAAACGACTTCTGTATAGAAGTCAATGCAAGTCTCCTCCAAAGTCGTACAGGAACCTTTTTCTAAGTCGGAGCGACTTGTGTCGCTCCGATTAGAACGGTTCCATTGTACAGAGCAGGACGCTACTTGTCAGGCGGCTAAGTCGCCTGACAAGTCGTCCTAGTGTGAACCGACCCTTAGGCTTTCTTTCCTTTATTTTTATCTTGTGATTAAGCCAGCAAGGCCCCTTTCACACGGGGCAGATCCGCTCAGCGGGGGTTTGCTCCGTTCATCTCTCCATTGAGCCAGCAAATGACAGGTCCGTCTCTGCTCACTGAGCGGGGAGGGACCTGTCAGAGCCCCATTGATCTCTATGGGTAGTTCGAATGAAAACAGACAGCATGTCCATTTTCATCAGATCTCATCCCATCCACCAAGACGGATGGTGAACGTATCGCCATACGTCTGTCTTGAGCGGATGGCAGACGGGTGTCAGTGGACACATCTCCGCTGACATCCGCCTTCCAATAGGAGTCAATGGATGGCCCGCTTGGATCCGCCTGAAAAAAATGGACAGGCGGATCTGAGCGGGCTTATCATGTGACAAGAGCCTTAGTTTGCTGTTTTTCAACAAGGCCTCCTGCAAAAGTATTAAGGCCGTACACACGGTCGGACTTTTTGACAACAAACATGCAAATTAGCTGTTTTGGAGCAACATCCGACCGCGTGTATGCTCCATCGGACAAACATTTTCCGTTTTCCTCTGACTTTTGTTGGCTGTGCGAACGGACAAACTTTTTGACAACATAAGTCCGATGGAGCAAAGTCAGATCGTGTGTAGCAAAACCATCGGACTTTTGTACAAGGTACAAACACGCATGCTCAGAACCAATGCAAAAGATCAGACGACAATATAGAAGTTGACCAAAGGTGGCGCTGGAGTAATTGAATGTCCTCTTTTGAAGTGTCGTCAGTACCTTGAAACGTCACTACGTTCGTGTTTGTTGCCTAAAAAGTCCTGCCGCGTGTATGCAATACAAATTTGTGGACTACGCCCTTTGTACAAAAGTTCACGGGAAAGTTTGTACAAAGTCTGATCGTGTGTATGAGGCTTTAGAGTGTTGAGACAAACCATTTACCACCACCAGGGGTGCTCATAGCTCCCAACTGTCCCTGATTTTGAGGGACTGTCCCTGATTTGGAGCACTGTCCCTCTTTACTTCTCATTTGTCCCTCATTTTGGTCTGATCCTCATAGTTGTATTTAAAATGTACTTTTTTTTATCTTTCAAAAAGTGTTTCCCAGTACTAAACCTTTCATCCAATTTTTAAACTGCTGCATTTGTACATTTTATGAGCCAATATAAAGGAATAGAGTGGTAAAAAAAAGTCCTTATGGATTTAATTAACCTTTTTTTGGTTAATTTTCCTTTAAGGGGGTGTGGCAGGAGGCGTCTCCTATGCCTACATACAGTTGTTAGTAGGTGTCCCTCATTCTCATCTCAAAATATTGGGAGGTATGGGGGTGCTTACAATGATCAGTTTCTATTTATTCATGTAAAATTTTTATCCCAAAAGGAAAAAAAAAAATACTGTTGTAACTGCAGTGTGAGCTTGGCTTCAATTTGTTATTTTGTCTAAATCTGCTAACACTTTCAACACTTCCCTCCTCCCAGACTGACAAAGCTGCTGTCCAAAGGTGCCCCTGTTCTGCTTCATCCAGAGTGGGGGCCCTCTAATATAGGAGGTGTGTTACTGGTCAGATCCTCGGGGGTGGGGAGCCAAAAAAAAGAAAAAAGAAAACCAATGCAGCCAACACATCTAATGACTGGTAAGCTGCAATGTATTCCATTTTTGGTTTGGGGTGTAATACTGATTAAAAGACTCCTAAAATGTTATCTGAACTTCAGTAGGACCCTGCATTCACTATATCTGGTCTCCCACAGTACACATGGCCATGGACATGCAATTATTTTATTAAATATAAACTGCTAAATACCTTTTCTCATCAGCATTATATAGCAGTCTTATGATTTCTATCAGTGAAGCTTGTAGGAGGAGTTTTTATACTGCACTGAGCTGTCCTATGAGGTTGCAGGGCTCCTGACCCTCTGGATATGTCTGGACAGTGCTGATTTGTCTTATCTGGACTTGTCCAGGGGACAGTGCAGGGAGGGGAGGATCTGTACATACAAGATCAAGCAGCCTTTTTACACAGTGCAGAGGATTAACCCCTTTGGTTCCACAGTGAATATAACAAGCATGCTTTACTGCATATACAGACGGATTTTACTGTTGTGGGTTTAGTAACACTTTAAAGCGGTATTAAACCCAAAACCAAAAATGTATTATATTGCAGCTTACCAATCATTTGATATGGTGGCTGCATCCATTTCATTTTCTTTGCTTTCACCTAGAAATCTGGTTAGCAACACGCCAACTGTATTCTACAGACACCATTCTGGAGCAATAAGCACAGGTGGCACAGCAGACAGCAGCATTGTCATTTTAGGGGCTGGGTAGTGTTAAATGTATTAGCAGATTTATAATCAGTTACAGTAAACATTTTTTTTCCTTTTGAGATAAAGGTTTTGCATGAATAAATAAAAGTTGATCATTTTAATTCACCCCTATCAGTGTTAAGGGGGCTTTCTCATCCATGTAAACTGACACATTCTGCTGGAGAGCTTGAGCTTGTGAAAAACAACAGACTTGCTGGTTGGATCACCAGATGAGAGTAAAAAAAAAGAAAGCCTAAAAAGGAAACCAATACAGCCATCACCTCTAAGAAAGCTGCAATATAATAAATGTTTGCTTTTAGGTTTAATACTGATGTAAGCTACACTTAGAGAGAGTCCTATTTAACAATCAGCATGCTACATATGACATATATCACAAAACGTGTGTCTCGGTTTTTAGCAATAACCTTAACCCCCCTAGCGTTAATCCCGAGTCTGGCTCGGGTTGGGATTTTACTGACAGGAGCGGTAACCCTGAGCCAGACTCGGGATCGCATCACTGGATGCAGGGGAGGACACAGGGAGAGTTACTTACCTTGTCCCCTGGATCCAGCGATGTCCTCCGCGCTGTGTGATCGAGCCGTCCTCCGCTCGATTCACAGTGCCGAATGCCGCCGAGCTCCGTTCCCTGCGACGTTACAGCGCACGGGAGCAGAGAACGGCGGCAAATTCAAAAAAGTAAAAACACACAAAACACACACAGTACTGTAATCTTACAGATTACAGTGCTGTATTAAAAATGACACACCCCCTTTGTCCCTAGTGGTCTGTGCAGTGCCCTGCATGCACTTTTATATTATAAATACTGTTTTTTATGCTTGAAATTTGGAGACTGTCCATAGCAACCAAAACGTGTCCCTTTTTCAGTGTTTTAGGATTTGATTACATTATTGAATAATTTTTATTATTCTTTATTATATTATAAACTTTATCATACCCGGGATGTCTGCTAGACTCTGGTTTGAACAGATTTAAGAGAGTTATTCCCAATAATTACAGGACTACAATATAAAACGCCAAATTTCCATGCAAAATAATTGTACCGCTTTCAGCACCTAAATCCAGACTGAATCATACCGCCAGGGAGGTTAAACAAGTGCTGATCACACTTGAACATCTACAAGGTATTTCCAACCATTCCTGTGTAATTTTCAGTTCTCTTGCTTTAAATGTCCCCACAGCCTTTCAATAGGATTGAGTTTAGGAATTTCACCTGGCTGTTCTAAAATACAGAATGTCTTCATCGATTTATTCTTGTGTTTGTTCATTGTCGTGACATGACACATCTTTTGAGTTTTAGATAACATTTAGAGTACATGTTCAAAGAGATCATGCCATATATAATAGCTCATGATTGCGCATCGTAGCTACTGTATTAAATCTTTTTTTTTTTTCATCAAATTAAAATAAAATAACATGGTAACAAGAACAATCAATCTTTGAGTTGTAAAAAATAAAACTATCCAGAAAAATACATAAAATGTGCTAAAGCTAGCAATCATCTTTTCTAGAATGAAATTTATTTTCTCTTAGTCAGATTTATCCCAACTTTACAGTGTTTCTGGACAGGCCTTCAACTGCCTCTTTGATGGAATTGTGCTCTGCTAACTCTTTCGTGCTCTAACCAGAAACTTGCTCTGCATTTTTGTAGGCTCATATTAAGACCATTCTGAAGATGAGATCCTCAAGTAAAAAGTCAAATGAGAGCAACAGACCAAAGATCTTTAAGTCCAAAATATTTTATTATTATTAGCTCATAACAAGGTAACGTAAAACAGCCAACACACATGTGAATATACTGTATTTCATGTTTAATGCATTAGTACTTTTTATTTTGTCTTGACATATGTTTGAGGACGAAGTAGAATATGTTCAGGCACCAGTGATTTAATCATCTGTTGGTTAAAAATAAACTTTTCGATCAGTTCTTTGTAACGCTTATCCAGTTACTACAGTTTTTAATTCTAATACTTTATTTTGATGCATTTACTTTACTTTTGTGCTTAAAGCGGGAGTCCGCGTTTTTTTTTTTTTTTAAAAAGCCAGCAGCTACAAATACTGCAGCTGCTGACTTTTAAAATGGTGACACTTACCTGTCCAGCGCGCCCGCGAAGTCGGCACCCGAAGCCGATCTCTCGATCGTCTCTCGGGTGCTGCCGCCGCCATCTTGGGTATGGGAATCAGGAAATGGAGCCTTTCGGCTTCATTTCCCGGTTCCCTACTGCGCATGCGCGAGTCGCGCTGCGCAATAAGGATGGACCCGCTGCCTCTGGGATCTGTGTGTTTCCCAGCAGGCAGCGGGGGACTTTCGGAAAGGGGCGTAATCTACGCCCCTTTCCGCAGAGAGCTATCCCGGAAGTGGGTGCAGATACCTGTACTGTACAGGTATCTGCACCCCCCTGAAAGGTGCCAATTGTGGCGCCGGAGGGGGGGAGGGTTTTCCGATGAGCGGAAGGTCCACTTTAGGGTGGACCTCCGCTTTAATAGTTAAAGAATATGTAAACCCAACATTTCACATTCTTGAAATGTTCTTTCTGTACCATATACTTGTATGAATAAGTATAATTTTCTCTTTGTATTGCTTCCTTTGTGTAAAACCCCTAGTGTTCCTGCCAGCCCCTCTGCTTCCCTATCAAAAGTAGACCACACTAAGCTGGGGAACACACCATGGTCAGTTCTATAGCTGTGCTTGGTAACTCAGCCTGCTCTTCTCCAATGATCAGACTTGTCCTGACACGCTGCACAGCCTTTCACTGGTAAGATCAGTGTCCTGCTGTTTCTCCTCCCCTAGCTCTTATGCAGCTGAGAACAGAAGGAATGTGATCACTTATAAAAAAAAGGGGGGGGGGGTATTTTTAATGTTTTTTTTTGTTTTGTTTTTTTACAATATAGCTATACACAAATGTTTTGCCTTTCATTTAAATTTTAAACCGAATGGGTTGTTTTACAAGGTGAGGGTTTACAATCACTTTAATGGTGCTGTCTTGCTAATGTGACAGCAGACTTTCTGGTCCCCTTTTTATTTTTAAGAGTATACTATCAAATAGTTCTCTTAAAAAGTATATTTCTGAAAAAACACCAAATACTATTCAGATATGTATATGAACAACCTTACTTGATGATTGTTTTGCACCTCCTTTTTTCCCTGATCAGTTTTGCCATATGAATTTCTATTTTGTAATTGTATTTTTATATTCTATTATGTCACATTATATTCTGTAATTTTCCATCTAACACGACTAGTTTAACCACTTAACCACTGGGCACTTAAACCCCCTTCCTAACCAGACCAATTTTCAGCTTTTGGTGCTCTCACATTTGAATGACAATAACTCAGTCATGCAACACTGTACCCATATGAAATGTTTGTCCATTTTTTCACAGAAATAGAGCTTTCTTTTGCTGGTATTTAATCACCACTGGATTTTTTATTTTTTGCGCTATAAATCAAAAAAGACAGAAAATTCGGTAAAAAAAATAAAAACATTCTTTGTTTCTGTTAAAATGTATTTTAGAATATTGGCAGTGTATTGGCTAGTATTGGCAGAATATTGGCAGAGTATTGGCAGAGTATTGCACAGTGTTGCAGAGTATTGCACAGTATTGGCAGAGTATTGCACAGTGATGCAGAGTATGGGCAGAGTATTGGCACAGAGCAGCGCTGTGGGCACTACACATCCAGCCCACAGCGCTGCTGCCATCTCTCCCCCTTTCCCCTCGCACTGTACCAATTGGTACAGAGAAGGGAGGGAGGAACCAGCTTCATGACGTGATGCCGGATTGTTTACAAGTAATCACTCCATTATTTGACGGAGCAATCACGTGGTAAAGGGCCGCTATCAGCGGGCGTTTACCATGATGCGTGGAGCAAAATTCGGTGAGGACGTCCCACAGATGTCCACCTAGAATAAGCCGACCATTCTGAAGCAGGCATGTGGTTAAGGACCAGTAGCCAGCAGGCTGGCTCTCCTGCACGAATTGCCGTACCTGTACAGTGGCTCGTGCCTCCCCCGTATGCTCTCGCACCCGCTACACGCTGTGGGAGTGTGCCCGCCGGTTGGGCAGACTTGGCTTCCGCCACCGACCCGCAATTGCCTAATACAGAGGCAGAATGGGGATCTGTCATTGTAAACAAGGCAGGTCCCCATTCTGGCAGATGACATGACAAATCTACTGTTCCCAGTGATCAGGAACAGTGATCTCTGTCACTTCCTAGGCAACATTTAACCCCTTGATCGCTCCCTAGTGTTAACCCCTTCCCTACAAGTGTAATTTTTACATTGATCAGTGCATTTTTATAGCACTGATCAATGTAATAATGTCACTGGTCCCCAAAAAGTGTCACTTGGGGTCAGATTTGTCTGTCGCAATGTTGCAGTCCTACTGAAAATCACTGCCAATTCCAGTAAAAACAATACAAAATAAATAAAAGTCCCTAAATCTATCCCATAGTTTGTAGAAGCATATATATGTCAGCCTAAACTGATGAATACATTTTTTTATATATATATATATTTTTTTTGTATATATATTATAGCAAAAAGTAAAAAAAAAAAAAAAATTTCAAAAATTGTCGCTCTTTGTTTATAGCGCAAAAAATAAAAACCACAGAGGTGATCAAATACGATAAAAAAAAATATTTGGGAAAAAGAAAGGACATCAATTTTGTTTGGGTACAGCATTGCACGACTGCGCAATTGTTAGTTAAAGGCACGCAGTGCGGTATCGCAAATAATGGCCTGGTCATTAAGAGGGTAAATTATTCAGGTCGTTAAGTTGTTAAAGTGGAGGGCCACCCTGAAAAAAAAAAAATATTAAAAATTACAAAAAAATCTAAAATAAAAAAAAAAATGAAAAAAAAAATTTTTTTTTACTTACCAGAAGTGCCTGTTGCTAGGCACATAATCCTAATCTTCCTCTTCCTCCTCCGCGGTGATCTTCTTTCTTCTCTCCTCCGTGCGGCGTCTTCTGGGTAATGGGTCGCGCTGTGTTCTGGGAACTGTGTGTTCCAGCACACAGCGCGTCCGATTCACAAAGCGCTGCGTGACTCGCGCATGCGCAGTAGGAAACGGGCAGTGAAGCCGTAAGGCTCCACTGCCTGTTTCCCTTACAAGGAATGGCGGCGCCGGGACCCGAGAGCCGAGGGACGGGTCGGCCTCGGGCGGCCGACATCGTGGGCGCCCTGGACAGGTAAGTGGGCTGATTAAGTCAGCAGCTGCAGTGTTTGCAGCTGCTGACTTTATTTTTATTTTTTTTTAAACGGCCCTCCGCTTTAAGTCTGTTCCATCATTTGAATCTCTGTATTTCTGTTTTTGCATTAGCCCTGAAAAGAGGAAGTGCCAGTTATCCTGAAATGCATTGACTGTTCTATGTTACTCTGTTATGAGCTTTTAATTATAAAATATTTCTGAATCTTGGATCATTGGTCTGGCACTCTCATTAGACATTGTACTTGTGAATCTCCAACACTGGGCCCCTCACCTTTTTTCCTAAGCACAGACTCAACAGAGCCACCATGCTCTTTGAAACTTAACAGACCTCCTAAAAGCATATGTCATTGGAAATGTTAATCCATTGCTTCTAATATACATATACTTAAAACAAGGATACTGGGATCCAGGTACAGAGCATGAATGCTATGGGTGCAACGGATCAAAAAACTCACGGATCGGATCGTTCCTCAGATCAGAGTCACAGATCGGATAATTTTTCGGATCAGCAAATAATAATTGAATTTACAAAAACCTGTGAAAATTCCACCGCCATATAGTCCCTACTGTAATATCCACAATCTCCCCCACTGTAATATTGGCTGAGCATGGCTGGGTATTGCAGAGCATGGTTGGGTATGGCAGAGCATGGCTGGGTATGGCAGAGCATGGCTGAGTATGGCAGGGTATGGCTGGGTATGGCTGGGTATTGCAGGGTATGGCTGGGTATGGCAGAGTATGGCTGGGTATGGCAGAGTATGCTGTCAAAGAGCAGCGCTGTGGGCACTACAGATGCAGCCCACAGCGCTTCATCCATCCGATCTACAGATCAGTACAGAGAGGCGAGAGAGGAACCATTTGACGGAGCGATCACATTGTAAACAGCCTGGGTGTAGAAAGATGGCCGCCGCTTTGGTGCTAGGCCGAAGCCACGGCTTTTCCTAAGGCTGTGACCGCGGAGCGCTCCGCGGATCGTGGTGTGTGCCGATCCGAGCGGGGTGACCCATTGGGATCACAGATCGGTGAAGATCCGTTGCACCCCTAATGAATGCTGTGACAAAATTAGGCATGTGTGTCATAGAGGTCCATCAGTTGCGATGCAACATTTTGTGTAAAACTGTATAATTACTGGGGGTGCAAAGTATGTTGACTCAAAGGGAACCATAGCCCTTGTACACATGGTCGGACATTCCGATCACAAAATCCGTTGGATTTTTTCAGACGGATTTTGTCCATTACTGGTGTTGCATACACACGGTCGGACAAAGTTGTCGGAAAATGCAATCAATTGGAACGTGATGACATTCGTTCGTTACGACGGGACTACGTTTAGGCTAGTAGGTTATTTACGAAAGGCAAATCCACTTTGCACTACAGGTGCAAACTACAAGTGCAAAGTGCACTTGAAATTGCACTGAAAGTGCACTTGGAAGTGCAGTCGCTGTAAATCTGAAGGGTAGATCTGAAATAAAGGGAAGCTCTGCTGATTTTATCATCCAATCATGTTCAAGCTAAAATGCTGTTTTTTATTTTCCATGCATGTCCTCCTCGGATCTACATCGACTGCACTTCCAAGTGCACTTTCAGTGCAATTTCAAACGCACTTTGCACTTGTAGTGCAAAGTGGATTTGCCTTTTCGTAAATAACCCTCTGAATGTCAGTTTTTCCCACTGCAGTCATTTCCAGCCATATTGACATTGTTTTGTATCTATAGGAGCCCCTTGATCACACTAGTTGGCTGCTGACATTTCATTTCATCCTCTGTTATAAATACCACCATTAGCTGACCCTAGCTGTTACCTTTCTGTGGCTATTGCTTGATCATGTTGTGTTAGCCCTTGTACACACGGTCGGAGATTTCGACAACCAAATCCGTCGGATTTTGTCCATCGGATCTTGTCCGAAACTGTTGCATACACACAGTCGGACTAAGTTGTGGAAAAATCCGATCATTCAGAACGTGATGACGTAATTTCGTTATGATGGGACTACGTTCAGGCTAGTAGCCAATAGCTTTGATGTAGGAATTTGATCTGAGCATGTGTGGCACTTGGTCCGATCAAAATTCTCTACACATGATCGGAGTATGTCCGATCGAACCAGTTGGTCGGGAAATATTTTCAACAAGTTGGAAAATTGGGTCCGACGGATATTCCGACGGAATCAGTCCGATGCATACCACACACAGTCGGATTATCCGACAACACGGTCCGATAGGTCACATTCCGACGGATTCTCCGACCGTGTGTACAAGGGCTTAGAATGGTTGGATCATGCATACCTATCTGACCATCTTTGTAATCGTATGTGTAGCTTAGTACATATGTTTGCAGGGCTGTGCCACTTGCACTTTTCAGCTTCAAAACTGCACTAGGAAGGCATATTTTGACACATACAAATATAAAATATAGACACGCAATAGATTAATAATTTCCTATTATTTCATTCTTACATAATACATTAAATACAGTAATGTGGCAGCTTAATGATGTCAGCAGTATTGAAAAATGGTGTATATGGTATGGAGTAAATGCTATCATTTTCTTCTTCCTGTTTTTTTTTTTATTGCAGAGTATGGTATTTTTTTCTTCCAGTACTTTTGCTGTTCACTTACTTTTTCATGGTGTTACTGGTGGTTGATATTAAGTTGAGCTGTCTTCATCTGGAGAATCCTGTGAGATGTTTCCAGAGTGCATTAAACATATTTTAGGTATTTCCTTTACAGGGAATTGGTGTCTACCTACAAATATATGTGTGTGCAGAATAGAAGACTATTTCACTCTCCAAATTAAAGTTCCTATGGGATTGAGTAAAGAAAATCTCTAAATTTATTGCACATGTGTTTTAAATCTCTTTCAACAAATAGTGCTCTGTTATAACTTTACAATAGTTGCGATTTCTATCAAATAGAAAGCGGAAAACTGCAGGTTGCCCTGCTATATTTTAGTGTATTGGAGTTTTTTTTTCCAGTGTCGAGTGAAACGTCAGTAAAGTCAACTGCTGTGTAACAAGGATTTACATCAAGGCTGCTCTTGTGAACTTTTTTTTAATTTAAATAACACATACTGAAGGTAACGTTACATGTATAGGATACGTGTTTAATGAAAAATGTGAGAAAATGGAGGCTGCCGTGAAAATGCCTGGCTATTGTGTATATCCATCTGTGACTCTACACGCATAGTGGTCCCCAAAGACTAGCTTGGTAAACACTAAAATATCTAATTTTAGGTCCCATGTATAGACTTCCTGTTCCATGTTTTCAGTAAGAAAAAGACAGTCGTTACACTTTTCCTATACAGTGGGGAAAATAATTATTTGATATCCTGCAGATTTTGTAAGTTTACAAAGAAATAAAGGTTCTATATTTTTTTTATCATAGGTGTATTTTAAATGATAGAATATGATAGAATATCAACCAAAAATCCAGAAAAAACACATGATACAAATGTTATAAATTGAGTTGCAGTTATGGGTGCAAAATAAGTATTTGATCCCCAAGCAAAACATGACTCAGTACTTGTTGGAGAAACCCTTGTTGGCAAGCACAGAGGTAAGACGTTTCTTGTAGTTGGTGACCAGGTTTACACACATCTCAGGTTGGATTTCGGTCCACTCTTCTTTACAGATCTGTAAATCCTTAAGGTTTCTTGGCTGTCTCTTGGCAAATTGAAGTTTCAGCTCCCGCCATAAATTTTCTGTAGGGTTAGGGTCTTGAGACTGACAAGGCCACGCCATGACCTTAACCACTTCAATACAGGGCACTTAAACACCTTCCTGCCCAGACCAATTTTGAGCTTTCTGCGCTGTCTCAATTTGAATGACAATTGCGCGGTCATGCTACACTGTACCCAAATGACATTTTTATCATTTTTTTCTCACAAATAGAGCTTTCTTCTGGTGGTATTTGATCACCACTATGGTTTTTATTTTTTGCTAAACAAATAAAAAAAGACCAAAAATATTTTAAAAAAAAAGTTTTTTTTGGTTTCAGTTTCAAAAAGTTGTAAATAAGTACGTTTTCTCCTTCACTGATGGGGCACTGGTGGGGCGGCACTGAGGGGCACTGATAAGGCAGCACTGATGAGGTGGCCCCAATAAAGTGGCACTGATGAGGTGGCATTGATGGGCACTGATAGGTGGCACTAATGGGCGACACGGATGGACACAGATAGGTGGCACAAATTGGCACTGATAGCTGGCACGGATTGCCATGGATAGCTGGCATGGATTGGCATGGATAGGTGGCACGAATGGGCATGGATAGGCGGCACAGATGGGCATGGCTAGGTGGCACTGATAGGTGACATGGATGGGCACTGATAGTTGGCATGGATGGGCACTGATAGGCGGCATTGTATTGTACTGAAAAATGGCAATCAGTGCCAAACAATAATGCATGCCAATCAGTGATGCCCATTGTGGGCACTGATTGGCATCCATTGTGGCACTGACTGGCATCCCTGGTGGTCTAGGGTGGCATACCTGGTTCTGGGCATCCCTGGTGGTCTGGTGGCATCCCTGGTGGTCCAGTGTGGGCATCCTTGGGGGGGGGGGCTGTGCTGATAATCGATCAGCACAGACCCCCCCTGTCAGGGGAGCAGCCTATCGGCTCTCCTCTACTCGCGTCTGACAGACACGAGTGAGGAAAAGCCGATCACGGCTCTTCCTATTTACACTGTGATCAGCCGTGATTGGACACGGCTGATCACGTTGTAAAGAGTCTCTGTCGGAGACTCTTTACCGAGATTGTAGTTGCGCGGTGTCAGATTGACACCCCGCAACAACGATCTCCGTGATGCGTGCCCCCGGGGGCGTGCAGTGGCTCAAAATCCTGAGGACTGTCTATGACGTCCAGTCAGGATTTTGAAACCACTTTGCCGCCATCATTTGACAATGAGCGGGCGGCAAGTGGTTAATGTGCTTTTTCTTGAGCTACTCCTTTTTTGCCTTGGCGGTATGTTTTGGGTCATTGTCATGCTGGAAGACCCATCCATGACCCATCTTCAGTGTTTTGGCTGAGGGAAGGAGGTTCTCATCCACGATTTTACAATACATGGCCCCTTCCATTGGCTCCTCAATGTGGCCTGTGCCTTTAGCAGAGACACCTCCCCAAAGCATCAGGTTTCCACCTCTGTGCTTGACTGTAGGGATGGTGTTCATAGGGTTATGTCAGCATTTTTCTTCCTCTAAACACGACGCGTCCCCCTCCTCAACAAGGCACATGTACAGTCATTCCAACGAACATCTAAATGATTCAGAGAAGAATTGGGAGAAAGTGATGAGACCAAAATTGAGCTCTTTGGCATTTACTTGACTCGCCGTGTGAAGAAAAATGCTGACTATGACCCTAAGAACACCATCCCTACACTCAAGCATGGAGGTGGACACGTGATGCTTTGGGGCTGTTTCTCTGCTGTATTGTAAAATCTTGGATGAGAGCCTTCTTCCCTCAGCCAAAACACTAAAGATGGGCATGCTTGGGTCCCTCCAGCATGACAATGACCCAATACATACCGCAAAGGAAACAAGCGAGTGGCTTGAGAAAAATCACATTGGGGCTGATTTACTAAGATGAATGCGCTGCGCCGGTTCATACCTCCATTTGTGCGCCAGATAAATTATGAAGTGAGTGTCACACATAATATGCCAGTGCAATTGAAAATAGCGCATGCCGTATCATTAACAGTCCATTCACACAGGCGCAGCGTGACTTTGGAAGGCAGCTTGGACACGACTTGAGTGTGAATCACAGCGCAACTTGGGGCGACTTAAAACACGACTTTAATTCGCCCCCAGGCCAGGCGACTTTCATTTAAAAAAGACGGCATGGGTTCCCCTCCAAGAACATACCAGGCCCTTCAGTTCTGGTATGGATATTAAGGGGAACCCCGCGCCAAAAAAATGGCGTGGGGGTCCCCCTCAAAATCCATACCAGACCCTTATCCGAGCATGCTCTCAACATTGGGAGGATGCTTTGGGGTCCCCCCAAAAGCACCTTGTCCCCATGTGGATGAGGAAAAGGGCCTCATCCCCACAAACCTGGCCGGTGGTTGTGGGGGTCTGTGGGCGGGGGGTTTATCGGAATCTGGAAGCCCCCTTTAACAAGGGGACCCCCAGATCCTGGCCTCCCTCCCGTGTGAAATGGTAAGGGGGTACCAAAAAAGTGACAAAAGTGTTAAAAATGACAAGAGACAGTTTTTGACAATTCCTTCATTAAAGTCTTCTTTCATCTTCTTTCTTCTGGTCTTCTTCCTTCGGTTTTTTCCTCCATCTTCTTCTTCCTCCGATCCTATTCTTCTTGCTCCGGTGTTCTCGTCCGGCATCTTCCTCCACGGCGTCTCTTCTTCGTTCTCGGGCCGCTCCGTGTAATGGGAGGCTCCCGCTGCGTGACGCTTCTCTTCTTCTGACAGGTCGTATATAATGGAGGGCGGCCACCTGGTGACCCCACCCCCTCGGACGCACGGTTCCATTATACAAGACCTGTCAGAAGAAGAGAAGCGTCACACAGCGGGAGCCTCCCATTGCGCAGAGCAGCCTGAGAATGAAGAAGAGACGCCGTGGAGGAAGATGCCAGATGAGAACACCGGAGCAAGAAGAAGAGGATCAGAAGAAGAAGATTGAGCAAGAAGAAGATGGAGGAAGAAACCGAAGGATGAAGAAAGGAAGAACAAAGAAGACCAGAAGAAAGAAGATGAAAGAAGACTTTAATAAATGAATTGACAAAAACTGTCTCCTGTCAGTTTCAACACTTTTGTCACTTTTTTAAAGAAATGGTAGGGGTACTTTTGTACTCCCTTACCGTTTCACACAGGGGGAAGGCCGGGATCCGAGGGGCCCCTTGTTAAAGGGGGCTTCCAGATTCCGATAAGCCCCCCACCCGCAGACCCCCACAACCACCAGCCAGGGTTGTGGGGATGAGGCCCTTGTCCTCATCAACATGGGGACAAGGTGCTTTGGGGGACCCTAAATCGCAATAAGCGTTTATTGATTGGTTTGCGCAAAAGTTATAGCATCTACAAAATAGGGGATAGTTTTATTGTTAATAATTTTTTTTTACTAGTAATGGCGGCGATCAGCGATTTTTATTGTGACTACGACACTATGGCGGACACGTCGGACAATTTTGACATATTTTTCGGACCATTGGCATTAATACAACGATCAGTACGATTAAAAATGCACTGATTACTGTAAAAATGTCACTAGCAGTGAAGGGGTTAACCACTAGGGGGCAGTGTAGGGGTTAAGTGTGAGTGTGTTTTTTTTACTGTAGGGGGGCGTGGCTTGGCCTGTGACGTCACTGATCGTCTTTCCCTATGACAGGGAACACACGATTAGTGACAGGCTCACTAGGAAGCATGGGGAGAGGTTTGTTTACACTTACTTCTCCCCGTTCTTCAGCTCCCGTGGCCACGGTCAAGGAGCTGAGGACCGCACGCGACCCACGGCTGCGCTCTTAAAGGGCAACGTACCTGTACGTGCCTGTGCCCAGCCATGCCATTCTGCTGACGTATATCGGCGTGAGGTGGTCCTTAACCACTTTCAGACCTGACCAATTTGCTGGACAAAGACCAGACCACTTTTTGTGATTCGGCACTGCGTCGCTTTAACTGACAATTGCGCGGTCGTGCGACGTGGCTCCCAAACAAAATTGACGTCCTTTTTTTCCCACAAATAGAGCTTTCTTTTGGTGGTATTTGATCACCCCTGCGGTTTTTATTTTTTGCGCTATAAACAAAAATAGAGCGACAATTTTGAAAAAAACACATTATTTTTTACTTTTTGTTATAATAAATATCCCCCAAAAATATATAAAAAAACTTTTTTTTCCCTCAGTTTAGGCCGATACGTATTCTTCTACATATTTTTGGTAAAAAAAAACGCAATAAGCGATTATTGATTGGTTTGCGCAAAAGTTATAGCGTTTACAAAATAGGGATAGTTTTATAGCATTTTTATTAATAGTTTTTTATTATTTTTTTTTACTAGTAATGGCGGCGATCAGCGATTTTTATTGTGACTGCGACATTGTGGGGGACCCATCGGACATTTTTGACACATTTTTGGGACCATTGTCATTTATACAAATGACATGCTATACAAATGCAGTGATTCCTGTGTAAATGACACTGGCAGTGAAGGGGTTAACCAGTGGGTGGCAGTGTAGGGGTTAAGTGTTCCTAGGGGTGTGTTACTAACTGTGGGGGGGTTGGGCTTTCATTTAGTGAACACTGATCTCTGCTCCAATCACATGGAGCAGAGATCAGCGTCACTAGTTGCTAGGCAGAATGAAGAAATGCTGTTTACAACGGCATTTCTTCATTTGGCCGCTCCGTGAGACGATCGCGGGGATGCCCGCGGCGATCGAGTCCGCGGGTCCCACGACCGGACTCACGGGGTCCCGACCAGCACGCGAGCGCGCCGCTGGCGGAGCGCTCCTGATGGCAGGGCGGCAAATTTAAAGGGACGTACATGTACGCCCATTTGCCTGCCCGTGCCATTCTGTCGACGTACATCATCGTGCGCTGGTCGGCAAGTGGTTAAGTGGTTAAAATACATCTAGGATAAAAATTATAGACCCTTATTTTCTTTGTAAGTGGACTAACTTACAAAATCTGCAGGGGATCAAATAATATTTTCTCCACTGTATGTATTGTAAAATTTTGGCCAAAGCAACATCACATTCATGTATTGTAGGCTCTATAAATGGAAACTTTAGGGTTAACTGATACCATACTATTTAGCCAATCCACCCTCCATACAAGCTTAAAACGCTTGAGTGTTTACTCTGTAAATGCATAATAACATGTAAAATGTATTTTCCCACCCCTCCTAGATCCTGTGCAGTCTGCTTTTTCTTAGTTTATATTTAATTACCTCTATCCCTGTTTTTGGCGATTTCTTCTGGCTCCACTCACTTGCTCAGTCATTAATTGTTATGTGCAATCTGTGTATTTATAGAATAAAATAGTCACTTGAAATCATGTTTAGGATGCTTAAAGACACACAGTGCCTTGAAAAAGTATTCTCGCCTTGTATATACCATAGCTCATATTTTAATTCATTTTTTATTTTATGTCTAACCATCCTTTGAAATAAAAAATCTGTGATTTTTTTTTTTTACAAAATATTTGACTCCTATTTGCTGTTAAAAAGCTCAGCGGGGAACTTTCCACTTTTTTCTTTTCAAAAACTTCAATTGGGGTGTGCAGCCCTCTCAGACTCTCATACATGTGTCGCTCTATGAAAAAGTATTCATACCCCTTGACATTTTCCACATTTTGTCATGCTACATCCAAAAACATAAATGTATTTTATTGGGATCTTATGTGATAGACCAATGCAAAGTGCCACATAATGGTGAAGTGGAAGGAAAATGAGAAATGTTTAATTTTTTTTTTTTACAAATATCTGAAAAGTGTGGCATGCATTTGTATTTAGCCCCCTTTACTCTGATACCCCTAAATAAAATCCAGTGGAACCAATTGCCTTCTCAAGTCACCTAATAAGTAAATAGAGTCCACCTGTGTCATTTAAGTCTGAGTATACATACAGCTGTTCTGTGAAGCCCTCAGAGGTTTGTTAGAGAACCTTGGTGAACAAACAGTGCCATAAAGGCCAATGAACACACCAGACAGGTCAGGGATAAAGTTGTGGAGAAGATTAAAGCAGGGTTAGGTTATAAAAAATATCCCAAGCTTTGACCATCTCACAGAGCACTGTTCAATCCATCACCCGAAAATGGAAAGAGTATGGCACAACTGCAAACCTACCAAGACATGGCCATCCACCTAAACTGATAGGCCAGGCAAGGAGAGCATTAATCAGAGAAGCAGCCAAGAGGCCCATGGTAACACTGGAGAAGCTGCAGAGATCCACAGCTCAGGTGGGAGAATCTGTCCACAGGACAGCTTTTAGTCGTGCACTCCACAAATCTGACATTTATAGATGAGTGGCAAGAAGAAAGCCATTGTTGAAAGAAAGCCATAAGAAGTCCTGTTTGCGAGAAGCCATGTGGAGGACACAGCAACATGTGGAAGAAGGTGCTCTGGTCAGATGAAACCAAAATGCATCTTTTTAGCCTAAAGGCAAAACTCTATGTGTGGCGGAAAACTAACACTGTGCATGACCTTGAATACATCAACATGGTGGTGGCTGCATCATGTTGTGGGGATGCTTTTCTTCAGCAGGGAGAGGGAAGCTGGTCAGAGTTGTTGGGAAGATGGATGGAGCCAAATACAGGGCAATCTTATGCCGCGTACACGCAACAGGACTTTTTGACAGACTAGGTCCGATGGTCTTCCCGACGGACTTTTGGCAGAGTTCTGATGGACTTTCCGAATGAACGGACTTGGCCACACACAAGAACACCAAAGTCGGATGGATTTAAATGCGATGACGTACGACAGGACTAGAATAAGTAAGTTCATAGCTAGTAGCCAATAGCTGCCCTAGCGTTGTTTTTTCGTCTGTCGGACTAGAATATAGACAAACTGATTTTTCGACCAGACTCAAGTCCATCGGAAAGATTTGAAACATGTTTTTTTCTAGGTCCGTCAGACTTTTGGGGAAAAAAAGTCTGCTGGAGTCCATACACGATCGTAATATCCGATGGATTCATTTCGTCTAATCTAGTCCGTTGAAAAGTCCGGTCGTGTGTACGTGGCATTAGAACAAAACCTGTTAATCCTCGTACACACGTTCAGACCTTCCAACAAGTGTTGGCTCCAACTTGTCTTGCATACACATGGTCACACAAATGTTGGCTAACAATTATGACCGTAGTGACATACAAGACGTGTGTGATATCTCCATTACGAATGCTAGTTTTACAAGACTGAGCGCTTCCGGCTCATCCTTGATTCCGAGAATGCATGATTTTACTTTAGACCTTTGCCCGACGGACTTGTGTACACACAATCGGAAAGTCCGACAACACACATTGGTTGGCATAAAATTTTAGAGCATGCTAGCCAACATTTGTTGGCGGGAAGTCCGAAAACAAATGTCCAATGGAGCATACACATGGTTGGACTTACCAACAAGCTCACATCCAACATCCAAAATCCAATCGTGTACGTGGCAAAATACTTGAGACTTGAGGGTTGGTGGTTCACCTTCCAGCAAGACAATGACCCTAAACATACAGCCAGAGCTACAATGGAATGGTTTAGATCAAAGCATACTCATGTTAGAATGGCCCCATCAAAGTCCAGGCCTAAATCCAATTGAGAATCTGTGAAAAAACTTGAAAATTGCGGTTCGCAGATGCTCTCCATCCAATCTGACAGAGCTTGAGCTATTTTGCAAAGAATTTCACTGGTAGAGACATCCCCAAAAAAGGCTTGCAGCTGTAATTGCAGCAAAAGGTGGTCCTACAAAGTATTGACTCAGGGGGTCTGAATATAAATGCACGCCACATCTTTCACATATTTATTTGTAAAAACCTTTGAAAACCATTTATCATTTTCCTTCCACTTCACAATTATGTGCCACTTTGTGGGAGTGCACCGCTCCAAAGTAATCACCTCTCCTAAGAAAAGCTGCCTCCGCAATCAGGCAGGGTGCTGGCTCTGTTTGCAACACAGATAATGGAAGAAATAGAACACTGGATAGCCGCACAGGGCAATACATACATCTGCACATTTAGTCTGTATTGCCCTGTGATGCTTTGATATCCATTTTTTATAAAGGTGAACTTTTTTGGAGTGCGGCTATCCAGCGTTCTATTTCTTCTATGTGCCACTTTGTGTTGGTCTATCACACAAAATCCCAATAAAATAGATTTACGTTTTTGGTTGTAACATGACAAAATGTGGAAAATATCAAGGGGTATGAATACTTTTTCAAGGCACTGTAAGACACTGATTGCCAGATTGTGGTGAATGCTGCTTCTACTGTAAAAAACTACTCCGCAACCATGAATTTATCTACCTTTTTATACAGTCCATTATCTTATATCTATTAGTAACCTGCCGTAATTGTAACTGCTAATCAGTGGCAGCACTAGGGTTGGTGTCACTTGGTGCAGTAAAACATGGTGTCCCCCCCCCCCCCCCCTCAATAATTTTTTTCCCCATAGAACACTGCATTTATTGGCAATAGTAGTGTCGTTAACAACAATCTATCAACTAGCAAATTTGATGGGCTCCTTACCAGATGCTTTAGGATAAATGGCATATAAGCACTAAAGTCTAATCCAGACTTCCTAATCCTCCTATGCAATCCACTGCGACCAGTATAACACAGGATATCCCAATCTCGATAATATTTGATCAGTGATTCACCATAAAAGAGAAAAAAACGCTCCAATAGTGTAAAATCTCTCTTTTAATTGAAGTGCATATATATATGTATGTATGTATGTGTGTGTGTGTGTGTGTGTGTATATATATAGAGAGAGTGAGTGAGAGAGAGAGACACTGACACTATAGAGATATATTATTAGATTGTAAGCTCTTCTGAGCAGGGCCCTCTTAACCCTCTTGTATTTTATTGTATTATAACTGTATTGTCTCCCCTTTATATTGTAAAGTGCTCTAGTGCTATATAAACCCTGAATAATAATAATTATTTAATCTATCTATCTATCCAAAAGTTTTAGGTAGGTGTGAGGAAATCCTGTAAGTAAGAATGGTTTCAAAAATATATTTTTTAATTGTTTATTTTTGTCAATTTGGAAAATGCAAAGTGAGAGAACAGAAGCAAAATCTAAATCAAATATTTGGTGTGACCATCCTTTAGCTTCAAAACAGTATCAATTCTTCTATGTACACTTGCACATAGTTTTAGAAGGAACTCGGCAGATAGGTTGTTTCAAACATCGTGGAGAATTCTGCCTCATATCCTGTCTCTTCCTGCAATCCCAGACAGACTCAATGATGTTGAGATCAGAGCTCTGTGGGAATCAAATCATCCCTATTCGTAAACCAGGACTCCTAGTTCTGCTTTACACTAAAGATAGTCAATGACACTGGTTGTATGTTTGGGGTCGTTGTCCTGCTGCAGAATAAATTTGAGGCCAATCACGTGCCTGTCTGATAGTATGGCATGAAGTATCTACCTGTATTTCTTAGGATTGAGGACCGCATTGATCCTAGCCAAATCTCCAACTCCATTTGCAGAAATGCAGGTTCATGTCATAAAATTAGAATATCATCAAAAAGTTAATTTATTTCAGTAATTTAATTCAAAAAGTGAAACTAATCTATTTTAAACACACACAGTGATATATTTCAAGCATTTCTTTCTTTTTATTTTGATGATTATGGCTTAAAGCTAGTGAAAACCCAAAATTCAGTATCTCAGAAAATTATAATATTACATAAGACCATTAAAAAAAAAGGATTTTTAATAGAGAAATATTGGCTTACTGAAAAGTATGTCCATGTGCAGTATAGCATGTACTCAATACTTGGTCGGGGCTCCTTTTGCATGAATTACTGCATCAATGCGGTGTGGCATGGAGGCGATCAGCCTGTGGCACTGCTGAGGTGTTATGGAAGCCCAGGTCTCTTTGATAGTGGCTTTCAGCTCTTCTGCATTGTTGGGTCTGGTGTCTCATCTTCCTCTTGACAATACCTCACAGATTCTCTATGGTGAGCTTACTGACCAATCCAGCACAGTGATACCATGATCAGTAAACCAGGTATTAGTACTTTTGGCAATGTGGGCAGGTGCCACTCCAAGTCCTGCTGGAAAATTAAATCAGCATCTCCATAAAGCTGGTCAGCAGAGGGAAGCATGAAGTGCTCTAGAATTTCCTGGTAGAGGGCTATGTTGACTTTGGCTCCCCAAATCATCACTGACTGTGAAAACTTCACACTGGACCTCATGCAACTTGGATTATGTGTCTCTCCACTCTTCCTCCAGACTCTGGGACCTTGATTTCCAAATTAAATTTTCCACAGTCCGTGATGATTTGGGAAGCCATGTCATCTGCTGGTGTTGGTCCACTGTGTTTTATGAAGTTCAAAGTCAGCGCAGCCCTCTACCAGGAAATTCTAGAGCACTTCATGCTGAAATTAATTAGGCTCATGTAGGCTGGCATGTGATTGCCATCACCCCTTAGTATACAAAACATTGAGACCTCAAAGAATTGGGATTTTAAAGGCAATATCAACAAAAATAAAAATAAAAATAATGAAAGTAAATTTATGTAAAAAAATTATATATAATTTATTAATGGACAAAAAGACAATCTTAAAATAGCAGCGATCCTATGGATGAAAACCAAAGGTATTGAACATTGAATGCATAGATACATATCAACATAACAATAGAAACAATAAATTTTGTCCATTAATAAATTATATATTTTTTTTTTTGATAAATTTACTTTCATTCATTTTTTTTTCTTTTTTTGTTGATATTGCCTTTAAAATTCCAATTCTTTAAGGTCTCAATGTGTAGAGCACTTCATGCTTCCCTCTGCTGACCAGCTTTAGGGAGATGCTGGTTTCATTTTCCACACCTCAGTAGTAGTCAGTTATGAGCTTTTTTTTTCTGAGCTAGCTTTCTGGGTTTCTTGGTAACCACAAATCATTGTAGAGTGGATGAACACATCACTTCTATCCAAAAAAGCATAAGCAAACACAAGAAGCAGTAATGGCAAACTAGAAGCTAGCAG
This sequence comes from Lithobates pipiens, assembly GCF_037356315.1. Lineage (NCBI taxonomy): Eukaryota > Metazoa > Chordata > Amphibia > Anura > Ranidae > Lithobates > Lithobates pipiens. The sequence goes on from NW_027507903.1 coordinate 158,650,575, forward strand.
GCTGATCATCCTGACTGTCAGAGGTGTATGTTTCAGAAGAATAACTGGACAAAATTGCATACCCTTTGGTAAGGTTATACAGTAAATGTGCATGTTTTTGAACTGTGTATTTAGCTATTTAGATGGAGATACACTTCAGTATTATTAAATTATTAAAAGAAAGAGCTTGCTTGGGCTCCAATGTTCAACTCTGATCCCTTGTGTCAATTTCACTGAGTACAAGGCAAAGGATCCATTTCTTGTGAAAATATCACTAAAGAGTGAATATGAACAATTAATCTTACAGCCTTTACAAGTTAATGGTGACCATGGATCCTCTGATGTTTATCTATGCCAATTCATTTATGTATTGTGCAGTTAAAGGTCCTTGTGTATTTTTGCTATTGAAAATTGCCTGCATAGATAATCTTATAGGAATCAAAATTAAGTATATTTCCACTAAGAGTAATCACGTGATACATTTTTTGGGAAAAATGGGTTAACCCTTAGTCTGCCCAGACATCCATGATCAACCTCTATGATGGTCTGTAGAATCTTCAGACACATACCACAACAGGTTATCTACTGATCAGAGGTTCAGTATTTTCAGGCATCTATCACATACATGGTAAGGTGTAGATTGGACTGACATAGTAGTATAGGTGTTCCCGGACCAACCCTGTAGGATACCTATACTGGACACCAGAAGCTGGGAGTTGACACTGAATGGCTTGTAATCATACCAGTATGAAAAGCAAACAACCAAAAAAGATTACTTTTAAAGCTGTCTTATCAAAGAATGGCTATGACATGTAATAATGAAAAACATGTGGTTTTATAAAATAATCTTGCACAGGGATTGTTGGCATTAGAATAAGGTATTAAAATGGGAAGTCACAAAATGGAAAATGAGACTGCCCATTTAAAACAGAAGGATTTCCATTTCTTTGAAATGTTAAAATATAAATCCATACATATGTTCTGAATGTTCTGCCAATTAATCTTCTTATGTCTTTGATAACTGTATAGCAAGCAAGAGTTTCAGGGCATGTTATCAAGCTATAGATTTTGTTATAACAAAATAGTCACAGGGTCCTGAATGAAGAATATTCTATTTTATAATTGATGTTTTTCAAGGATAAGGTTTTGCATCTGGTTTCTAACAACTGTTTTGAGAGAAAAGGTTTATTTAACAATGAAGCTCAACGTGCAATCTCTCTGTAGCAACTAGTGTGCATGCCAAAGTCCATTGCGGCAATGTTTTAGACCATTGGACCTCTTGGTAGCTTAATTGTGGAATATGTGCTTCAGAGGACGAACCTTCAGTCTGTGAGTGTGGGCTAGGATCTCCTTTTTCCTCTTATGTCATATTCTCAGTAACAAAGGATTTTTGCCATTGGACTTCTGGTTTTATCATGGATTTTTGGTGGCCACAAATTAGCCTGATTTGTAGTGAATCTTTTCAGGTAAACCAATTCAATTCTAATTGTAGTTAGGTGAGTCAATTACTTTTCTGTTTGGAAGAATTTGGCTTTACATATGCACCCCAATCATGTGCCTTCAAATGCATCCAAATAACACAACTTCCTTGTGCAGATGTTCAGTTTTTCATCCAGGCATATCTGTAATCTATCATCCACCTTTTGTTTTTGGATCTGAGGATCTGAGCATCCCTCCTGTTTTATATGTATGTAATACAGGAGAGATATTCCTAGACACACCGTGAGTGCTATTTTAGTGGCACTGCCAAAAATTTCCCCACAATCACCAATTAAAATGTGCCTGAAAAGTTTGAATCTTGAGCACACAGCAAGAAGAGAAAGTTACAGAGCCCAGGCTGTAGAAAGCACCTTCCTACTTGAATGTTTTTTAATGGGACCCCTGCAGGTTAATGCTATAATGTGCTAGTATACACCGCATACTATACATGTTGACAGACTTAACTTTCTAATGGAACCCTCTGGCCCTGAGCTGTCACCACTCAGATGCTTTCATCTTTGGCCAGTCCTCCTTCTGGGCATGCATACAGGAGTGTCATTGCACCTCTTGTCCAATACCCCTGGTAGTGATGACAGAAAATGTGAGGACACAGAGTGGCATGAGGGCCAGTGTAGCAGGTAGCACTCACTAAGGTTTGCAAAAAGCAGACAACCATAGATCACCAGCCAGGAACCAGGAACTGGAACACAGTAACACTTAATTGGCAGATAGGAGTGTAGCCAGGACACAAACCAAAAGGTCATCAACCGCTGAGCAGCGAGGTACAGGAAAATCAGGTAGAGACAGAGTCACAGAAAAAAAAATTGGTTATCCTATCTGTGTTCTTATAAATATGGACTCAATATTTGTAGATATTGCCGCACACATATTGCATCCAGGAGTATTGTTTCTGCCAACGCTAAGGAAGAGTTCAAAATACAGGAATATATCAATTGTGGTGCAGATCACGTTGTTTACCTAATACGATGCACCATGTGTTATTTTCAGTACGTTGGTTGTATGATTCATCCACTTTGTTCCCGCATAGCAGAACAATACTGTGATAGTATAAAGGAAAATGCTAAAAACATCTCCGCCATATCCAAACACCTTAGGGATGTACATAAAGGCAATATGCGTTTATTCAGCTTTAATGGTGTTGAGAGAGTGTTGCTCGCAACCTGCGGTGGGGATAGATACCATAGATTATTAGAAACCTCTTAGGTTATAAAAGACTTTCTCTCTGTTCAGTCGGAGTTGCTGTCAACCTTTAAAGCTTTCCAAGTAACCCTCAAAGCTAGGGACCCTGAATCCCACACTAGAGTGGGTTCTTCCTCTCAGGAGGGTCCCTCCACTAACCGAGCAGAGGGTAGCAGACATAGATGTCTGGAACCAGTGAGACTTCTCCCCTCTCAGGATTTGGAGGAGGAGGCTGAATCTCCCAATCAGAGTGGTTCTTATGAGGGCATTGAGGACAGTCAGGAGGAGGACTCCAGACCAGGCAGATATATCTTTGCCGCCGATGATATGGAGGGCCTTCTTAGGGCAGTGTATGCGTCAGAATAAATTCAGGAACCCGCAGAACAGGTGCCCGCACAAGATATAATGTATAGAGGCTTGGTTAAGCCCCAATCCAAGGTCCTCCGATCCACCATGCCCTTAAAGATATCATCCTGAGGGAGTGGAAGGAGCCTGAAAGAAAACTTTTGAAGTTTAAAACATGGAAACGTACTTGCCCCTTTAAGGAGGAAGAGGAAGAAAGACTCTTTAAGACAACTAGATCAGAGGATTCCCTGGCCCAGGTGTCCAAGAAATCCAACCTCTCATTTGAGGAGGCAGGCAACATTAGGGACCAGATGGATCGATGAGCCAAGACCCTCTTGCGCAGGACCTGGGAAGCCAATGCAGCACTATGAGTCTTGCCTTGGATTCGGCTTGTGTGGCGAGGAATGCAGACATGTGAGTCACCAAACTAAAGGATCATGCGTCCAAGTCCAAACAGGTTTCAGATGCTTTAGAGGTGATTGGTTAGGCAGTCGCCTACCTGGCAGATGCAGCAGTCGAGATGGTGCATATAACGCTAAGACTGGTGCCCTTTTGAATTACAAAAGGAGAGCCTTGTGGGTCACTAAAAACGGTTTAGAGACAAAAAGGATGGTACCGTTACCAGGCGTTGGGGGATCGACAAAGTCCAGAAGTCTGCTGACAAGGATACCAAGCGACGTAAGGGTAGGTGGAAGACTTTCCCACCTTCTCTCTGTAGGAAAAGGATTACTCAGAGTCCCCACTTCCTTCAGATTGTAAGAGAGGGTTATAGATTGGAGTTTCTCTCCTCATCTCCCACAAGTTTCCTTCTAACCCACTTACCCAGGGACCCTCAGAAAGCAGTGAGTCTCTTACACTGTGTTGGACAGCTGACGGAGCTGGGGGTCATAGTGCCAGTCCCAGCAGAACAGTGCAGGCAGGGATTTTATTCCCACATCTTCCCAAAGCCCTCGGAAAAGTACAGCCTCATAATAAATCTAAGAAAGTTAAACAGGTTCCTGAGGTACAAAAAGTTTTGCATTGAAAGCATCTATACTCTCAGAAAGCACCTTCTGAAGGTTGTATTTATGGTAACGATAAACTTGAAGGATGTCTATCTTCACATCCTTATTTTTCCAGAGCACCAGGCCTTTCTAAGGTTCACGTTCCCCTCAGAGCAGGGAGTGCAGCGCTGACATTTCTCTGCTCAACCCTTTGGACTGGCGGCCAGTGCGAGAGTGTTTACAAAGATCCTCGCAGAGGTGGATGCATTCCTTCATCTCCAAGGGGTAACACTGATCCCCTATCTCGACGACATACTGGTTTACAACCAGAGTTGACCTGGCCAAGGTAGTGATTACCTTGGAATCCTTGGGGTGGATTATCAGTCAGGAGAAATCCTCACTGGTTCCTGCCCAGATCTATCTAGGATTCCTGGTGGATTCAACAGCACAGAAGCTTGTTTTGCCCCAGTGGAAGGTAGAGGGCCTCATTGCAGCAGTAGCATCCATTCTAGATTTAGAAGAGGTCTCTTATAGAAGGGTCATGAGAGTTCTCGATTACACCCTGCATCCCCACGGTCCCATGGGCTCAGCTCCATTCCAGGACCCTCTAGCAATTCCTCCTATCCTCCTGGGATGGGAAGAAAGGAACACTAGACAACAGGGTTTACATTCCATAAAGGGTGAAGAAGTCTCTGCAGTGGTGGCTGAATCCTCAGAGGTTGCGGGAGGGCCGCTTTTGGGCCCAACTCCAACCCCTCAGGGTAACAACAGATGCAAGCACTTTGGGTTAAGGGGCCCACTTAGAGGAACTTTGAGCCCAGGGCACCTGGAAAAAGAGTCAGAGGAACACTTCCTCCAACTTCCATGAACTCTTGGCGGTCAGAGAGGCTCTTCTGACCCTGGCTCTGGAACTCTGGAACTCCTGGAGTGGGCAGAGCAGAGAGTACCCTCTATCTCAGCAGTACATATAAATGGGGCATACAATGTCGAAGCAGACTATCTCAGTCGGCAACCGATTCACCAGGGGGAGTGGGAATTGAACCCCAGAGTCTTCTCCCTCATATGCCGACGCTTCGACAACCCAGTGATTGATCTCTTTTGCAAAGGGAATTCTTCTCACTCTCACACTGGCCCAAGTCTGGGACTTCCACTTGGCATATGCCTTTCCCCCTTAGTTCTGATCCTGAGGATACTGCAGAAGCTAAGTCTCTCAGAGGGCAGACTGATTCTGATCGCTCCTTGGTGTCCCAAGGGGACCTGGTTCCCTTCCCTGGGAAATTGGTCTGTAGCTCCCCCTCAGCGCCTTCCGGAGTGATGGGACCTTCTCCTTCAGGGCCCTGTCTGCCACCCAGAGCCTGGCTTCTTCAGGCTGACGGCTTGACTCTTGAAAGGGAGAGCCTGCAAAAAAGGGGATGTTCTGAGAGAGTAATCGACACCCTTCTTTTGAGGAGGAAGCCGGTTACCAGACATATTTACGCCAAAGTCTGAGTGGTCTTCTCGTGCTGGTGCCAGGCGAAGGGGACATCCCAACAAGAGATCCCTGCCATCCTGGACTTTCTCTTGGATGGTGCAGATCAGGGGTTGGCGACCAAGACACTTAAGGTTCAGGTCGCAGCCTTGTCCAGTTTTTTGGAAAGGAGGTTAGCTCTGGACCCCTTGATTAAAAGATTCCTGTCAGCCAGAGATAGCCTGTCCCCAGTGCAGATGAGCAAGTTTCTGCCTTGGGACCTTATGCTAATCTTGGAAGCACCATTTGAGCTGTTACCTCTTATTCCTCTTAAGTTGCTTACCCTAACGACAGTTTTCCTGCTGGCGGTGACAACGGCAAGGAGGATAGGCGACATCCAGGCTCTGTCAATAAAAGAGCCCTTTTTTCTATTATTTGATGACAGGGTTGTACTCAGGCAGGACCCCTAGCCCTAACCCCTAGGTAGCCTCAAGGTTCCACAGAACTCAACAGATTGTCCTTCCTTAATTTTATACCAATCCTCAGAATGAGAGAGAAAGTTCCTTTCATTGTTTAGATGTCAGACGTCTGTTGCTTATTTAGAAAGAGTAAAAAAGTTTAGAATGTCCAGCCAATTATTTATTAGTTTTTCTGGCCAGATGGAGGGTCAGCAAGCGTCTAAAGCATTCATAGCAAGATTGATCAAGCAGATTTCTATTTTAGCCTATGATCAGGCTGGTAGGGCATCCCAGAATAACCTTAAAGCTCATTCCACTCGGTCTCTGGAGACCTCTTGGGCAAAAACAGCTGAAGTGATTCAAGCGATTTTCTATCCATGTATGGCCAGCTTTAGACAGAGAACCACCTCATTCTCTTTTCTTTTTTTTGTCATCAAGGTTCAACTATAATCAGTGTTTGCCTGTTTGACTGTTACCGCTGGTCCTATAGGCCTTGTCCATCCAGGTTCATCCTTTGATGGATGCAGTCCCAGACCTTAGGTTACTATATGTACTTCCAACATAGGTCGGTCACATTTAAATAGTTAGTAAGGTTGAATAAAGACACCAGTCCATCCAGGTCAACCTGAGTGAGTGTCTGCAATTGTCCCTAACCCAGTACATTGCACACTCAAATTGGTCCCTACCCTCAAGGAGCCCACAATCCAAGGTCCCCATTCATATGCTAGGGCCAATTTGGGACAGAAGCAAATTAACCTACCTGCATGTCTTTGGAGTGTGGGAGGAAACCGGAGTACCCGGAGGAAACCCACGCAGGCACAGGGAGAACATGCAAACTCCAAGCAGGTAGTGTCATGGTTGGGATTCAAACCAGTGACCCTTTTTAGTGCTAGGTGAGAGTGCTAACCACTACACCACTGTGCCGCCCTAACACTACTGTGCCGCCCTATACCACTGTGCCGCCCTATACCGCCCTATACCACTGTGCCGCCCTGTAATCATGTAATACACATTTGTCCGCTTAGAAAAATAGGTGGCCCTGCCCAGCTCATCACTGATGAATGCACACACATATTGTAATGGGTGAAATGGGTGACCTTATTCTATTATAAACTTGGCATGACAAGATAAACAGGAATAGAGATCTCTGTACATGTTGTGTGCATACAGATGCTTAATCACACATTGGCCTCTATGGACCCTATAATTAAGTGTGTGAATTTAATAATGTCTAAAATCGTTATAAATATTGAAATCACTCCATTTGCCACCTCTATGATATTTGAGAATAGAAGAAACAAAGGGAATGACCTTGAGGTTCGGACTTTAAAGGCAATTTAGACCACATGAAATATATTAAAAATATGAACTTTATTAATAAAATACAGTAAAATATTTCAAGCAAAAACAGCAACCTAGAGCTTAAAAACATATGTATAAACTGTAGACAATATGGACATGATACTAAGGGGATAAGTTGTTACACCATATAGAAAGAGTGAGCCCCTGTGCGTCAATGTGTTTCGCTTCATCAGGACACACGTAGAGGTGATTTGAGAAAAACAGGTCTCACTTGTCTGCATTAAGACACACATGCATATAAACACGGAGAATCTTCCTGGGCGGACACCAGAATAAAAGGATAAGCCAGATGGTTTGAGTTTTGTCAGAAACCATGAATCAGACCGAGACAGAAGTACAATTAAATCACACTTGTTTACTAAATAAAAATAAAAAGGTAAATAGAAAAAGCGCAGTCAAAGCATAGCCGGAATCCAGTAACCGGATAGAGTAGTCAGCCAGGCCAGAGTTCAATAACCAGATTGGGTAATCAGCCAGGCCAGAGTCAGGGATCCAAGTAGAGCAACAGCAAGCAGGATAAGGAGCCAGAATGGATGTCAGCAAGCCAGTCTTTTAAACAGAACTGCAGGAGATGGTTTCTTGTGATGTGACCAAGGTGAAGGCAGAGGTGAAGTGAGCTGGACAGCTTTAAGTAGGCAGGTCAGACGAGCATGATCAGGAACAGCTGGTAACTGTGGAGAGAGATGAGAGCTGGCAATTAGCCGACAGCTGAGCAGCCAGCCCAGAGAAGGAAGGGCTAAGCCAGCCCTGACAAGTTCCAACATACATAAATGTGAGCAAGAGGGGTGAGCATTTAAATCACTATACATAAGTCATGCTGCAACTATGCAAGTTAGAGGAGCAATTAAGGCTGCATTCAGAAATTCAGTCAGATAAGCCATAAAAGGCAACATCAATAAAGATAAGGCGACCTAGCCTCTGATAAGATATTGATAAAAAAAATTACATTATCAAGACATCATTATGCCTAATCAGACAGAAGAGCCGATCTGTGCAGCCGTAACACTACCCAGGTCGCCCAGATCTTTATTGATGTTGCCTTTTATGGCTTATCTCACTGAATTTCTGAATGCAGCCTTAATTGCTCCTCTAACTTGCATAGTTGCTGCAAGACTTATGTACAGAGTGATTTGAATGCTCACTTTTTTGTATGTTGTAACTCAAACCATCCGACTTATCCTTCCATTCCGGTGTCCGTTCAGCAACATTCTCCCTTTTTATATGCGTGTGTGTCTTAATGCAGACAAGTGAGACCTGTTTTTTTCAAACTACCCTTACATGTGTCCTGATGAAGTGAACCAGTGAAACATGTTGACGCACAGGGTCTCACTAGTCCTATATGGTTTAACGACTTACCCCTTTAGTAGCATATCCCTATTGTCTACATTTTATACATATGTTCTTATATGGTTTTAAGCTCTGTGTTGCTGTTTTTTTACTATATTTTACTGTATTGTATTAACCACTTTCAGACCGGACCATTTTGCTGGTAAATGACCAGAGGTCTTTTTACACTTTGGCACTGCGCTGCTTTAACTGGTAATTGCGCGGTCATGCAATGTTGTACCCAAACAAAATTTGCGTCCTTTTCTTCCCACAAATAGAGCTTTCTTTTGATGGTATTTGATTGCCTCTGCGATTTTTATTTTTTGCGATATAAACGTAAAAAGACCGCAAATTTTGAAAAAAAATGATATTTTCTACTTTTTGTTATTAGAAAAATCCAATAAACTCAATTTTAGTCATACATTTAGGCCAAAATGTATTCAGCCACATGTCTTTGGTAAAAAAAAAGTCAATAATTGTATATTTATTGGTTTGCGCAAAAGTTGTCACATCTACAAACTAAGGTACGTTTTCTGGAATTTACGCAGCTTTTAGTTTACGACTGCCTATCTCATTTCTTGAGGTGCTAAAATGACAGGGCAGTACAAAACCCCCCCAAATGACCCCATTTTGGAAAGTAGACCCCCTAAGGAAATTGATAAGAGGCATGTTGAGCCCATTGAATATTTAATTTTTTTGCCTCAAGCGATTGAATAATGACAAAAAAAAAATTTTTTTTTTTTTTTTACACAAAGTTGTCACTAAATGATATATTGCTCACACATGCTATGGGCGTATGTGAAATGACACCCCAAAATAAATTCTGCTGCTTCTCCTGAGTACGGGGATACCACATATGTGGGACTTTTTGGGAGCCTAGCCGCGTACGGGGCCCCGAAAACCAAGCACCGCCTTCAGGCTTTCTAAGGGCGTAAATTTTTGATTTCACGCCTCACTACCTATTACAGTTTTGAAGGCCATAAAATGCCAAGATGGCACAAAACCCCCACAAATGACCCCATTTTAGAAAGTAGACACCCCAAGCTATTTGCTGAGAGGCATGTTGAGTCCATGGAATATTTTATATTTTGCCACAAGTTGCGGGAAAATTACAAACTTTTTTTTTTTTTTTCACAAAGTTGTCACTAAATGATATATTGCTCATGCATGCCATGGGCATATGTGAAATGACACCCCAAAATAAATTCTGCTGCTTCTCCTGAGTACGGGGATACCACATATGTGGGACTTTTTGGGAGCCTAGCCGCGTACGGGGCCCCGAAAACCAAGCACCGCCTTCAGGCTTTCTAAGGGCGTAATTTTTTGAGTTCACTTCTCACTACCTATTACAGTTTTGAAGGCCATAAAATGCCAAGATGGCACAAAACCCCCACAAATGACCCCATTTTAGAAAGTAGACACCCCAAGCTATTTGCTGAGAGGCATGTTGAGTCCATGGAATATTTTATATTTTGCCACAAGTTGCGGGAAAATTACAAACTTTTTTTTTTTTTCACAAAGTTGTCACTAAATGATATATTGCTCACGCATGCCATGGGCATATGTGAAATGACACCCCAAAATAAATTCTGCTGCTTCTCCTGAGTACGGGGATACCACATATGTGGGACTTTTTGGGAGCCTAGCCGCGTACGGGGCCCCAAAAACCAAGCACCGCCTTCAGGCTTTCTAAGGGCGTTACAGTTTTGAAGGCCATAAAATGCCAAGATGGCACAAACCCCCCCCCCCCCCCAAATGACCCCATTTTAGAAAGTAGACACCCCTAAATTTAGGGGTACACTAGTGAGACTAGGTAATAAATGGCGGGTGCCCTGAAACTATAAAAAAATAACTAACCAACCAGCGTCACCTGTAACAGTTATATGGTGATCACTGGTGAAAGGGTTAACTAGGGGGCAATCAGGGGGCTTTATGCGGTAGTATATGGGGGTCCCTGGCGCTATAAAAAGCTGCGGCGAACCTAAATACCTACCTGCCTAACTAGCGTCACCTGTGACACTAATACAGCGATCAGAAAAACGATCGCTTATTAGGCTGGGTTCACACTGGAGCGATGCGGGAACGCCACGAATGCGCGGCGGGTTCCCGCATCGCATGCCTCCCGGCGGCAGTTCACACTGCCCTATGCGAACTGCTGGGAGTGTCAGTAAAATGTTAATGACACCCCCAGATCAGTTCGCATATCGCAGTGCGATCTGCAAACTTGGATCGCATGGTGTGAACACCCATGCGATCCGATTCTGCTGCGGACCAAAAAAAGGGTCCCGTGCGAGTTTGCGGCGGGTGCGGCGGGTGCGACACGAATTCAGCCATACTATCTGTATAGCTGAACTCGAATCGCACAGAGATCGGATGTGATTTGCACTGCAGTGCGGTGCGAATCACATCCGTTCTCATAAACCGCTGCAATGTGAACCCAGCCTTAGTGACACTGGCGACGGGGGGTGATCACGGGGTTAAACCTTTATTGGGGGGTTAGGGGGGTACCTTAGAACTAAAGGGGGCTAACCCTAACTGCCCTAACAGTTATTAGTCACAAATGACACCTGCCGGGTGATCAGGGGGTTAAACCTTTATTAGGTAATAAATGGCGGGTGCCCTGAAACTATAAAAAAATAACTAACCAACCAGCGTCACCTGTAACAGTTATATGGTGATCACTGGTGAAAGGGTTAACTAGGGGGCAATCAGGGGGCTTTATGCGGTAGTATATGGGGGTCCCTAGCGCTATAAAAAGCTGCGGCGAACCTAAATACCTACCTGCCTAACTAGCGTCACCTGTGACACTAATACGGCGATCAGAAAAATGATCGCTTATTAGGCTGGGTTCACACTGGAGCGATGCGGAAACGCCGCGAATCCGCGGCGGGTTCCCGCATCGCATGCCTCCCGGCGGCAGTTCACACTGCCCTATGCGAACTGCTGGGAGTGTCAGTGAAATGTTACTGACACCCCCAGATCAGTTCGCATATCGCAGTGCGATCTGCAAACTCGGATCGCATGGTGTGAACACCCATGCGATCCGATTCTGCTGCGGGCCAAAAAAAGGGTCCCGTGCGAATTTGCGGCGGGTGCGGCGGGTGTGGCGGGTGCGGCGAATGGCTGAACTCGAATCGCACAGAGATCGGATGTGATTTGCACTGCAGTGCGGTGCGAATCACATTCGTTCTCATAAACCGCTGCAATGTGAACCCAGCCTTAGTGACACTGGCGACGGGGGGTGATCACGGGGTTAAACCTTTATTGGGGGGGTTAGGGGGGTACATTAGAACTAAAGGGGGCTAACCCTAACTGCCCTAACAGTTATTACAGTCACAAATGACACCAATGCAAAAAAAAAAAAAAATGACATTGGTGTCACTGTGACTGGGGGGCAGGGGTAATTGGGGGGGTGATCGGGGGGTAAAGGGGGGGTGTGAGTGTGCCTGGCATGTTCTACTGTGTGTGGGATGTGTTGGTGCAACTCACTGATCCGCTCTCCTCCGTGTCGGAACGAAAAATACCGACACGGAGGAGAGAATACATCACTTCCTCTCCTGTGTTTACATTACAGGAGAGGAAGTGATGTCACCGGGGATTTCCATTCGTCGGGAGCGATCGCGAGGGGGTGGCCATGAATGAATGGCCGTCCCCTCGTCCGGGATCGCTCCCGAACGAAAACCGACCGCCGCAGGCACCGGGCGGGGGCCCGATCGGGCCCCCGACCCGCGGGAGGCAAAGGACGTACATGTATGTGCTTATGCCTGCCCGTGCCATTCTGCCGACGTACATCGGCGTGCGGCGGTCGGCAAGTGGTTAATAAAGTTTATATTTTTATGAATGGGTTGTGATATGGAAACTCATGCAAACTCCAAGCAGGTAGTGTCATGGTTGGGATTCAAACCAGTGACCCTTTTTAGTGCTAGGTGAGAGTGCTAACCACTACACCACTGTGCCACCCTAACACCACTGTGCCGCCCTATACCACTGTGCCAAGCACAAGAGCCTAGAACAGTGATGGCGAACCTTGGCACCCCTGATGTTTTGGAACTACATTTCCCATGATGCTCAAGGACTCTGCAGTGTGGTTGAGCATCATGGGAAATGTAGTTCCAAAACATCTGGAGTGCCAAGGTTCGCCATCACTGGCCTAGAAGATGTTAAAGCGGAGGTCCACACTAAAGTGGAACTTCAGCTCATTGGAATCCTCAATTGGCACCTTTCAGGGGGGAGGGGGGTGCAGGTACCTGTACAGTACAGGTATCTTCACCCACTTCCTGCGTAGATTCTGCAGAAGGTACGCCCCTTTCCGCAGAATCTACGGCCCTTTCGAGAAAGTCCCCCGCTGCCTGCTGGGAAACACACGGATCCCAGAGACAGCGGGGACCATCGTTATTGCGCAGCGCGACTCGCGCATGCGCAGTAGGGAACCGGGAAATGAAGCCGAAAGGCTCCACTTCCTGATTCCCATACCCAAGATGGCGGCGGCAGCACCCGAGAGACGATCGAGAGATCGGCTTCGGGTGACGACATTGCGGGCGCGCTGGGCGGGTAAGTGTCACTATTTTAAAAGTCAGCAGCTGCAGTATTTGTAGCTGCTGGCTTAAAAAAAAAAACGGCAGACTCCCGGCGGACTCCCGCTTTAACAGCCCAATTGAATGCATAGAAATGACAGCGTGACACGCTTGGTTGTATTTTGCAAATTTTATTTTTTTTGGGATTGTGCCGCCCTTTTTTGTGCTTTGGGTTTGTTTGCACACAAGACCTCCCACTCACACTTTTCCTGAGTTATTTACTATATGTATGCTGCCATGTTGATGCCAAGAAAATGGTTTAAGTACCTAATGTATTTTACTTTTCATGGTGCCTACACACTGTTGCAGTCCTTGCACATGTTTTCAAGAATGAGAGGTACTCTGTCTTAAAGTGAAGCTAAACCCAAAAACAAAAATGTGATTTGCAGATTCCCAGTACTTAGATGTAATGGATGCATTCGTTTTCTTTATTCAGGTGGTTTTTACCTGATGGTCCTACAAATAACACGCCCTCTAGCTTGGTGCCTACACTCATTTATCCATTGTATGTTGGGCATGGTTGTCACCCAGGCTTTAAACATGATCTTGTTTATCTCCATTGCATGGTGGATTTATGGGACTGGTAGCTTACACAAGGAAGATACAAATGTTTGTTTTTTTCCTTTTTTCCAGCTCCCAGGAAGTGACAAGGAAACTGCATTTCTGTAAGATTAGCATGCATTTTCTGTTCTTGATGAAAATGTTCCTAATCTGGAAAATGAATGGGGCCATCACAGCTAAGAACTAGTAACCTTTAATATTTTACATTTTTGATTTCATATTTAGATTTTCTTTAAGACAGAGTGCTCCTCATTATTGGAAAATAGAGGCAAGTCAACTCCCTACTATGGCCTACCAAGCCCCTGGGATCCCCCCTTAACTCCTTTTCCTTTCTAAAATCCTTCCCCCTTGCTATTTTTCCTTTTCTCTCTTCCTTTCTCATGTTCCTTTCTACTCTTATTATCTGATTGACACTAGGTGTTTCTTTGTTGACTATCTTTGACAGACATCAAAACATGCTCCAGTTAATCATTCTTGATCACTTCAAATGATAGAATCCACTCTTAGTTACTTACGTAGGTGGCGAATACCTCTGTGTTTAGGTTTGCTTTTGAAAATATCTATACCGGTTTCTACACATTAAAGTGGTTTTAAAGTCAGAAGGTTTTTTATCTTATTGCATTCTATGTATTAGGATAGAAAAAACCTTCTGTGTATAGAAGCCCCCTTATACTCGTGCCAGATCTTCCTCCAGCGATGTGCACAAGTGCCTCAGCTGACTGAGACTCTCCATTGGCTCCCGCTGCTGTCAATCAAAACCAGTTAGTCAATCAGGAGAAAGGGGATGGGGTTGAACCACGGCTCTGTGTCTGAATGGACACACAAGCTGTGGCTTGGCTCGGGTGCCCTCATAACAAGCTTCTTGCTGTGGGGGAGCTCGGCAGGAGGGGGTAGCAAAGAGCTCCGGCGAAAGACTCGAGAAGAGGAGGATCCAGGCTGCTCTGTGCTCTGTGCAAAACCACTGCACAGAGCAGGTATAACAGGTTTCTTATTTTTAAAATGAAAAAAAAAAAAACAAGACTTTAGTATCACTTTAACATTTTAATGTGAACTCTGTTAATTCATCAATGTTTGGGTACGTTGTGTGTACTTAGCTTAAGTCTATGGGCCTATAATTCATGTGTTAATATTTATATTTTTTTAAAGTGCTTCAAAACCAATCAAAATACTGAACAGGAAAACTGAGGCTGGGTATAAAGTATGCAAGCCATGTAAAGACACCAAGAAAAATAAATAAAATAAAATTATAAAATTGCCTTCACACTTCAAAAGCTTCTAAAACAATTGATCAATGGTAAAATAGTGGTCTTGGAATACAAACTGCTGAATTGATCACTTTGACTATACAATATCAAAAAGTCTTGTTCAGTTTAATGTCTGCGCAGACATGTCCTATGGCCTTCTTTTGTCTACAAAGCAATTGCTGCTCTGTCATCGTATTCTTAATTGACCACTTACTTTAAGATCAATATGAAATAAATGGGCTCTGTAAACTATGCTCTGGGCAAGCGAAGCATGTTCTCTACAAGAGTCTCTTGTAGGAATTGTTCTTTTATCCTCCAATTAAGCTGACATCTTTGTTTCTGTCATAGCTGATGCCTTTGCTCTATGAATTTGTTACATTGTTTGATGTGATATGAAGTAGAAGTACGCAGTAGGTGGGGATGCAGCCTACAGATGTGTTGTCTGTTTTTGTCTACCACAATGTGCCCATGGTTTCCTGAAGCATCAAAGTAAATTGTGATTGCAGCTGCTTATCTACATTTGGGTGTGCACAGTTTTGTGGCTTTATGTGCAAAATTATGGATGATTTATTTTCATTGTTTTGTATTTTAAATTGTTTTCTCAGAATTCATTTTTTAAAAACTATAAATGAAATGTCTAGCTGTTCCACAATGCACAATGGCATTCTAAAAGTCATATTTTGGGTGCGAAACAATGCCATTGCTGCAAGCACAACTGGAAACTGGAAACTAGGCTGTGTTTGTATCTTCAACATTCATGAAAAGATTGTACTGCCAAAAATAAAATATGTCAGTTTTGCATTGCAGTTGATAAGCTGATTCATATGCTGGAAACCAATGACTTTTGGGGGCTGCAGTGATAAGAGATTCACAAATAAATTCACAGATTTCTAAGACTGCTGCAGCTATTAGGCCAGGCTCATATATATCTGTACCCCCTTTATCTGTTTTCCCCTCTGTTTTTTAATGTGTGTTGTAGAGCATTTTTATTATTATATTGGGAATTGCATGAAAATGCACAGAAAATTGGGCAGACCACATTTTTACCAACACAATACAATATGGTGCACAGAAAGCCCTCATTGGATTTAGTGTATTTTTATGACACAGGAATGTCTGTATAGAAAGGGGGGATAGGGTTGCACTATGGGAAAATGTTAATAGAAAAACATTTTAATTGAAAAAATTGTATAGATAATGAAAGAAATAATAATAGAAGAAAGGGGGGCTGCCACTACCAAATATTACCAGCCTAATAGGTTGGAAGAAATGTGAACACTGTGGTGGTAGCTATGGCGCTCTCCTGAAACAGCAAAATGTACATATATCTCTATCTCCTATAATTCACCATGATGATAATTAATTAATACCGCATGCGGATTGCAAATTGGAAGTCCTAGTGCTAGTAAACATCTGTAAAAATGTATTCAATGTGCAGATTTCAAACTAGAAGTGCTATTGCAAGTAAAAATCTATAAAAAAAAAAAAAAGGAATTTATTCTATATATATAAAGCTATGTGCAGTATAAAGTGCTTGTGCACTTATGCAAAAAAATTGGGTATAGGTCTTCTATTTTCTCCACATATTAAAGTCCATTTAAATCAAAAGCAAAAATCTTTAAAAGTGCCACATAGATTAAAGTGACTGGTGCTCGGTGTTTTGATGTATCCTGAATTGCAACCGGTGCACAAATTGCCGCACTCACCAGCTCCCCTGCCCCTGCAGGGGTTAAAGCGCCTCCACAGTGTGAGCCCCAGTGTTGCTATATGAAGCTGGTCCGGTTATTATTCAGTTACTTGGTTAGGACAGGAACAATGCAGACATTTGCTCTCATTGTGCAGCTCTCCCTCTCCAGTCTGAGCGCTGAAGCAGAGAATGTTTGTACATTCCAAAATGCACATAAAAGTGCAAAGGCATGAACCATACATTATAAGTCCAGTTGATGGTATAATACTCTTCCAATGGTTTCTCCTTAATACATAATGAACAAATATTTGGCACGCTTGGAAGGGAACTAGTGTGGATAATCCTTACCACTGAAGTTGGTAAGAGATGCCAGTTTTGAGTATAGTTGGTCACCATGGTCTTCTCCCTAAAATAAGTGGACATTGAACCATTTTATATTACTGAGACTGGATGAGGAAATGGGATAGCTTAGGCCCCTTGGTACTTTTTTTAGTTACAATATTTTTGGCCAGTAGTATCAAGCTTTTTGTTTTTTAAAAACAAATCTTGATAATACTGGTCAAATATATTGTAACTCAAAAGATACCAAGAGGCGTAGACCATTCCCCTTTTCTCATGGGAGCTCATGTTATCTTGTATGTATGGGTAGTGAAAAACTATACAAAATAGTTACAGAAAAATTCTAATCAGTTGAATGGTTCAAATAGACATTTAGTATCTGTGAATACTTACAGTGGTGTGAAAAAGTGTTTGCCCCCTTCCTCATTTCCTGTTCCTTTGCATGTTTGTCACACTTAAGTGTTTCGGAACATCAAACCAATTTAAACAATAGTCAAGGACAACACAAGTAAACACAAAATGCAATTTGTAAATGAAGGTGTTTATTATTAAAGGTGAAAAAAAATCCAAACCATCATGGCCCTGTGTGAAAAAGTGATTGCCCCCTAAACCTAATAACTGGTTGGGCCACCCTTAGCAGCAACAACTGCAACCAAGCGTTTGCGATAACGTGCAATGAGGCTTTTACAGCGTCCTGGAGGAATTTTGGCCCACTCATCTTTGCAGAATTGTCCTAATTCAGTTACATTAGAGGGTTTTCGAGCATGAACGGCCTTTTTAAGGTCATATCACAACATCTCAATAGGATTCAGGTCAGGACTTTGGCTAGGCCACTCCAAAGTCTTCATTTTGTTTTTCTTCAGCCATTCGGTGGTGGACTTGCTGGTGTGTTTAGGATCATTGTCCTGCTGCAGAACCCAAGTTCGTTTCAGCTTGAGTACACGAACAAATGGTCGGACATTCTCCTTCAGGATCTCTTGGTAGACAGCAGAATTCATAGTTCCTTTTATCACGGCAAGTCTTCCAGGTCCTGAAGCAGCAAAACAGCCCCAGACCATCACACTACCACCACCATATTTTACTGTTGGTATAATGTTCTTTTTATGAAATGCAGTGTTCCTTCTACGCCAGATATACTTGGACACACACCTTCCAAAGAGTTCCACTTTTGTCTCATTGGTCCACAGAATGTTGTCCCAAAAGTCTTGGGGATCATCAAGATGTGTTGTGGAGAAATTGAGACGAGCTTTGATGTTCTTTTTGCTCAGCAGTGATTTTCTCCTTGGAACTCTGCCATGCAGGCCATTTTTGCCCAGTCTTTTCCTGATGGTGGAGGCATGAACGCTGACCTTAACTGAGGCAAGTGAGGCCTGCAGTTCCTTGGACGTTGTTGTGGGGTCTTTTGTGACCTCTTGGATGAGTCGTCGCTGCGCTCTTGGGGTAATTTTGGGCGGCCGGCCACTCCTGGGAAGGTTCACCACTGTTCCATGTCTTCGCCATTTGTGGATAATGGCTCTCACTGTGGTTCGCTGGATTCCCAAAGCTTTGGAAATGGCTTTATAACCCTTTCCAGACTGATAGATCTCAATTACTTTCTTTCTCAATTGTTCCTGAATTTCTTTGGGTCTCGGCATGATGTGTAGCTTTTAAGGATCTTCTGGTGGACCTTACTGTGTCAAGCAGCTCCTATTTAAGTGATGCCTTGATTGTGAACAGGTGTGGCAATAATCAGGCCTGGGTGTGGCTAGAGAAATTGAACTCAGGTGTGGACAACCACAGTTATAGTATGTTTTAACAAGGGGGGCAATCACTTTTTCACACAGGGCCATGATGGTTTGGATTTTTTTTCACCTTTAATAATAAACACCTTCATTTACAAATTGCATTTTGTGTTTACTTGTGTTGTCCTTGACTATTGTTTAAATTGGTTTGATGTTCCGAAACACTTAAGTGTGACAAACATGCAAAGGAACAGGAAATGAGGAAGGGGGCAAACACTTTTTCACACCACTGTATGTGAATTGAGTCCTCTTGAACTGCTTATGCATTGGCCAAACAAGTCAATAGAAGGTCATAGAGGAGTAATGTTCAAATGGCAGCACTGAAAAGCAATGGCCTGAGGTTGCAACCTTTTCTGTCTGCAGAGAATGGGCCACTTTTAAGCTTTCATTAGAGTGGACAACAATTGATCACGGTCTTGGTTGGAACCTTTAGTTGCTCAAAATTATTTATATTTAGAATTACTTTTCTGAGGTCATGTAAGATATGAGAGAGTTTTAGAATGTATTCTTTGTCTGATTTTTGTCTTCCTAATGCATAAACATTTCGTGGGTCGGTATGCTGTCAAGAAACATTGGTGTGCGGTGACCCATGCCAACCAACTGAAAATCTTCTTTAATTAGTTTTCCTACTAAGCTGTTGACAGCTGAATTCACTGGGATGTTATGCTTTTTTTCTTGCTAACATTAGACACATTTGCATTCTGTGTTTATAGATTTTATATTCTCTTGTAGACAGAGATGCGCAAAGACCCACAAGACTTGTAGCTGTATCTGCTATAAGGTTTAAGGAGCAAATTTCAGTAAAATAAGATTGAAGGGATGTGCCCATGTAAAAGGCACCGTAGATTTGCTTGTGTACATCAGCAGCTACGTTGAATGCATAGCTGATGGTGTGCGTTGGGAGGAATAGTGCTGAATCCAGTGCATCAAACCTTTTTTTTTTTTGCTGTTGGACCTTTGCTGAAATGTCATAAAAGTTAGCAAAGTTAAATGCATTTTGACACTCTAAAATCCTTAAACATTTTATTGTCACCTATTTATACACCTAACAATTACTGCAACAGATGGAGAGGGAGTGCTCAAGTAATTGTATATAAACTAACCCAAGTCACTTGGTCATACTCTCCTCTATCTATTATAAATATTGGGAATTGTATAGAAATCCTTAAAGAGCAAGCTTTTCAGGGTGGCTGATGAGATATAAGAGGTTTCTACCTACCAGCAAGCTTCTGATTTTTTTTTTAAACAACTTAAAGCGACACTAAACTATGGTTTAAAACAAGTTATATTTTGTACTATATTCTTAAACCAAAAAATAACTTTTTTTTATTTTTAACCTCCTCCAAACCTCTGGTTTCTTTCTCCATGGTCCCACTGTATATATGAACCATTACACTCTATTTTGCTTACACCTGTGTTGGACTAGGGACTGTTGGGATTTGTAGTGTGTATAGAGCATTGCACTACTTGTTCCAAATGGGAGCAAGGGTGTAAAGAATTAGTTCAGGGGCTCATTCAGAGACGATTTCATGAAAAAAAAATTACAGGGCCATTAAGTAATGTATGTGTTTGTATTAATTTTGGAGAATAAGGATATAATTTAGTGTTACATAAGGTTAATTAGATTCTGTCACTTTCCAATTCAGGGTTTTTCTCCTTAAGCAATGGAGCAGTGAGGAACCAATAGGAAGGTGAATATAATGCCGCATACACACGATTGACATTCCGACAACAAAATCCATGGGATTTTTTTCGATGGATGTTGGCTCAAACTTGTTTTGCATACATACGGTCACACAATATTGTTGGAAATTCTGAACGTCAGGAACGCGGTGACCCGAGAAAATTGATGTTCAATAGCCAGTGCGGCTCTTCTGCTTGATTCCGAGTATGCGTAGAAATTTGTGTATCAGAATTGTGTACACACGTGTACAACGGATTTCGTTGTTGGAAAATTTGAGATCCAGATCTCAAAATTTGTGTGTCGGAAATTCCGATGGAAAATGTCTGATGGACCCTGCACACGGTCAGAATTTCCGACAAAAAGCTCCCATCAAACATTTTCTGTCGAAAAATCAGACCGTGTGTATGCGGCATAAGAAGTTGGTCGGAGGGCTGGTGGACTGAATGGAAAAAGTGGCAGAGTCTCTTACAGTTAAATCTAAATCTACTCCTCATATTGGTTTCCAGTTATTTTTTTTACAGGTGAAGTCTGAGAATCATCTGGAGTAAGTGAGGAGAACTTGGTGGAAAAAATCTAAGGTCTTCTCTTGTAGGTGACTATACTTGTATGCAAAGATCCACTCAAGGTGGGGCTATAGGCTAGTGTAACTGGCCAAGTATATTAATGCAGGCTTATATCACACTGGCTAGCAAAGAGAGCAATGGAAGCGCATGGCCTGTAGGCTCATGTAGTAAAAGAGGCTCATTTACTAAAAGGGTCAGTAGGCCCTCCCCCCACTGGCTGTATTTCTGATATAAAGTATTTTTTATTCTCCTATTCTGCATGTTAGTATTTTATCTGCATTTCTTTCTGTAGTTAGTTAACCACTCTTGAGCGTACCTTGTATTATGCTTTATAAAATAATTCAATAAAGAAAACACCAGGCTTTGATTTTAAAAATGCTTTAATAAGGAAGTGTCAACAACACTGTTTTGCAAAATGTAAAGGTACTATACAAATTCTTAATACAAAAAGAATAAATTAATGGCAGAATTCTTTTGAAAAATTCTGCTACTTTTCTACAACATACATATTTTTCATTGATTACAGATGAACAGAATAAAAAAAAGTAACTTTACATGCTCTATAGTCTTGTTTAGGCGCAACCTAAATTATTTAACCCTTTAGCAGACGTAGAAGCGAGCTGTACTGCTGGCCCAAATGTCTCCTAATGGGTGAAGCTAAAATCCTTTTTTTGTTTTTTTTTATTTTTATTTATTTATTTTTTTTGCCTTTTTTCACAACTTGTATTAAAACTATCAACATTAATATATTTAAAACTTTACACCTAGTTATCTAAGCAGTAACTGGTCATCTTGGTAGCACCTGAAAAAAGAGGTTTGCTATTTCCCCAACTAAAACTAATACTGGGTGAAGTAAAACCATATTTGACTTCCCAGTTTCTCTCAACTGCTTGTAAGAAAATAACTTGCCTTACAGTATTTTGTACACCAGATAGTCTGGCTATATAAAAACAAAAGCGTCCCAATCGAATAAACCAGTAGTATGTTAAAGTGTTATAGGAACAGCAAGAGGAATGCATAATTGCTAGTTGCAAATTTTGTTTGTTAATTTGGGATTTGTCAATTCTTATTGGAAACTATAACATGGTAACCTGGAAATATAATGTTTGATGGCTGACCTAATTTATGTGGACATGAGGACTTGCTTAGTAAGACAATGTCCATCCTGCAGTTACTTGTACAATACAATCAGACCCGATCACTAATCAGACTTCAGGCCTGCATGATGTTTTGGGCACTGTTATGAAACACTAGTAGTTCTATGCAATTATATATCATTTAAGTGCTTGTTATCATGTGTTGAAAAAACTACTTAAATTATGAACAAGATCTATCCTAAGATTTAGATATAAAGACAAGTTATTGCCATGAGATTTTATGAGCCCCAAGTATAGCAATTGTTCCTTGTCCATCTACTATGACCCCTGATCTAAGTCCATTAGTGGTCACTATAAGGGTGAAATGTTTTCCCTAAGAGTCATTAACCTAATTAACACATATCTGAAATATCCAGATATTTTTGTATGACTTATATCTGAATTTTTCTATCCATATTATCTAAAGGCGATTTTCAAGTAAATTCATTTTGTTCATCTAAGAAACCGCTTCCAGTGCAGGAAATTATAAGGTAAATTCATTGAATATAGAGATACGGTACCTGTTTTACAGTACTTCATAAATGTGCATAATTTCAGATGTCTCAAGTTTTGTGTTGTATGGCCACATTTTCCCAGATGTGTAATTACAGAGGCTGATTGGCAGTTATTCAGCATTACTTAAATTAAAGTAGACCTTTTAGCGGCAAAATTAGCACAATAAAGCTATACCTGTATAGACACAGTATATAAGGTGTTCTCAGAGCCACATGGTATTTTTTTAAATATATTTATCTATTCTTATATATGTGTGGTGATGCCATTGTCTATGTAGATATACAAGTTCACGTGTATTCCATAAATTTGAAAATCTTTACCGGCAAAGATAGTTTGCTTAAAAAAAGATTTTGGAGCTGCAGAGGTACCTGAAGTGCACCACACATTCCTGTGTCCAAATGGTCACATGCAGTGTAGTATAAAAACTATGCAGAAGGACAAGCAGAATTTTACTTTTAATGATAATGTTCGGTTTTGTGTGATAGGTCTCAGTGACTGCTCTTGTACACAAGGCAATTTAAGGTAAGCGCAAATGGATTACTGACATCACAACATATATAACTGCATTCAGGTAGGGACTTGTGTCAGTTGGCTTTGGGCTTTCTCCAATCAGATCACTCAGAATTCACTGACAGGTGCATTTGTCCTCCTTCAGCCTGCAACCAAAAGCTCTTTGACAGAGGCCCTAAAACTGGCCAAAGACAATACAATGTCCTTTTATAAGTCTTTGGCCTGCTGAAGACACCTGTGTATTTTTGACCTCTGTGTGATTAAAGAAGAACTAAAAAGGTAAAACTTTTTTTCCATTTTTGGATAGAGTAAGGAAGGGTAATAACTCCTGTCAGATTTTTTTTTGCCATTTGTGTCCCATTGGGGATATTTACATTCGCTTCCTGTCCCATAGCCAAAACTAGAAGTGAGAGGAAATCTTTGCAAATTAGGAGAAACCCTTGGGTCCCCCCAGGTCACCAGACTAGTGTCCTCATTGGTAGATTATCTCACTTTTCTGGGGACAACCCAAATTTGAGATTTTCTTTTACTTTCGATGATAATGGTAAACAGGACAAATAGAGAGGGTGAATCTCCCTAACAGGGATACAGGCAGCAATAAAAATCGTCTCCACTCTATACAAAACTAAGAAAAAGGTTTTTACTTTACTACGTGCAAGTTCACCTTTACAGAAAATCTGTACGGGAGTCCAGCGATCCTCCGCACTGACAGCTCGTATCCCCACTGTACCGTTCTATGGCTTTCTCTCCTCTTTGCCTGCGGTGACAGGACGCGAGTTCTGATTGGTGGGCGCCACCCATATGACGGTGCCGACCAATTATAATGCGTCTAAACATACCTCCTGACGAGTTACATTTTGGAGATTAAGCTGTGGGGGATTTCTAAGCCCAGGACTGGTGAGGTGGTGACCCGATGCGTCAGTGTGGGTGATCGTTGTGCTCCAGGTCAGCAGGACTGGGAGAGGGGGGGAGGTGAGGAGGGCATCCTGTGTAAGTTAACCTTTACAGATTTTTCTGTAAAGGTGAACTTAGGCTTAATGTACATGGGACGTTTTTACAACCTCTCCTGAATGATTTAACTTGACAGATAGTAACCCACATTTAAAATGTCCATTTTACGCTTTAAGTTACATATTAAAGTTCATATTGTTTTCTTTGTGCAGCAATTGCTAGCAGTGCTTTAAAAATGTACACTTATTTGTGGACCTTGTCTAAAATCAAACTAAAATGTACAACAAATGTACACTATTTAAGGTATTTCAGGAAATGGTTAAAGGTACAAATATATTATTTCTTGCTTTATTAATTTGGACCACAAGTTAATGGGAGGAATTTATCACAACTGGAGCAGCTGTGCATGGCAACCAACAGCTTCTATCTTTAGCTTGTTCAGTTAAGCTTTAAAAATGAAAGATATAAGCTGATTGGTTGCCATGCACAGCTGCTTCATATTCTGGTTGCTCCAGTTTTGATCTTTTCAAAGTTTTCTTATTTGAAATGGATAGTAAACTCCTGTTATAGCAAGGTTTGTTGATGAGTAAACAGTACCCTATCAGTTCTTATTTAAATTCCTTCCAACTAAGGCATCATCTCCACCAAAAAATTAGCTGTGTAAACAAAAGTTCTGATGCCTTGCTTCTAATAAAATACTGTGCAAAGCTGTAGATAGCGCTGTGAAAATATGATGTTTGCATAAACAAGGCAGCACCTATATGTATTGGAGTATAAAAGCTCAGATCAATGAAACACTTCTGTGCAATACATTGTGAATGTTCATTATACTCTAGTAGTATATTCAACTTTTAGCTTTTTTTAAATTTCAGTGACTAATAATTTATTGGCTGTAGAATATTTTGATGGTCCACACATCTAGCTAAAAACAAGAGCAGTATTTTTAATGCTCTTATTTATAATAAGTGCTCTGGTCATTTTAATTAATCATTGACAATATTCCCAAACGATCTATGAGACTGATGGAATTGACCTCCAGAGGAATTATGGTTGCCTAGTATTCTAATACATTCTGTAGGTTTACAAAAAGTTTTATTTTTATTTTTTTAGGGTAATTGCAGGTTATTCTGCATATTGTTCTTTGTTAATCCACAGTGCTTGTGCAAACCAAACTGCTATGAAAAAGAGTCAAGTCTTACAAGTTTTTTTAATTTATTAATTAATTTGGCAGCAGAAGCACATTTCAGGCATGCCGTTCTTATAATTAGATTCAGTATATCCGGGTAAGAGTAGTTGGAATATAGTGGGTTTGCAAGTGTAATCATCATTACAACACAGGTTAAACCTTAGGCAACTCTACAGCAATTTTCTGCAGAGCGAGCATGAGTAAAGATTGTCCCGATTGATCCTGGATTCCTTTTGAATTGCTCCTTTTGGATCTGAATTGCTCCGGATGGCACAAGCCTGACTTATGTAGTGGATGAAATTGGACCAGAAGTTGATGTGTTTACATTAGTCTTCACTTTTGTATTGATTGCTAGACCACAGTCTTGAAATTAAAGAAAAAATAGAATCTCTCAGGACATTTTATATAGTTTGTGTTTTAGATTTTAGTTGAAAGAGCTTTGTAAATGCGAATCATTTTGGAAGAATGCACATCGGCAACACCCTGAATAAGGTAAGATTGCCAATGAACAAGTGCTATGCATCAGTTCTTAAAATTTGTTATCACCATTCTTGTTATATGGTGGATGTTTTTTCAAATTTAAATTGTGGGTTTGAACATCAGAATGTAAGGGAACTCGCAAGACCAGATTTACACCTACAGAGATTTACCATGTTATCAATAGCAGCAAATGAGTGGTTTAAGATGATCTACAATCCCTTGTGCACTGCTAAAGGCAGCTCTGTTAGCAACGTCAGTTACCCCAGACTTTCTGAAAGAATACAGCAATTGGCCTGTCTAGAGACACCACGAATTCTTCATCCATAGGGTTTACACAGCCATTATTTCACTTTATATGTCAGGTTCTAAAGAGTCACATCAAGATTGTAAGCAATTTGCAACCTTCCTGATTTATCTTTGGTTAGAACTGAACTGACCACAATTCACAGACAATTAGCCAGTTTTAATACCTAAAAAAATAAGAAGTGAATTAGGAAATATAGAATAGCAGATTCCCCTAAAAATAAGACAAACGACTAAAAAAAAAAAAAAGCTAGTTTTTACTAGTGCTCTGTCGGCCTAAACATCAAATCTTTGATATTGTTATTTAGTTTCACTTCCTTACAAAGATAATATTTGTGATTAAACAGTGATGATTTTATTACCAAGTAATAGAAAAGGATTTCGGTGGAGTATGAAAGAGTCTTTCACAGTTTCTCAATATACATAAAGCAGGAGGCACGTGATAGTCAGTAGTAGCAACGTGGTTCTCCGGGAACAGCCGTACGTTTAGAGATGGGGCTTGAACTGGTTTCCTCGCTCGCAGGTTTCAAAATGAAAAGTGCTTGTAGCTGAAGCTGGTGTGGGATGATAGTGCATCTGGGTAAGGCAAATGAGAGGCAGTGAGGTGATCTCCGAATGGCGCTGTGGTAAAGGGGGTCACACTAAAGTCCCAGGCTTGGCTTTTTCTTGTCCGTACCACTGGACATCAGGTAATTCAGAATACAGAGCAGAATCTAGGTAGTAACTATCGTAGGTCCTGGAAGAAATACAAACTGCTGTGATTATAGTGTTCATAGACAAGTGTACAAACAAATATGTAAGGAGATTCCATAATACATTGCATTATTGATTGTTGATTCTGATTATTGCTTTTATGCTTGTCTGCTTAAGTGATTTTAAAGAAACTTTTCTTAATACAATTCAAGAAGTTATCTCATGATAGTATTGCTTAATACTGAATTATCTCATGATCTGGATCCTGCTAACTACTAGACCAACTGGGTTCTCATACCGACTTGGTGCAAGGGGAGTATATCCTACCACGAGGAGGGGTTTCCTATACCGAGTACTGAGGGTTAACCTTCATAGCTATATCAGCCCCACAGCAATAACAGACGAGGGGACATATTCACAAGTCAGGGAACAGATTATAGCACAAACAGGTTGCTTTCATCTCTGTCCCTGTACTAGACACACCCTACCAAGGTTATTGGATGGGGAATTCTGCAGCAACCCAGACCACGGCCAACCCATCCCCCTATGAGTATGTTAAAAACACACTACCGGGACCACAGGTAGAACCTTTTTGGACACAGGTCAGAGAACGGTGCCAACAGCTGGGAATACATGACCCAGGACCACTAGGTCCCTGTTCAGAGGATGAATGGAAAGAGGTGAGCAAGGTGTGTCAGGTGCACAAGCACTCTTATCCACCTGGGAAATGGGAAGACACCCAGTACATGAAAGATTGTTACAAAACATGGAATAAATGCTTAGCCAAGTATAAAACAAAGTATGTAACTAAAGTCCCCACAGTAAAGCCTGTAAACTCACCCGCCCTATCTCAGCAACCTGAGGCACCACCACCCCCCCCTTATGTGATGGTTAAACAGGAAGATGGAACATTGGGTCCATGTCTTCAGCTGTATCCATCCTTAGACTCAGCAGTGTTGGCCACCATAGTGTATGGGGCAGCTGACCAGGCACAAGTTACACGATGGGAAAACGAAAGTAGAAGCAGGAAAGAGGAAGTCCGGGCAGAAGGTATAGAAAGTAGGGAAGAAGAGAGGATTAGAAAAATGGAAAGGGAATTAGAAGAGAAGTTAAAAGAGCTTAGAGAAAGAAAGGAGGAAATAGAGCAGAAAATGTCTAGGAGGGAGAAAGAGCTGGAAGAGTATAAAAGAGAGCTGGATAAGAGGGAAGGTGAGATGAGAGAATATTCTGCGATAACTAAGGAAGAAAGGGATGGAAAGACCCTGAAAGAGGGGGAAGAGGAAGGAGTCGGGAAGTTGAGCCCCAGGGAAAAGGAATGGGAGGAGAAACAGGAAGAATTTAATAAGAGACAGCAGGTAGAGGAAGAAAGGATACAGAGGAAAAGGGAAGATTTAGAGGCATACGAAAGGATACTAGATCACGAGAAACATCAGGGGTATTTGAGCAGAAGGGTGGCATTTTTCCCTCCCTGACACCAACCCAGACTCCGCCCACCCACATAATGACAATGCAACCTTATCCACCAATGCAATCTTATCCCCCAGATCAGGCTTACCCACCAGACAAGGGATGCTTTAACTGTGGGGAACTGGGACACTGGAAGTCCCAATGTCCCTACAGAATTAGAACAAACGCTCAGAGAGGAAGAGGTAGGAATCTAAACACCACCCCACATCGCCTTCAGGATATCAGGTATCCTCACCCACCACAACCCCAATACCAGCCTCAGCCTCATAGACCACCCCCACGCATCCCGATGCAGTGGCCATCCGCTCGGCGGACCCCACAATAGGGATGCCAAGAGAATGTCCCGTCCCTCAGCCTTGTGTGTTATAATCCATCGTGGAAAAGTCTTCCGCAGGTACTATTGCGGGTAGACAAACACCTGATATGTCTATATATCACTCCACCATTGCCCGTGGCTACTCCAGAAGGGCAGGAACTATGTACCCAGAGTTTTGCTGTCCTTGTGGATTGTCCAGTATCTTTAATGGGGAGGGACCTACTCTCAAAACTGAATATCACCATTAAATTTGACAGAGGGGGCTCCCTCACTGCCAGCTCACCATTTTGCGATTTACATGCTCCAAAGAGACACACTTACAGGGGACTCTTTGCATCATTACCACCCACTCTAGAAACACATGCCATATGGGCAGAAAACAAAGGGAGTGTGGGTTTTATTAACTGTACACCTTACACACCACAAATGCGTCCAGACGCCAAAGTACAATATCACAAGCAATACCCCCTGCCACTCGAAAAAATTGAAGGCATCACACCATTAATCGATGATTACATAGCAAAAGGGATTCTGAAACACATTATAAGCCCCTGGAATACACCAATCTACCCTGTGAAAAAGGCAAATGGGGAGTGGAGGCTTGTACAGGACCTAAGGGCCGTCAACAAGCAGGTTATACCTCTGCCACCGTTGGTGGCAGATATTTCTTTTATTTTTTTGAAAATACCTGCTGATTCCCTTTGCTACACAGTAGTGGATCTGGCAAATGCATTTTTTAGCATCCCGATCGATGAAGGGGTATTGCCCATGTTCTCGTTCTCATGGCAATGGGGAAAAAAGGCTCAGCAGTTGACCTGGTCAAGATTACCTCAGGGGTATGTGGACAGTCCGGCAGTCCTTAATGAGACAGTTAAGTCATGGACTGCTGAGCGCGGGTCGGTACTAATACAGTATGTGGACGACTTGCTCCTGTGCAGTCGATCTGCTGAAGATTGTGCGGTCGATTCCACATCTCTGTTACATCACCTGGCCAGGTCTGGCCACCTAGCATCGCGGAAGAAGATACAATGGTGTCAAAGTCAGGTAGAATACCTGGGATGCATTTTGAAGGAGGGAACCAGGCTAGTATCCCCCAAACGTGCCGCAGCCCTGCAGGCTCTCAGTCCTCCGAGAGACAAAGCAACCTTGCTGTCATTCTTGGGCGCAATCGTATATTGCCGCCAATGGATCCCAGATTGTTCATATTATGATGGCATTCTGAGGGAGGCTACCTTGTCCACCGCCCCAAAGACAATAGACTGGACAACAGAAAGGCTCCATGCTTTTCAGGCTTTGTTAAAAAGTCTGACTCAGGCCCCCGCCCTGGGATTGGTAGAATATGGCAAACCTTTTCAATTATACTGTGTGGTATCGGGAAATTCCTTTGCTGCAGTTTTAACACAGCAACATGGAACCGGGTACCGACCAGTCTCCTATCTCTCAAAAAAGTTGCCTACCCAAGTACAAGGGATGCCATCTTGTTTACAAAACCTTGCTGCTTGTGCAATGGCAGTTCAAGAAGCTAACAAATCAGTATTAGGCCATGAGCTGACTCTCTACACTACTCATTCAGTGACTCACCTCCTGCAAAACATGAACACGCAGCATATGACAACACAAAGGCTTAGTGGGTATGAGATCACACTTCTGAATACTGATAACCTCACTCTCAAACACGCACCACCAAGTAATCCCACTGTCCGCCTTTTGCATTCTTTGCTCAGGCTGCCACGAGACCCTGATCAAAAGCACAATTGTGTTGAACAAGTTGCAGCAATAACCAGCCCTCGCCCAGATCTCACTGACATTCCCCTACCAGGAGTACAGGACGTTTTCATAGATGGCAGCTGCTCCCGCCCCTCTGATGCAACATTCCTGACAGGGTACGCCATTGTCCAACTCCCTGATGTGGTGTTGGAAGCAAAAGCTTTACCACCCTCCTCGGCACAGGTAGCAGAATTGGAGGCGCTCACAAGAGCTTGCATACTTTTCTCAGATCAGGAGGTAAACATCTACACAGATAGTAGGTACGCTTTTGGGGTCACGCATGACTATGGCGTAATATGGGCAAATAGAGGATTTAAAACTGCTGACAACAAGCCAATTGCTAACTCTACGCAAATTAAAGCACTCTTGCAGGCGATTCTTCTCCCAAAGCGGATAGCGGTCATCAAGGTAAAGGCACATTCATCAAATAACAGCAGAATTTCCAAAGGAAACGCGCTGGCAGACAGGGAAGCAAAAAAGGCCGCTGCCCAATACATTGGTCAGCCAGCCCCCACAACAATGTTCTTCAAAGAACATTTTACATCACCCAACTTTAAAACCATTGTGGCACAGATACAGGGACTAGCTACAGAGGAGGATGTTTCTTTTTGGGTCAAGAATGGTTTGACCAAGGACCAAGAAGGTCTTTGGTCAAAAGAGGGGAAGATATTGGGCATACCAGAAGCAAGCAGTGTTCTCATACTTTCCTATCTCCATGGTCCAGGACATATAGGTACCACCGCCCTAACGAACATATACACAAAGTCTTTCTGTACAAACAACTTAAATAAACAGGCAAAACTCCTCACCAGTAGTTGTATGACCTGTGCACAAAACAATGTCCAAGGGAAACATCATGGATTACATGGCCACCTGCCCCCACCCCTAGGTCCCCTAACAGATTTACAAATAGACTTCACACACATGCCCAAACAAAGGGGCAATTTGAGATACCTTTGCATAATCGTATGTAAATGGTCATCCTGGGTTGAAGCTATTCCGTGTGCAGGTGAGACTGCTAAAATTGCTGCCAAATGCATACTGAACCATTGGGTTTGTAGGTTTGGAATACCAACGGCCATATGGTCAGACAGAGGACCTGCCTTCAGCTCCTCTGTTACGCAGACTTTAGCTAAGCTACTAGGCTTACAGTGGAAACTGCACATCCCTTATCACCCACAAAGTGCAGGGGTAGTGGAAAGAATGAACAGGAACATTAAAGACAAGTTAAAAAAGGCTACGGGGGGCACCATGAAAGGATGGTTGGATTACCTTCCTTCTGTCCTATTTCAGATCAGAACAACACCACATGCCAGAACAAAACTCTCGCCCTTTGAGATTTTGATGGGAGTTCCTGCGAACATAGAGCTGCCCCTCTTAGATCAAAACACTGACATTAACATCTATTCCCAACAGGAAATGTACGTGAAAAATCTGGTAAGTATGCTACAGGAAATGAACGAACATGTCTCTGTCACTTTTTCTCCTCTTTCCACAGAGCCGACACACCCCTTCATCCCAGGAGATCAAGTGCTAGTCAAGCAACTGGCCCACAAAAAGAGGATCGGACCAATCTACTCTGGACCTTGGAAGATAGAGAAGGTTTCCAGAACTGCTGTACTGACCGATCTAGGAAACACCTGGATCCACGCCAGCCGGCTAAAGAAGTGTCCACAGCAACCCCAGACCCCGGACCCGCCTCCAGCACCCCAGGACTCCTCCAACCAGGAACAACAACCAGATTTGAAGGACGTTCAAGAAGGCATAAAGCAAATCTCTCTGAACGAGACAAATCCCACACCTACAGGAAGAAACGAGTAACAGAACTTTGTACACAGAACCTGACAAAAATGATTTCCACTTTTGTGTCAGGAAAAACATTATGCCTCTGGACATGTCTGATTCTGATAGTATTCATACCTGTTTGGTTAATAGCAAATTGTGTGTACCATCCAGAAGATTCAGGGCTATTAGAAGGCATATGTGGGAAAGCACAGACAGCCAATGCACCACCTAGTTTAAAATATAAAAGAAGTATACACCCCACTGAACCCCCTTCAGGTTTCACCGACAGAATGTTGTTGTTAAAGTTTAAGTACAGTTATGCACAAAAGTCTGGTTTTAAGAAATGTTGGATATGCAGCAAACTCCACCCTAGTACAGCCAGAATCCCATTAATGGCCATTCCCTTAAACATCACTCCTTTCCTGAATGGAACACCCCCTATTGTTCTTGTATGCATGCTTCATGTTACTCAAATGCCTCTGCAGGAAGGGTAGCGAAGCACGTTCTGAAACCATGAAGCTGACTCCCATTCCCAGAGATCCCACTGTATGGTACGAGAGTCAGGAACATGAGGCCGGAGGATATGAATTCATGAGGCCTAAAAACAGAAAGGTAGAGAATGACCATTTCGATAATATCGAATGGTCAAAGGGAGGATTGTAAGGAGATTCCATAATACATTGCATTATTGATTGTTGATTCTGATTATTGCTTTTATGCTTGTCTGCTTAAGTGATTTTAAAGAAACTTTTCTTAATACAATTCAAGAAGTTATCTCATGATAGTATTGCTTAATACTGAATTATCTCATGATCTATTTCTGTTAAAATGTCTTCATCTTAAAGCATCTGTTTGTGGTTTTCCTCTCTGTACACTGTTACTGAGGCTAGATTTGGTTTTTAGGAAGTTGTGGCTGATCAGCAGACGGTGACAAAAAGTAAGGAAATATTGAACTGGGATAAGCTTTGAAATACAGAGGTTAAGGTTAAGGTCACAAGACATTACAGAATAATGAGCTAATGAATAATGTGAGCTAATGTGTATAATTTTGATTGGTCCCCAAAAATTGGGGCAGAGTCTTGTAAAAATAGTATAAAAACGGCAAAACCAGAATTAAAGATTGTAACCATTTCAGCATCACAATTGTGTATGAGTCATTGGTTATCTCGCCGGCGAGGACTTCCACTGAGCCATCTCCAAGAGCCTAGGCCACAAGGAAAAGTCGGGCTACCTAACAAAATATATAACAGACACCATCCTACTTCTATCAGATGTCATATGCACAGCTAAGCTGTCAACCAGATAAAGTGAATCTATAGCCAAAACATTTGTTTTAGAAGCGCAATAAGCGTCTGAACCGCTGACAGCTTTTTATTGTTCTTTTCCCTTATACGCTTCCGGTTTGGTAAAACATTGTCCCCAGTACAAAAAGTGAGGGCAAATTTCAAATGAAAAGCTAAATTACATATATGGGAACAGGTAGCTCTGGAAGGATTTGCAACTCTAGTCAGTCGTGTGGTCTAGGTAGCACAGCTAGGATGGCACCTCACTCTTTTTTACTACAGCTGAGGAATACTGTGCTGAATAGCACAATGTAATGCTACAGAGCTTTGACTGATAGTCAACAAAAACATCCAGAAAGACACATTTCAAAAAAGTAATATATTGATTTGCATTTTAATGAGTGAAATAAGTATTTGACCCCTTCACAAAACATGACTTGGTACTTGGTGGCAATCATAGAGGTCAGAGGTTTCGTGAACCTTCAGCTCCCTCCACATATTTTCTATGGGATTAAGGTCTGGAGACTGGCTAAGCTACTCCAGGACCTTAATGTGCTTCTTCTTGAGCCACTCCTTTGTTGCCTTGGCCATATGTTTTGGGTCATTGTTATGCTGGAATACCCTTTCACGACCCATTTTCAATGCCCTGGCTGAGGGAAGGAGGTTCTCACTTAAGATTTGATGGTACATGGCCCAGTCCATCGTCTCTTTGATTGCGGTGAAGTTGTCCTGTCCCTTTAGCAGAAAAACACCCCCAAAGCATAATTTTTTCACCTCCATGTTTGACGGTGGGGACGGTGTTCTTGGGGCCATAGGCATTAATCCTCCTCCTCCAAACATGGCAAGTTGAGTTGATGCCAAAGAGCTAGATTTTGGTCTCATCTGACCACAACACTTTCACCCAGTTCTCAACGGAATCATTCAGATGTTAATTAGCAAACTTCAGACAGGCCTGTACATGTGCTTTCTTGAGCAGGGGGCCTTGCAGGCACTGCAGGATTTAAGTCCTTCAAGGAATAGTGTGTTACCAATTGTTTTCTTGGTGACTATGATTCCAGCTGCCTTGAGATCATTGACCAGATTCTCCTGTGTAGTTCTGGGCTGATTCCCCACCGTTCTCATGATTATTGAAACTCCACCAGGTGAGTTCTTTGTGTTTCTTCCATTTGCGAATAATGACACCATTTGTTGTCATCCTCACCAAGCTGCTTGTCGATGGTCTTGCAGCCTATTCCAGCCTTATGTAGGTGTACAATCTTGTCCCCGACATCCTTGGACAGCTCTTTGATCTTGGCCATGGTGGAGAGACTGGAATCTGATTAGTTGCTTCTGTGGACAGGTGTCTTTTATACAGGTAACAAGCTGACATAAGGAGCACTCCTTTTAAGAGAGAACTTCTAATCTCAGCTGGTTACCTATATAGAAGACACCTGGGAGCCAGAAATCTCACTGATTGATAGATCAAATACTTATTTCACTCATTAAAATGCAAATCAATTTATAACTTTTTTGAAATGTGTTTCTGGATAATTTTTTGTTATTCTGTCTCTCACTGTAAAAATAAACCTACCATTAAAATTATAGACCGATCATTTCTTTGTCAATGGGCAAATGTACAAAATCAGCAGGCGATCAAATACTTTTTTCCTCCCTGAAGTTTGTTGGAAGTTAAGTGGGCATCACATATGTTCCAATATCTATCCAAGTTCATATCCCTCAATAAAACTAATAAAACGAAGTCACGGACTGCGCGCTGACTGTGAGTGCCTGTGGATATTTGTGTGCCTGGGTGTGCAGGGTGGGAGATCCCCAATCTACTTGCAGCTCTTTAATGGGTGTGCTACATATGCAAAATGAACAACAGTCTTAGGGTTCATATAGACAGGTGTTTTTGTCAAAAGAAGCTTTTTTTTATTTAAGTGCAGTGCTGCGCAAATGTGAGAGTTCAAATGAAAAACACAGCAAGACAAGAAAAGGCTATGTTTAACCTCCGTGGTCTGCAATTTAAATGCACCTTAAAAGGGAGAAAAAACTGCTACCATTATGTGCAAATTTGCCCATTTTGGCACACATGCCTTACAAATGTGCCTTTCCCCAATGTTTTGCTATTTTGGCTTTCATTGTCTCTATCTCCTCTGCTGCTAATGTCAGGTTTTCAGGCATCCCCTGTAGCCACTGATGTGGTAACTCCAGCACATGTGCACAGGAATTACTTTGTCCATTCTCAGCATCTTACAGATGCCCAGAATGAGTCAGAAGCACACACCTCACTGCATGTGTGTTGTACAACGTACACAGAAAATAACAAATTCCTAGGGGAAAGAAGACATTTTTTTTCATAATGCAGACTTTGCATGTGTCTTCTGCCAAAAATCCCAAAGTCCAGAAATGTATTTGTAAGACTTTAGCTGTGCTTTAATGGAACATGCTGTGACCAAAGCAGGTCAAATGCAGCCTCTGGATAGCCATCTACACCACTACATTGGAGTCAGTAGGATTCCCCCGAGATAGGAGAGCTCAAAACTTTGAGCCCGACAACATGGGCATGCAGCCGCCTCGCCCCCTGTGTTTAAAAAATAAATAAAATGTATTTATAAAAATGGGTAAGGCCGCTTTAAAAATTTAAAATTGAGACTAGTAGGCGAGAAAACAGCGATCATATGACATTGGGGAATTTTCTGGAATGTCATGTGATCTGGTGGAAGGTTCCAAAACAGTGGGGCTCATTATATAAAGGCACGTTATGTGGTACGGTCACCCTTTATATCTAAACGGAGGACTTGCATTTATGTTTATTCAGTGGTGCTATTTTAAGTCTGAACTGTTTTTGAAGTTTGTTATGAAATGCAAGGAATGTATGAATCAATAAATTGAATATGCTGCTATTTATTTAAATAATAAAACCCCCAAAAAAATGCTGTAGCCATGTTTATGCCATCAATTTGTCTTGTGTCATTATTTATTTAATTAAGTATTGGTGTATTCGGGAGAGGGAATGGTGCAGCCTGCATTCCTATGCATTTGATGTGCATTTCAATTGCACCTCGAATGCAGGAAAACAAATTCCTGTTTACATGAGACCTTAGTTGGATGAGAGGTCTTCAGCTGGTAAAGGTGGCCATACTATAGTAAAATCTAATATTTAGAAAAACCTTTTGTTTGACTAATCCTTACTTGGGTCAAATCCATGTTTTTTTTTTGTTTTTGTTTTTTTACCATAGTGACAATAAAAATCTGAAGAAAGCAGAATGGAAAATATTTCTCGAACAGCATATATGGTCTTATTTCAGAGAATTGTTTTTAAGAGTTCATTTTAGAATAAATGTAAACAAAACTTTGACGTACTTTCGAATGACATTTGTCAAGTCATTGAATGTACAGAGAATGTTTGTATAAAACATTCATTCAAAAATCGCCTAAGGTATGGCCAGCTTTAGTATACCTTTAAAAACTCAGTCATTTAGTCAACACTACACATATCCCAGTGTTGGTGTTCTCGCAAGAGCCACGAGCAGGTGTGTGGCTTTATACATTTATTTACAGTTGTGTGCAAATCGGACCTCCCCGGTTTTATTAAACATCTGACTGCTGGATTATGCTGTATGTGCTTGTGATGACCTGCACCTCCCTTGGTAGTTATAAATGGACTGAGCCGGTTGCCCATTTCTTTTTTTCCCCCTCTTTTAGCTACTTGTCAAATTACATTGGAAATGATAAAATGTTTAGTTTGGCTGGAAATGGTTCAATAAAGTGTTTTCATGAATAAATACACTGTATATTTACCATCTAGAAATAAAATGTCACATTTCCCAGGTTTTACTTTCAGTTATATAAATTACTGCTTTTTGTTCTGTATAATCAGCAATTTATTTGTCCAAACAGCTGATTGGATGTTGATGTATATGGAGGATGAATCAAAAGAAATAGATAAATTACTATACAGTAGAGCTCAGAGTGGGTGTGGGAGAAGCAGTGCACTGAGCCAGTCAGCTAATGTACTAAAAAAGAATATTTTGGTAGGAGGAGAGAGCAGTGGGATGAGCTCATCAGCCTGCTGCTTCTCTTTTCATGGTCCAGTGAAAAGCTGGGAGCGGAATGAGACCTGTTACTGTTATTTAAAGCAGAAGTCCAGGCTAGAACTAACTAAGCTTAAACCTAATCCCACCAACCTTCTAACTTCTAAGAGCCCTTTCACACTGGGGAGTGGGCCGCGCTAGCGGTAAAGCGCTGCTAGATTTAGCGGCGCTTTACCAGCGCTGTGCGGGAGGGAGTCGGGTGCTTTTAACCCCAAAGAATGGGTTAACAAGGGGTTAAAGTCACCCAAAAAGCGCCGAAGCTCTTCAGTGGCACTGCCCATTGATTTCGATGGCAGGGGCGGTGCAGGAGCGGTGTATACACCAGCCCAAAGATGCTGCTTGCAGGACTTTTTTTTCCATCCTGCAAGCGCACCACCCAAGTGTGAAAGCACTCAGGCTTAAGAGGCGCCTTCAGTGTGAAATCTGTAGAAGGAAGATACCTATACTTATTCTCAGGGCGGTCCAGTCTAGGCTCCCAGCAGCAGCTTCAGAGGAGAGGAGGGACAGCCGGAAACGGATGCCCCATACTACACCTAAGGGTGACAATACTAATTTAATCAATTGTCCGTGCTCTGTCCTCTTCACTGAAGCCGGCCATTGGGGTGATCACATGACCGGACTGGAGCGCCCTGAGAATAGAAAAGTATATGCATCTTCTTTTTACAGGGTAGCTAGTATAGGAGAAGAGTTCCTTGTCTTTTACACACATTTTAACCCCATTCACATTAACCTAACACAAATATGCAGCCCCACAGCACTTTTCTCCGTGGGGCCGTATCTCTCTTCTCTGATCTGCTATCAGTGATCAGTCGCTGTGAAGTCCACTCCCGTGTTTTCTTTCTCTGTGAATGGAGGAGAGAGATGCATCATATCTCTCTCTCTCCTTGCAAAGAGAAAAAAAAGTGTGTGTAAAAAAACAAAATAATATTAATTAAAAAAATGAAATTAAAAAAATACCTAGATCAAGGCCAGGGTGTTTGGGTCAAGGTCAAGACCAGGGTTAAAGGACAGGATTTTTTTTTACTCTAGTATCAGTGTCAGCTAGTATCAGTGTGTTTTAGGTAGGATAATATCTATATATAAAAAAAAGCAAAATGCGAACTATTGTTTTTGGATTGTACTATGGGTACATGTGACAAGTAACATACACATATGTGGAATCACTGCGATCATCAGAAGCAGGAGAATTACATTTGGATTTTTG
Source organism: Lithobates pipiens (assembly GCF_037356315.1). NCBI lineage: Eukaryota > Metazoa > Chordata > Amphibia > Anura > Ranidae > Lithobates > Lithobates pipiens. The sequence goes on from NW_027507903.1 coordinate 158,689,260, forward strand.
GTGAAAGGGTATGGTAGTACCAAGAAATATACAGCTAAATTTAAAAAAAAGTTTTTTATACTTTGATAAAAAAAAAAAAAATCAGAAGCTATCATTACCATTTACCACCAAATGAAAGCCCAATTAGTTCTGAAAAAAACAAGGTATAATCCACCTGGATGTACAAATTAGTTGTGATAATATGTATGGTGTTACTAACGCATGTCAAAGTTGCAAAATTATGCTTAGGCATTTAGATTTGTTTTATCCTTAGGCACGAAGGTGTTAAAGTGTTTTGTTGTATCTCTATGATATATGATGAAAAACAAAACCTGTGGATCCTTCCAAAAACCTTCTGATCTCGTAACTTCCTGTGGGCTCTGTGGCATTATCTCAAGCAGTTTCAAGCACAGGTTTCCTCTGAACTACTGTACACCTCCCCTATGTTATGGAGATTAGGAAAGGGAGAGGTGTGCTTTAGTCCTAACACTTTCTGTCCTAGGGTTGCTCCCCTCGATACTATACAGTAATTAAATGTAGGAAAGGTAGTGTAAAGGGAAAAAAGGCAGCATTTCCAGCCTTGCTTGAGTTCTTCCCTGCCGGAATACAATATGAGGGGGAAATTTGTATGTATTGCAGAGATGGTACTGCATATGATTTTTTTTTCTTTATTTTGAATAGATAGACCTACATTTTAACAATAAGATATAAGCTGCACAGAAAATTATTTTTTTTCCAGTATGTTGGCTCATTTATATAATAATACACATACAAAAAGGATTTCAAAGCATTATTACCTACTACTAAGATTTACAACAAGCTGGTAGAAAAGATCACACACTTTTAACAAGGGAATAAATACCTGTAAATATTTACAGCTAGCTGTAATTATACCATTCCATGAATAACCAGCAAGAATATTAATTTTGCAGTAAAATCTGCTCTTTGGCATTATGATTGTTCATTGAACCACAAATGGATGTCATCTAAACAAATGAGGTATAAATGACATAGAAGATGAATTTCCATGCACAATGTGACTGGGTAACTTGGATATGTATAAGCATTATACAATACCTCTATTCATCAGTACTTTGGTGACTTGAAGACTCAGACCCATCCAAAGTGGGTGAGTTTTCTGTTTCATCTCTGAGCAGAGGAGAGCAGTGGGAGGAAAAGTAGAGATACAGTGAGGCAGACGTTAATTAGTGACAAGTTAGTACAGCTTGGAAAAGAAGAAGACCAGCAGCAGAATTGCACATAAGTTAGTATTTAGTGAAATTTCATGAAAAGGACTCTGAACTTAAAGATGAAAAAATTTCCAACCTCCTATACTGTGGTTGAATATTTCTTAACTGACACCTAAGCAATTAGACAGAAATCACATGCCTGATTATAAGCTTGCTTATCAGCATGCGACAGAGCTGAAGCCAGTTCTCTTGCCCCCTCTCCTGGTCGGCACTCCAATGAGAACTGGATGGGCAAAGCGGAGAGCGGTGACTGACAGTTATTGCTCTCCGCTCTGAGCACACAGAGAACTGAGTGATCAGTGGTCATGTGATCGGTAATGGGACAGATAGCTGTATGTTTAGTTTTTTTTATACACCCCAGATCTCTCCTTTAAGCAATGCATTTAGATCTGCAGAAATGTCTACTAATACACAGCAGCTTTCTTTTTTATGTAAAGAACGTATCAGATCTTCTCGGGGCAATAGAATAAACTCCAGCTGAACATTTACATTAGTGTGTGGAAAGGAAAAACAGGTCACCAAGTGCTTCAAAAGAAATGCAAAATGAAATGGTAAATTAGGGTATGAGTAAACACAAATCAGGCTGCCTCTCATTTAGCAAAATATTTGCAACCGTTTTATGCATATTTGTAACCATTGTTCCTGGAATTGTGAGCAGCAAACTGACAGATTTAGAATGGTATTTGACACATACAGCAAAAAAAATGGGTTTTCCCTCCAAACAAATGCAAACGTAAGGGGCAGGTTTAGTCCTGTTGCAGAGCTACCTTAGAGCTCAGTAGAGGAAGGAGGAAGCTATAACTGAAGCTGAATTCTTAAAGTAAACTTGTTGCAGAATCTGCCTCCTGTTTAGCATTGTCTTGCTCTGCAACAGAAATGATAAATGTCCCCCATTATGTAGTACACCTAATCTGAGGTACTGATCATGTTAGTACTGGCATGTCCATGATATACTTTAGCATGTCCAACTGCTTTCACATTGGTTCAATTGTCTTGTAGACCACCCCAGGAGTCCCAAAATACAGGGTGCTCTTGTGTAGACAGCAGCCAGCTATCATTGTAAATAAGCCCAGCCCTGTCCCCAGTTGTCACCCCTACCATACGCCTTGCTCATCACTATGACGAGGGCTTCACTGGCCAACAATAATATAAGAGACAGACAGTACAAGGAGAGGTCAGACTTGACCACAGGCACTATTCGCATACAGAGAGCCTTGAGCTATGGGGGTTACCAGGGTACTCTAGAAGATAAGTGAACGGATATACAGGCACCAAGGACATGACTTTTGAAGCACTGGCTAGCATTACATGGACACCATTTTAAATTGGAAACATACACCAAAAACTTAACTCATCTCAATGAGTTTGGAGTCTTCAGATTTACTAGCTGCAAACTTGTGCTAGATCAGTGACTTACTAGGTACTGAAGCCATGATCAGGATAAAAGCCTGAGTTTGCACATTTAAAAAAAACAAGTCTGATAGGGCAGCTGCCGCAATTCCTTCCTTGCAGGATTACTTTAATAAGGATCCCCTATCCACATTCCTTTCATTCCAACCACTTAGGAGGTCTGTTTACACTCCCCATGATGTCATTTTCTGACAAATAAGAATGGTATGGAATGCTCCAGCAATTCCTTTTAATGAAAAGGCAGGTAGTTAAGAGTAAATGCTAATGATCTATTAGGCAAAAAGACTTACCCAGTCTGCCAGGATAAAATGTGGTGAGGGCTGCTAGGAGGTGTGCCTGTTATATCACTACAAGGTGTTGAACTTCTTTGACCATGGGGTAAGGCAGCTGGGATAAAAGCACAAACAAAAATTAGGAGGTCAGACTACGCAGCTAATGAAAGCAGATATCGCCTAACAATCACATTCCATTCAACATAAGTCACATTAAGGAAAGCTTTGATCTGGGAAGCAAATCCAAGGTTAGTACAGACACAGTCAAAAAAAGAACGCTCGGCCACTTAGTAACACAATGACACTTTTGTAGTTTAAGTTATCAATATAAATACATTAGTAGATTCTATATTTATATAGATTGAGAGAACAAATATAGTAAACGTGATTATATGTTTTGACTCCTTCCAATAAACTGCTTTTACAGTCTTTATTCGTTTGGCATCAACATGTTTTGTAGCTTTTACAAAAAGAACATTAAGGTGCCCTGTTATAAAGCAACAACATGGCCACCTTACAATAGCAGCCATAATGGTCCTGAAAAAGTCATGTGATTGGCCACTCCACCAATCACAGAGTGTTCTCTGCAACATCATGCAGAGAAACTCTCCCCTGGGACAATAAATGCTCCACACAGTGACCAACATCTTCTGAATGGAATATGATAAAATGCAAGAGTAATGTGGGGTAACCACTGTGGTGTCCAGTGTAGCTGGGCAGAGCAATCCTCAGGTACACAAATCTGCAGACCTTGTCCATTAAACAATCATTGGAAGTATCATCTGTAATTCAGAATCCATAGTGGACAGAACAGCCAGAATTATGAGAAGGCATAGCAATGAAAGTCTGCAGTGCCATTTCATTGCTTTCCCAGTCTGCACACAATGTACAACTAGGTACATACATCTCATTCTTCACGTCATCTTCTGACATTTCCTTTTCTCTGGTTTTTATACATAAGCTTTAGTATGCTGTGAGGATGTTCTATATGATGGCCTTGCCATTCCAAAATATGATTTTTCATTGGTAAAATACTCATGTATAAGGTTTCCTATTATGATATATCCTGTTGTAAGCTGTTGGCATCAAGACTGAAAACAAAACAAGTGTCACTTTCCTCTGCACTTTGCTAAATTTTGATATATAGAATTTTAACTGGAAATTCCAAACTGATTCATATCTAATTTATAATGCATTCTCCTAATTAAGACTGTGACCAATATGTCTAACTTTACACATAGACTGCACTATTTTCCCAGTGATCTTAGAGACCAATTTCCTTACAGGAAACATATGTTCTCTTTAAGGTAAAAGGGCACATCTGGAATGCTAGTATCAAACATAAAATATCTTAACGGACACATCGAAAACTATCCATCATAGGTTTAAATACTGAGACTAGTTTCACCTCATTCATTAAATGATGACTGCAGTATTTGGTTAACTATTTGTTGCTGGACTGACTGCTTCCATGTTCAAAGTACAGTGTAGTCACCAAGGGAGTGGACTGTTGGGGGACTGTAGAGTACATTCTGAACAGGGGCCACAAGTTTCAGTTAACTTCAGGCTACTAACATTGCTGAGATTTGTAGTGCATTCTGAATATTACATCATAGGGCACCTTACTTTTCCTAGCAACTTCAACCTCAGGTTAGCCTTTCTTAATTTCAGAAAAAGATGGAAAAGGAGTTTGAGAATAGGCATCTAACTGAGAAAAATTTCTATCAGCATTAACCTCCCTGGCGGTATGATTCAGTCTGATTTTAGGTGCTGAAAACGGTACAATTATTTTGCATGGAAATTTGGCGTTTTATTTTGTAGTCCTGTAATTCTTAGGAATAACTCTCTTAAATCTGTTCAAACCAGAGTCTAGCAGACATCCCAGGTATGATAACGTTTATAATATAATAAAGAATAATAAAAATTATTCAATAATGTAATCAAATCCTAAAACACTGAAAAAGGGACACTTTCTGGTTGCTATGGACAATCTCCAAATTCCAGGCAGAAGAAAACTGTATTTATAATATAAAAGTGCATGCAGGGCACTGCACAGACCACTAGGGACAAAGGGGGTGTGTCATTTTTAATACAGCACTGTAATCTGTAAGATTACAGTGCTGTGTGTGTTTTGTGTCTTTTGACTTTTTTTATTTTGCCGCCGTAATGTCGCAGGGAACGGAGCTCGGCGGCACTCGGCACTGTGAATCGAGCGGAGGACAGCTCGATCACACAGCGCGGGGGACATTGCTGGATCCAGGGGACAAGGTAAGTAACTCTCCCTGTGTCCTCCCCTGCATCCAGCGATGCGATTCCGAGTCTGGCTCGGGGTTACCGCTCCTGTCAGTAAAATCCCAACCCGAGCCAGACTCGGGATTACCGCTAGGGGGGTTAATGTTTATCATGAACTTGGAGATTTATTTTAACTTGGCACAAGTTATTGTAAAGTAATTTTTTTTAAGTAAAATAATAAACTGCTTTATACTTACCTGTACTGTGCAAAGGTATTGCACAGAGCCACCGCTTACCTCCTCTTCTGGGGTCCCCCATTGCCGATCTCGGCTCTTCCTACTGTGTCTGCCCCCATAGCAAGCCACTTGATTGGTCCTGAGCCAAGCTGTGTGTGTTCATAGACTAACACGGCTCGACCATGCCCTTCACTCTCTGTTCACTGGATTTGATCTGATTTTTTCTCAGCAAAGCTTGTGAGACCAGGAAGAGAGGGAGGGAAGACAGCAGCTGGGCACAGCACTGGATCGATACAGGAGTCAGGTAAGTGTCAGGGAGGGGGGAGAATACACAGTGGAAGTTTTTTTTAACCTTAATGCATTAAAAGGCTAAAAAGACTTTAGAGCCACTTTAATATTAATGCAAATATGGCTATAGCTAATTTTGTGCATTTCTATCCGTGCCCTCTGTGGAACCTCTCCAACAATCCTCTCCCACTCTCTGATCTCTACTTTATTAGTTTCACTCTCTCCAGGTCTTCCACTTCCTCTCCCTCTACCTGCCTAACATTAGAGACCTTCTCTACCTGTAAGTCTGAACTACCTGTCACTCTACTCTGTCCTCCACTGCCTCCCCCCTCTATCTCACTCACTTCACTGCCGAGGAGATCACCAATCACTTCAAAAATAATATTGATACAATTCGTGAGGACTGAGGAGATCTCCAATGCGCAGAAACCTCCCCTACTCAACACCCCATGTCCACAGGTACAATCATTGCTTCCTTCATTCAACCCTGCTAGTATTATTGAGGTTGCTAAACTTTTTTCTAATGTCAACATAACGAGCTGCCCTCTGGATCCAGCTCCCTCGCAAATGCTACGCTCACCCTCTGACTGAATTCTACACTCTCTAACTCACATTTTCAATCTCTCCCTCTCTTCTGGCATCTTCCCCAATCTTCTAAAACATGCGCTAGTCACCTCTATCCTTAAAAAGCCCTCACTTCTCGCTGGAGGCGCCGGTTAGGGAGGCCCTGGGGAGAGCTCTTTTTCAGGCGCGCAAACTCATCCTTCAACACTGGAGAGCGAGTGACCCCCCGAGGTTGAAGGAATGGATAACTCAGATGGGGAATGTGTTAAGTATGGAAAAGTATATTTACCAACACCGAGGCCGAGCGGGACGCTTTGAGCGACTGTGGGGACCCTGGCTTGATACCCCCGGGTTATCACCCCTGGAGCTGGTTATAGGACGGTTGCTTAGTTAGGGGGTATAGGGCAGGCCATACGAGGGTATGTGTTGTTGCGGGGGAGGGGGGGGGAGCAGGTAATAGGGCTGCGGCCCGTCTGGACAATCTTGACCTGTATCTGTGGTGTTATGATTGATTAGGGTGATATTTAATACAGCTTGCGGAATATGACTTTGCTATGTACAAGGTGTCTTTATGTGTATGCTGTTTGACTATGTATTCTCTGCTGCTTATGTGATGACCTGTGTGTGTATTTGTGTGTTAATAAAATCAGTTTTGATTAAAAAAAAAAAGCCCTCACTGGATCCCACCAATCTTAACAACCTATGCCCCATCTCCTTATTCTCCTTCTCCTCCAAACTCCTTGAAAGACTGGTCTACAACCTACTGAGTGACCATTTGACTATGAACAAACTTTTTGATCCCCTTCAGTCTGGATTTTTCCCTCAACACTCCATGGAAACTGCTCTCCTTAAACTCACCCACGACTTACTAATGGCTAAAACCAATGGACATTATTCTGTACTACTTCTCCTGGACCTCTCTGCTGCTTTTGATACAGTGGACCACCCTTTCCACCCCCCAACTCAACCCATCTGTCTTCTCATGCATGACCAACTTACTAACAGATATAGCAGCTTGGATGTCACATCACTTCCTCAAACTCAACCTATCCAGAACTAAGCTCATGATATTTCCTCCCCCATGTGCCACTTCCCCTGATTTTTCTGTCAAAATCAACGGCTCAATTATCAACCCATCCCCCATGCCAAGGTGTAATCCTGGACTCTGAACTATCCTTTCGGCCCCACATCCAATCGCCGTCCAAAACGTACCGCCTCAACTTCCACAACATCTCCAAGATACGCCCCTTCCTAACCAATGTCACCACGCAGCTTCTAATCCACTCCCTGGTCAACTCTCACCTCGACTATTGCAACTTCCTCCTCATTGGCTTACCTCCAAATAGGCTATCCCCCCTTCAGTCCATAATGAACGCTTCTGCCAGGCTCTACCACCTTACAAACCACTCAGCGTCTGCTACCTCTCTCTGCCAATCCCTCCATTGGCTGCAGCTCAACCAACTAATCAAATTCAAGATGCTACCTTACAAAGCCATCCACAACCTGGCCCCCAGCTACATCTCTAACCTGGTCTAAAAATACCAACCAAATCATCCTTTTGCTCCTCCCAAGACCTCCTGCTCTCTAGGTCCCTTGTCTCCTCATCCCATACTCACCTCCAGGACTTCTTCCGAGCCTCTCCCATCCCCTGGAATGGTCTACCCCACTCTGTCTGACTATCTCCTACTTTGTCTACTTTCAGACGATCCCTGAAAACTCAACTTTTCTGAGAAGCCTATCTGGCCCCACCTAACTGTACATTTATTTTCTCCATCAGCTCATCCCCCACAGTTGTTACCTTCTGTATCTCTTGACCCTCCCTCTTAAATGGTAAGCTCTAACGAGCAGGGCCCTTTGATTCCTACTGTATTAAAGTGAATTGTATTTGTTCCGTCTACCCTCAAGTTGTAACCTGCTGCGTAAACGGTCGGCACTATATAAATCCTGTATAATGATAATAATTTCACAATAAAGGTAGAGATATCAAACACACTGATGTTATTAACTACTATCAACTGCCAGATCCATCTGTTACTGCATCTTTATGGCTCAGGTAGGTTGACAACACAGAAGTAGATTTCCCTCTGTAAACTGTGCTCATTTAGCCACAGGAGACTGAATTTGCAATCTTAGCCAATCCACAGTGAAGGGCAAATCTGATATATACGGGCATTAGACCATATGCACTGATGCATATGGAATACGCCCAGGGCATTTAGATATTTGATACCACCAAGATCTGTAGACAGCAATTGCACAAGCTAATTATTTGTAATAAAGATAAAAAAAAAAAAATTAAAAAATCAGCGGCATACATACATTGTGCAAGCATTCATTTATTAAAGAACTACCATTACAATTTTTTTGCACCATTCCCTATTACATTGTCCCCCATAGGACAAAGTATATGCAATACTTTGTCCTATGTAGCTACAGTGGGTGTTTACGGCTCCATTCACACTTGTGCGACTTGTCATACAACTTTGGACATCAAAGTCGCATGACAAGTCATCCCCCATGATTTCCAATGATAACCATTAATGTATGTGCAATTTAGTTGCAGCAACTTCAAAGTAGTTCATTCACTACTTTGGTCTGTCTTTCATGCAACTTGAGGGCAATAGACTTTATAGTTAACCCTCAAAAGTTCCATGAAAGCCATACCTGAATATTATACAATGCAACAGTTGTCCATTATCACTGGTCAAAGCCAAAGTTGTATTTAAGTTGCACCCATCCAAAGTTTCATCAAAGTTGCACTCAAAAGTCAGTGCAACTTTGGAGTCGTACAAGTCTAGTTATAAAGTCTAACAAAATGTATTCAAAAGAAGGAAAAACGAGGCACATACTTCCCACATACCTACTCCCAAAAAACCCTCGAGAAGCAACCAACCCAGAAAGCATGTGATCATAGGTCATCATAGGTGATCATAGTTGGACACAACCCAATTGCAGGGTCCTATAAAACTGTATGATCACATGCTTTCTGGGTTGGTTGCTTCCCAAAGTTTTTTTTTTGGGGGGGGGGGGGGGGGTAGGGATGAGGGACAGACTCCTTGACATGTTAGTTTTTGTCTACACTATTATTAAATGATTGTTACATTCTCAGTTATGACATAATTATTATTGTTTTTAACATGCCATGTCAATAATGTGAATTTTAAAGATTAATAAAAGTACATTTTGTATTTCAACGCTACAGATGTGCCTCTAAAGTCCATGTTTCCTTCTTTTGAATAAATGTTGCAATATATTTAGGATGTCGGCACACTCATACCTATCTGTACATTGGTGATACATTTAAATTTAAATTTAGTTATAAAGTCTGACTTGTCCCCCACTCCTTGTCAAGTCCAATAACAGCTTGGAAGGAGATGGACTCATCATAACTACAGATTGTTGCAGTTCAGAGGACTTTTCTGAGACAAGCTGCAGCAAGGGGAATGCGGAGACTGGCACATCCCCCTCTCCCTCTGGTTTCCTCTCGGGAAAGTGCTCTGAGCCAAGACAAGATGCAGTTATGATGGATCCATCGCCTTCCAAGCTGTTGTTGGATTTGCTGTACGGGGAAGGGGGGGGGGGGGTCAGGTAGCACAAAGTACAAGGGTCTAAACTTGTAAAAATAGGTTACTTCTGAACAAATCAGCCCTGTCAATGAGACATTATATGCAGAGAGAGATCGTGATTTATATGCCCGGGCAGAAGAAAATGGACAATGCAAACCTGGCTAGAAAAGCAAAGAATAACAAACGTTAAACTGAAAGTGGTAAACCTACTACAATGTCTTGTGAAGGATCACATACTGCAAAGAAGAACATGTAATAAGCCCACATCATGCTTATCACATGACTCCCACATTCTACACATTCTGTCCAATGCATCCCCGGAGTCATTCATCCAGACAAAGCACAGAAATGACCTGACACAAGCGTTGCCATGGAGACAATACCTATAAAGTTTTGTGTTACAATTCAGACTTCGTTAACATTCATGTGCTGCCTCTAGGCAGTCTTTGAAAGGCCACAGAAAGAAAAGCACCACAGGAGCCTTCATTTTGAAGAAATTTAATATGCCGATGAAATTCTTTTTAATGGCAGAAAGTATCAAACAACATCTAGGCCCGATTTAATAAAATATAAACAGAAGTAATGTGCCCTTTTGCCTTTTATTTATTATTTTTTATGTAATGATTATAGTTAAAGCTAACAGTTTTTTTTTTTTTTTTTGTGCCGTAAAGCCTTACGTTATCATTAGATATAACCTGACTGTTCACTGCAACGATCAAACTGCCAGACCATTTGCACTTCACTGGCCTGTAATTTACTTATCGTACATTATGGTGGGAATTTTTGCATGTTCTATCAGCAGCAAGCTTAGGCAGAGGACAAAAAAAATCGTATCAATTACTTGTAAATCATACAGAGCTACTAACTACGTAGAACTCCAACCAAAACTTTTATTCTTGGGTCAGGAAAGGGTCTTTATTGTTGGGGAGTGAGGTAAAATCTGTCCAGGGGAGTCATAAGAGCAATATCACAGTTTATTGCTATCTGAATTGCTGTTTTTGATTTCCCTTGCTTCCTGCCCTATGTATAAGAGTGTCACCGGTAGAGGAAGTAGATAGACATGTCCTCATAGAGGCCACAGATAACAATACAAATTCAATCATATTCTATCCAAAAAAAAAAAGAAGAAGAGAACACATAAGAGTAAATTGAATTACTTTCATGTGTTTTACCTCTTTGCAGTAGGTGACCATCTAACATAGATATTACTCTTCTAGAGAAAACAATAAGGGTCTGATAGTTAATTTTCATTGATCAAATGTAATGTATACCTTGATTCACACAAGATAGCTACAGTAATGCCGCGTACACACGAGCGGACTGTATGGCATACTTAGTCCGTCATACAATCCGACGGACAGTCCGTCATACTTTCGACTGAATGGACTTGACCACACACGGATACACAAACAGTCCGTCGAAAGCTTGCGCGATGACGTGTACAGCACGTACGACGGGACTAGAAATAGGAAGTCCAATACACAGCAAAGCACCCTTCCGCCGTGTAAATCCTTTCTGGGAATGCGCCATTCTTAGTCCGTCGAACTAGCATACTGACGAGCGGATTGTCCGCTGAAACCAAAGTATGACGGACAGAATTTCGAAAAATCCGAAATACTTAGTACGCCAGACTGCACGCTGAAAAAGTCCGCTGAAGCCCACACACGAGCGGACTGTCCGCTGAAATGTGTTTCGACGGACTAAGTACGCCATACAGTCCGCCCGTGTGTACGCGGCATAGGATGTTAAATGGGAACTAAAGATGGATGAACATGCTGGCATTGCCCTACATGGCAAGATTTTTCCTTTACACATAAATACACATTCACATAAATGCACATAAATATGCCCAATCAAATTTCCCAAGTGCTGGTTGATCTCTCTGAAGCTGAAGAGATGGGTCTGACAGACTTCTCTGGCTCTGACTTTTCTTTATGTAAAATCACTTGTAACTGGCAGTAGTTATCAATCCAAGCCTGTAGCTATGAATTCAATCAGCCAAGTGTGACAGATGCCCATCAGCTCAACTGGACAATCTGCCAGGGCCTAATATCCCGATCTTCAAATACAGGAGATATGGTTGCTGACTATAGCAGATGTAAGGCTGTATGCAGTCTATAAACAAAAGGCAAGCAAAGATGTTTTGGGAAATGTTATGGCTTGAAATGGACATGCATCTCCTGTGGTCAAATTATTTGAAATAGAAATCACGATTCCATTGGACCAATATTTTATTTTATCAATAAGCAACCAAAAATGTTTTAAAAAAATAATACATTTGGGAGTGAACTAGAACATGAGCCAAATCTGCACAAAATAAGGACTTAATGATCTAAAGAATGAATCTAATGAACAATATTTTATACAAAGTACAAAGATCACAGGAACATCTGTATGATTATGAGCCAGCAGGATGAGAACATCCTGTCTACCCGCTATATGTTTAGAGTGCAGTGTGATTTGCCTCACAAGAACGTCATCCTGTTCACCACCCTGCAAGAAATAGACCACCCACTTAGGAAAGCTGGTGAAAATAAGAGGCAGACCCAGGGAGGCAAAACCTTTTAGGGTTTCTCACAATACTAGGCTGTACTAAGAAAACATGCCAATAAAAAAAGATTGTAATATATGACTGTAACAAACTATTGATACACACCAAAGCACTGCTTATTGGCTCTGCAAAATTGTATTACGCGGGTCTGAGATTTGCACCATATTACGATCTTCCTTTATTTTTTAAAGCACTATTCTAAGCGTTGGTGCAATATAAATCCTGTATAATATTAATAAAGTTATGGAACGGGCATTTCAATTACACATTAGTACAAAGCATGGTCGGGATTACATGTGATTCGTGCATCAAGAACAAGATTTCACCAAAATGTTATTTATGTTTATTGCAGCTTTCCAGTTCTTATATGTGGTGGCTGCATTCGTTTTCTTTCTTCAGGATTCTTTCTACTGCTTTCACCTGGTGATCATGCCAACAACATATTTCCTATTTTAGACCTCATTCATACAAGTGTACTACATGCATATACCTGTGCTAGGGGTGCGTTTACCTACACAGGAATGCACAGCTGTTCCATGCATCCTTGTGCAGGCAATCCCATTCATGTCATTTGTGACATAGAGGCTGTATGGACACTGCTACCAATTTGACATTTGTGCAGGTGCATGACCCAAAATTAAGCTAGTGTGCGTTTGGGGCCATGCACCCACACAAAGTCAAGTAAGGAGCAGCAGCTATGTCAGAGCAGTCACTGGAACCCAGTTGACATAAATGGGACTGCCTGCAGGGGGCTGTACAGAAGACCTGTGCATCCCCATGCAGGTAAACACGGCTCTCACATGGGCATGCGCTGAAGTACACCTGTGTGAATGAGGCATTGGGGTCACAATGCTCATTGTACTGTATCTATTGGGGAGCAGAGTTATCACTCCAAGATAGGAAGTGTGTAAGGACAACAGGAGTCTCCAGCTTTTCTTTTCCCTATAACATAGGGCAGTGATAGCGAACCTTGGCACCCCAGATGTTTTGGAACTACATTTCCCATGATGCTCCACTACACGGCAGAGTGCATGAGCATCATGGGAAATGTAGTTCCAAAACATCTGGAGTGCCAAGGTTCGCCATCATTGACATAGGGTGATTCTGTAGTTCACAGAGAGAACTGGATTTTTGGCAGATCAAAAGATATTTCTCTGAAATGGTCGACAAAATGACTAAATGGTATATTTAACCAAAAGGGAGCACAGCAAGAGTTTATTGTTGGAGTTTATATACAGTTTAACCTATCACGTTTGACTAAGATTTTTTTTTAAACTCTACTGAAACTGAATCATTATGCAACTAGAAACAGTAAATACTGTTTACTGCAGATAGCTGCTATCTGGGTTCTACTTTACCTATGATCCACATCTACTAAGAATAGACAGCACCATCTGCAAAGCTTTTTTACATTTTTTTCCCCCTAGTTAAACAACCAAAGTCTGAGCACTGAACACACTTCTTGTATCTTGTGGAGTAAAAGTCACTTGACAAAGAATCTCTGGTGGTGGTGCTACTTCTAGAACCATTAAATAAATTACCCATGTAAACAGGTTTCGGATGATCTAGAATTGACACATCACATCAAATGCATGTAATGTTATGTAAAAACTACACAGGTCAGCTGTAAAAGCCAACTGCATTTCATACATAATGGATATTGCTGGGAAAATCCACTACAGAAAAAAAAAAATATATTTTTAAAGTTTTCTTACCTGTTGTTGCTTTACACATTGGAGGCATTCTTGTTACCCTGCTATGTGCCACATAGGTGCTTTGAGATGTGCTATACTGGGAGCCACTGTCTGAAGAGTTGGAACTAGTATGTGAAAGTCTATTGTGCTCCTTATGAGATGAGGCGGACCTGTGGAACCACTGCCGCAACTCATCAGACACCACAGTTCTGCCTGAACCCTTCTCATGGCCTTCTCTCCCAAGTGACGGAGTCCTTACAATCTGAGAACGAGAGGGTGTAAGCCTAACAGAGTCTGTGCTGTCATCCCCATGCCAGTTCTCCTTATACATCCCTCCTGCAGTGTAAGAGTTTGATGTTTTGAATTGTGCTTTGACGCTGTAATGTCCTTCTTGATCGTTTTCTAAACTCCGCACAACAACAGGGGAGGAACTTCCTTCAATGTATAATGGATACTCTTTGATCCTATATTGTGATGAAGGTTGGCTCTGGCTATGCAAATATACACCATGGTGTGCAGTTCCATTCCTGGCAGCCAGGTTGGGCATGCTTCCTGAATTGGAGGATACAAGGTTCCCATTAGACTTGTGTCTGTGTCTCTGACGTTCCCTGGCTTTGGAAGGAGAGTCCTCAGCCAATGTTGAATAATTAGGATTAATCTGAGCTGGGTAATAGTGTTCAGAACTGGAATGGCTAGTACAAGAGGAACAATCATCCATAGGGTCAGAGCCATTACTGCTACGAGTCCTTGGAGTGTAGAAGTCAGGACTTCCAGTGTCATTTTCAGAGCCCAACAGTTTTCCTTGTGACTCCAAACTGGAACTTCGGTGCCTAAAGTGCTGTGCTAAGCTGTGAAGTCTAGAAGGACTGATATCCACTGATCTGCAAATTTAGCAAATAACATTAACTAATAGAAAAAAAAAAACATCTTTTAATCAAAAAAAATAAAATAATCTGAATTAAATATAAAATATTACACTTTATATTTTAACTGAAAAAACATTCTACTGACATCACCAGGGCCATATATGCTGGTAATTTCATTTGAAAGAAAATGAAAAGGTGTGACCTTTGCATTTTTTTCTTCACTGTACTGAAAATACTTTCCAGAGCAGTTGAGATTTTTCTCTTGACACGGAATAAAACAGTATACATGTATTTAATATATACAGTAGAAGATTGTTTCATGTCATTTTGAATAAAACACTGAAATATCAATTTTAACACGCAAGTGTCTGCCTGTTTGATCAACTCAACTTACTTTGGAATTGTAATGGAACACTATCCAAACAACAATATGACTGACTATATATGACTGTGAAAGAGTCTAATTATTTGAAGAATATATTTTACCTGGTTGAATGGACATAATGAGGACTTCGTAATCGCAGATCTGGTGTGGATGGCATGCTGGACTGGGAATTCCAGTGAGGAATATTCCGGATGGGACTGTTCTGTAGAGAGTTACTCCCACCAGCTTCTGAGCAGCTGCCTGTACTGGGAAACCGTTTGTGGTTACTGGAAAAAAATAAATAAAATTAATCCATAAAGGGAGCATATTAACTATGCATTTGTGCAATTAAAACAGCCTAGTGGACATTAGTGCACAAAATCATATTTGCTATGAATAATAAACAGTTCTGTAATACTTTCCCTCTTGTCCTGGTGTCCCTTTAAAAAAGTTTTGAACGCTGTGATTGCATGATCAGCTGATTGCATTAGCTCTGTGATTGGCTGTCACAGTAGTGACATGATCGAGCAATGGTCGATTCCACTGGCTACTGATCAATGGGGAACAAGAGCTGCCTTTCACAGCTCAGTCTCTGTGCTGGGAGTGCGCAGTGAGCTCACTGTCAGCACAGAAACATCAGCTGCTCAGAGACTCATATGTGCAGCGTGTGGGCATTAAAGTATATATGTAAAGTATTATGTACCGGTATATGTCACAGTCACAAAAGGGTTAACAATGGTGAGTATAGCTATCAAAGCTGGACACCAAGGGCTTAATTTACTAAAGCTGAATATCTTTTTAAAGGAATTAACGTTTAGCTTATTGAACAAGGTGAAGTTCTAATTCCATCATCCAATTATGTACAAGCAAATATATATATATATATATATATATATATATATATATATTTTTTTTTTTTTCATTTTCCTTGCACCAAGTATGATTTGCAAAGTGCATTTCATCACATTCACTAAGCTAATGAAAAATTCCCATGCAGAGTGAACAGCATATTTAACTTTAACCCCAAAATCTGAGTTCAGCATCTTGAAATATACAGCAGTGTAGTAGTACACAAATGTAGGAGTCTGTTAATAGACTAGTGGATACCTGGAATGACTGTGTGTTGACCGTTTCTTCACTTTTTCATAAGGTTCATCTAAAGAGGATTCACTCCACATTTTGGGTTTTATTGGTGACTTGTCATAGTCATTTCGCTGGTAGTGCAACTGCCTCAGTCCATCCAATGATTGAGGAGGGTGGGGTCTGCCATGGGAGGGGGGTCTTGGTGGCAGGCCTTTATGAGGGGACTGCATAGGTGATAGAATGCTAGGAGCCTGGGAATCATCTAGTTGGTTAAAAAAAAAAATTAAGAAAATTAACTACAAATTAGAATAATTGAAGACATTTCATATACCCTAGACTATAAAAAACAAATAATAGTATCAACTGTCTTCAAGAACAGAAAATCACAAGGCTAAAATTCATATAATAGGAATGAAAGAGCTCAAACATTCTTAAAACCCATAATGAAAGAAAAAAAAAAGTCCTGTGCAATCTCATTTTAACATTCTGTTACAACAGGGAGTAGATCTGTGTGAATGGGCTGATGATGATGATATCTTACTGTGAATATGGCCATTGCTCAACTGAATGTACAACATCAAGACATATGCCTAAATTAATTTGTTCAATTTTTAGATGAATATGGCTAACCAGTGAAATTAAACTATGTTTCAAAAAGAACAGCAAAACAAACCTGGATTAGTCAAAAAAATGTATAGCATATAAGCCTAAAATTTCATATGTGCAGTAAACACAGTGACTGCACTTCCAAGTGCACTTTCAAGTGTACTTGCAGTGCACTTGTAGTGCAAAGTGGATTTGCCTTTAGTAAATAACCCCCATAGACTTTAATGGAAGTTGTCTCCAAGTCGGATCCTCCTCTTGATGTGATTTGGATCTGACATTACAGGAAGATTACAAAAGGCATTCCCTGAAGTTCTTCAGTCATGTCAAAGTCGCCTGGTACAGTCGTACTGTAAGTTGCATGACTTTCAGGTCATGGCAGTGTGAACAGAGTCTGAGCCCACGTTCACATTGGGCCAATTTAGCATGCGATTTGACATGTCAAATCGCATGCCAAATTGGCTGCTATTACCGGCAATGGCACAGTCCGAATTGGCGCGACGCTGCACCGATTACGAAAAGCAGTTTCTGTACTACTTTTGGGGCAATTACAATAGATGTGTGTGCATGAACCTACACAGATGTCTGTCAAATCGCCCCTGAAGTCAGACTGGATTGCCGCTTTGAAATCGTGCAAGTTCAGCTCAAACCCGCATCAGTGTGAACCTGGGCTTTTTGTCAACGCGTAACTGAACAAGCTGAAGTTATAAGCTGATTAGCTACCATGCACAGCTGCACCAGATTCTGAGTGCTCCAGTTTTAGTAAATCTCCAATATATATGAATGTGATTGAAAAGCAAACGTTAAATAAAATTTTTATTGTACAATGCTTACCATCTTCTAGTACCAGTGCATCAGAAAGTGAGCTGTCTTCACTGCCCAGGTTTGCTTCTGTGAATAAAGAAGTGCACACTATAAGAACATGTACAGTTTTACTGCTTTATACCTGCTGTGTATACAAAGTAGTTCTTTGCGAAAGGTAAAGTCTGTATACTTTTACTGTTCACACATGCCCAAAAGCCTTGTGCCAAGAATTCATTACGTGTTCTGTAACCAAAGCAGCACACCAATCATTTTTTATTTATGGCTATGTATAAAATGGCAATTAACTAATTTTATTATGGCACACTAGAAATAGAAAAAAAAATCAAAACAAAATATATTTCTGAGCACTCACCATCTATGATTAAAGATGCTCTCTGTGTAGGCTTTTTGCCAGACTTGATGCGGTAATCATTAATGGAGTTCTCAATTTCCTGTAGTTTCTTCAGAGCATTGAGGTATGAGGTTTTTCTCTGCTTCTTCAGCTTTTTACTTACATGAGGGTCACTGGCTAAGCGCCGAGCTGCCTCTGTAATCTGTGACTGAATGGCAAATTCTCTTTCGAGGCGTTCCAGCTCCTCTTCCTGGAAAGGAATTCCAGATTTTACTAACTGCTCAGCCCACATACAGTGCATTGACAATTAAACTGAGGCTACAACACCGAACAACATCAGTCAACTTACAACCTAAATGAAGCCAATACTTTGTCACTTTAATCGGTCTAACTAAGGATTTCAGATAGAGAAGTTTAACACTATTTTGTGATTTTTAAAATCTCCATGTCTTGTTATTTAACTATGTCAAAGTACCACCCAGTAGCAGAACTTTAATGTATTCTTGGACTGCTAGGATGATGATGCATCCCTCCAAGTTTTGTTTAACCACAACTCTGTCATGACTTACTAATGGTTTCCTTCATCTCCCTACTGAAATAGGGCTAAAAGCTCTTTTAATTTCAGGTTATGTTCAAAGTGCTGAACACACAGATCTTCAATAACTGAAGCTGCTTTTTTACTCCTTTAAACCTTTTATGAACACACAAATAATGTGCAAGGTTAACAAGTTGCTGAATCATCATACATGAATATGGCTTACCTATAGAATCCAGCAGCTATTAGGTAAAGTCTACCAAACTGATATTGAACATTGGTGGTTTGAATCGACTAGTTGAATCTTAAAGTATAGCTAAGGGAAAAGCTTTGGATAGAGTGGAGAGGGATTAGAACACCTGTCAGTTTTTATATTCACCCTCTGTATTCATCCTGTTTACCATTATCATTGAAAGTGAAAATAGAAAAGAAAATCCAAAATTTTGGGTTGTCCCCAGAAAAGGAACAGAAGGGATATCTTTAAATGGGTCCCCAAGGAATTCCCTTACTTTGCAGGGATTTCCTCTCTCTTCCCATCTTTCTTATCGGACACGAAGCAAAAGGAAATCTTCGCAATGGGACAAAAAAAATCTGACAGGGGTTATAACCCTTCCTTACTATAAATATATACTATAATATAAATTCTGTGTATAGTGTTACTTTAAGCTGGCCCTATGTTTATACAAAAAAATCTCGCCAGTACATTTAATAATGCCTGTAGAAACAGAGACAAATGCACTTGTTGGAAAGTACTTAAAATGTTGTTGCTTTTAACATTCTGCTTTGGTATTAATGGCATTCCCGAACAAAAAAAATAGTTTTGTTTATTAGTTTGAGAAAAACGTCTTGCTCTTTCATGTTTTTTTCATCTCTATGGTTGAAAACGAATGTTGATTTGACCACACTAACAATTAGAAAAATCATACAAACTTTCAGAAAATCAACATTTTCTAATGAATATCTACTAGAGTATGGCCAGCTTTAGCTTCTTGGACACCAACGGAGAGCTCTTTGAACCTGATATTGCACGCCATGGCTATTGTTAAGGACTTCATTCCCACCAGCTGGATTTCTATTTATCCATTTATTTTACATAACTGGAGGAGGAACGCCATCCTTTTAGGTATGTTTTAGCATATAAATGAGAAGGCTGTATTCTATGACATTCTCCATGTTGTATGTTCAAAGAAAGCTGTGAACAATATACCTCTTTAATAAGTTTAATTTCTACTTAATAAATATTGAGATTAGAAGTAGGAATCTTTGACAGCTTTTCATTAAAGGCATAGCTCACTTATCACAAAAAACTGCCTATGCATCTGTAGCTAAAACAAACTGTGCAGCTTTGACCAAAATAAATAATGCAATTGCTATAGATATAGGCCATTTACGTACCTCCCAAAGCCTGACAGAAAGCCCCGCAAAGGTGGCATCATCCTATCCTGACTTAATGCTAGGATGTTGCTAAGAGACTCCTAGTTCTTATTGTTCACCCCCATTACAGAAACAAGCTCTGCATTAATGAGGAGAAATCCCATGCCACAAGGGTTTGAATAAGTTGGTAGTCTCCAGGCGTCAGGAGATATGTAAATAGCTTACATCTAAAGCAAGGCCATTATTCAATTTTGGTCAAAGCTGCAAAGTTTGTTTTTAATCTATAGACACCCCTTACTTGCATTGGTGAACTATCCCTTTAACTGAATACATCTATGAGTGCATGGAGGAATCATACCTTTCTCTGGGCAAATTAAATTGATTAATGGGGATTTTGACAATGTTTTATGCTTTCCTTGACAAATTATATGCAGGTGACCTGCACAGAGTCACAAGCCTTCTTGTTGAAACCTCATGTAGTATGTAGTTTTAATTAGAAAATACACTTAAAACAGACAATTAGTTCATTCAATTTAGCTAAGTAAAATTATTCTTGTGGAATTTGTCAAAATATCAGTTTTTTTTTTCCTGGCTATGGGAAAGTTAAGCAACACACTTTTAGATATTTAACTTTTTAAAGTGTGTGAGAATTTTGGTAAAACCTGGCTGTGTCAGCACATTACTTGCTCATATGACATGACTAAACCTGATTAATTGGTACTAGACACAGGAAACCAAACAATGGCAGAGATGTCTGGAGGATCATAAGTCACCCAGACAAAGGACGTTTGGCATATTCCTGTCCTAAGAGCTGCTTAAGCTGTTTTTACAGCCATGGTTCAGTGCTCTGACCAAGAGATGGGTGGAAGAAAGAGAGCAGCGCTTACTTAATAAGACATACAAGCACAAACCCAAGCCATAGCATTAGTATGTTCTTAATCAGACATCTCTTTCATGTTTATTCAGCTTTGATTCTGCGATAACAAAAGCAAAGTCTGAGCTTCTGTTCTGAATCAGAGGCAGTTATTGATCCAACATTGCTTCTTACTGACTCATATCTTAGAACATGGAGGAGAAAATATGACCTAGAGGATGGTGTTTACAAGACATATTTCCCGTTAAGATAACACTCTGTCGCTATATCTGGTAATACGAGACCTTCACAGCTGTGGTATTACATACCATGGCCGGGCACTGGGTGTCACAGATTTAATGGAAAACACACCCAGGACATGGATAAATATACATTGTGCGAGAGATTCCCAAGCAATAGAAAGTCTCATCCTTTTGTTCTTAGATGCTCTACAAAAGTGTGGCTGTTACATAGAGGCCTTCATTTATAACCTCAAATGAACATCCAAAAAAATGTTTAATTCTCTTACTAAATAAGCCATCGTACAACAAGTGTCAACCTTCTGAGCACCATTTATAAATGGTACATGCCATTACTGTGCAAATAAGCCAATTAAACCAAAAAGTTCTGGTATCTCCTATCATTTCACCACAGCCGTACAAGCTTCACGTAGATTGCTCACCTCTCCTTTTGCAAGAAGTTTGTCTTCATCCAATTTAAATGATGTTCCGATCCGCCTTCGAACAGCAGGCGGCTCCTCTCCCGGATCTAATGGATATTCTCTTGGCAGTTTGCCTGTAAGTTCCTGCAAAACACAATAACAAGCATTTACTTCGTAAGCCATTTGTTTTGCTACCGTGTGATTCTTTAAAGTAATAAATAATGCTGACGGCCCGAGTTACGCTTACATAGCAAATGTTTTGCAATAGTTTAAATTTACCATAGGAACAAAGTATTTTGTAAAAATAAATAAATAAAAGTGCAAGTGCTTATAGGGGGTTTCTAATTATACAGAGTTTGCGCGTGCTCTTGGCTCTTGTGTGAGATTTTACCAGATGTCCTGCTATCCTCCCACAATTCCCAGAAAATATAGTAATGTTAATTGACCTCTACCTAAATTGGAGTGATAATGTGTGTTTACATAAGGATGGTATCAGAAAAGAAGAAGATTTCCTTTGCCATGTCTGATCATTTTAATTCAATAAAGAAATTCTATCATAAAAGATTTGAAATAAGTATTGTATCACTTCAATTTGTTTTTATTATTTTTCACCAAAAATCTGGTTTATGATCCAGATTTTTTGTAGTATTTATATTATGTTGGTGCTAGGTAAACTATGTATAATGATTTTTGGATAATGTTAGAGAAAGTGGTATAATATTTGCATGTTGTTTGATTTTCTGATATTTTTTCAATCAGTGTTATTTATTCTATGTAGTATATTAGTAGGATGGTATGCCCGATTACTGTATAGTATTAATTTCGTTTTATGTGGTATTCATTTTTGTTATTGGTGATTTTATTGCTGTGCCTTGTTATGATTTGTGTTGCCTTTGTTGAATGTAACTTTATCTAAGTAATTTCACTTTAGAATTAATAAAGTATTCAGAATCTGAATAAGAAAAAAACAACAAAACTTTTCGGTAGCAAAGTGTACAAGTTTACAAAGTATAAAAAAAAAAGATGGGTATAAAACATCCAGAAAAGAGCTTAGGAGTAGAGAGTCCATCAACACACAGCTAAATCAGGCAAAATGCTCTTGAAATTCAAGTCTAATGTTTGCTGTCATTTGCGGTTGCAACCCCATCTGGGGTAAATTAAACAACGAAGGGCTTAGATTAAAATCTTGTGGATATGGAACTGTATAACCAAACTTATATACAGTACCCAATAGATCTTCCGTTTGGGAAGAAGGACAAGAAGGGCCCAAGTTAAAAGGCTCAGGACATCATGGGGATTTATGGGTATAGTAGTGTGCCATTTCTGAGCTTTGCTTCAGAAATGCTAACTGCTTGGCTGTCATACTGATGTGTTGGCTTGAGCCACTGACCTGGAACAAGTTGAAACACAGCCATGCTACTAGTATTTTCAGAAAGCAATGGCGGCCTTCATATTTTTCCATGGAAACCTGTACTTTTTGTACTTTTAGCAGGATTCAGCCTGTGTTTATCCAAGCCCTGACATGAAGAATTTTTGTAGTGTTACAAATGCAAGAGATCCAGAACCATTTTAACGTGTGAAAGTAGGAAGACTGATAATCACACAGTTGGAATACATATGTGAACCATGTTGCCTGCCAAAAAACAAATTCTTGTACAGTTTTTGATTCCAGGCTCTCCTGCCAAACAATGCACAAAGCCTTTACCATTTTCTTTTCATGACTACTATTGAAGCAGCATAGTCTGATGAAAACTGATAGGACAGTAAAGGAGCGGTAGCTTACTGACAAGGTCATATCTCTAATTTCTTATCCAATCAGCAAGCTGTATTTGGTGAATGAATACAAGTAAGACCTGATTGTCTTGTCACGCTTCCCCTTCCTCTCCTAGCTTAAATTCTGATATGCTAGGATTACATGAGGCTAGTAAAAAGACTGATTGAAGTTCTTCTTAAAGATGAACTGTGTTTTTAATTATATTATTTAATGATGGATAAATGAGGATATTTTATATTTGGTTAGATTGCTCTTAAAGTGGTATTAAACTCAAAAGTATAAATGTTATATATTGCAGCTTACCAATCATTAGATGTGGCCTCTGCATCAGTTCTCTTTTCTTATGCTGTGTACACACGATCGGATTTCTCGTCGGAAAAAGCTCTGATGGTTTTCCCAACGGAATTCGCCTTAAGCTGTCTTGCCTACACACGGTCACACTAAATTCTGATCGTTTATAACGCGGTGACGTACAACACATACGATGGGACTAGAAAAAGGAAGTTCAATAGCCAGTAGCCATTAGCTTCTGTCTCGTAGTTGAATCTGAGCATGCGTGATTTTTGGTGTGTCAGAAATGCATACACACAATCGGAATTTCCGATAGAAAGTTTTTCCGTCTGGAAAATTGAGAACATGCAATCAATTTTTGGCTGGCAGAAATTCGGACAGCTAAATTCCAATGGAGCATACACATGGTCGCATTTTCCGATGAAAAGCTCTCATCTGTCTTTTTCTGTCCGGAATTCCGATCGTGTGTATGCGGCATTAGGCTTTTTGCCTCTGTTTTCACCTGGTGATCTGGCCAGTAACACATCAATCTAGATGAATGAGCACAGGGGCAACTTTGGGCAGAAGAATTGTCAGTCTAGGGGAAAGGGAGTGTTAGATGCACTAGCAGATTTCAATACTCTGACAAATTGAAGCCAAACTCCAGCTCACACTTTATAGTCAGTTACAGCAAATTGTTTTTTTTTCCTTTTTGGGATAAAGGTTCTACATAAAAGATGATCAGTTTAAGCACCCCTGTCAGTTTTAAATAAATACACTGATACATTCTGCTTGAGAGTTTGTTCTTTTGAAAAAAAAAAGGCTTTCTGGCTGGAACACCAGATGAAAATAGAAGAAAGCCTAAAAAAAAAAAAATGAATGAAATGATCACATCCAAGGAATGGTAAGTTGCTATATAAAAAATGTTTGCTTTTGGTTTAATACTGCTTTAAAGTGGTTGTAATCTCTCCCCCACAACTTTGTCCCATGTAAATCAGCATAAAAAACCCTAATGAACACTGCTTGTAGATATCTCCTTACTTGCTTAGTATTGTTGTAATCCTTTTTATCCTTTAAAATGATGTCACTGAGCATGCCCAGATCTCCCCTGATTTACGCCACGTTCTGTGTACTTGTCTTATCTATTATCAGGACTTCCTATGGCCCAACACTGATATCCCAGGAGACTGCAGAATCATTCAGAGCTTCCTCCTACACACCATGTGACATCACATGCAGTGTAAACTTGGGCATCGGACAGCATTACTGCAGTCTTATCAGCTTAAAGCGGGAGTCCACCGGGACTCCGCGTTTTTTTTTTTTTTTTTAAAAGCCAGCAGCTACAAATACTGCAGCTGCTGACTTTTAAATAGTGACACTTACCTGTCCAGCGCGCCCGTGATGTCGGCACCCGAAGCCGATCGCTCGCTCGGCTGCCGGGTTCCGCCGCCATCTTGGGTATGGGAATCAGGAAATGGAGCCTTTCGGCTTCATTTCCCGGTTCCCTACTGCGCATGCGCGAGCCGCGCGGCGCAATCCGGACGGTCCCCGCTGCCTCTGGGAGCTGTGTGTTTCCCAGCAGGCAGCGGGGCACTTGCTGAAGGGGGCGGGCGCTTGCAGAACGGGGGCGTAACCTACGCTCGTTCCGCAGAGAGCTAGCCCAGAAGTGGGTGCAGTTACCTGGATTATCCAGGTAACTGCACCCCCCTCCCCCCTGAAAGGTGCCGATTGTGGCGCCGGAGGGGGGGGGATTCCGATGAGCGGAGGTCCATTTTAGGGTGGACCTCCGCTTTAAGCTGATAAGACTGACAAAGGCAAGCACTATATAATCGGCACAAGTAAATACTACGAAATAAAACAAGTCAGCTATGAGCAGGGAAGCAGGATTGCCATAGAAACGTTGGATTGGGAAGTAGGCTTGGTTAACAGCACAGAAAGTGCTCAATGTAAGGGCGGAAATACACTCCACTGTGGACTCAGAAAACAATACTTAAGATGGCATTGCCTAACCCCTGGAAACAAGTTTTTTTTTTAAGTTTCTTTAAACAGTAAGTAATATGCAATTTGTGCTGGATTACAGTGGCTATAGTTTGATAATTACTTATTATAATGGACTAAATGAAAAGAAGCATCAGAGTGGGAGAGTTTACTTCCTCTTTAACAATCAGCTGAGTTTCTCACTAATGAATGACACTGTATAGTCATAGGAAGTGCCATCTCATACTTATTTAACAGTCTTTAACTGTGGTGAGCACAACAAAAATTCAAACCTTTACAATCACTTCATAGCTAAAGCATTTGTGCAGAACTAAATAGAGTTTTTCTTATTTTATTTTATTACAGGTACACCTTTATGAATGTAAATAACCCGCAATCCCTAATGTTATTAGGCCTTACTCAAGTAGTAGGGCTCTGAAATAACATTTACAATGTTAGAATGAAGAGAATTATACTGTAGATGTATGCAAGAGAGTCATGTAACTGTGAAGAGCACTCCAACAGGGGCCCAAGGTTTACCAAAAACAGCTTCCGCAATATTACGTTTCAGATAACCAAGTATTAGGTATACACTGATGTAAAATATTTTTATACCACAATAAATCCCTAGGGAAAGTCCTCTTCTTTTTCTAGAAATATCTTCCTGATCAAAATATTTAACTTGGCGAGATTAACGCATTACAATGCATTGCTTTTTATTTGACACTACAATGCATTGTTTTAGTAGCATAGACAATGGGAAGTTCACTACCACTGATGAAGTTTGTGTACAATAAAAAATGATCAGTGACATAATGGAACGCTTGCCATAGCAGTCCTACTCAGTAAGCAAATTCATTGTTTTCGTCATGGTTATTGCCACTCTTCATTGACTGCCTGTGTTCAGCTTTCCCCCCACACCTTAATCCTTGCTTCCAAAGTGCTCCTTACAGGAAATGATTGTGATTCCTAAGATTCCTAGCAGGGAAAATGTGATTGCAAAAGATTATCACAGTTTGTATTTGGATACTCTCACTTCTACTGAGGATTTGCCACGCCTATGCTCTTGGGTAGATTTCTATAGAAAATATAGCAAGAGTTTTCACACGAAAAAAATGACAAGTCATCAGATTGATAGCAATGTTTTCCCAATCTGTCACAAACCCAGGGGATTCCAGGCAGTATGGGGAATCGGCACTGCATGTAGTTATTAGGGTGTGCTCAGGCACACCCCCTGCGCACGCCTAGGATGACAATACAATAGCGCTGAAATTATTCACATGAAATTATTTTCTCTTCTTGAGTATGGTAGTTTTTACTGTCTTGAAGTGCTCACCAGGAAGGAATACTGCAAAATGGTTTGTTGAGTATCTAAATGCTAGGTGTAAGATACTCTTACCAGTCAATAGATTTTATCCATGGTCAGTTTTATACTGTAAATATGTAGATTCAACAAAACCATGCTGAATATGTAGGATAGTGAGTTTGGCATGTGAGTAATATTTAAATACAATTTTATTGCAAATATACTTTATGCACAACAGTTGGAAATTTTCATATTCATGCTCTGTCTACAGCACAGAAATCTGAAAGGAATGCCATATCTTTACCGCTTCACGTAGACAAAGTTTCTTCAGCTCCTCCAGCCGCTGGCGTAGTGTCTCCTCCAGAGCTTCCTGCCTGGATTTCAGTGCAGCCAGCATGTCTTTCTTGGCAGACTGTGAGCTGTCCGACTCTTGGGAACCTGTCAACAAACAAATGATTACACTATAGCCAGCTGACTACAGCCTGTACATCTGGAGCCTCCATACAACAATTTCATTGAGAAACCTGCAGCCTCCCATACGTAGCAGCATGTGACATTGCATATCTGACATGGTCCTTCTTACACAATTATATGCTCATTTCCGATTGATTAGCACACAGCACCTGTAGTTACTTATCCATGACATGTTTAACAACAATACTTTGCTACTATGATTCAAATCAGATCAGTTCAAAAAAACAAATGAGGACATGAAATTATGTTATATGGATCAGTCTCTAAAAATCTCACTCTTTTTTAAACAACTCAACTATAATTTGGTTAAGATAATGCCGCATACTTTAGCACTTTACTGGTTAAGTCTGAACACTTACATTGTTAAAGGGATTGTAAAGTATCCAGTTTTTTCACTTTAATGCATTCTAGGCATTAAGGTGAAAAACCTGTGCTGCAGCTGCCCCAGAGCCCCCCCCCCTCCCTTTTTCTTACCTGAGCCCATCCATTCCAGTGATGTGCACATTGGTTCCCGCTGCTGTCAATCAAATCCAGTGACACAAGAGCAGGGGTGGGGCTCAGTCCCGCTGTCTGTGTCAATGGGCGCAGCAGTGGGACTTGGGAGCATGCACACATGGGTGCCCCCAGGGGAAGCGACTTTCCATGGGGGCACTCAATGATGAGGAGGAGCCAGGATCACCGCCGGGGGACCCCAGAAGAGGAGGATCGGGGCTGCTCTGTGCAAAACCCTTGCACAGAGCAGGTAAGTATAACATGTTTGTTATTTAAAATAAATAAATAAATAAATCAAATCTTTATAGTCACTTTAATTCTAAAGCATTTGTTCAGAACTAATTTTTTTACATTTTTTTATTACAGGTACTTATACAGCGCCATCAAGTTGCGCAGCGCTTTTACATATATATTGCACATTCATTTCAGTTCCTGCCCTCAAGGAGCTTACAATCTACAATCTTGACAGGATAATATTTCATTACTAGCTGTAGATGCTACATCAAAAATTCAGAAGCATCAGCATGATGAGCTCTGATTTTGAAAAGGAGGGCCATTACACTACAAGTTTTTGCAAATACAACATATGCCAATAATATTTTAATTCCTCCCCATCCTCAAATCGTACTTAGAATTATAATGCCTAGTAATAGCCCACTCACACATAGAAGCTTTGTATGTAAACAATATTTTTGGTTGTCTACATTTGGGCTTAAGTAAAATTTTAATGTATATCTCTATAGTTTGCAAAATGCGGGATATTTATGAAACTGTGTGAAATTGTAGCGCCTAGCAATCAGATTTGAGTGTTGTGGTCACCTGACTATGGCAGCCTCAAATCTGTTTGCTCTGAGCTAATATACCTTATTAAGTACGCTTGTATATGTTATGAAACTTGGAAAGGATCAAACAAAATTGAATAGCACCAGTTGTGTACATCTATACATAGCACGTCTTTACATGTCCATCAGTATGGATACCGACCTTCAGAGTAAGCACACTAAAGCATTAGATGAACATAACATTTTTTGCTTCTGAAACATTATACTGAAAAGGTCACAACAAAGTACCCATGCTTACTTCATATTAACTGAACTGGTATCATGTTGTAACGTGCAAGAGCCCCAGGTCATAGGAACAGCCTGTTCACTTTCATTACTCCTGCCTATGCCTTTCTTAGTACAATTAGAAACACCTATCACTTTATCACTTTATCTAATCATACTTATCTGTTTAGTATACAGTCAATTATATGAGTCATTATTTTAGGCACGTGTGAGGCATTTCATTGTTTAGAGACTTTCTTGATATGTTAGTATAGCCTAACTTTTATAACAGATTTTCAAAAAGACAAAAAAAATCTAACACCAGGAAGTAAAAAAACTAGTGCAAAGTAACTGCAACTGTCATATAATGGATGGAAAAAGTCTACAAGTTCATCTTTAGTCGAGATCAATTTCCCAATTTAAAACTAGATTGTCGGAATGCCTATAGGTACACACACACACCAGGATTTATGTACGCATACACTGATCTATTCTGGACATCTCTTTCAACCCTTAAATTCAACTTTCCATATAGCTGAAGTATACTTCTGCGCTACATAGTAAGGGAAAATTACCACACATATAATTAAACATTTTGATAAAAGCCCCTTAGATTAATGAAATATGAACATACTTCGTGATAACCCAACTGCCCCCTGTCAAAAAGGGTAATAACTGATATATTAATTATATAACTAAAAACAAATAAAAAAGTGTTGGTTACCACTGGCTCATAGGCTTCTAGATCACCTGGTGTTCTGCCAAGTCCGCCAGACAATCTGTTAAATCCACACCACCATATCATTGCTTGCAGATACACAAGTGCTACAACTCAAACTGGTGCCAGAATGTGCTATTTATTGCTTAGTAATCTATCACCAGTGGAGGTTTGGACAAATTGAGTGGAGACATTGCACTGTTGAGATTATCTTCAGAAGCTGAAGAAAGCAAGAACAGTGAGTTTATTTCATCAGTTTACAATAATGGTGATGCTGCTATGCTGGGACCTTGCATAACAATCTGCTTATCACCTCAAAAGAATGGCAAAGCAATAAAACAGCATACCAGTTATAACAAGATATCAAATCACGAGAGCACATGCAAAATATTACACAGCATGTTATCTCAGTGGTAAACTATAGCATACCTGAATGAATCCTAAAAAAGTCAAACATATTACTAAACACTAGACGACCTCTCTCAACCTTATCCTAGAGGAACCCTTAAAATAGTTTTCAGGTCTTAGCCTTTGTACACACGGTCGGACATTCCAACAACAAAATCCGTCAGATTTTGTCAGACGGATTTTGTCCGAAAACTTGTATTGCATACACACGGTCGGACAAAGTTGACGGAAAATCCGATCGTACGTAACGTGACGACGTTATTTCATTACGATGGGACTACGTTCAGGCTAGTAGCCAATAGCTTTGGTCTAGGAATTTGATCTGAGCATGCGTGGCACTTTGTCCCATCGGAAATTCTCTACACACAATCGGAAAAAGTCCGATCGGATCATGTTGTCGGAAAGTTTTATAGCCCAGCTCTAAAACTTTGTCCATCGGATATTCCCATGGAAACAGTCCGATGTAGCCCACACACAGTCGGATTATCCGACAACACGGTCCGATCGGACATTTTCCGTCGGAATGTACGACCGTGTGTACAAGGGCTTAGGGAACCCGTGCTAAATTCATTGATTATGGAGCAGAGGAAAGAATTTTCCCCTTAAAGTGGTGGTCAGAATATCACCCTTACATTTAGCTAAAAAGCATTTTTTGGTATCATGCCGCTGACTCTGCCAAGTAGCTTTAGACCTGGAATTATGTAGACACTGGGAGGACAATCAGCTACAGCTCAAGTGAACCCCATCAATCTCTGAGGGAACCCTAGTTGAGAATGGCTGCACTAGACAGTACATAGCATACATCTGGTGTTGTCTGTAGTTATTTGTAGACAGGAAAATAGTTGTTGGGGGGAAATAAAATGCTGACAAAGGTGTTATTATTTATGTTAGTAAATGCACAGGTTTTCAAACCTGGCGACTATACTTTTAATCAAGCACCACTTCAGTGCTTCTGAATTCTCAGATTATGATGAAAAAGTGTAAAACGTAATTTTCTCTCAACATAGGCCATGTGTAGATCCATATACGACATGAAAAATGGTCAACAATGTAACGAATTACAGTTTCACATGCAACAATGACTGTTGAGAGACCAGATTTTTCCAGATACTAACGACTAAAATCCTTTTGTGACTCTGAGGATAAAAAAACAGCCTTCTGCTACAAGTACACCAACAGATCCACAGATCTAGCATCCCAGAAACAGTTCAGCTTTCTGCAGAGCCTTTGTTTATGTCTATCAGTCAATATACAGGTTCTACAACCCAGTCTTCCTCAGGTCTGGTCAAAACACTAAGGATCAACAACACTTAATTATGAAGGTAGTATTCTTCTACTTTGACTATTGCTGTGATCTTTTCATATTAAAAACCTTTAACAAAAGAAAGCATTGATTTAAGAACCTTGCAGTGAATGGAAACCCTATCAAGAGTGAACAATAGTTTAGTTCACAGAACACACGGGAATCAAAATATCTGGTTTAACCTTGGGCAAAATACCGTCAGAGAATAAAAATATTCACTAAATCTACTAGGTAAATAAGGAAACCAGTCATCTATGCTTCAACACAGTGCTTGCAGTTATGTCAACCTTTTCCATAAGATATGCTGTAAATAAAAGTCACACTGCAGGTGTGGAATTATTAACGCATTAGCAATGCTTTGCACAACAACCCAAGCTGAAAAAATAAGAAAGCAGCAGACATGATCCAATATTTCTGAACAACAAATAGGATATCCTAATAGACCAGAGCAGACAATGGACTCTCTCATCCACAGGACCCTTGGGAGCTCATCACAGGATGCACACCCGCTCACATCCGTCTTGATGAGCTATTCCCACTGGCAGAGATACACTCTATCTATTTGCAATGAAAAGCATTAAAGCAAGCAGATTCATAATATTCTCTAGAGACTTTTACTGCTTTCTGTCGAAGAGTCTAATGACATAAGGCTATACAGTAATTTAAATATACACAGACATATACCGATCCCTCTGGCTTTGATACATAGCATAACATTACGTGACATTGTTATTTTAATTTTGTTTATTATTCATGATTTTATATATATATATATATATATATATATATATATATATATATATATATATATATATATATATATTATACACACACACACACATAGTTTTGGGGGCGCACCCCCTTCCTCAGAGGTAGCCTACCTCTGAGAAAGGGGGTGTGCCCCCGAAACACATCTGATTTTCCCTGTGATGTGATTTAGTGCATGTTTCCATACTGTGGAAAAAACTTTCTGCGTGTGTTTGGTCTGTTAGGAAAACTACAGGGAACCCAATAGGAGAACTTACAAAGTCCATGAACTCATAACCCCTGTGGCTCATAAATAATAGATATATGGATGATTATAGCCAATACTGTAGGAAGCTAGTAACAAAATGTCTGCAGTAGTTTACTACATTTAGGTGGAATTGCAGGAAAACCTCAGCCCCTGCATAGACATACAGCACCTCAATAAAAAAAAATTCTACACATGCGTGAAACTATTCATTAAACTGGACTATATTAAGTTTACAGTGTGACTGTATTCTTCCATGTGTTTGTGCAATTAGGGTCTCTGTGTGTTGGTGTGGTAGGGTGATATTGCACTTACAAAACAACATACATATGTGTTATTATAATAAATTTACTGTTCTTCTGTTGTGTGTAGCAGAACAAGAGGAAAAAAATAAAAATAACATAAACTCTTAATAAGAGTAACATCATCATTGCCATTGCCATTGCATCTTAATTCTAAAAAAAAAACGATACACTTGGTTGAGATGCCAACTGAATTTAACGCTTTTAGAGTTACTGACCCATTACAAGTGTCAGAGACATGTTGCCCACATTAGAAGACGTGTGCCAATGCCCATGTGTGCCAATGCCCGAACTACGGCCATTGCACAGGAATGTGCGCATGCGCGCAGGTTAGACGCAGTTTGGCGCCTAGTAGCGTATAAAAGGTGCTCCAGGGGCACTAGGCCTTTGAGGTTTGATCTGCAGCTGTTCCCTGAAACCTGACTCTGTGCTTGTATTCTGTTTCAGTGTTTGACCCGGCTTCCTGACCACGCTTCTATCTCCAGTCCTGACCTTTGGCTTGTTTGACCCTGCTTCCTCCTGTCTGCCAGCCTGATCACCTGTTGCCAAACCCAGCCTGGACTCTGACTACTCTCTGCCTGCTGTTTATGCTGATTGCTCTTCTATTGTATGACCTGGCTTGTCTGACCCTGCTCAAGCTTGCTGACCTGCATCCATTGCACTGCATCCGCAGCGTACCTGCACCTGCTGCTCTGCATCATACCTGCATCTGCTGACCTGCATCTGCAGCACTCCTGCACTAGCTGTTCCGGCTTCTCATCTGGCACCTAAAGAGAACCCTGCAGTCACTCTTACCCCACCATACTCTTACCACCACTGTCTCAACTCCAGTGGTCTCCGAGCCGGGGTTGTATGGGAGGTCTCCCCCTGCACATCAGGCTCACACCTAAGGTATGTGACAACAAGTATGCAGATCAGGAAAGTAATAGGATTAGTCATAGGTCCTTTGTCATAGATAGTCAGAGGTCCTTATCGGTATAATTTCTTCAGGTCACTTGTTCAAAAATAATAAAGCAAGCAGGGACATACATGACAGCCAGGCACTAGTATTTTCTAAAGCAGAGCTTAACAATGGTAGCTTTCCTATGTTGTTCATCCCAGGTCCCCATTAACAGCATCTGCTTGTTCGTAAAAAGATAGTACCCAGTGGCTAACATGACGGAAAGGTAAACCATAGTGTAGGACTAGCTAAATTTATACACTTGACTTGGATCAGGTTCTAATTGTTATGTTGCTGGGGCACTTGGCTGTATATTAAAAAGGTCACACATTAGTTACACATTAGATTAAGGTTGGAAGGGAAACATCTGTGTGTCAAACACGAATGTTTGGAGCTGACAGATATATGCACAAATCAAAATTCCTATTTTTACAATTTCAGCACAGATTGAAGCTTGGTGGTAGGGAAAATATGTTGTGTCGCTGTAATGCCTTTATAACAATGGGTGGAAATGTCTCCCTTGGCAGATAAACAGCAATGAACTTTAAAATGAAAACAACACACACGCCTTTGTTTACTATAAAAAGCATTACGATCCAGGAAAAGGCACATGAATGATAAAAATGGAGGACATGGCACTGGACTGGGTGATAAGGCTTTCCCAAAGTGCACAGAAGTGCAGCTCACCAGAGCACAACAAAACAAGCCTGGCTTTGCTCAGCTAGCATTTCCTTTACATAAACCCGATGACTGGCACTTCGATTTTGTCGGCTCATGAGGCTGAAGTGCGGATCACAATAACAGCTTTATGTTTAAAAATAATCATCGGATTCCTGATAAGTCATCACTTTTTTCTCAAAAAAACATTGTAAATAACCAATTAAACTTCATCTGTATACTTCCATTTACTGGCAACCTTTACTGTAATAAATGTTGAAATGTAGCTGGTTGCTGTGTGCAATACCAATTTCCACATTGAGGCCCCATTCACACCTGAGCGTTTTGTAGCTTGAAGCCTGAAGCTACAAAACGCTTGAGGGGAAAAAAATCCATTATTCTCTATGTTGCTGGATCTCCAGTCCAAGTCGGCTGAAGCTCAAACAAGCTCTGGACCCTTTTTTGTCAGGCAGATTTTGGAGCATATTCACCCAAGAAACAGATGAAAAAAAATTGAAAAACATAGCAACAAATGATGAAACAGATGATAATTTTTCCTATTGGCTAATAAAAAAAACGCCAAAGCTCAAAAACGCTGAAAAACGCTGCATGGAAACGCGCAAATACGCACGTCAAAAACGTGTGACAAAACTTCTGGAAAACGCTACATTTAGGTGTGAATGGGGCCTAAACATGCTGGCACTGGAAACCTTAAGACCAGTGAAGAACCAGCTTAGGAGAAGACAGTACCAGATCCCTGGAGAAGGTAAGTGTCCTTTTATTAAAAGTCAGCAACTACAGTATTTATAGCTGCTGACTTTTTATTCATTTTTTTAAATGACTAAAGAACTTCTTTAAATATGCCCAAACTGGGAAAAAATATATATTACTATAGCAATTGTTTGAACCATCATTAATCTCTCAGAAATGTGTCACTTTCTGAAGTTTAAGTACATATTTTATTGATTAGATACATGTAATTACTAAACCTTTCCCTGTGGTCTCTTTAAACTGTTATAATAATACTAAAACCTTACCAGTCAATGATATTACATTTTTATTTACTTGTATTCTCTCAGTGTCAGAGCAGAAATTTTGGGTTTGTAAAGCTGTCCTAACTCCTGCCAGAGCTTGGTGCTGACACCAAAAAGACTGTCATGGAAAAGTGCTGTTAGGATTACAGGAAATGTAATTATTTATCCCCGGTTCACATATATGCAATTTTAGCGCCGGTTCCCGCATCGTATCTCTCCCACAGGCAGTTCACACTGCCCCGTTGCGAACTTCTGCGGATGTCAATACAAAGTTAATGACACTCCCAGATCGGTTCACAGAGAAAGAATTGTGAACTCATACAGGAATGGGATCGATTCTAGTCTGGGGGAAAAAAAAAAATTCCTGCACTATTTAACTGGGAATCCAATGCGAGTTCAGCCATAAAACTGTATGACTGAACTCGCATTGCACAGACATCGCATGCAATCGACACCGCAGGGCGGGTGAGAATCACATGCGATGTCTGTGTCAGCACAAGTGTGAACCTGGGCTTAGTTTTCTATGACAGTTTCCCCTCGTTTAGCAGTCTACAGATTGCAAAAATTATCTGCACTGAGCTCAGGCAGTGGAGCCTCCATAAGGCCTGATTCCCACCTATGCATTTTTAGAGCTTTTTGCATTTTTCAGATTTGCACTGCACCACATTTATCATGGTTTCTTATGGAACACGTTCTATAGAGTGAATCTGCAAAATGCAAAAAGCACTAAAAATGCATAGGTGTGAATCAAGCCTTAGGGCCTTACAGCCTGACATTTGCACTCAAAGAGAACACAAGAAAACTGCTGAACCTAGAATATGGGATTAGTAAAACACCAACATTTCATCACAGTACTTCCCTCATGATCATGAGTAGTCATAAAAATTTACAGTAATTTTAGTAAAAATAGAATGTCTAAAACTCTGTACACATGGGCCGAATGTTGGCCGGGATTGGCTGGTTCAATAGAAACCGGCCGACATTCAGCTGGCCATTCAGTTGGCTTCTGTCGAAGTGTCATGACTAAGAAAAGTCTGCTGAATGGCTCCCGGTCATCTCTCTCCCCCAATGAGAGAGCTGCCTGGAGTGTCCTGGTGGTGGTGCAGTGGTAGTACAGCAGCACCAACCTGAGCTGTAACTTTTTTTTTTTTCGTTCAGCTCACTTGGTTGAAAAAAAAACAAAAAAAGGAATAGTGTGAACTAGGCAAAAGTCAGTTAAGTTACACTCTATGATAAGCTTTTGCTCTGGGACGTAACTATGAATCATGGGGTCCCATAACAAAATTCAATGCCCCCCCCCCCCACCCCCCGGCTAGGTTGCTCTGAATCAGCTTACAGTGTCATTGTGACAAGATGTGTAATTCATCTTAACATAAACTATGCCTAAGGGCTTGTTCACACCAGGTGCATTGAGCAGTGTTGATCAGCTTTGATCAACACAGGCTCAGTGAACGAGCACATAGAAGACGATTGTTATCAATGTGCCTTGTTCACACCATACAGGTACGTTGGTGTGTACTGCATAAAAAGAAAACATATCTGCAATTTTATGCAGCACACCACAACGATGCACTACAATGCACATCAGCAGTTCACAATGTTAAAAACAGAGGTGTAAAAATAGAAATGTAAACAGTGCAATGTCAGCATAGTCAGTACAGTATTGGGGATCAGAGCTATTGATAAAAAAATATAGTTGTAGTACCAAAAATAAGCATAATGATGTCAGCTCTCCTATAAGGTTTTAGCGGAGGAGAATTACTGGGCTGTTCTTACTGCAATAGGTAAAAAAGGTTAATTTCAGCCTGTAATAGAAGTTCAAAGGGCAATATTCTATAACTACCAGCCATCCAGCGGTCTGACCTCAACCTTACTATACCGGAAGAGTAACATTTAACAGTTTAGTTTTCCTTAACGGGGGCCCCCTCCTACTTCATGCCCCATAGAAGCCGTGTAGGCTGCTATGGCTATTGTTACGTCACTGCTTCCGCATTTGCTGCAACTTCGTCAACCCCAAAAATTTTTTTTTTTTTTTTTTTTTTTGTTGTATAGTCAAGTGGTCTTAGCACCTCCTATATTACTTTGGTCTATGTAGACCTAACATAAGGCAGGCCAATACAGGCCTGTGTTGTGCTATTTCTGTGACAACTTTCAATTGTTTCTGTACTGATATATTATTTTAGATCTCTGCATATCATGCATCAACTGCCATTTGCAGCAGCTGGACAACATATGGAAGTAGTATAGTATGTGTAGTCTCTTATCAACTTTAATTTACAGTACAAACAGCAATGTGTATGCATTTTTGGTATCCATACAAAATATGTACAGTTTAAAGAAAACGTGTGAGGTTAGAAATATGGGAGCCATCACTAGTAACTTTTATTTGAAGGTACAAAATCACATTGTGATCCTTGGTTCGCCTAGTAAACCAATGACATGGATCAAGCATACAGGATAGAAATTCAGACTTTATTAATTTTCCTGAGTAGTGAGCCCATCATCAAGAGGATAGCTCCAGAGCTGTACCCCTTAGGAAAAAGTAAGCAATGCTATATCATGTATTACAACCCTCAAAGCCCCACTTTAAAACTTAGTACTGGCACCAATACAATAGATCGAATCTACGCATCAGAAAGTTTAACACAAATGCAAATGATGTCAATATGTTAAAAAGAGACTTGATTTGCACTGTCCTTAGAACAACTTTTGGGCAATTTTTAGGCATTTTACCAAGGCACCCCTGAAGAAAACTGAAGTTTTTCCTGGTTAAATTAGGCTGCTCTAGAGAACCTAATAGAAAGTCACCCAAATCCAGGATAGTACTCTTAGATACTCCTAAAACAATAATTTGAGTCTTACCTGATGACAACAGGCTACCGCTGCTTCCACTGATGATTTTCCCTTTGCTTCCCATATTGGCAAGTTTCGAAGTTTTTAAAGTTCCTGTCTCTGTTAAGTCTATGGCGATTTCACTCAGGCTTCTGGCAGCATGTATTTTAGACTGTTGATTGAGAAAGTAGAGACTAATGATTAGCTATAGTTTTTGAATATATAATAGAAGGCAAAATATTTAGCATTAGGACCCTGTTTGCATGGGTTTTGCTTTTTTTCCGATGTGTTAATGCGAGTTTCCTCCCACAATCCCAAAACATGCTGATATAATAATTGGCTTCAACCCAGGATGTATGTCTAGACATCGATTTTTGATCTCAGGTGCATCTGTCTGTTTTGAGAAAAATCACCCAATTTTGCAATCCAGGATCAGTGTGTTAGCTATAGCTCAATAGTGCACAGTATTGATTTTTGGGCATGCCCCCCCCCCACCTTTACTGCCCCCAACTAAAAATAAGTAATCTTACAAACAGACATGGAGCTTGATGACTGTCATTTCTTCCACTCTAGCACAACAACCAGTTCATCTCCACCAAAACCTAGCACTTTACCTAACATCTAAAAAAAAAAAAAAAAAACCTTTAACCACTATCTAGCTTGTAACCTTAAAGTGGCTGTAAACCCTTACAACACACTTTGACCTACAGGTAAGCCTAGATTAAGGCTTACCTGTAGGTCCAAGAAATATCTCCTAAACCTACACAGTTTAGGAGATATTTGCCCGAAGACAGGCACTGCTGTCTATGGCGCATGCGCCGTAGACAGCGGCGCGCAGGCGCACTGAGCGCGGCATTTTCAATGACGGAGCTGCCGCGCGTGCCGGCTCCCGTGCGCATGCGTGGGAGTGACGTCATCGCGGCTTAGCCGAATGACAGCGGCGGAGCTGCGAGACCCCACCGAGAAGATCGATGTGCCGGACTACAGGGGACAGCGGTGACTTCGCTGGCTCCTGTGTCAGGTAAGTGACACATAATGGACTACTATGCGATGCATAGTGGTCCATTATGCTTTGCCTTTGCAGGGAATGAAAGAGGAAGTAAACTCATCAGGGTTTACGTCCTCTTTAACAATTAACCAAACAGTATGGAATTTATTCACTATTCTAGACAGAAGATAGAGCTATTGGCCCACTTTCAGCGATATTTCAACCTTCTCTGCAAAAAAACAAAAACAAAATGGAAGAGCTTCAAGCAGCCAAAGGCACTCATTATCATCCTCAAAGTGGTAGGGTGATGTCAGAATTGGCCCATAGGTGTTGATCCAAATTTTAAGTGTTTATTGCTTGCTATTATGGGGCCTTTTATGACCTCTTTAAAGTTGACCTATTAACACCAGTATTACATGAGTAATAGGGAACGATGTCAACTTTGCTAAATTATATCATATTTTTTTGAGAATAAAGTACCTCCTGTCTGCCATGCACAAAGCCTACTGCTCTGAGATTTAGAATACTTACATCCTAGGGATAGATGTATTGGCTCTGCCTATCAGGTGTAGCTCCATGGTATCAATTTGAATGTCCTTTATCTAACCTTATCAGTCAGATGAGAGGATCACTAGCAAACAGAGCTGACTTATGTAATGAGCAAATATGGCTGCCTCCATTTACATATATACAGACTATGCATAAAAATAAGGTTTGCATATCAAATAATATTCAGATGACTATAGTTCCTCTTTAAAGCATGGTTATATAAAGGATTGCAAGCATTATAGACTATTAGCTCCTTCAAGGACAGTGACTGTAAGGCTTCATGTACGTGGGACGTTTTTACAACTCCTCCTGAACGATTTACCTTGAGAGATAGTAACCAACATTTAAAATGTCTGTTTTGCCACGTTTACATGGCGTGTTTAAAAAAAAAAAAAATTTTTTTTTCTTTCTTAAATAGCCAAAAATGAAAAACGCCTGTAAACGAAACGTGGATAAACAAGAGTTACCACAATTAGACGCGTTTAGCGCTTGAAATGCCTGTATTCTCAGCTTCTGAATGCAATTTTTTTTGCATTCCAACTGCTTAGAAATGACTGTAAATGACCCTGTGTACATGGACAGATAAGATAACAGAGGAGAGTTCAGGGGCAGTTGAAAAAAATGCCCAACTGCTCCTGAGGCTTCATGTACACAGGATGTTGTTTAACCTCTCCTGAATGACTTAACTCAACAGCTCGAAACCGGCATCTAAAAACATCTGTTTAGCTGCGTTTACATGCCACGTTTAGCTGCATTTGCGTCTAGAAGCATTTGTAAAAGAAAAAAAAAATCTTTTTTTTATTAAAATGAAAAAATGTCTGTAAACAAAACACTGCTTACCGCGCTTAGCAGCGTTTACAGGCTGTAATAGGCATTTGGCGTTTCATATGGCTCTGAACCCATTTTTTTGTGTTACAAAAAAATGCTCTAAACTCAACTGCCTTGAAATGACTATAAACGACCCTGTGTACATGTACTGTTAAGATAACAGAGGAGAGTTCAGGGGCAGCTGAAAAAAAAATGCCCAACTGCTCCTAAATGTCTGTTTACCAGCACTAGTGTACATGAGGCCTTATAAATCTACTTTTTTTTTTTGCAGTGCTGTGTAGCGGGAGAGGTATACCAATGAATGCAATATAAACAGAAAACAGTCAGATGTTGGTGGTATTTGTTTTAACAGCTCAGCACAAGCCCTGCTATTTTTAATTCAACTGAAAAAAAAAAAGGGAACTGTTTAATTTGTTGCATTAATGACATCAGAGTGGCCAGTAGGCCCATTATGTGGGCATGGACAGTGTGAAGGAAGAAAAAAAAAATCTACTCAGCATTTACTATACTGAAGACAATTAAGAAATATAGTTTGGGTTCATGAACTGACATGCTGAGCAAAGCATGAGGAAGTACAGTAACTATGAGAATGTAGCCTTGCGACACCAATGTCACGAATCGTACGCCCACACGCTATCAGTTTGATTGATAGCACAAAGATGGATCTGTCACATATTTCTAGTGCTTCTTCAAAGTAACGCCTGTAAGCAGCATTGAACACTTTGATGAAGTTTCTGGTCAGAGGCCTGTCTTCAAAGTACAGGCCAGCAATATGCGAAAGATATCAATCAATGAGACATTCAAACATATTGGAATCCAAAGCTGACATTGCTGCAAATATGTCACAGTATATTAAAAACATAGAAGAGCGATGGCAGAAAAAAGACCAAGTGGTCCATCAGGTCTGCCCGTATTTATAAAGTTTTTTTCTTTTTTTGTGCCAAGCATATTTGGATCCACTTACTGTTGACTGCCTCACTACCTCTGCTGCTATTGTATACAGAAACTGAACACATGCCATATAAAGTCAGTTAGGATTTATCAATTGTCACATTTCAAATGACTACCAAAGGGTTTTGCTGTATAATGGTTGAAGTAGTATTTGGAAAGCTCAGCCCTTTCACAGGGGTTGGGATCCGCTTTGCTCAGCAGAGGATCTGGCGGATAACAGGTCCATGTCCGCTCAGTTTATGCAGAGCGGACACGGACAGAGCCTGCTCCTCTCTATGGGCGGTCAGGTGTAAACGACTGCAATCTGATCTGCCTAGACAGAGGGGAACAGATCCCTTTCCCCCTCCCCTTGTTTTTTAGCGGACCGGATCAGATTGAAAATAGATCTGTGTAAACAGACACAAGTCCATTTAAACCCCCTGGTTCATAGGGGTATATGGACCATCTGATCAGGTCCTCCTGAAAAAAAAAAAACTGACAGGGGGACCTGATCATATTGTCCGTGTGAAGGGGACCTAATACACGACATCTGATTCAAATGAAAAAGTAATATTGGGACGTCTTTATTTGGCACTTTGCAACCTACTATGGATTCAACATTTATGCCCAGTTGGTGTAATGATTTTTGGACAAGCAGTGTTGGGAAGGATGTCTTTAAAGAGAAACCCCAGCCATTGTTACAAAAAAAAAAAAGTCAGGAACGACAAATGCAAATACAAGCATACCCCGCTTTTAAGTATTGTGCCAACAAGTTACAAAGTCATGCATGCACAGGCATACCCCACTTTTAAGTACGCAATGGGGTTTATTTACTAAAGCTGGAAAGTGCAAAATCAGGCTCACTTCTGCATAGAAACCAATGAGCTTCTAAGCACAGATTGTTCAATTAACCCCAGCTTTGGTAATAAAACCTGGAAACTCATTGGTTTCTATGCAGAAGTGAGCCTGATTTTGCACTTTCCAGCTTTAGTAAATAAACGCCATTGTGTACTTAAAAGTGGGGTATGCCTTTACATGCATGACTTTGTAACTTGTTGGCACAGTAGCCAAATCCCTTTTAAACTGATCATTAAGGTCGGTCGTGAATAGCAAGGTGAGGCCAATTATTTGACATTCTCAGAAGCCAACGTGTCATCTGATGCATCTTGACGTAACTGAGATTTTTGGCTCAAATGTCAATTATAGCTCTCGGTAATTAAATTTGTCTATGAGAAAATGCATGGAATGTTCATCCTGATGGTGTGCATTGATGGCATTGTTTGAATACTAACATATTGGGGGTTATTTACGAAAGGTAAATCCACTTTGCACTGCAAGTACAAACTTCAAGTGCAAAGTGCACTTGAAATTGC
Source organism: Lithobates pipiens (assembly GCF_037356315.1). Lineage (NCBI taxonomy): Eukaryota > Metazoa > Chordata > Amphibia > Anura > Ranidae > Lithobates > Lithobates pipiens. The sequence continues at coordinate 158,732,010 of NW_027507903.1, forward strand.
ACTGAAAGTACACTTGGAAGTGCAGTTGCTGTAGATCCGAGAGGGACATGCAAGGAAATAAAAAAAACAGCATTTTAGCTTGCACATGATTGGATGATAAAATCAACAGAGCTTCATTTCAGATCTATCCTTCAGATTTAAAGACTTTCAAGTACACTTGTAGTTTGCACTTGTAGTGCAAAGTGGATTTGCCTTTCGTAAATAACCCCCATTGTGTATGATGTCAGGTGCATCATAACTATTCATCAAATTTACAAAAGCATCTCTGTCAAATTGTGGTTATTGGAACTTTAGGGCTGATTTACTAAAGGAAAACAGACTGTTCACTTTGCAAGAGAATTTTCCCTTAGCTTCGGGAACGTGGTGGAAATTCACTTTGAAAAGAATTCCAAAATCACAAGGAAAATAAGAAGACTATTTTTGGTTGCACGTGTATGGATGATGGAATACAGCAGAGCTTCACCGCCTTATCTTGCAAAGTGAAAAGCCTATTTACCTTTAGTAAATCAACCCCTATGCGTTGGGTTGATACAGAAATATGCATACAGACACGGATGGTAAAGTAGACAATCTGATAAAAGCAAGAAATATACCAATGCCAAATATACCAATGCCAAGATCTCCTTTGTGCAGGATATGAGAGGTAATAGTCATAAAATGAACTCTCACTGACTGATAAAAAATGGGAACTTCTATTTCTCAGTTGTCACATGTCTGATCTTGTGATCTTTTTATTATTGTCTAAGGATATAATGACTCCTAGGCTGTATCTAAAGGAAACGTAATCAGCCGAAATATAAACCATTTCACGAATGCCTTACCTTGCTTTGTTTTCTATCCAGATAGAATTGGTGTTGGCTAATGGCCATAGCCCAGATGGACTTTATGAGAGCGGGACACGCGTACCACGTGTGCACAGCGATCCCTCCATGACCAAATGTCCTCCTGGTGACAGATGCCCTGTATGCAGAGAAATGAGCTGTGATTTCCTCTGGACACATAACACACAGACACAAGGGCAGGAAGTATAAATCAGTTTACAACTGTGCTGAACAGAAATGGCTTACATCCTGCCATGGCCAGAGCAGGCGGATAATCTAATTGGACACTGGTTAACCTAAATTTGTTAATATGAGACTGGGTGGATCCCCATCACGCTGTACTGATCAGAGAACACAGATGTACGCCAGATATTGCTCTACTTTTATACTGAATGTGAAGAACACTGATTATAAGTAATAGTAAAGTGCAACAACCACAGCAACCAGCTTACTACAGCCAGGGAAGTGAAATATACATCTGCTATGGCTTATTGAACTTTAAACATTGCCCCCTACTCTGTAAAATAATCCCTGCCTCAGTAAACGCCTGGAAGTCTTTTGTTGTTTACACACTCATATCATGCTTCACATGGTTTGCTCATTGCAATAATATTGGGTGTCAGAACACATGATCAGTGTTGTGTCTATCAGCTGCCCTTGTGTTCACTTACATCTTGTGCTCGCTAGCCTCCTGCAGTAAATATACATTATAAAATCAGATCAGCCTTTGACAGACCATGCTGGGATTTGTAGTTCCACAACAACTGGAGGGCCATGGGTTGTCAATACCTAATCTGAATTCAATCTCTAGATAAGTGTGTTGTATCATGAAGAACTAATTCAGGAAGGTCTGTGAACAGCACGTGAATTCTACATACATACGGAACACGTTTCCCTGTCCAAACATTCCTGTCATAGGTATGTTCGGTTATTTAGGCAATTACCTTCTAAGTATTCTAGTCGAACAGGAAAGCTCATTAGCCATATAACTGACATACCATGGAAGCCATCATGTCATTAGGTATTCTAATTTTAAATATGGAACCTGTTATCTTAGATGACATGGAGATTGGACAAATGTTTGCCCTCTTCATCTGGGGAAGGGAAGAGATTCATGAAGACACGGGCCTAGGGGTGAAATAAATCCAGGTGCAGGACTTGTTTGGAAGGGGAATAAAGCTGTTCTGAAACTGAACACCACTAAGTCCTTCCACTCTTTGAATGTGTGGGACTTGACGTGACTTGGGGATTACCAAAACTACCAGCAGAAGTCAGCAGAACAGGTTTCTGCAACTTGTAGGCATTGTCAGATCAAGCCTTCTAAGCATCCTTTGTACAGTGATGACAAGGAGAGCCCCTGTTTAGCCCCACCTAACGTTACAGTAAAACACCTTTACAGCTCCTCGTTTACTATATTCACACTCAGACAATGCTTTAGTCATTTACATTAAACTGTCATGCATTTAAATCCCTGGCAAGAAAAGTGCTAAAGACTGCATAGCTTCTGTATTGTGCCTTAATGGAAAAGAAGTAACACATACACGTACATCCCTACAATCTAGTCTAAAAAAAATCCACTTTATGAATATATAACGCAATACGTAGCATTTGCTAGTGTTCTCTGAAATGTACTATTCCCTATTCATTGTAATCAATGTGCACAGCTATAGTAGGACTGTTTTATGAAAGGTGGAAACCACCAAATTATTGCCTATTTAGAGCAACATGTATGCATAGAGACGTGTTATTTTATAGTGTTAGGCAGTAGGGTTGTCATCCATCAATACGAGTTTTCCCTTTGTGGATTGATGCATTTTGGTGTGGATAGGGTTATTTTGTAGCGTTAGGCAGTAGGGTTGTCACCCATCAGCATGCTTTTTCCCTTTGTGGATTGATGTCTTTTGGTGTGGATAGGGTTAAATGAAACCTAAAGGCAAAACTTTTCTTTCAGTTTTGGACAGAGTGGAGAGGGATTAGAACCCCAGTGACTTTTTATTGTTGTCTGTATTCCTGTTAGGGGGATTCACTTTCTCTATTTGTCATGTTTACCATTATCATTAAGAGTGAAAGTAAAAGAAAAGCCAACATTTTGGGTTGTTCCCAGAAGAGTAATAGAGGGAAAATCTTCTAATGGGGACATTAGTTCTGGTGACCTGTGGGTCCCCAAGAGATTCTCTTAAATTGCAGGGACTTCCCCTCACTTCCTGTTTTGACTATGTGAAAGGATGTGAAGGGAACTCTCTCCAATGGGACACAGATGGCAAAAATAAACCTTACAGGGGTTATAACCTTCCTATACGCTATCCAGAACCAAAAAAAAGTTTTGCCTATAGTTCTATTTTAAAGTATACCAAAACCCAAAAACAAAAAATGTAATATCTTGCAGCTCATTAGTCCTTAGAGGTGGTGGCTGCATTAGTTTACCATTCTCGTTTTTTTTTCTGTATTTTAACTTGGTGATCCTGCCAGGAACACAATTCCAGTCTTAGCATGACAAAACCCACTGAACTGTGCCTATGGAGGAAAATCTTTGTCAACCTAGAACAAGAAGTGTGCTACAGCTACAGAGGACCTTCCCCTCTTCTCATTCACATACTATGGGGCGGGTGTGGTCTGTAGTTCACATATGTGAGCTGACCAGGGCTGATAATATTGAGATAAGACTACAGAGTACATAGGACAGAGCTGCATTTCTGGCAGGATCAACAGTTCATTTTTTGCACTTATCACACTCACACACACCTGATTTTAACTTGGTGATCCTGCTAGGAACACAATTCCAGTCTTAGGATGACAAAACCCACTGAACTGTGCCTATGGCGGAACAGCTTTGTCAACCTAGAACAAGATGTGTGCTACAGCTACAGAAGACCTTCCCCTCTTCTCATTCACATACTATGGGGGGGGGGGGGGTGGTGGCCTGTAGTTCACATATGTGAGCTGACCAGGGTTGGTAATATTGAGATAAGACTGCAGAGTACACAGGACAGCGCTGCATTTCTGGCAGGATCAACAGTTAATTTTTTGACACGATAGAACAAAATGCTTTCAATGGTATTGACAGACCTAAAGGTAACAGATATGTGAAGTTTAATATTAGGGTTTATATTCACTTTAACAGCCATTGACCACTGCTTAGTAATACCTGTTGCCAATGCATCAAAACATATGTTATATTGACTTCTATGGGCTCTAAGTGTATATAAAAATGGATGGGACAAATTGTTCAAAAACGCACATGGCGCTGGGATGAGGACAGGAATCTTTTTTATTAAGGGAAAGTTAGATACGTGTATTTTAGCCTGTTGCAGGGTATTTGTTAAAATGCAACAGTGTAAATGGACCCCTAATCTTCATTCTCTATCTGCACGGCAGAAGGATACAAGAAATCTGGTATGTGGAGGAAACTGCTCTTTCTTTCTCTTTCTTTTTTTGCTCCAGTTTTCACAATACAAGAAGCATTGTCATGTTTCATGCCCCTAAGTCTACAAACAGACACAGCACATCACACTATGGGGGTTATTTACGAAAGGCAAATCCACATTGCACTACAAGTGCAAAGTGCACTTGAAATTGCACTAAAAGTGCACTTGGATCCGAGGGGTAGATCTGAAATGAGTGGAAGCTCTGCTGATTTTATTATCCAATCATGTGCAAGCTAAAATGCTGATTCTTATTTTCCTTGCATGTCCCCTTCGGATCTACAGCGACTGCACTTCCAAGTCCACTTTCAGTGCAATTTCAAGTGTACTTTCCACTTGTAGTGAAGTGGAGTTGCCTTTCATAAATAACCCCCTATATTATATGCTGGAAATTCTGTAACACAGGTCGGTGATTTGCACCAACCTATATCACACATGTAGAATTTAGTTTATACGCGATTCGCTTTATAAGAACAATGGTTGCTATTGGTTACTGCATTCCCTTCTGTCTTCTCAGACTGATAATTGCTTCCCAATAAACCAGAGTGACTCTTGTGCTATAAAATCTGGCTTGTCAACGGTTGGACCTGATAGGGCGGTGGTGGGGCGAGCCTTACCGACTATGAATGAACTTTTACTGAAGGTGTGTGCGAGGGCAAGGGTCATATCGCTGTGCTGATCGAAGTCCAAAGTATAAGGGTGATCCCTCACCCTCTGAAAAGTCAGGCCACTTTGTTTGCCATACTTAACTATATCAGGGAAAGTCTTATTGCTGGAAGCACATGAGAATCTGCCACCCGGCTTTATCTTAGGAAACATTTCTGAGAATCATATAGAATTGGGTGCCGCTTGTCAGGCTGCAAACAAAATCACATCTTCAAAATACAACCATAGCAGAGAGATCAGGGCACTTACCTGCGAGGATCATGAACTTCCACCGAGAACTTCTTTTCTCTGAAATAAAGGTTTTCCAGCTGTCTCCACTGAAAGATCTAGACAAGAGCATAGCAGGAGTTAGCTTCCATCTCCAGCACCACAATCACTGTTATAACAACCATCCCAACAGATCCTTCAACATTCCTCTACACAATCTCAGTGTGCCTCACTTTTTCGGGGATAGGAAAGTACAAGCCTGTGTTATCTGCCCCTGGCCGCCTCTTGCTTTAGTTGCAGATCACAAATTCCTTTTTTTCCTGTAAGACTCCAGCAAGTCAGAGAAAAGAAAGCCTCTGAGCAGCAGCAGCAGCAAGCAGTAGCTATGTGTAAATGCGGCTTCCTCCTTTCAGTGTGGTGGAATGGCCAGGAATTCATATTCCCCTGCCTCCTATTGGAACAGCCACTTCCTGCCCACTAATGTGTAATAGTCCCTGACAAGCACTATAGCTTGGAAAAAAAGCAGGAGAGGGCGGGGGCCGAGGGCTGACCTTAATTCAAGGCAAGGCAACATGAGATAACAATGTGAGCCTGTGAAAGCCCTTCTAAATAGTCAGACTTTCTACCTTTTCTCAAGGCAGTCGCTGCAAAGCAAGCACATTCACTTTAGTTCACCGAACGTTTCATGGGTGTAGATGAACGCGACTTGTATGTAAATCCGAGCAATATATTTCTCTTTGCCCTGTTTGGTCTGTTAGAGCATAGTTAAAACCAAAAGAAAAAATGACCAATATTGCAGCTTACCAATTCTTAGATGTGTTGGCTGCATTCGTTTTTTAGTTTTTCGTTTTTTTCCCCCTTATTTTCAGCTGGTGTTTGGCTCTTTCACACGAAGATTAAAATGAATAGTTTGGGTCCTGTTTTTAATGCTTCCTCAAACCTCCCAACATTTTGAGATGGGAATGAGGGACACCTACTAACAAATGTATGTAGGCATAGGGCACGCCCCCTGCCACACCCCCTTAAAGGAGAATTAACCAAAAAAAATGGTTAATTAAATCCTGATGGGCTTTTTTTACCACTACTATTCCTTTATATGTACAAATGCAGCTGTTTACCCACATAGAAATCTGTTCAGCTGATAACTTTCTGTACTATCTTCCTCTGGACTGTTATCAATTAGCATTGTTCCCTGCCATCTCCGCAAACTACAAAACACCTCCCTCTGTTCTGGAGCAGAGAGGGAAGTGTTATGTAGTCCTAATAATCCCTGTGCTAGGGTGACACACCTGCTCAGTACCGATGTTACCCTAGAAGGACAGGAAGTATGTTAATGCTTCAGTAAGCACAATGCTATGTTTGTTCCTGGGGTGAAATATGCTTTACAGCTAAGTTCACACCTGTGCGGGTCGTGTCGCTGCGGGACCCGCACAAATTCCCACAGCTGCAACCACCCGCACAGTGAAACGTGGGACACATGGACGGGTGCCATTAATCCTAATGGCACGGCACTGGAAATCGCATCCGCACTGGCAACCACGCTGTACTCGCAGCCTGCAATTTCCAAAATAGTGCAGGGACTTCTTTCCTGCATTTCACGGGGCAAATGAATGGGCTGTCGTGCTCAAGCAAACGCGGGCTGCACAGCCCACACAGGTGTGAACTTAGCCTTAAAGTCGAAGTAAACCCTCCTATCGTTTTCAGTCAAGGAAGCCGGCATCTTGGCCTCTAATAATTCTTCAACTGCCATAATGCTGCACATGTGATCAGTTATGACATCAGCCATTGGATGGTTTGAAAGTTTGGTTGAGAGCACAACCAATGTGAAAGTTAGCATTTCCGGCATGAAGTTTTTTGAAACTGGGTTACTCCCACTTTAAGCGGAACTACACCACACCTGAGCAGCACAAACCAAAAACACCATTTAATAAATTTATAATATTCAAAGCAAACTCCCCCATCCATTCATGTCTCCATGCTTTTTTTTTCTGAGAAATCACATTGAAAAACACCCCCTCTAGAATGTTTGACAGTGGCCATCTTAAGTAAGGGAAGATGAATTTACTTCCTGGAATCTGGAGTCCAGCTGCCCTTAGCTCAGGCATGCCCCTCCCCCCTGAAGACTCCTAAGATGTATGACATCATTTGCCTAGGCATAGAAACCAGGAAGTAACAGAAGAAACATAATGTTTTCATAAAACAATAAATATGATATACTTTCCTATCTATTTACTAATATTAGCAGCATAAGCATTAAAACTAGTCAATGTTGATTGAGAGCGTGACGTTCTGCTTAGGGTCCATTCACACAGGGGCAACACGACTTTGAGCGTGACTTTGGGAGGCAACTTGGACACGACTTGAGTATGAATCAGAGCACGACTTGAAGCAACTTACAAGGCAACTTGAAGTTGCTTCCAGGAGAGGAGACTTTACCAGTGGCCAATCACATAATAATCAGCTCTGTGGGAGGGAGGGGTTTGCCTAGAAAACTATTTTTACTTCCTGGAAAGTTGCTTCAGTTAAGACAGGGGATCCGACTTGGAGGCAACTTCTATTGAAATCAATGGGTACAAGTTGCCTAGAAGTCGGATAGAAGTAGTACAGGAACCTTTTCTGAAGTCGGAGCAACTTCAGTAGTGTACATTTAGACGGCTCTCATTCACTTACATTGATTTTATTATGTTGCGCGACTTGAGGCAACTTGGGGCGACTTCAAGTCGGATCCAAAGTTGCTCCTGTGTGAATGGACTCTAAAAGTATGACATCTATTTAAGTTTGCACAGTCCTGATTGGCATCTCATGAAAGACAGATTGCCATTACTTATGACAGCCCACCATGGTCCGTTTTCTGGAGGGACAGTCCCTTTTTAGGATTTAAACCTCTCTGTCCTACCAGATTATGCTCTGTCCTATCCTAAGACCCATTCACACTTAAAGTGGAACTTCACCTAAACAAGTGAAGTTCCCCTCCTCTATTATTAGTGGAAGTTTATTAAATTTTTTTTCCTTGGAGCGAGTACCTATTTGTGACAGGTACCCACTCCACTTCCAGTTGGATCACCTGGGAGATCTGAGCAGACGTTTGCTTTTTTTTTTTAATGCTGTAAACCAAAAAGGCAATTTTCTGGCTTCTGGCTATAATATATACACTAGCTTTAGCAGGCGATACAATTGTGTTTTGTTTATTATTATTTTTAATTAAATGTTACTTTGTCAGAAGTTGTTATGTCTTTTTAATGTGTAACAAAACAACGGATATAAACAATGAAAGTCACAACAATCAGTTACAATTGTAATTGGGTTGTATGTTTCTTTACAAAGCAGCAAAACGCTAACAGAAGACTGAAAGTACAGAGTTCTGCCATGGTGAATTTTTATGCACAGCAGCAGTTTTACATTGCAGTGACAATGACACTGTAAATTACAAATGTCATTGTATTACATGTGACCTCACAGACTGATTATTATTATTATCAGTTATAAATATTTTTTAAGGACAGTGTGGGCTCAGTCACACTTGAACCAAAACAGACGCATTAACATGTGTTGGCGCAACGTATGGCAACGCATTTGCTCTACGTTCAATCTGTTGCAGTGCTAATCATTGTGAATGTCACCACAATGCATTTTACGGCAGATCACAACACACCAAAATCAAAATAACACATAACTTTATTTAGAAAAAAGGGTCATACATATTATTTCAGCCATTGTGGTGTATTGGTAGCCCATTCATAATGAAGGAGCTGTCTTAATGAAAAGCACGTCATTATTCACCTTAATGCACCTCAATGGATTGTTTTAGTGTAAATGGCCTCTGCTAATTCAGATTTGGCAATTTGTCTGGGTATATGTATTAAACACCAGGCTACCTAAAAATTTTCTAGATCTTTGCATGTAAGGCCAGAATTACTATTTTAACAATAACACACACACACACACACACACACACACACACACACACACACACACACACACACACACATATATATATACATATATATATATATATATATATATATATATATATATATATATATATATATATATTTACATATATACACACTGGGGGTTATTTACGAAAGGCAAATCCACTTTGCACTACAAGTGCAAACTACAAGTGCAAAGTTCACTTGAAATTACACTGAAAGTGCACTGGGAAGTGCAGTCATTGTAACTCTGAGGGGTAGATCTGAAATGAGGGGAAGCTCTGCTGATTTTATCATTCAATAATGTGCAAGCTAAAATGCTGCTTTTTATTTTTCATGTCCACCTCGGATCTACAGCAACTTTACTTCCAAGTGCACTTTCAGTGCAATTTCAAGTGCACTTTGCACTTGTAGTGCAAAGTGGATTTGCCTTTTGTAAATAGCGCTATATATATATATATATATATATATATATATATATACACATACACACACACCACAGGATCCTCCACATTTACTTTGTTGCAGTGAGTGTTTGGGACCATAAAATTAATACACATTGGGGGTTATTTACGAAAGGCAAATCCACTTTACACTGAAAGTGCACTTGGAAGTGCAGTCGCCCTAAATCTAAGGGGTAGATCTGAAATGAGTGGAAGCTCTGTTGATTTTATCATCCAATCATGTGCAAGCTAAAATGCTGTTTTTTATTTTCCTTACATGCCCCCCTCTGATCTACAGTGACTTTACTTTCAATTGCACTTGCAGTGCAAAGTGAATTTTCCTTTAGTAAATAACCCCCATAATGCAATCTGCCATGAAAGTAAGGAAATCCAGTACATCATCATATTGCTGTAGTTATATGTGGTCACATGCTCTGATCAAACTTTGCTTGCATATATCCTAAATTACATTTTAGTGCATTTGAGACATGCATATACAGTCCAGACAGAATAAAAAGAACAAGTGTCAGTTTTAGATGTACATAGTTAAGAGGAGGATTTGAGAGAGACTTATTTAGCACACACAGAAATGTACTAAGGAATAAGAACCTGTTGTATATTAGTCTGCTTACATCATCAGCTTCCTAAACCACAATATTATACTGGTTTGCACAGTTACTGAGAATCCTGACAATAAATTGTAACATTGTGAAATCAAACTTAAAGCAGAACTTCGCCTAAAAGGGGACGTTCCACTTTTATGCTACCACCCCCCCCCCCCCACACTTTTTGACACATTTATTTATTGAGGGGGAGCAGGTACCCGGTTTTAAATTCACCCCCTCCCCCTTTGCCTTGTCACAGGTCTCAGAAGGCAGTGGGATCATCCACAAAAGGATCGCGTGGCTCGTGCATGCGCAGTGCGCAGCTGGCTGTAAAGTTTTCCTTAGTGAACATGGTGCATCGAGGACCCAAAGAATGATGAAGAATCAGTCCAGGTGAGGACCATGCTGGATCCCTGGACAAGTAAGTGTACTTTTATTACTTTTTACTTTTACTTTATTTTCCTTCTAATTTTTTAGGGGGGACTGAAGATCCCCTTAAAGTCCATCTCTGTGAAAAACAAAAATCCTCCCTTGCAGTGGGGCTGCCACTTGCACTTCATTAAATGCTCGTTATTGTCTTTACACCAGATGATGCAGTTTTATTTAACTAACTCCCCACTCCCCTGGCAGATGGCACATTTTTCTCCACAATGCTCAGGCTTGTGGACTGCCCCTTGGCAAACTCGCATACAATGCAACGGCTATGATCCCTGCATTGTACTTGATGACATCAGAGGACCTGTGACCTGCAGGAGCATTGGGGAGAAGAGGCTGCAGGCACTGGTCCTTTAGCCTGGAGGGAGGAGATAATTAGGGAAGAAAAACTGCTTTAAATAAACATATACTGTGGGAACTGTTTGGCTGACACTTTAAACTTCTACTTCTAAAAATGCTAGTTGACTGGCTTCTATACTTTCTGAAGCACTGACCTGGAACAAGAATGTAAGGCAAGAGATCTGAATTTACTTGTTTTATGACAGCTGTCTAAAAGGGGATTTGCCTTCACTTTGCAGACATTTCCTCTAACTTCCTGCTGCATCTCCTGAACAGAAAATGAAGAGAAATCTTCCTTACAGAACAGCAAAAAATAAACTGATAGGGGTTTAACCATTGTCTATTTACCCAAAACTAAAAATATTGGCTGCTCCTACACTTTAAAGCTGAGGTTTAGTTAACCACCTGCCAACCAGCCGCCGTCATTATACAGCGGCAGGTTGGCACAATCCCACGAGCCATCGTAGCTGTCAATCGGCTCCTTTAAGTGGGATAGCAGGCGCGCCAGTGTCGCCGGAGGTCATACTGGTCAGTACCATCCCTTTTTAAGTTTCACCTAAATGTAGGCTTTAATCGTAGTATGTGGCATAGAGAAACTATAACTATGAAGATTATGGTGAAAAGAAACAAAAGGATTCAAAAAGACCTCCAGTTGAGCCGGTGCATAGCACAGCAGAGCCTTCTTAGAGCAGAAAGTATTCATATCTCATTCCATCACGTATCTGGTATGTGGAATACATATATGAGGTGTGTTTAAAAGTTCAGTAAATGGTCTGATATTTTAACGGCAACATGGGCCAGGTGTGTGCACATGCACATGGCTGTCCAGAGACACGTTGAGAAGCGCCACCTAGCGTGGAGTACCTGTGACGTCAGGGCAGAGGCAGATCCATGGGGGGGCAACAGGGCTCTTGTGCCCCACCCGAGAAATTCGTTGTGACCGGTTGTGTGTGCGGGCGGCACGATGGGTGAGCTGCCAAGCTGCCCGTCCACTCGCACAGTTACACTGACAGCAGCTGAGTGGCTAGGCGGGTGGGTGAGAGAGCGGACGCAGCTGGGAGGCTCAATGGGTGAGCTGGCCAAACAGTGGGTGGCAGAGCAGAGAGATGACATAATTTCTCACTGCCCGGCGCCCACCCTGCATCCCTACAGTTACGCCCTCACTCACCAGCCAGGCAGCCATGGGCAGCAGAGAGATTACATCATCTCTCTGCTGCCTGGGACACAGGAAGTGACAATCCCCACCTTAGCAGGAAATTGACAATACGCAACGTGTGGCAGGTGACGTGGCAGGTGACGTGGCAAATAGCAATCCGCAACTTGTGGCAGGTGGAGTGGCAAGTGGACAATTCCGCAATGTGTGGCAGGTGATGTGGCAAGTGACAATCCGCAACTTGTGGCAGGTGGCGTGGCAAGTGGGCAATCCGCAACGCGTGGCAGGTGATGTGACAAGTGACAATCTGCAACTTGTGGCAAGTGACACACTCGGGGGCTTGCACTGATTCTGCATTATGGTGAGTTTAACTATTTAATTTTCTCTAACAATGTAATAATAGAAACAATGCACTTCAATCATCCTGGCACCATAACAACCATGGTGCCGTGATGACTGAAGTGTCAACACCAGCCATTTCCCCAATAAATTGCCCGCAGAAAATCATATTTTCTGGCAGTGCCCCTCCTGATACTAGACTCTGGATCCGCCCCTGCGTCAGGGTAAACCCGTTGTGGGCAGTCAAACATACTCAGTGGGAGAGGTAGGGTCACGGTGCAATGGAGCAGCAAGTGAACATCAAGTTCTGCTACAAATTGGGGAAAACAGCAACAGATTAAATGTTGGTGCAAGTCTATGGGGCAGAAGCTGTGAGCAGAACACGGTTCAAATGCTTTAGCAATCGGAAAGGAAATCAGTGAGGGTGAGCCATGTTCTGGTCAGCTGTCCACAAGCAGAACCCCAGACATGATTGAGCTAGTGCAACAAATGTTGGCACAAGATCAGCTACTGACTCTATGTTTGATGGTGGGGGAATTGAGCATTAGCAAGGGCACAGTGCCCACCACCATCCGTGGAGATTTGAGTTAGCAGAAGATCTGTTCCCAGTTTGTGCCGCACAAGCTGAAAGAGGAACAGAAAGCAAAACGGGTGGAAACCTCTGGAGATTTCCATACCATGTGCGACCAGGATCCATCCTTTCTGCAAACCATCGTCACAGGGGATGACACCGGTGCGCCAGTTCTTGGCTCACTGTGGCGTACCTGTTCTCGATCATCCACCGTACTCCTCTGATCTGGTGCCTGCGAACTTCTATTTGTTTCCCCACCTGAAGAACATGACAGGCGCACGTTTTGTGGACGTGGTGGCAATCCAAGAATGTGTGACAGCGATTTTATAAACGATTCCTAAAGAAGCCTTTGCTGACAGTTTCCAGAAGCTTTGTGAACATTGCCAAAAGTGTAATGTGAAGGATGGAGATTATTTTTAAGGCCAATAAAGGTAATTTGTTTGTATCTTCTGTTTTGTTTGTTTTCTGATACCGTTCACCAAACTTTTGAGACACAACTCTTAAACACTTTTTCATGACACCGATTTTGTCTATGTATTCTGAATGCTAGAATATTTAGAGAAGTAGCAAGATACTGTTTATGTTTCTCTCCAGATTGTGCACATAGACCTAGATGGACATAAACAGATGCGCAGTGTTTGTGCGAACACAGAATTGTTACTGCGGTAAATATCTCTCAATCTTTTCCTGTTATTGTCTGAGCAGTAGATGGAGAAACCCGAGGCAATGGATACACTTTGCAGGGGAAGATGGTCAGTCTTTTTCCTGTTTAGTCAACATGTTTAATGAATAAAATGGAAAAGCCAAAGACACTTTGACTATGAGACAAAAGGTGATACCTTTACTAAATCCACAATGGTCTTTGTTTACTAAGCATGACTATCATAGGATCATTAGTTTTACTAACATTACATATGCTCTCTATAATGATATGTTGTTTTTGCTTATAAAAAGGGTGTCAATGCATATATAAATATAATATATATTTACTGTGTCCATGATGCTGTATTTTATCGGCACATTGTACTGTGTCAGTATAGTGCTGAGCACGTCAGAAAGGAGAACTGACTTATATACTAAAATAGAATCACACACAGCTTGGTTAAAGGGGTTGCAAACCCTGGTGTTTTTTCACCTTAATGCATCCTATGCATTAAGACGAATAAACACCTGGCAGTCACCGGCCCCTCGTTTTACTTACCTGAACCCCTTCATCTCTTTGGCGGGGACGCGCTGTCCCTCTCTCCACGGGGTCCCGGCTCTTGATTGGATAGGTTGATAGCAGAGCCGCCATTGGCTCCCGCTGCTGTCAATCAATCCAATGACGCAGGCGCCAGGGGGCAAGGTAACCCCCTCGGGAGAGCGCTTCTCCGATGGGGTTATCTGATGAGGGGAAGAGCTGCGAAAGCCACCGAGGGACCCCAGAAGATGAGGATCGGGACCACTCTGTGCAAAATGAGCTGCACAGCGGAGGTAAGTATGACATGTTTGTTATTTAAAAAAACAAAAAAATGATCCTTTACAATCACTTTAAGGAACAACGAGAGAGGTCACTTTTTTATGTCTAATTTGACAAGGATATCGATATCTTAACTGCAATTATGGCAGCAGTGATAGACTACATATAATAATGCTTAAATCTGTATTAAAACCTAAACCAAAAACTGTAATATATTGCAGATCACCAATCATTAGATGTAGTGGCTGCATTTGTTTTCCTTTTTAATGATTTTATTTTTCACCAGGTGATCTAGACGATAACACACCTCTTGCATTAGAGTGCCCCCACTCTGGATGAATGAGAACAGGGGCACCTTTGAAAAGCAACATTGTCAGTCTGGGGGGAGGGGAGTGTTAAGCCAAGTCCACACTAATATTTTTTTTTTTTTTGTTGAACGATGACCAATGTTAGTACCGTGATCTCCCCTGCTGAGCTGTTGTGTTCTGACAGGGGGACGCCCCCACCAAAAACCACTCCGGTCAGTGATCTTGCCATTGGGAGTCGGTTTTCCAGCATGCTCATCTGGCAGAAGGTGCCTTCTGTCGGCAGGGCTGCTGTTAGAAATCACAGGCCTCCCCCTTCTCGGCCAGAAGTGACTGAGGACATAGATTTATCAGTTCCTTTTATTGCAGCTGCAGCTGCAGCAGCACATATTAATGAATAGAAAACACTATGAAGCTTCCTGCTCATTCACAAACTGAAGAACAGTAAACATAGTTTACTATGCTTCCGTGATGAATGGACACAGGAGTGATTGGTACTGATTGCTCACTGTGTTCTTTCAGGAAAAGAAGGGGCCAGTAAATTATATTTAATGGCCCCTTCGCTCACTCTCTATCCTGAAACATTTCCCTGTGTGCCCCCACTAGCTGCCGGCTGGAGAGAAGAGAAGGGAAGCTGGAGGTGCTGCGGGGCAAAAGGGTGAACAGGGGCCCGGACAGCAGATGGAAGGGGCGCATGTGCTAGGGCCAATCCCTCTGTAGTGCAGCTGAAGAGAGAAAGAGGAACAGAAGCTGGCAGCGCTGCAGGGGGAGACAGAAGAGGACTGGTGGCTGCAATAAGTCAGTACAGCTGGCCTTTCTGGTCAGCAGGTGCCTGGGTCCCCCTTTTGAACTGATGGTGCCTGGGCCCAGTACAGAAGGGCTGGCTGTACTGCCTTATAAGTGGCCCTGTCTGTCAGACCGGCTGACATACACATGGGTTGAATGTCGTACTATCCATTAGATGTACTATCAGATTTAAATACACTAACAAATTGAAGCCGAACTCCAACTAACCGTTTATGAGCAGTTGCAGTTTGGGGGGGGGGGGGGGAGAATACATAAATAAATAAAAGATGATAATTGTAAGAACCACAGTGTTAAATGGTTTCTCTCCTCCCGGTATCTGTTACATCTGGAAGAGAGCTTGTTCTTTTGAAAAAACACAGGCTTGCTTACCAGGTATAAAAAATAAAAAAATAAAGCCTAAAAAAAAAATGAATGCAGCTATCATCACATAAAAGAATTGGTAAGCTGTGGTATAAAAAAAAATTATTTTGGGTTTATTATTGCTTTAAAAAAAAACACCTATATGATTGGTAAATTGGGTAAATTGGTCATTCATATAATCATTAGGGCTGTCTGAAATAAAAAAATGTCATAGATGTAAGCAAAAACTTGTCTCCATGGTTGAAAAAATGAAACGTTTCTACTAATTAGATTATCAATATGACCCCTCTACAGGCGATGTTTTACTAACAACTTCACAGAATAGGTAAACCAATACCATAGATCAGTTTGTTTATTCTACCACTAATGCAGGGGTAGACAACTTGGAGGCCCTCCAGGTGTTGTGGAACTACATTTCCCATGAGGCATTGCAAGGCTGGCAGTTACAATTACTCCCAGAGGCATGATGGGACTTGTAGTTCTGCAACAGCTGGAGGGCCCCGGGTTGCCCTGCACTAATGGTTGTTTCTCTGGCTTTTTCCTAGCAATTATCATTTTATTCCTCAAATTTCTGTCAAATCGAACAAAAAATTTAGCTGTCCGTAGACAGCCTAATAAGGGCCATACACATGGTAGTTTCCAAGCTATTTTGACTAGCTTTAATCACACAAAGGTCAAATAGATTAAAGTGTGGACATAAACTTTTTTTAAAGTTGTGGACAAAGTAGGGACAACAAATTTTTTCCCCATCTGGAGATTTCCCGTCACTTCCTGTAACAGAAACACAACAGGAAGAATAAGAATCTCTGGGATGTCCACCGGTGTCCCCATTGGAAGATTAACCCTCACCCTTCGTTCTGCAGACCACTGTAACATTTTGTATTTCCCATCGTGCTCTGTCTCAGTGACAATGACTACCAGGACAAATAGAGAGAGTGAATCTACCCAGTGGGGACACAGGCTATAAAAACTACTCCATGTAAAAATAAAATAAATAAATAAGGTTTGGCTATATGTACACTTATGCCGCATACACGCAATCGGATTTTCCGACAACAAATGTTGGATGTGAGCTTTTTGACAGAAAGTCTGACCATGTGTATGCTCCATCAAACATTTGTTGTCTGACTTTCTGCCAACAAATGTTGGCTAGCAGATTCTCAAAGTTTCCGCCAACACATTTTTGTTGTCGGAACTTTCCGATGGTGTGTGTACACAAGTCCCTCGCACAAAAGTCCACGCATGCTCGGAATCAAGTACAAGCCGGAAGCACTCAGTCTTGTAAATCTAGCGTTCATAGTGGAGATATCACATGACTATTGAACTTCCTTTTTATCGGCTTGCCGAATGTCTTGTACGTCACTACATTTGTAATTGTTGGCCAACATTTGTGTGACTGTGTGTACGCAAGAGAAGTTGGAGTCAGCAACCTTCGAACAAAATTCCACGGTTTTGTTGTTGGAAAGTCCGCTTGTGTGTACAGGGCATTAGGCTGCATTCACACCTGAGCGTTTTCAGCTCATGAAACGCTCGTAAAACGCCTGAAAAACACCCAACAAGCAAAATCCCAATAATTTCAATGGCACCTGTTCACATCTGAGTGTTTTGTTATCTGAAGCAAAACGTTTGAAAAACGCCTTAGGCTACTTTTACACTGAGGCGCTTTACAGGTGCGGGACGTTAAAAAAAGTCCTGCAAGCCGCATCTTTGAGGCGCTGTAGGAGCATGTATACACCGCTCCTAAAGCGCCCCTGCACATTGAAAGTAATGGGCAGTGCCGCTTTGCCCATTGTTTGTACAACCCTTCTTCCGCTAGCGGGGGTTAATAGCGCTAGAGGCCAAAAAGCGCCTCTAAAACTAGCTCTCTGGCTTTCACACTGGGACTGCAGGGGAGGCATTTTTCAGGAGCTTTACAGGCACTATTTTTAGCACAAATCTTCCCCATTCCCTATCCCCCTCCCAACACAAATCCCCCTAAATCCCCACTCTTAGCCCCTCCCCCAAATTTCCCCTCCTAGAAGAATAGTTACCCCGTGCAGCCCCCAAATTCCCCCTTCCAACACAATTTCCCTCAAAATCTCCTTGTGGAGCTCCTCCATCTTACATGATACCACAGTGCCCAGGGCAGCCGTCCCTCCTGCCCACTCCTTGCCCCAGCCCTGTATGTTTAGGTTTATAGGCACACATAAGGAATCATACAAATCTCATGCAGACACAGTCCTACCCGAACCTTGATTCTGCCAGGCTGTAGAGGTCGCCTTGTTTTTCTATGTCATCTTGCCATGGTGTATTATAGGGGTCCAATATTGTGGTACATGTCTGATTACCTTTTCCACATAAAACTAGAATGTTGTAGCCTGGTTTACTCTATTCACTGCATTCCAGTTCTGAGAAAGCATGACAAAAGGAGACAGACGTGTAGGATTCTGGAAGGAATTCCAATTCTTTCAATCACTAGATCAGCAGCATGACTTTTACAATAGGCATGAAGTTAGACTCGGTGTTCTTGAAATGCCGCATAGATCACAATACAAAGAGCTGCATGTGCCCTTTTGCCAGTTTGTTGTTTGTCTTTCACTTTGAAATATGGGTTACATTTTGGCGTAGCTTATAACACTTTGTAATGTGAACCTTTTAAAATTAAAGCTCAATGCATCAAAAAAAAAAAAACCTCACAAATGGCTCCATAAAATACATTCTGAAATGTAAAACATCGACTCACTAAAACACATGCCAAAATATTAATATATATGAAACACGAGATATTTGTTATGTGCACAGAGAAAAATATCTACCTAGACTCTGCCAACAAATTCAAAACATACCACCCAACGTCTTCTAACTTGGACCTTATTCCTACCATAATACAAGGACTTTACAAGAGTCCAGATTCAAAGAAATAAAGCTATAATATTATACAAACATTTGCATTTGTTAGTACATGGAAGAGTTTTATAAACAGGGCCGCTGCTTGTGTCCGCACTAAACATGCCTATAGGTTTGTAGAATTGTTTTGCCTCTTGAATATATTAGATGTCATTTGGCAGCATTGACTCTGTTCTTCCTGCAAACTGCCAAAATGATGTCCCGATCCATCTACCTAACCTGTACGGAAGGCACCTACAAATACATTTGACCGCAGAGTTGCCCACTATCCTTAAATTTTATGCATGGCTCTAATCTTTGGATCATTTTCTATGGCCAGTGTCCAAACTGAATGTCCCAGATTTTCAGCTTCTGTTTAAAAGTCACGTTCAAAGCACGTCTGGATTTAATGTCCTTCAAGCAACTTTGATTGTGTGTTGTAGACTTCCCTTAGACCTCTTTCACAAGGACGATTCGTTCAGGTCCGCCTGTCAGTTTTTTAGGTGGACCTGAATGGACACCCCGGAGGTCTATGGAGCGTCGGATGTCAGCTGTGACATGTGACATCCGATCCGAAAAAGTGTGACGGAGGAAAAACCTACTTTTCCATCCGTCTGAGGATCGGATCGGGTGACCACGGACTCTACGGTCCGTCATCATCCGACCCCTCGTCATGTCTGTGTGAAAGAGCCCTTATATAACAAGTGGTTCAATTTGGGAAATTTATTTTTTTACGGATAAAGGGAACCAAATCTTGAGATATTTAAAGTGTTAGTTCCCCTTTTCAGAAAAAAATGAAGAGGTAAACTAACATCCTACATCCTTCCCACCTTTCCGGTTCCTGTTGCACTTATATCTGTAGGTGACACGGTTTCACCATCCATGTACGCCGGTGCAGCAGTCCTGGGGTTTTAAAAGCACACTATTTTACTTTGTTTTTCTTTTTTTTTTTCCTTAGGGGTGCCAGGACAGAGCAGAGCAATTCTGATTGGTCAGTGCTGGCACGTGACTGTGCTGACCAGTCAGAACCGCTCTGATTCTTCCCACGTCCCTAGGGAAAGAAGAGGAAGAACATTGTGGTTTTCAAACCCAAGGACCGCTGCACCAGACGGCGTGAAAGGTGAAACAGAATCACCCACAGATGTGAGTGCAGACCAAGGGGTGAGGAGAGTGTAGGGTGTTAGTTCATTTTCGTTATTTCTGAAAAACACTTTAAATATTTTCTTTATTGGATGGTATTCATAGATGTGAGTTTATTATATAAAATTTTTATATTTTATAAAGTTTTATATTAAAGTGCACCTAAACCCAAAAATTTAATGTATTGTGGCTTACGAATGCTTATGCAGTGTACACATGGTCGGAATTTCCGGCAGAAAAATTCAGACGGAATCTTTTCATGGGATATTCCAATCGTGTGTGGGCCTCATCTGACTTTTTTTTTTCTAAAATTCTGACGGACCTAGAAATAGAACAAGTTTTAAATCTTTCCGACGGAATCAATTCCTATCGGGAAAACCATTCCTCTGTATGCTGTGCCGATGGACCAAAAACGACTCAAGGGCAGCTATTGGCTACTGGTTATTAAACTTCCTTTTTCTTGTCCCAAAAAAAGGGAGCATATAAGAGAAGTTTACTGTTAGGGTCTATATACTGTAATTAACCATAAAATGTGTGTTTTAAAATATGTTACCACATTAGGCTGATGTAAAACAGTATTTTTTGTGATGCATTTAAATAAAATCAGACAGCAAATGCATTCATGGCAGTAGTTATTTTAACATTTCAGATATAGTGAGGCTGACTCGTAAAAAAACAGAGATAAGAAAATTAACAATTAAGAAAAGTAATTGCCCATAGTAACCAATTAGGATTCTTATTTAATGTCTGCATCAAAATCTGAAACATGATTGGTTGCTATTGGCACCTACCCTTTTGCTCTTTCTTCTCTCCCACTACATCACTAGAAATTAATTTATATCTGTTTATACAAATGTAAATCAGTGTAAAAGAACATGATTAGTGTATGAAGGTCAGAAAAAAAAACAGTCCTTTATTCCTAGCAGTGATTTATAACTCTGGGAGTAATTAGGGCACTTCATCTCAGGTTTACAATAATAACACATCATTGTGCTGTGTCCACTTCCACACATAGATAATGCATTGTCACCTCGGGGTAAGGGAGTTTTTTTAACTAGAAGCTTTCAGGAGGCTCCCTAACCTAAGGCAGCATTATATGTTGGTAGCCTGTAGCTAGATGGTAAAGTGCGTGAGCCCTTAGTGGGTGTCCTATTAAGTGTTTATTAGCTGTTTCAACTTTTGTTCCAGTTTAATGCTGCTACAAACAGTTGCTCATTTTGTAACAATTCAAACGGACATGTTATCTACGCAGCACTGCACAATATATAACTAGACTCACATTGTTGCATTGGTTATTTATTAATCACCATGTTTTTTTTACAAACCTGAAAGTAACTATTATCTGATACAGTTTGTATGAGAAAGTTGAAAGCCTATTTACCCAGGCCTGGAGGAAGCCTATGGTCCCCTTTAAGGGTGTTAAGAGACCGTATGACTGCTTTAATGCTTAAGAAGCAGATGTCTAGCATTCTCAAGGACACTCACGCCAAATTTCTCAAGATTTTGGAACGTTGACCTCAATATGCCTTCCCCATTGCTTCCTACAGCTAGTGTTGGATGCCTGTGGCCAACCCACCTGATGATCCTGAGTCCATGGCCTTTTCACCCTTCCTCCCTCTCACCCCTCCTCTGTTGTGCCCCCCTTTCCCCCCCCCTTTTTTTCTTCTTTCTTTCTCTCTGGTCTTTCCCTTCCTTTTGTTCCTTCTGGGGCTTTCGCCCCAGCTCTCTCAAGCGCCTGTGGCCAACCCACCTGATGATCCTGAGTCCATAGCCCCATCGCCCTTCCTCCCTCTCACCCCTCCTCTGTTGTGCCCCCCTTCTCCCCCCCCCTTTTTCTTTCTCTCTGGTCTTTCCCTTCCTTTTTTCCTTCTGAGACTTTAACTCCCTCTCTCTCTTTCTTCTTGGTCATTCTACACTCTCTGAGTGTATAATCTATACTGCACCTTTATCAGTGAATTAACTTGTCCAGGCTTGACATTGATATCCATGTAGATCTTACCTGGACCTTGTTTTTCAGTTGTTCCTACTCCTTGGACTTAACCACTGCTACTCTTTTCATTTTTCTTGACATTGAATGAAATCTTATACTGATTTATGTTGTCATCCCAAGCCCCTCTGTGGGCATATTGAATGCTTTATTGTTATTCCTTTTAAAAAGTAATAAAATAATTCTACCAGAAAGTCTATTTATTGCCACAGAACATCTTTACTGTCTTATTTACTATACAAAAATCCCATGGCACCCCCACGCATTTACATAACAGCAGTGTGTTTTTTTTGCTGTGGGTACGTGAAGATGTTCGATTACACACTTTCCCGCACCACCTAACCTTATATCTCTTGCCAAGTGAAAGTGAGCATACACTACAGACCTATTTATTCAAGGTATAGATTTATTGGATGCCCTTCTATAGCTAAGGGCTAATCCACTTTTTTTCAGTTCACAGAATTATCAGGATAAGTATGACAATTTCTTTTCATAATATTTGTCTTGGCATATTAAAAAAGTGTTTCTTAGCATGCGTCTGTATTATTTAGCTCATGCAGTACAGAAGTATAAATATACCACTAGGTTGTGTATATATGGATAAGTATACATACTGCCGGTGTATATACGAGGAACCAATACAATGCCCATATACAGTATGAGAAAGTACAGCGTCAGGCAGGAAGCAAGGAAAGAAAACATTACTACCCATTAGCCCTAAAACATCCAGATACAGCACTGCCCAGATGCCAGGATAAGGGCTCTTCAGTCTGATTCACAGCCCTGAACGATATATACAGAGATGAGAGGGTCCTGCTATAGATCAGATTGTGTACATTTATCATTCCAGTAACTCTACGCTTTACTTACATATCCCTTTGATATTGCCTGCGAATAATAGAGCTGTACCAAGCGGTATTAAATGAAAAATCAAACATTTATCATATTGCAGCTTACCAATCCTTAGATGGTTGCATTCTTTTTTTGTTAGGTTTTCTTTTATTTATTTTTACGTCTATTGTTTTTCAACAGAACCAGCTGTCCTGCAGATGTAGCAGTTAAAACTTTTATCCTAAAAGGAAAAAAACTTTTTCTGTAACTGCTTATAAAGTGCCAGCTACAGTTCAGCTTTAATTTGTTAGTGTATCTAAATCCGCTAGTACATCTAACACTACCCCCTTTCCCCACCAGACTGACAATGCTACTGTCTAAAGTTGTCTCTGTTGCACTTTCATGCAGAGTGGAGGCACTCTGCAAGAAGTGTTTTACTGGTCAGATCAACAGGTGAAAGCGGAGGGGAAAAAGCCAGAAACATGAAAGCAAATACAGCCACCACATCTAATGACTGCTAAGCTGCAATATAATACATTTTTGCACACACAAATACCAGCAGCGCTATAAACTCAAATGCCCTGTACACACGGTCAGACATTCCAACTACAAAACAAAACACAACCATGTGTATGCAAGACAAGTTTGGGCCAAAATCCATTGGAAAAAAATCAGACGGATTTTGGCCCAAACTTGTCTTGCATACACACGGTCGCACAAAGTTGTTGGAAAATCCAATCGTTCAGAACGCGGTGACGTAGAACACGTACGACGGGACTATAAAGAGGGCAGTAGCCAATAGCTTTCCTCTCGTAATTTATTCTGAGCATGCGTGGCACTTTGTCTGTTGGAATTGTCTACACACGATCGGAATTTAAACGATCGGATTTTAGATCCTGCTCTCAAACTTTATGTGTCGGAAATTCCGACAGAAAAAGTCAGATGGAGCCCACACACGATCGGATTTTCCGACAACAAGATCCCATCGCACATTTTCCGTCGGAAAGTCCGACCGTGTGCACAGGGCATAACAGTAAAATATAAATATTAAAATACTAGAAGAGTTATCATACAGTGCGATCATATATTCAGGCATCCAGAGACCCAGAGAGACAGCATCTCATTCTGAGGAAAAGTCAAAGACAGATTTGAAACAAGCTCATCACTGACCCAACCCTCCGATGCAGCTTTCCCTGGGAGATTGCAAACAAAGATATCAAACCAATGTGTTTTTTTTCTTCCTATAATCCTGGTACTTTCGGTAAGAGTTTAATTTGAAGGGGGATGTGAGTACCCCCCCCCCCCAGCTTCTTTACGTGTGGAGGTGTTTGTGACAGTCTAGCATCTTGCAAGCAAAAAATCAAACTATTTTGTGGACAGTCTCACGGATTTAATTAAAAAATTTAGCTGCAATATATTGTTGACTTTGCTTATGTATATACAGTAAAACCTTGGTTTGAGAGTAACTTGGTTTGAGAGCGTTTTGCGAGACAAGCTACATTTTGACTTGATATACAAGCGATGTCTTGATATACAAGTAGCCTCGAGTCACAACTGAGTATAAAACATACAGAGGTGCCTCTAAGTGTAGCAATATGGTTACATTTAATGAAGGTACAACATTTAGCAACTCACATGGTTGATGAATAAAGCTGGCACATCTAAGTATGCAGGCACTTGGGGTAAAGCTGTCCACATAGACCATCCTCCGCACCACCATCAACATCGTCCCTTCCATGCTGCGCTTCAAGCATCCCTTTCAAATCGCTCTACTGCAGGGTAGTCTTCCCGGTCACAATTGTAGACTGACAGCGGTAAGAGCCAGTGGTGCAGAGGATGGTCTATGTGGACAGCTTTAACCCTGGTGCTTACATGTGCCTCTTTAAATCATCAACCATGTGAGTTGCTAAATGTTGTACCTTCATTAAATGTAACCATATTGCTACAATTAGAGGCACCTCTCTTCTCTTTTATACGCTGTAGCTCCTGCTGGATTTAGCTTCTAATCCCCTTGTGGAGGCTTCCATTTATGGATGGACATTTTATGGTTACACAACCTATCACATTGCTGTAATCTTTTTATATGGACTATAGACTGAAGGACGTATGAATTAAAGGTTGTGGAGCGAATCATTTGAGTTCCAATTTTTTCTTATGGGGAAATCCGCTTTGATATACAAGTGCTTTGTATTACAAGCATGTTTCCGGAATGAATTATGCTCCTAATCCAACGTTTTTCTGTATATGATTGCACTGCATGATAACTCCTCTAGTGTTTTAATATTTATATTATACTATTAGAGTTTAAAATGCTGCCAGTATTTGTGTGTGTATATTTGTTTATTGGACCCTGGTTGGGCTTTATGGTAGCAGTTTTAGCTCTAATTGACCACAAGGTATTCCTATTGAGGAATTAATATTTCTTTCACTTAATTCAGACGCGCTTGTGTGAGTGGGAATAGGCGCAGTGTTCTCCACACTTTTTTAGTTCATAATACATTTTTGTTTTTCGGTTCAGTATCGCTTTAACTGTTTACACTTTATTATCGGCTTCACTGTGGATGAGCAAACTACGCTTTAAATATACGTCTGCCTAATATAACAATCAAAATACAGTATAAAGAGAAAAAGCCTAAATCAGCAATTAGCAATGAACCTGCAAAGCTTTGAGGAGACACATACAATAGCCTTACAGATCTAATAAGAGATTCACTCTTTATGGCACCCTGACTCAGTCAGTGCACAGTTGTCGGTGCTTTACTACTTAGCGGGAAGAAGATACCCAATAACACAACAATAAAACACCTCAGGAAAACAGGATGTGTCACATCTAAGAGAAAATTCTCACAATTAGACTTTATGCTGCTTGGGAACCTTGTAATGTTTGTGCTATGACAGATATATGGGAGCTGCCATTGCTGAGCTTTCTTCAGGCCTGTCATCCCTATCCGTATTTTATTACTTGTTGGTATATCAGCCCTGAACACACATGTTGGTGTCAGACACCTAATAAGTACATGTTTGTTCCAAATTAGTGACCCACTAAGTATCGAAATAAGGATATCCTGAGGATATACAATGTATCAAAATGCTTTTGAGCAGTAACTTTCTTTCAGTTGGTTCAAAAGAAACGTATTTTAGGGCCTCGTGAAACATGGGCTTAAAAATGCCACTGCTAAGGGCGTCTGGAATTTTTTTTTTAGTCTATGAATGCATGCACATATGGGCATTTATGCACAAATTTTTGTGCAGTGTTCAGGGACAAAAAAAAAAAAGCCCTACACCTATGTTTCAAGTGCAGGTTATCAGTGTTTTTTACCTGCTTACATGTGTAATTGTGTCCAAACGCGTGCGGAATAAATGAATATTCTGGCCAGTAGAATGAATTTACTCATAATGCAATATGTGCATATATACACATATACATACGCAACAAAAGAGTCATTATTTTCTGCCAATTTCTGGCAGAAAAAAATCCAGCATATTTGCAGTGCTGGCATGTGCTGAGGCCTAAAGCTGAATTTCAGGAATTCAGTCATTGTCTAAAATGTGTTGCCTTACTATGGGTTAAGTCCAAGGGAGTCCATGCTACCTCATGGACTTATCACTTTTACTTACCATTGGCTGTTTTACTAAGTGCTGGGAGTACAGATATCACTATACTCTCAGTGCTCTGACAGAAAAGAGACTCTCATACAGCAGCACCCTTGCTCACCCCTCTGCTGCCCCTTTACAAAAGGCTTTTCATTTTGTGAACAGTTTCAAATAATACAAAGCTCTCTGTGAATGGGCAGAAGGATGTAAGGGGTGGGCAGAGTGGCTGCATATGACTCTATAGGGGTTATTTACTAAAGGCAAATCCACTGTGCACTTCCAAGTGCACTGCAAGTGCACTTGGAAGAACAGTCACTGTAGATCTGAGGGGGACATACAAGGGAAATAAAAAAAATAGCATTTTTGCTTGCACGTGATTGGATGATAAAATCAGCAGAGAATCACCTTGTTTCAGATCTTCCCCTCAGATCTACAGTGACTGCACTTCCAGGTGCACAGATATTGGGGTGGCTTGACGGGGCTCTGTGGCTTCCGCATGCATTTGCAAATTTGTGCAGACTAAACCCCTGTTTTTAACGCATACTGTTAGACAGGTTACTTGGTTGTCTGTGGGCTAGTGGTAAGTAAAGCTTGTTTTTTTTCCTCGGTTTATCCTTGCATTTGTATCTAGCACTTGTAGTGCAGAGGGGATTTTCCTTTAGTAAATCAAATCCTACAGCTTCAGGCGCAGAGACCAGAAAGTCCAGCAATGGCGCTCCAGGAGTATAGCACCAGTTATGCTCCCAGTGCTCAGAAAAAATTGGGAATTACAAATATAACTCCACAAGGTGGCATGCACCTCGTTGGACTTAACCCCCAGTAATCCAGAACATTTTTTAGAAAGAGTTCAGCTTTAAGAAAACCTGTCACGAAAGACACATATTAGATTGCAATTGTTTATATCCTCCTGGAAATGCTGGTTACCCATAGCCAGATCCATGCTGCCAATGAGGGCAATTGAGATATCCACCTTAGGCAGGACTCATAGTAGCAGGGTGTGAGTGGCTCTGAGGCTGGAGTGTCCATACTTAATACAGCGCAGAAATTCTCAGCCTAATAACATAATGGGCTCAGCATTAGTGAGCTCCTTATCTGGTTACTATACGTGCCCAGCTAACTGCCATGCTGATTCAGCAGCTTCAAAACTTTCAAGCTGTAAGTATATAGATCAGTGGTCTCCAAACTGCGGCCCAGGGGCCAGATATATTGCCCTTTTCTTGCCTTTACCATGCCCTAGGGGCACTATTCCACCAAATGACACCAATGATGGGGCATCATTCACCCTACTGACACCATCAATAGGGCATTAGGGCGTCCCATTGATATCAGCGAGGAGGCACTATTTCTCCAATTAAAACCAATGATGGGGCACTGATACTGGGGCATTTTCTACTTCCACTGGTCACAGCCTGGCCCTTCTAAAGCCTGAAAGACAATAAACTTGCCCTGGTGCTTAGAAAGTTTAGAGACCCCTAATATAGACGTTCTGACCTTGGGTCAGCAACTCAACATGTTAAAGCCAAAAGGATCGGCAGGAGAACTAGCCAACTAACATGATCAGGAGGAGGTTAGCAATGAAAGTCCCCATAATTCTATTATGAGAGGTTTCTTTTATTCCAGGAAACAAAAATAAAGCATTCTTGTAGGTCTGTTGATTTTAACAAAGCATTGAATGTATCATATATTTATTGTTACGATGATCTGTTTTCTTTAAAAGTATAAAAAAAATCACACAAAGGGAAACATTTGGAATGGGAGAAAAGAACTGCTTTGCTAGTGATTGAAGCAAAGCCAAATATTAGCTATTTTACTGTACTTTTAGATGAATAAATGCCAAGATAATAAAAAAATCTGTAAACAGTTGTGTATTCTGTGTATAACATCAGTCAGCAATACAATCCTCTGAGCTATGCTTTATAGACAAATCCTCATTTACTCTGGAAATACCATTCTGCATTTCAACCCAGCTAAAGAAATGTCAGGAACATTGTTCAAATCCCAGTCTGAATGTATTCTTTTTTTTTTTTCCAACGGTTTTATTTCCTGGTGGTCCAGCCTTCCGCTCATCTCCAGACATTAATCTCCCTGTTGCTAGCCCATACAGACCTACAATAAATGTTGTGGTCTCAGCCCACTGCTTATTAAATTCCATCCCAATTGTGCAAATGTTTGAGAATGATGATAAAAAAAAGGACAGACCTAATCTTTTTCCGGTGAGCTGTTGACATCCTGCTTTAGAAACAAAAGCTGGTTTCCCTTTCTAATATGACCTGCTAATGTATCCAAGATGTTCCCTTAAATGAATTCCTCATCCATCAAACCACATACTGTCTGAGCTCCCAAACCGATCCTCCTAATTCAGTGGCAGATGTAAATCCTGACATCGATATGACCTTCTCATTCATAAAAGCAATACTGTGCTTTTAGTTGGTTTTAGGCAGGAATGTTTTACTCTCCTTACTGGAATCCATTAACAAAGCACATTTAAGTAACTTCATGCTATATTGAGATGAGTGCTATGCAAGTAATATATCAAGATGCTGCTGCTATCTGCTCAAACATGTTTCTCACCAAATGAACCAATTGCCTGTGAGGCCATTGCCCCGTCTAGCTGTTACAACACAGTACAGTATATAGTTTGCTGTTCTCTAGTCACTGTGTTATACCATTAATGTTTCAAGTTCCAAATGTCAATGAACTTTGTACTATCCACTCATAGTGAGACAATCTAAACCTTATGTAACAGAACCACAAAAAACAATAAAGAGTAAATGTATAGCAATTATTATCATTAATAAAATGACTGTAATGTAATAATTATAGTTAATAACTCATATGCCACATCTGTAAGATTCATTGGAAAAAAGAAACACAAAAGAAAAAAAGGGGACCCACTAGGCCAGACTTTGGAGGCAGATTTGAACAACAACATGCTTTTTTATAAAAAAAAATGCATAAGTCTTTATGTGTAATCATCAAATATTGCTGGTTTCCATGTGCATATTTGATTGCAATCATATCATAATAACACATACTGATGAGATTATTTGCTTTTACATATACATAACAATCAGTAATAAAGCTATAGCCTTAAAAGAAATAATGTAGTATAAACATGGTTACAAAAGCTTCTGAAGAAGCTAGAGAATTTGATTAAAAAATTGAATTAGAAATGACAAATGCATGCCAGGTGCAGAGATATAGACAGCTGATGGTATATGCAGATCTTGACTTTTTGCAAGCTTCATACCATCTCATTCTACCTCCATATATAATCAGTAACACCACATATCACATTAAAACAGTAACATTGAGGCTAAAAAGGTAAGCCAAACTTTTACACAAAGTCATGCTCTTTATTTACATTCAGTTGCCTTTATCTCTCTGGATGTATTTGATCATTTTGACATGCAATTTTTGCTAAAAAAGATACCACTGCTTATGTCTGTCCCTCATATACGCAGTCTGAATTGTCAAGGTTTGTCACAAAGCCTTAAAAATCTATTTTATTCTGTAAATCTATTTTATTTTATAAAATAGTTAAACAAAGCTTAGGTAAATACAACTGTAGCTCTCCTGTGTTTTTTAAGGGCTTCTAAAAGAAGTGAAATATTTTGTATAAGAGCAGATTTCCCTTCTTGTATGCAT
Source organism: Lithobates pipiens (assembly GCF_037356315.1). Lineage (NCBI taxonomy): Eukaryota > Metazoa > Chordata > Amphibia > Anura > Ranidae > Lithobates > Lithobates pipiens. The sequence continues at coordinate 158,761,939 of NW_027507903.1, forward strand.
GTTAGTTGTCTGTGATTGTCTGGCTCCTCTTCTAGCACCCAAGATGGAAGTCTAGAGCTGAAGCTTTGTTTACTCTACCAAATAATTAAGAGCTGCTGTAGGAATAACAGTTTATCATAGTACAAGTTGTACAATTTAGTTTGGTCAGTGGCGGTCACACCGCCCGCACTTCTGCTTCTGAGCTAAGGAACAAATCTTAAAGAGAAAGCAACAAAAAAAAGACTTGGTCTCTTACAATCCTGGCAAATGAAGGGGTAACACATACCTGATGTTAAAGGACTGCTAAATCTATATTCAATAGCTGCATGCTATTTAAAATGCAATAACATTAACCAGCAAATTAATTCTATATATTGGTAGGGGTGTTTAATTGTTGCGGGAACTGTTTTTGGGTGGGTGATTTTGTTCTAGTTGTCCCAACCACTGTCACTTTTGTTGGACAACATGGTCAACTCCAGCTGTGCCCCCTTACTTGCAGTGGCCAAGACAGGTTTCTCTTTTATCGACACATCAGACTGGCTCTGATGGCAGGTGATTAACATATTTAAAAGCTAAAAATCCTGTGAGGAATATTTCTCAGACACATAATCTTCCCACCAAGCAAAGTGGTTAAAATAAGTAGTGTACCTAAGATGCAAGGCTTAAAGAGCACAGTATATAAGAGAATCCAAGACAGAAATCAACAAAAGGAAAAAGAATCATATGCTTATAACTAAAAGTGCTACAACAACCAACAGATTAATTATCAATACAATGATAATATACTAAGTAAGTAGTGATAGACATTTAGTAGCTAAAATACAAATTTTTAATCAAGACGTTGAATTTTTTTACGGTAAAAATAAGTACATATAAGTGACCATAAAGACATAGGGTATGGCACCAAACAGAATACAGTTGGGAAGTATGTAGGTGTATTTAGACAAATGCAATAAGGCTAATTGCTCTTTTGCACACACACTAGGTATCTGGAAGCAGTAATATATTTACTAAGTATATATTTAGCTTCAATAACTTAACATTAAGGCAGATTTCTTAGTTAATCAATTAGAAAGGTAAATCGGAGATAGAAATGGGATTACTAGTAAGTGCTTTCCGGTGTCTGCTTGTAATTGAAGCATGTATGATGTGTATGACGCACCTTGAATTTAATAAAGCCCAAAGGGGGATTTACTAAAACGGGTGCATACAGAACCTGGTGCAGCTGTGCATTGTAGCCAATCAGCCTCTAACTTCCGCTTGTTCATTTAAGCTTTGACAATAAGACCTAGACGTTAATTGGTTATTATGCACAGCTGCACCAGATTTTGTGTGCACCAGTTTTAGTAAATCACCCCGCAAGGCACCTTCCTGCTTTAAAGCTGTAGCCAAGCAGCTACATACACAGATAGAACACAGCTAGTTCTGCCTGTCTGGCGATTTAGGCCCATAGGTCCATAATAGCATACCCAGGTCAGTGACCTCACTTTTACATTCTACAGCTAGGTATTACAGCTGGACACAAACTTGACCCCAACTTGTAACTGAACAATGAAGGGAAAGTATCACACTGATAAATGAGTTCATATTTCTGCAGTCTCTTCCTGTAATCATATTCAAAGTGTTGACTGACAACACTGTGCAAAATAGTAGAGACCTTTTTGTTTTTTATTCCTCTCACTGGCACCAACAGTGGGGGCTTAATTTCTGCCACTGACACCAACGATGGGGCACTATTCCTGCCACTGACACCAACGATGGGGCACTACTCCTCCCAGAGATACCAAAGGGGGGTGCTATTCCTCATCCTACTGACCACAAGCATTATGCACATTTTTTTCTCCCACCAAGCCTGAGCCATTATTTACACCATTGATGCTGGGACATTTTCTTACCCCCCCCCCCCCCCCTCCAGCCACCATCTAGCCCCCCTAAGACAGCAAACTGACATTTCGCTTAGAAAGTTTGAAGACCCCTGTTTTATTCACATGACACAAAAACAGTGCATTGGAAATGACATCACAATCTACCAGGTCCTGTTTTTCTATCAATCAATTATAACCTGTTTAACTACTTTTTTGGAAGTAATTTAAATAATTTGACAAACATTTACATTTCTGTCAGTTTCAGAGTGCCAGTCTGCAAGAGGACCTACAACAGTTGTATTATGGTAATAAGTAAACATTATCATATACAGTATTTTATGTGATCATTGCATTATAGAAGATATATGTATTGTGCTATACACTTGCAGTTTTTTAGTTACTATATATTTTTTAGGTTTGGTCTGGTTAGGTAGCGCCACATACCATTTATTTTTAGTTGTATTATGGTAATTTTTGTTACTTGTTATATTGCATGTTATTTTTGCCATGCAGTGTCAGCCATGTGAGATCATGCGGAAACTACAAATTCTGACATTTATTGTCCGAAACAATTTACAGCTTGAATGTGGATATTTACAGACCATAAACCGAAGAGGGAAACACCAATTTATCTGCAGGGGTCTAGGCCAACACTGACACCTTCTTTGTCCATGGAACTTCTGTTAACCTCCCTGGCGGTACGATTATTTCGGATTTTAGGTGCTAAAAGCGGTACCATTATTTTGCATGAAAATTTGGCGTTTTATATTGTAGTCCTGCAATTCTTAGGAATAACTCTCTTAAATCTGTCCAAACCAGAGTCTAGCAGACATCCCGGGTATGATAAAGTTTGAAAAATTAAATCATAAATTATAATATAATAAATAATTATAAATAATTGTACCAAATAATAATATAACAATAATAAAAATTATTCAATAATGTAATCAAATCAAAAACACTGAAATTTGCTCAGTTGCAGAATTGTCACTGTCATTACTTTTCAGTATTTGATGATGGATCTCCCCACAAATCGCTATCGCTCAATTCTGCGAGTGATTCTAATTTATTATCGCTGTTTTCTAGCTGGTCTAAAATCATTTTTGATGTACAGTGACAGTTTTGGTTGCTATGGACAATCTCCAGTTTCCAGGCATAAAGAACAGTTTTTATTATATAAAACTGCATGCAGGACACTGGGCAGACCACTAGGGACAACGGGGATGTGAAATATTTACATACAGCAATGTAATCTGTAAGATTACATTATACTGTATGTATACTGTGTGTTTCACTTTTTGAATTTGGCGCCGATCTCCGTGCCCGTGCGTCGCAACGCTCGCAGGGCACGGAGATCGGCGATGTGATGCATCGAGCGAGACACGGCTCGCTCGTACAGCGGGGAGACAACGCTGGATCCGAGGGAGAAGGTAAGTAAACCTCCTCCTGGATCCAGCGATGCAGTCCCGAGTCTGACTCGGGGATACCGCTCTTGGTATAAAAAATCCACCCCGAGTCAGACTCGGGAATACCGTCAGGGGGGTTCAATGTAAATGACGCTATCTACTGTGCATGTGAAAGGTTGGTACCAATTGTTTCCTTGTAGTTTACATTGATATATTAGACCAGCTTTATGCTAAAACCCTAGTACTAGTACCCATAGTACTACTAAGAATAAAAGTAGAGGCACAATTTGGCTATAATATGACAGAGAATCTATGCTTATTTTGATGTAGTTGGAAGAGGAGAGTAGTGGTTGGATGATGCTAACGCTGCTTATTGCATATAGTGAAATGCCTACAGTAAATATTAGGCTGAAGTCCACTGATTTTTTTTCAAAGAAAAGGTAACTCTGCACCCAGCCAGGCATTTAATTACACCATGGGACTGCTGTTTTTTTCCTACATTGCCCATATTATTATGATAAGGGTACATGGGCTTTTTTGGGTTAGTTCCTACCAGGAGCTTTGTCATGCATTTTGCATTTCCCAGGACAGGTAAAATGCATGGACATAAAAATCTGCTGTTTTCAACAGTCTGTTCCCACCAACACACTGCATTTCAATACATAGTTCTCTATTCAAATCAATTCAAATGGATGTGTATATTATGCATTCAGGCGGAATGAGCAGTACCAAAGGTACGTTTTCCTTGACACCAGCAGACAGATGACTGGTAATCAAAATTTAACAAAAAAAGGGCAATTGTAGCTGTATATTTTGAATTTAGATGCCCCATTGTAATCTTATTTACATTGAACAAATGACTGTTGCTTGAAGACACAGAAAAGAGCAGCAATAGGCATTCTAAAACCTTTGGGTACAGAACATTTTTCTGGCATTTCAAACCAGCAGCCTGGTGTCTGGAACAAGGAAACCTACCACCAAAACATGATATATTTATATTTGCCAGGGGTGTTGGTTGGTTGCCTTAAAGTGGATGTAAACCCTCTCCTCTACCCGGTGAAATGAACATCCGCAGATGATACATAGGGATGAAACAAATCTCCCTACATAGGTTTTACATGTATATCTGCTGTCTTCAGCTTTTTATATTCTTTAGAAAGTGCACATCATGTTACAGATTTCTCTTCCTGTTGAGCACTGGAAGTGGATTCTTGGCATACAGCCAAGACAGCTATTTGGAGGAAAGACAACCCCACTCCACAATGGCAGAGACTTGCAGAGCTGTGCTGTGACAAGGCAAGCTCTCTGGTAATCTATTTATAGCAACCTCCCACAACACAAATTTCAGGCTGTTTTTTTCTTGGTTGACGGAAAACTTGTCAGAAGTTTTCATGGTGATAACAGAGCAACGAAACAGCACAAACACATGGGATTCAGGGCTTCGAAGATAGATAAGAAAACACTACATACATAGGTGCGCGCAGCTTATTGCATTAGGGTGTGAACCCCAAAGCTTAAACACAAATGCCTTTCTCATATGGCCTCAGCTGCATGAGACAGTGAATGAATGGGAATCGCTCTGTGCTGAGTGGCTTCCTGTTCAATCACAAACTGAAGCATAGTAAACAGTTTACTATACTTTATGTATGAATGAATACAGTGAGTGAGTGTGTTCAGTGTGTTCATTTAGAAAAGGAAGGTGCTGGTAAATTACATATTTAATAGCCCCTTTCCCCCATTCTCCATCCTGAAACATCCCCCGCCGCAGCTGGGGGAAGAGAAGAGAAGGGAAGCCAGCAGCACTGCAGGGTGGGGGGCAGGGGGCAACACAGGGGAAGCCTCAGCAGTAGGGGGGAATCAGCACTGCACATAGTGATTAGGTTGTGCCCAAGCACACCTGGCACACCCCCTGCGCACACCTATGACTACATATACATGTGCTTTGGCCAAATTTCATGAATTAGGTTTACATTCACTTTAAGCCAGATGTTGTAAGGATCAAAAACTTAATACAAGTGATTGAAATTGTTAGAACATTAAAAAAAAAAATAGTAATGCATCTTCCTCATTTGTTCAGCATCACCCAAGTATCTGTAGGTCTGTAGTCTTCAGAAGTCTACAGGCCACCTCACTGTAATATTTATGGCCTTACACCTGAAAATGGGGCCCTTTGAAATTAGATATGGGAGACCCAATGGGGGTTCACTCTTATTAGTTGTGGGTGCAATCCCCATTGTAAACAATGGGAGGCCGACAGCTCCTGCAGCTGTTTGTGGCTGCTCACATATAAGTGGTCATGGAGCAATTACCTGTGCATAATGGGCCCTGGATGCAGACGGTTTGCATCCAGGGCTAATCATTTGCAGGTAATCGATTCATGAGCGAGTTGTTTGTATCTGTCAGCCTCCCATTGTTTTCAATCATTCGTATTTATTATTATTATTATTATTATTATTATACAGGATTTATATAGGGCCGACAGTTTACGCAGCGCTTTACAACATTTATGACTGATAGCCTGTATTTTCTATTGATAATTTCAGTCGCTCATGACATTGCAGAACAAAACAGTGTGTGAAGCACTTACTGCAATCCCTAATACTTATATCGATCACAAATCGCTATGTGTATAGCCACTGTTTTAGTCATGTAAAAAACAGCTGTGCATCATTTTTATGCATCCTGTTCCTCTTTTAGGTGACAGTTAAGTATTTGTAGGTCAGTTCACCATAATCCTTCTCTATGGATTTCTGCAAGTCATCTCAGTTTCCCGGTGGGCCGATGGCTCAGTGGGCCGGTTTCAGTGACAAAGTAATGGCTGCCCGGCTTGCCCTCAACTTCACACGGTGATGTGAGAAAGATGAGAAAAATACAGAGGAGAATAAGTGAAATAATAAAGAGGTTAGTGAGGACTACTTATGTTATGCTACTTATGGTTTTTTGCACAATTACGTATAGTTTTATATACTGCTTTTGTGCTTGCTTGCAAAATTAAAGTAGGCTGGCAAGGATGAAGTCCAGGGCCAAATTTTTGTCCCAGTCCAGCCCTGTTTCAGGCCCGTGGCCAATTGTTCTAGAAATAGCCAGCCAGTGGATGAATGATTGTACATTCAAGCCAGAAACAGCCAACTACAATTCCAGACGAAAAGTGAGCTTCCTGTATTTTTCTCAGCACTCTCAAATTCCCAAAGCAAAACATCCTGAACAATACTGAACTTAGTAATGTTTTTTTTATGATAAGACACATACCTTTCGTGGTTTCACTTTATCGTGATGATCATATTGGAAAATACCTTTGTAGCTAAGTCCCAGCCACCAGGGAATTCCTTGTTTATCCTATGAAAAAGGAGAATATTCATAAGAAACAAGCGGTAGAAGCGGTATGTGATAAAAGATTTATAAATTACAAAACATACTTGTTTATTGCAGTAATTGCTTTACTATTGTCTGTGTACTCCAAGAAAACTCGAATGCCCCATACACACAATCAGATTTTTCGGAAAACAAATGATGGATGTTACATATACCCAGTGAAGTGACTAGCCTCAGGTCATACACAGAGGTGAAACAAATCCTCCTAGTTGTACCTGTTTATCTGCAGTCTAATCTTTTCTATATCCGTTCAAAGTCCAGTTTATTTAAAGCTTGTGTGAGAGTTTAGAAATAAGGGGCAGAAAGCTGAAGTCACACTCTGCAGAGCTCAGTAAGGAGAGCTCTGAGAGTTGATTGGAGGGAAGGGACACACCTCCTTTCACACAGCACACAGGAACCGAGCTGAGGCTGTCAATTGCCTGGAACTCCAGGCTGTCTCCACTTTTCTCTTGGTGTCAGGAAAACTTGTCAGAAGGGATTTATGCTGATAGCAGGGGAATGAAGCAGCAGGCAGAACAGTTCTCTTATTAGAGACAAGTACACACTATAGAGGTATATGCTTTGTTCGTATTTCATGTCTGAAGTTTACAACCACTTTAAACACTTAAAGGGACTGTAAAGGTAGAAGGTTTTTTTTTATCTTAATGCATTTTATGCTAAGATAAAAAGCTTTCTGTGTGCAGCAGCCCCCTCAGCCCACCTAACACTTACCTGAGGTCCCTCTCTGTCCAGTGATGTCCAGGAGTGTCTCAGATGTCCGAAAATTCTCCTTCCTGATTGGCTGAGACACAGCAGGGGCACCATAGGCTTCCGCTGCTGCCAATCTAAGTCAGCTAGCCAATTAGGGGAGAGAGGGGACGGAGCCGGGTCGGGGCTCTGTGTCTGAATGGACACAGGGAGCTGCGACTTGGCTCAGGTGCCCCCAGAGCAAGCTGCTTGCTTTGGGGGCACTGAACAGGAGGGAGGGTCCAGGAGCACAGAAGAGGGACCCAAGAGGAGGAGGATCTAGGCTTCTTTGTGCAAATCCACTACAACAGAGCAGGTAAGGTAACATGTTTATTATTTTTATAGGAGAATGTTTTATTTACAATCACTTTAAAGCTGAACTCCGTGATGAAAGTCTTTTTTGCCTACACTTCCCCCTCCCCAAGAACATAATATTCAGTTTACATCATAAAGCAATAAGCAGAAATCTACACATTACCCATGATGTTATAACGCCAAGCTGCTTTCCTTTAAAAGCCCTGGTGTAGGCAGAAAGGACCTGTAAGGCAGCTGTGCATGCAGCCAAAAGAACTACACATCCCATAATTCTTTTGGCAATGTAGTGATGTTTCTGGTCAGATCTGTGGGTGGTAACAGGAGCGTTCTCTTTTCCTCTTTCACCACCACTATAGCAGAAGTGATCGGTTCTGCTCTATCACCACCCCCAGAGTTGCAAATTCTCCTTTACTCCAGGGAAAGATGCAGATGTCTATTTTTTTGTATTGCATGCATGGTTTTAATAGAAATGTAATAGACATTCAGAGTCTTTGCATAAATAGGTTAGGTTTTCTTGTGTAATAGTTAGTACTCTTATGCACCCCATACACACAAGCTCATGGATTCAAGCCTATCTGTTGGTATTTTGAAAGGTTGTAAAAGTTGAGCCTTGCTGAAAAGTTAGCAATTTGATGGAGTAACATTTTGCAAATTTTTAATAATTAACTTTTCTCTTGTCCTGCATATACTAGGCCCTGTCTTACAGAGGTTATCAGTAGGTGTGACAGGGCCTAGCATATGCAGAGCAGGAGAAATGTTTACTATTAAAATGTGATTATTAAAAAATAGAATTTGGCTAAATAATAAAATAGAAATGCCACCAAATTATCAAATACTTTCAGCAAATTTAAAACGCCACATGCTAGTACTGAACCCATGACCTATGGCACACAAGGCATTAGTACTAACCATGATCAGGGTAGTTCAGATCCCATAAACCTGCCCCCATATCCACCCCCTTTTTCTTTAAATAACACCAATACAGAGTAGAGTTAAATGGCCGGTTCTATTAAACCAAAACCATACATAAGATAGTCATAAACATTCCAGATCAAAGAATGGTTGCAGATCCTTGACGACACCATCTACCACAACTTTGGAGTCCGTGGTACCATTAAGCTATGTTCTGTCTCCAGCCCTCAAACACCACCTCAGAGACTATCCTAACTGACCACAGAAACCTACCACCTTACTAAACTACCCAGTCAGTATAAACCAGCCTTTTTCAACCAGGGTACCCAGGCACTATGGGGTTCCTTGAGGTTTCTTCAGGGGTGCCTTGGCAATATGGCAAAAAATTGCCCAAAAATATATGCAAGCCAGCAGGTGGATCAAGCCTGCTTTTTAGTTACATAGGTTTTCATTGTGCACCATTTCAACCTTTCGGCCACCAGCATCTTAACAACCAGTGATGGTCTGCACAGAATCCTTATTTGACCCTCCCCTGCCCCTCTCCATCAACACTGGGGTCACATTAGCTGAATGATGGAGAAAAATTGAGGGAGAGGAGAAACACTGGAATACTAGTTGGTACAAGTGTGCAAAAGTGTATTTGCTTTAGAAGAATAAATCACCTCTAATGTTGGGTGTCCTACAAGTGTCGATTCTGCTGCATTATGTAAAACTATTAGAATAGTTTTTTACATTTTAAATGGGGTGCCTTGAGACTGTCCACAATTTGAAAGGGTGCCTTGATTGAAAAAAGGTTGAGAAACACTGATCAAAACTGAACAAGACCAACCGGAGCAATCCATACCTGAGATGGGTTCTGCCGTTTTATCAATAGACAACATTTTTAGACCCCCCTACAAGGACCCCAAATGGCCAATGACCACCCCAGCAACAAAAAACGATAAAACAAAATCATCAAGATGGGATGGGGGGGGGGGGACAATTTTCAGTCTGCAAGTGAAGTCCCCTCACTCCTCCCCTCCAACTACTCTCTCTCCTGTTCCTCCCCATTACCCCGTCTGCTCAGCCAATCAGGTAAGAGTCCTGACCTTTCTTACCCTAACAACGAATTTAACCCACTACTGTCAGGTTTCCCTTCCACCCTGTAATGTATGCCCTTTGCTTATTCACTTCATTCAAAGATCCGGGCATGCTTGTACACCTGAAGAGCTGACTGTGCAGGTGTGGAATTCCAATGTTCATTAATTTTGCAGGAGATGTGGATGGATGGGAAAAAAAATGTGGATGGGTGAAGAAAGGCATGCTTGAGCAGTGAATGGAGAGACCAGTGCTGATCCCAAAGCCAGCACTGATATCTTTGCACAAACCCAAACTACAGTAGGGCTGTTAAGTGACTGCCTGCCTGCATACAGAGACAGTATAGCAGTGGCCAGTCTCATAAAACAGAAATCATCACCCTCCTGCTAGAGTTGACAACACTCTAATGCCTCATACACATGGTCGGAAATTCCGACGTAAAAAGTCAGATCGGATTATGTTGTCGGAAAATCCAATCGTGTGTGGGCTCTATCAGACTTTTTCTGTCATAATTTCCGACGGAAAAAGTTTGAGTGCTGGATCTAAAATTTTCCGACAAAAAAATCAGATCGCACTTTTTCCGATCATTTGTAGATAATTCCAATGCACAAAGTGCCACGCATGCTCAGAAAAAAATTGGAGACGAAAGCTATTGGCAACTGGCCTCTATGTAGTTCCGTCGTATGTTTTGTATGTCACCTCGTTCCGAACGATCGGATTTTCTGACAACTTTGTGAGACCATGTGTATGCAAGACAAGTTTCAGCCAAAATCCGTCTAAAAAAATCCAATGGATTTTGTGGTCGGAATGTCCGACCGTGTATTTGGGGCATAATAAATATTCATGAAGGATTTTCTGCAATAATATAGGGAGTTAGAAACTCTGGTAAAGAAGGAATTGTCATAAGATTTGTTTAGAATTTGTTCTGTCTGGAGTTCAGCTTTAAAGCAAATTGTCCATTACCATTAAACACAGTGTAAAAAGGAAATGATATTAGGAAAGCCATGTCTGCACTTACGCTGTAAAATTATTATTCTAGACTTGTGCATGACTCTCCTACATGATAAATATAGTCCTGGGATTGCTGGCTCCATTATTTTACAAAGATTAAGACAGCTGTCAGCATAGCTGTTAGCAGGATAGTGTGTCATGAACACTTATAGACAATGCGGCATGAAAGGGGAGCCTAGACGTGGAATAGTGAAGACAGACAGCATGTGACAGCACATCACCTATATTCCTTTGTTATAATGATGAGTGCTACCAACTGCTGCTTTTCAGAAAATAATCATTGTTTTATAGGTGCAGTCAGATATCTGTGGGCAGTCTGATAAAGGAGTATCTAAAGTATAGGTAGTTTACTTCAATATACAGTGAAAGCTATAGGAAGCTGTGTCAAAGCAATGTATTGATATTGTGCAGTCTGTTAAAGTGTTAGCATTGCCAAAACAAATCTTTTTTTAAGTTTAGAAAAAATAAAATATCTTTCAGTTTATTTCTTACTGTCTGTGATTTCCTTTCATTTCCTGTTCTAGAGCTGTAGAAGTGAGAGGAAGTCACTTCAAAATCAGGGGAAAACCCATATCAGACAGTTGTCACAAGAACAGTTGTCCCCATTGGAAGATTTTCCCTCACCTTTTCTGGGGACAAATTCAAAGTTTGGAACTCCATCACTTTGGTGGGCCAGGACAAACAGAAAGGGTGATAAATCCTACATATTAATAATCTTCACAACAGCAACACTTTACCCTATGGAGTTAAAGCGGAGTTCCACCCACTTTTAAGAGGTGGTCTTAAACGAAAAAAACCACCTCTCCACCCCTCGTTTTTGCATAGTAAAAACATTTTTTTTTCTTCATTAGTACCTATTTATAAAGTACAGCCTGTACTTTCCGATCCATCTGGTCCGCAGCACATGACTTCATATCCTCTTTTGCGGCAAGCCCCCCCACTGTCTTCTGGGACCCGTGTGTCCCAGAAGACAGCTGACCATTCACAAAGGGGCGCGCGACTCGCAAGGCTCCACTGCCAGTTTCCCTTAACTAGAATGGTGGCGCCGGCACCTGATCAGATGGACGGATCGGCCTTGGTGGGCCGACATTGCGAGCTCCCTGGACAGGTAAGTGTCCTTATTAAAAGTCAGCAGCTACAGTGTTTGTAGCTGCTGACTTTAAAATAAAAAAATTGCGAGTACATAGGTACATAGGTACGTAGGGGGATCAATTTAAAATGATGAATTTACTATTGTGTGGAGCACAGTAGGCTCTAAATGTAGACGTGGATCTTGTTCAAGAAAACTGAAGAAAACATAACAAGATTTGAACTGTTTAAAATAGATACCAATGACAATAATAAATTTTTTTCATTAAAAAGAGACTAATTGCTTTTGGTAAAAGTGAAGATACTGAGCTCCTTTTCTTTTTTTACCGGTTTTCAAAAACCAGATTGGATTGCTTAATGAAATGCTTCATACAGCTCTAGTGAGCAAACAAGCTTCAAAATGTTAAAGGATATTGAAAAGCCAAGGTCTACAATGTCAGGGTGGTAGGCTCTTTCCTCCATTCATACAAAGTGATCCACAAACTAGTAATATATAGAGCACATTAAAAATACTGTGGAAGTGACCTATTAACATATAGTTTATGTCATGCTTCACATAAAATAGGCTAATTGCAGACCTTATCAGCAGGAAGTGGACTGCTATGATTAGGAAAGCTTTCCTGTCAGCCTATTGAATATATTATTTAGACCACATAATGCTAGAAATGACTAATGTAAATCCCAAGTGGGATCCCTGCTATTTCCTTATCAATATTTCAACAGCATTCTTTCTTTTTTTTACAGAAGGCGCTAGTCAGTTAGTCTGAGGAGTAAGGAGTGAGAAAATACGAGGGGTGAAAAAGTAGAGAGCAAAGGTGACTATAACCCTCAGTTATGCATCAGTGATTTGTGCTGGTGATTAGGAAATGTAAATCTGGACAAATTCTCATGTCATTGTATTGGGGTATACATCAACAATTTATAAGACTTTGTAAAAGCAAAATGTTGCAATACACTCTATAAAAAAAATGTTAGTACAGAACAGGTCATGTTGAAAACTTTTTCATAGTGCAATAGTGGTTGGACCATTGCTTAGGTCTACGCAGAACCTTGTCAAGCACGTCACAAAAATCTTGTAGGACATAAAACATTATGTTGGATGGAGGCACTGAGTAAAAGTTTTACCTATTACCTGTTTCACTTGCTGTGTCATTATATTGCTATCACATACTATCAGCCTTATTCAAAAGAGTTTTTATTTCTATAGTGAAGTCGACATCCATTTAAAAAAATCTAAGAAAAAAGGCATGTCTACTGACAGCTCCCACAAGGCATCTGCTATTAACTTAATTACCCAGACAACCCTCTTTTTTTCACTTTTTACTTGGGGTTAACTTTGCTTATTTTGGGGACAAGGTCTACTCAACTGTTACACCCTGCCCATTGAGAGCATTTCAGTGCCCAAAAAGTGCACTCTCATTGGACATGGGCTAGTAGGTGTGTGTGGCTTAGTCCAAAAGGCAGGGAGGTCAAGACCCTATGAAATTAAAACTAAATTAGAGTGGCACGCAATGTTTTTTTTTTGCTGATAAAAGTAAAAGCTGAGAAACCCAGGTTGATTTACTAACGGCAAACAGGCTGTTTACTTTGCAAAGGATTCTTCCCTAAGCTTAGTAAATGTGTTGGAAATTCACTCTGTTAAGAATACCCAATTATGTGCAAGGACATAAAAAAAAGTATTTTTGCTTGCACATGAATGGACAATAGATGTTAGCAGAGCTGCATCCCTTCACTAAGCTAAGGGAACATTGCCTTGCAAAGTTAACAGCTTTTTTGTCTTTAGTAAATCAGTTCCAATGCCATATCTGCTCTTAAGCCAGGTACACACTACACCCGAACGAAAAATTTTTTAATCTCCGGTTGGAAACGCTGTACTAACCATGCAAGATTAGTTCAGCGATCTCCCCCTGCTGAGCAGTTGTGCTTTGACAGGAGGGCGAGCGCTGTTTGGGTGTCAGTTGGCTGCCGGTTTTTCAGCATGCTTGTCCGACAGAAGCTGGAAAAATGGCCGGCTTCTGACGGACAGACTGATATACAAACAGACTGAATGTCGGCCGTTTTTTGTGAACTGGCCACTGTATCCTGACATTTGACCCGTGAGTAACCGTCTTTAGGCAGGACTTTTGCTGTTAAAAGTTCAAAATATTTGACAGGTTCACTTTATGCTACCAACAACCTTTATCGTAGCGGGAAACATTAGCGAATGAAGAAGATAATACATTTTTTAAATTATCTTTGCACGTGAATTTTCACCGTACTCACTAAGCTATGGGAAAATTCCCTAGCAAACCCTTATGCTGTCTAAACTTTCTAGATCACTGATCCAGAACAAGTACATAGTTTAAGAAAGTCCCAGAAATGTCCTTCTTTGCATACTTACTACCCCCTAACCCTGAAACCTGCACAGTTTCTCAAGTAATGAAATTCACATAACTGTATAGATACCTGACTTTTACCACTGCAATATATTATTACAAGATGTTACTGGTTAAAATTGGGCCTTGACCAAATTTAAAGAACCCCTTTAAGGTGACATGTATATCTTTGTTTTGTCATTGGCTCCTGCTTCAGTCAAATCCAGTGAGGAGGGATTGAGTGAGTCTATGGACATACAGAGCCTCACTCGGGAGCATGCTACATAAGTGCCTCTATAGCCAGCAGGTTGCTATGGGGGCATTCGGAGAACATGAGGAGCCTAGAGTGCAGGAAGATGAGATGAGGGTCCGCTCTGGGCAATACTATTGAACAGAACAGGTAAGTATAATATCATGTTTGTTATTTTAATTTGAAAAAAAAAAATTAAATAAGCCTTTACAATCACTTTAAGGCTATGTTCACAGCTTTGTGGCTGGGAAACCCATGCAAAGCTGTGTGTATTCCTGACCCAAAGAAAGAATGCATGGAGGTGCCATTAATTCTTAGTGGCACCCCCAGGCATTGGCACCTATGTCGCGATTTTGGACGTGAAGGCACCAAGTGGCTTGGTGCAGCGCAATTTTAAAAAAAAAGGGTCAGGGACTTCTTTTCCTGCATTTCTTGTGGGAAGAGCAGCCAACTGAAATTAATTGGCTGCCATATCCGCAAGTATATGGCTCTAACAGGTCTTACAGGTCTGATCAGAGCTTTAATGCCTAAATCTTGACTATAGAGCTATTTGTTTGGCTCTATGTGACTTACCAAATATTTTATACAGAATAATTCTTTCATCAAACTAGAATATATATACTTGTTGCTCACTTTGGCACCTGATAAAAAACACTCTATTTAAAATTTCAGGCAAAGGCTTAAATTTACAAGTGTTTAGCTTACCTTAACTGCATAATAATGCACTCCATACGTGGGAAGGGATTCTACAATACTCATGTAACTGAAAAATAAAAATCATATGTTACTTATTAAGCCACACTTTCATTGGCTCAGCATACAGCAAATCTTGTCATTCCAGCGCCTTAACAAGTGCTGATTATCTAATGGCTGCAAAGACTTTTAGCAGGAAATCTGTTACATTTTGTCTTGTTATGGATCACAGTACACAATTGTGTGTGTATATATATATATATATATATATACGCAGTATATACTGTATATAAAAAATGTGCCTTTGCTGCAACACTTTATTTGATATTAATAACTACATACTGTATTTGATATGGTTGTCCAGAGCAATAGCCAACAAAAAGGTCTAAAGAATTTCACAATTCCTTGATATTAAAAAAAGCTAAAAGAATGTTTGCATGTGTGTGCACTTACATGTGAATATCAACAAACACGCACAACTACAGGCATGTGCTAGACAGCCCATCCTTAGGTTTTTTTTATGCCAAGAATATCAGATGTTCATACACCAGTACTGTATGCAAGAGGCCTTACTCAGAAATATGGGTATCTATGGTCACTTCACCTAATATGGTGCTTCATTTCATTTTTTTAAATAGGAATCAGCTGAAATTACCTACAACACGCAATCTAACACAAATTGTCAGAAAAAAAATGAACTGTTAAGCCAGCCATAGACGGTTCGAATCTCACCTATGAGCCTAACCATGTATGGGCAAGCTGAATGTACCCAAGTTGACTGATTGATCAATTTGGGTACAATCAGCCTGTCGGATTTTACATGTGATTGTTGCTAGCAGCTGTTATACCCCACCACCACCCCACCAGGAGAACACAATGGCTCCACAGGAGTTATTCCCCTATCAACAGTGACTGTGTTGATGGGAGAACCGAGCAATTTTCGACAGAAAATTGCTTTGTCTATTGCCAGCCTTAAAGAAAAGTTTGCATCTGTTTCCGGTGATGTAATAGAAACAGTTCTTAGAGTTAATACACACAGGGTTTTAACATACATTTTATATGTCTAGCATATTTTTTCAGTGCTTTCCCTAAGTTTGTGAAGCCACACGTGCTGCGTACAGCCCACTGTACAAGTACATTGTAGAGGATGACATCTGGGAGGTGCAACCAGTGGCTTTAGGGAACCAGTTGCACAAAAAGGTATATCCTGCAGGGGTTGGGAATAAGGTAAGTATATAACCTTTTCATCTTCCCCATGTAAAATGAGCAAAGGAGAGTGGGACCCACTGCAAGGGTAGAGTTCCAGAGTTTCTGCTTTAACACATATTAAAACCAGAAATTAAACATGCCCTTACAGGCCAATTCCTGTAAGTATTGAATGGAATTTTGCTTTAGTTAAAGATAATTTATAAGGAAGTAGTCTTTAAATATTATCATACATACATATCATATAGTGTGCTATGGCTCCGTATCATTTATTTTCACATTAGATTTTGCTATTTGTATAATTATATATATATATAATTTTATATATATATATGTATATATTTATTTTTATATTGTATATATGCAGGACTGGATCTTTAGGCAAATGGGCTTTAGTGCTCAAAACAACATTGCTCTTCTGGCATCACCTCTTATAAAATTTTCTTGATTTACTGCTCTGAACCTGTTAAAAAATTCTGGGACAATGTGTAATACGCCTATATGAGATAACTGTATTTCCAGCAATGATGGGAAAATGCATGATTGTCAATTGTACAGAGAAAAGCTGCCTTCATGCCTCTGCATATTGTGCCTAATTATAATTGCAACCCTGTATACATGATATAAACGTATTAGTAACAGAAAACTTACTTTACAATAGCTTGTCCTCTGGTCTGTCCATTTAACTTCTTGTAATATTCTACAACTCTCTCTTCACTGAAAAAAAGACAAGTTTTAGACCAATGGTTATTGCTGTGCATACACATGCAGTCAGTTATTTTAAATACATTGGGAGGATTTACTAAAAAATTATGGTGCAAAATCTGGTGCAGCGCTTCATAGAAACCAATCAGCTTCCAGGTTTTATTGTCAAAGCTTAATTGAACAAGCTGAGGTTAGACGTTGATTAGCTACGATGCATAGCTGCACCAGATTTTGGGTGCTCCAGTTTTAGTAAATACCCCCATTATGTCTCTACAAAGTGAATTAAATAAACAACCCAAATCTATTGGGTTTCATACTACATTTTTTTTGTATAAATAATTCCTATCGTATAGCTGTTATGTGCAAAAATATTATTACTATTATTAAAACTATTGTATAATGCAGTGTTTCTCAGCTCCAGTCTTTAAGGCACCCTAACAGGTCATGTTTTCAGGCTTTCCATTATTTTGCACAGGTGAGTTCATCCGTTTCACTGCCTTAGTAATTACCACAGCTGTTTCATCTGAGGAAAATCCTGAAAACATGACCTGTTGAGGCGCCTTGACGACTGGAGTTGAGAAACACTGGTATAATGAATTCCAATAACTGTTTTTCTATTATTGCATTTGAGTTAATTTATGTGTATGTTAGATGTAACAATGTGAAGTGGAATTCTTTTTAATATCTTAGAAATGCAGTACACATAGATTAAAGCAAGGAAAAAAATAAATAAGAAAGTGTAATTAGACACTTTAACATTATTAAATGACTAGAATTATTACCAGTAAGCAAGGGAAGGGTGTTCCTTTAGGGCCTGAGTTGGAAGTGCCGGCAGCTTCTTTAAATCTAATTTTGTAAGTTCATCACTGTTAAGGAGAGAAGTCAAAAAGAGAGTAAGTAATTAATGTTTATCTCTGGGAAAATCTTTTATGTTTTTGATAAGCCCTCTGCCAAGTTTGTATTGCTGTCTCCCCTATTGGGGAGATTCGCCCCTCTATTTGTACTGGTGACCATTGTCACTGAAATATAAAGGGAGCGGGAAATCCAATATTTTAGATATATCCCTAGAACAAGAGGTGAAGGGAAAATTGTCAGTTGGGACATCTGTTAGGGACAACTGTTTAACAAAAGAATTTCCATTGCTTTGGGAAATGTACACAAAATTCCTGTTGTGTCTCAGGGGCAGCAAGCAAAGGGAAATTTCCCTAAGTATACGCAGACAGCAAAAAATCGAATAAAATACATATACCCCGTGCTATCCCATAACTAAAAAATATATTTTGGCTATGCATGCTGCAGATTTTGACAAAGCCTTGCCAACATGTAACCAATTTTCAAATACCTACCCAGTGATGATTAATATGACATCTGTGCTAAGTATAACCTCCTTGCTCAGTACAGCAGGATAGTCTATGAGAGTTCTTCAGTCATTTGCCAGGTTTTCAAAATAGTACAGTGAAGCAAGTGGCAGATTTTCAAGTGACCACACATCCAGAAGGAATAAATTGCTTACTTGAAACTCACTCAAAAATGCTGATTCCAACTAAAACATATTTTAGTTCTTTTTTTAAAATGTAATTGTGTACAGTGTAGATGGAGAACCACTGCCATTTTTTTATTATGCTTCCCTGTTTTTCATCTCCCTTGTCAGAAAGTTGCTGGGACAAGAAGCGAGGGGAGTCGAGACACCAACAGCAGTAAACCAACGTTTTGAAGTAAAGTAACGAGGCATTAAAGCCTCTGCCATGTTTTGTCACTGTCTGTATCCCCTTTGGGGTGATTTTCCTGAATTTCTCTCAGTTGTGACAGCTTATATGTTTAAGGGTGTCACTGGGACAGGAGACAGGAAACAGGAAGTGTGGGGTCACTTTCCCAAGCTGAGCAGAGACAGTAATAAATTATATCTGAATATATTAATGATCTATATCCCTTCCGGACACCACCGATGAAGCCCACTGAAAACCTAAACAAATAAAACTTGAAATTTGTTACTCATGTACTGAGCAATGGCACATGCAAGTGGTGAAGGGGCTTTTCTTCCTTTCCAATACCCTGGAAGATGGGGTTCCTCTGTAGGCTTGGGCCCCAGGAAAGGGGGGACTGGTCATAAAAAGGTGCTTCATGGAGGTGGGGAAGATGGGGCTCACTATAGCCTCCTCACACATTACAGGGTCACAGTCACATTTTCGTTACTGTTGGTGTCCACCCTTAAATCTTGTCTTGGTAGCAAGGTATAAAATGGACCTAAACAAATAAAACTTGCAGTTTGTTACTCATGTGCTGAGCAATGGCACATGCAAGTGGTGAAGGGGCTTTGCTTCCTTTCCAATACCCTGGAAGATGGGGTTCCTCTGTAGGCTTGGGCCCCAGGAAAGAGGGGACTGATCATAAAAAGGCGCTTCATGGAGGTGGGGAAGATGGGGCTCACTATAGCCTCTTTGCACATCACAGGGTCACAGTCACATTTTTGTTACTGTTGGTGTCCACCCTTAAATCTTGTCTTGGTAGCAAGGTATAAAATGGACAGGATCCATAAGGATATCTCTTTTAAAGTGATTGTAAACCTTTACAAATTCCCAGTGAAAAAAACTAGCCTCAGGTGATACGCAGGGATAAAACAAATCTTGCTACATGAGTTGTACCTTTTTATTTGCACCTTCTCTTCTCTACGTAAGTTCAAAGTGAAGAATTTATACAGCTTGTCTGAGCTTTCAGAAAGAAGGGACCCCCACCCTTCACACAGCACACAGAAATAGAGCTGATGCTGTGAATCATAGGTTGTGTGGTGACAGGGTGTGGGTTGAGTGACCTCAATAGATCTGGCACCTCATCCCTGATTTTATAGAGTATAAGTATGGGGTTGGAGCTAGGGATTATAATGGTGCCCAACAAATGTGTGCTTGAGCTCCCTCCCTTGTCACCTTTTTTCTCTTATGCAACAAACAGTCGGACATTCCGACAACAAAATCCATTTTTTCAGACGGATTTTGGCCCAAACTTGTCTTGCATACACACGGTCGCACAAAATTGTTGGAAAATCCGATCGTTCAGAACGAGGTGACGTACAACACGTACAACGGGACTATAAAGAGGCCAGTAGCCAATAGCTTTTGTCGTGTAATTCATTCTGAGCATGCGTGGCACTTTGTGCGTCGGAATTGTCTACACACGATCGGAATTTAAACGATCGGAATTTGTAGTCAGACAATTTTAGATCCAGATCTCAAACTTTGTGTGTCAGAAATTCGGACGGAAAAAGTCAGATGGAGCCCACACACGGTCGGAATTTCTAACAACACAGTCCGATTGCACATTTTCCGTCGGAAAGTCCGACCATGTGTACAGGGCATTTGTGTCAGCAAAACTTGTCAGAAGTAACACAGAGCAGGGGAAAGAGGCAGCAGACAGAAATCACACTTTGTGCTCTGGATAGAGACAAGTACACACTATAGAAGCTGGTACTTTGTACTTTGTTCATATTTCATGTCAGAGGTTTACAACCACTTTAAAGGTCAGAAGCAGTAACAAAAGCACATTTATTAAGTAGAGTGGAGTAACTAGAAAATATGTCAGGTTTTCATTGCTCTCTGTGTCTTCCTGCCCAGGAGACATCAACACCCTCTCATTTTTTTGTTACTGGGACCGGAAGTGAGGGGAAATGTTTTTGTTGAGGAACCAGACAGCTTTAAAAAGCAATAACATTCTGACTCTTATTTCTCTATTGAAAACAAAAAAGAATGACTTGTGCTTTATTACTGGAAGTATCTTTCTTGTTAGAGGAAGCCATCACCTACACAAATCTGAGTCAATCATGTTATGTACGTGTTTGTGTACTTGGCAGTCTCCAGCTTCAGTAAATTCACCATTTCCTAAGCAATTATTAAAATGAACATTAGAGCTAACAAAGTGTCTGTATCTGTTGAGTGTTATTGATTTAGATCTTTGATCTTTAACATGTAATTTGCCCATTTCCTGCCTTGTAGGTAACTATTAATAATACAATAAATAATAATAATAATAATCAATTATGAGAAATAAGGTTGTTTAACAACTAAATCAAACTTTTTTATCCATCTATCTATCTATCTATCTATCTATCTATCTATCTATCTATCTATCTATCTATCTATCTATCTATCTATCTATCTATCTTTGCTTTCTATCTAATTATCTTTCTATTTATGTGTATGTGTGGATATGCATCTAATTCCAAGTCTGTAAGAGTTGTATAAAGTTTCCGACGGCTACCCACAATGCTTTTTGAGCTAAAGAATGTAAACTGTAGCGGACTTGTGATTGCTTTGGCAAGGAAGGGATTAACATTTCAACATGTGAAGTCAGCCACTGCACAGCCAGGCTCAGTGGAATGGGAATTCCACCAAATGTGCTCTGCAGCATGCTTAAAACTGCTGAGTAAGTGTGAATGTCCTTAGTAACATATTTGAACCATTTTTCAAATCTATTAGAGGAGCCAGAAATAACACAGTGATCATAAAACTGAAAACCAATAAATGCTCAGTTTCACAGAGTGTGTGATTTTCAGCAAGCTGCATTCAATGGGAGTTCTCGTTTTTGTTACTTATGTATATCACACAGACTCATTACCAGCTGAAGCAAAAAAAGCTCAGAGTGTAAATCGGTAAGGATGAGAAAAAAGGGAAAACAAAAGACAGCTTTGTGTAGTCACAGCCATGTTCTCTGTGGCTTAAAGAAGCCAGGCCCCTATTTACCATCTCTATTGTTTCCTTATAAAAGTAGCCCTGTTATTAGAGAGCTGATATTAAAGGATCATACTTCACCTATTCTATGTCTCGGCTACACATAATAAAACATGAAATATACTTGTTTCCCAAGTTTATTGATGTTTTTCATTGGACGGCTCAAAGAACCTGTTTGACTTGTATTACGGTTTAAGCTGGTTTCTTTTGATGAGTTTCTATCTGATTTTTCCCTACAACTGTTTTATCCATGAAGCACCTTCAGAATAGAATTAGGACATGAGAAGTAGTAGCTTATGGAGCTTTGTGGCTGAGTATATGAAGAGCCTTGTTTCGGTGCTAGTGTTCAATCATTATAATTCTGAACCATTCATGTGACTTTCCATCTTCAGGTTGACTTTTTTATGACCTCCTTTAATTCTGCTATTTGTATTGCCTTTAAAGCAAAGTCTCCCTTATTTTGACCTCTGCTTGTAACTTTTAAGGAGACCAGTGTATAAATCTCACAGCTGCCTCTGCCTTTGCTGTCACAATTTTTATCCCCTTTGGCTTTAGATATAAGAAATGAATGGAGCTTTCAGCAGGTGGGTTGACTGCATTGCTAGAACTACATACATATGAGATAGCAATAGCCACGAAAGGGGGAGACACTACCATTTATATTGGGAAGATCTATTTCATACTTAAAACAGAGAAACAAGGCTAAAGTATGAATATTGGCCACTCTGGAATTCTACCACTGGAGACTTTAGGTACAACTATGGGCACCTAAAACACATCTGCTGGGATTACACCTATTACAAATGCCATATACACTAGTCCTAAACAATTTTATGCCAATAAAACATATATGAGATTACTATATTTCTGCTGATGATGAGAAAAAGTGTGACACAATGACCATACAGGAAAAAGCTACTTCAGTGCCTCTGCAGCCTAAAGACACAGACCTACTCTAACAAGGTGTATTCACACAAAATTGATTGGATTTTTCTTTTCCTCTATGTTTTTTTTTTGATGAAGAAACAATAGTTAAGTTTTAAAAATGTCTCTTTCTAGAATAAATACTTTATATATAAATCAATTTTGCAATTGTAAAGCCGATGTATATATCATGAGCTGCTGACAAGCCTACTGTGTATTATGGTTAATTATGGTGAATCCAGCCCTAAGTATTTTATAAGAAAAGCTCGTACACATGGGATTTGTTTAATGACATCATCTTTCTACGTGTTATATATAGATATACAGTATATGTATATATTCAGTATACAGATCCTACTCTACTGGAAATCTATGGACACAGACCACACTAGAGCCATCAACAAATGTATGCATTGAGTAACCTTGGATCATTGCTTGTCCATTCAGATGTTTTTTACATGCAGAAAGGCCAATATAAATGCTCAAGTAAATCTTTAGTATGTATGGAGTTTAACTCAAAGGAGACAGCTGCTTCATTGGAAATTGGCCTAGAAGAGAGGCTGCTTTTGATGTGTCCACAATAAATAAAATATTGATTCCCTCATTAGCAGTACTCAAAGTGTCCAGTATAAATATGGTACCCTACCAAAATGCAGCTGAATGCATCCTTTTAGATATCTATGCAGCTTGATCTGGCCAAATGCTTATGCAGGCTTTCTTTGAGGGAACCATTGAGCTGTGTACTTTCTCTGCATATAAATCCCTCAAAATGACTTCCATCTCTTTCATCCCTCACCCATCACCTCCCAATTCAAAATCTCTTGTATTGTTTTCCAGGTCTGTGAGGCCAGTGAGTAGAATCTGTTACTTTTATAAGGGTTGGTAAAAACTAGAGAATTTTACGAGAAACTGAAAATGAAATGTTAAATTGACACCCCAAACTTTCAGATGTGTGAAGTGAATAGTGTTGGCTGGTTTTTAGTAACTCTCACAGTAAGAAACTGGATAGACACAGTAAATGAAACCCTTCCTAAAAAGAGAGCAGCATATGTAAAGAGACTCAACCTTAAGGAGTTCGATGGGATGTGGAGACCCTGGATGGAAGGAAAATATAATAAAGCAATAATAAGCGAAGATGCATTGGTACTAGTAGGGGAGGGAGAGGGAGGGGACAACAGAAATAAAGTAGAGGTAAAAAAAAATTATAAATAGGGATAAAAGGAAAATTTTGAGATGGGTCGCCAGATCTGTGGCCTCCTGTTGTGTCTCTTTGCTTATTCTCCCTCTTTGTTTTTAGGATGTTTTTTCTTTTTACCCATTAAATATTAACGTATGGGGATTAAATAAGTAATTGATTGGTAACGTAAAAGACAATAGATAAAATAATGTATGTATAATAAGTATTATTAATTTTGTTAAAATATGTAAAAAATTTAATAAAGGATAAAGTAAAAAAAAAAAAAAAAAAAAGAATCTGTTACTTTTATAAGGGTTGGTAAAAACTAGAGAATTTTTTGAGAAACCGAAAATTAGATGTTAAATTGACACCCCAAACTTTCAGATGTGTGAATAGCGTTGGCTGGTTTTTAGTAACTCACATTGGGGTTGATTTACAAAATTCAAATAGGCTAAACTGGGAAGTTGCACTTTACAAGGGATCTTAGCAAATGTGGTCACATTTCCCTTGCAAAGAATACCCAATAACATGCAAGAGAAAAACTGTATTCTTGCTTCCACATGATTGAATGATGGTAGTCAACAGGGTTTTATCTCATGCACTAAGCTCCGGGAAACAATCTCATACAAAGTGCAACTTCCCTTGCAAAGTGAAGCCTTTAGTAAATCAACCCCATTGAGTGACCAAAGTACTAATACCATTCACAAGACATTTATTTGTTCCAGGGTATTATAGCAATGCTTAGGACAGCAGTGTGTTAATTTGTGTAGAAATTTTAGTAAATTTTATTCTGTTCATTGGTAACTAATGGGTGTGGACTGTAAATACTGTCCCCAGGCCACCACAAATGGAATTCCTTCTACTGTTAAATGGCACAAAGAAACTTTTGGGTAATCTAAAAAAATCAAAGAAACCATTAAGCACACACCCATTTGCTTGCCCCTAAATTGAACCATTTAACCCTTTACAATTTCCAGCTAGCCCCAAGAAAGCATTGCTTGCATGTAGGCTTTAGGGCTCATACATGACTGCCAATGCATATACAATAATCTTATTTTAAAATCTTTGTTGCAATGTACAAATATGTCTGCAATGCTTTAGCATCTATGCTATGATGCTACGATGACCAGTATGCTGGACATAGCGGTTTATTGATTCATATGATTCAGCCCAATATGAGTTAAGCAAGTTAGAGCGCAGTGACCGATGGACAGGGATTTGAACTTAAGCCTGTCTTTCATTTAATTCAGACTGGAATTGAATACAGTGTGTGGCATATTGTATCTAAGCCCCTGTACACACGGTCAGAGATTTCCACAACCAAATCCGTCGGATTTTGCCCGTCGGATTTTGTCCGTCGGATCTTGTCCGAAACTGTTGCATACACACGGTCGGACAAAGCTGTCGATAAATCCGATCTTTCAGAACGTGATGACGTAATTTCGTTATGATGGGACTACATTCAGGCTAGTAGCCAATAGCTTTGATGTAGGAATTTGATCTGAGCATGCGTGGCACTTGGTCCGATCAAAATTCTCTACACATGATCAGAGTATGTCCGATTGGCCCAGTTGGTCGGGAAATATTTCCAACATGTTGGAAAATTGGGTCGGACGGATATTCGGACGGAATCAGTCCGATGCATACCACACACAGTCGGATTATCCGACGACACGGTCCGATAGGACACATTCCGACGGATTCTCCGACCGGGTGTACAAGGGCTTAAAGTGAGATGTGCTCTGCCTCTGCCAGCATCTATATACAGAGCATAAACTGGGAGACTAATACTACAGGCTTAGAGTGGTGCCAATCTGTTTCAATATAGTGGTTTATTGGTTTGTCACTCACAAGAAGCACAATGAACATAAAGTCTATGTTCTTCCTATGTTCTTCTGAGTATTTTCCCCTATTCAGAACCATGCTGGAAGAATAATTAACTTCCTTAATATGATTATTAAATGTTTCAATATTTTAGAAAAGTTTGAGGAATACACTGGAGCTACCAGGTAAAATATAAATGCACATCATCCTTTGAAATGGAATATAGTAAATCACAGACTGAGATTTCCTAAACTTTGAAAAAACAACATAATGAACAAAATTTAACAAGGTTTGAGGGAACAAGCTCTTCTGATAGAAGCAGGTATTCCAAAAACTTGTTCTAGTGAATAGGTGAGTCCATTCACTATCATTCCA
Organism: Lithobates pipiens; assembly: GCF_037356315.1. Classification (NCBI taxonomy): domain Eukaryota; kingdom Metazoa; phylum Chordata; class Amphibia; order Anura; family Ranidae; genus Lithobates; species Lithobates pipiens. The sequence goes on from NW_027507903.1 coordinate 158,787,917, forward strand.
TTGCTCTGGAAATAATATGTGCTGTATAAGTCCGGAAATGGTTGCTTCCATCAAAGTCCATTCACACAAGGGGTGGGATTTACAAAAACTGGAGAGTGCAAAATCTGGTGCATCTCTGCAAAGAAACCAATCATCTTCCAGGTTTTATTGTCAAAGCTTACCTGAACAAGCTGAATTTGGAAGCTGATTGGCTACAACGCACAGTGCCCCAGTTTTAGTAAATCTCCCACAAGATGTTTTGTTTCAAAGGAACTTTACCAGACTTGGCTCATAAAATATGAATTATATCATATATATAGCTTAAACTTTTCTTCTTAGTCTTTACAGTAGGGAAAGTGTTAAAAAAAAATATTTTGTTGCTTTTGTCCTGTTTTGGAGATTTTCCTTCACTTCCTGTCCTGAAAATCCAATTATCCCCAGAAAAAAAAAAGAGAGGATGAATATTGTCATTAGGAAAGCAGATAGCAAAAAAAAAAAGTGTCATGGATTCTAACCCTTTTCTACTCCATTCAAACAAAAAAAGTTTTGACAGCACATGCATTTTAATATTTAATATATCAAGCAGAGAAAACCAAGTGCTTTGACAGCCACTGTCAAAGTGACAACATACAATTCTGAATATGTTGCACTGTGGAATGTATAACCAGATTGACAAATGCATATTGCATCTTGATATGAAGCCCAGCCTGGGCAAACACCATACATACTCTATAATCACAGCGTTTTACGATAAGGAACCAAAACCCGACTGTGCATACATATTTCTATGACTTTTCAAAGAATGATATTATTTTCTTTGTTGTTTAATTCACGAGGTGAAATGTATATAATAAGATATGCAGTACATAGAAGTTGGGCTCCTGCTAAGTAATCTCTGTAGTCAGGTTTGGACATGTACCTTAAACAAGTCTATTGTATTTACTGATTTTTTTTTCTGTAACTGTGCGTGACAGTCAAAGTGGTATTTAAGTTCAAATCTAGCCTATGCTTATCACAATTCTCACTGCTTACTTGCTCTTTTTCCGTGCTGCGCACTGCATTTTGCCCTGCAAACTTTGTTTAATTTATTTAATGTGTATTGCCTAACAATTTATCGCAATTAAAATATGTAAAATGCAGTTACTCACAGCAAGAAATCTCAGGCTACTTTCACACTGGGGCCGTGCAGCGCCAGAGGTAAAGCGCCGCTCGTATTAGCGGCGCTTTTTGGGTGCTAGCGGGTGAGCTTTTATCCCCGCTAGTTGTACAAGATGACAGAGCAGAAGTGACCGGTCTTTATTAACCTCCCTGGCGGTACGATTATTTCGGATTTTAGGTGCTAAAAGCGGTACAATTATTTTGAATGAAAATTTGGCGTTTTATATTGTATATTGTCCTGTAATTCTTAGGAATAACTCTCTTAAATCTGTCCAAACCAGAGTCTAGCAGACATCCTGGGTATAATAAAGTTTGAAAAATGAAATCATAAATTATAATATAATAAATAACTATAAATAATTGTACCAAATAATAATATAACAATAATAAAAATTATTCAATAATGTAATCAAATCAAAAACACTGAAATTTGCTCAGTTGCAGAATTGTCACTGTCATTACTTTTCAATATTTGATGACGGATCTCCCCACAAATCGCTGTCGCTCAATTCTGCGAGTGATTCCAATTTATTATCGCTATTTTCTAGCTGGTCTAAAACCATTTTTGATATAAAGGGACAGTTTTGGTTGCTATGGACAATCTCCAGTTTCCAGGCATAAAGAACAGTTTTTATAATATAAAACTGCATGCAGGACACTGGACAGACCACTAGGGACAAAGGGGATGTGAAATATTTACATACAGCAATGTATTCTGTAAGATTACATTATACTGTATGTATACTGTGTGTTTCACTTTTTGAATTTGGCGCCGATCTCTGTCTCCGTGCGTCGCAACGCTCGCAGGGAACGGAGATCGGCTCCGTGATAGATCGAGCGAGACACGGCTCGCTCGTACAGCGGGGAGACAACGCTAGATCCGAGGGAGAAGGTAAGTAAGCGTCCTCCTGGATCCAGCGATGCAGTCCCGAGTCTGGCTCGGGGTTACCGCTAATGGTACAAAAATTCCACCCCGAGCCAGACTCAGGAAGACCTTCAGGGGGGTTAAAGGAAGTACCTACACAGAGGAGAGTCTAAATTGGCCCTATTATGTACTGCATATATGAATGTGAGCTAGAGACCTTAGATTGTAAGCTCCTTGAGGGCAGGGATTGATGTGAATGTATATTACATATATAAAGTGCTGCGGAAATTGACGGCAATTTTTAAGTACCGGAAATAAATAAATGAATGAACTAAAGCCAAACCTACTGCCACCCCCATTCTTAGACTACCCTTGAAATAAAAGATGCCTATACTTTCCTATTCCGAAGCCGCTCAAGTCCAGTCACATGATCAGGTCCCAGCACCAGCTTCAGTGTAGTGCAGGGGTCTCCAAACTATGGCCCTCAACTTGTCTATGAACTATAATTCCTATCATGCCTTGTCATGTCTGTGGATGTTAGAGTTTTACAATGCTTCATGGGACATGTAGTTCTGCAACAGCTGGAGGGCCTTAGTTTGGAAATCCCTGGTGTAGAGGAGGGACAGCCAACAACGGCTGCCCTATAGTAAGCCTATGAGTGAAGTCATCAGCTAGGCTCTGCAGTCACTGTTGGCCGTCCCTCCTCTACACTGAAAACCAGCACTGGGAGCCGATCCTGTGACCAGAGCGGCTTCAGAATAGCTAAGTACAGGCATCTTTCCTTTCACAGGGTAGATAGAATAATCTTAGAATGGGGTGGGCGAAAGTTTCATTTAAGTTAAAGTTCGACTAGAATTTCACGTCGAGTAAAAATAGACATATCTCTTGTATCTAGACAATATTTGCTCATCCCAGAGCTCAACTTTAAGGCCCCACTTACACCTGCGATTAGTACTATACTGTGAATTGCAACATTATATATTGGAAATATTCCAAGGCTTCCAGGAGCCAGAATAACAGGTATTTGCAATAAATTGCATAGGATCACTGTATACAAAACCATGGCAGACTGATGGCAGCTGCTGCTTGTGACCACGATTACCTGAAGACAGACTGTGCCCCGAAACGAAAACCACTGGTAATCAGTGGATGTCCAAATACATCCAAACAGCTATTGACAGCTGCAGCCACTGTGAGCCTGCCATTACTTTGCTACAGGCAGGTCATCAACAGTTATTTGCAAATACCCGTCATTCCAGCTGCTGGGTGCCTCAGATTCTTGCACTATTTCCCTAAATGTGAATGGAGCTCTTCCCTGCTGCAGGTGGGAGGCAGCCTTTTCTCATTCTGCAGTGATAAGACTGCAACATTGTAACATGGCAGGAAGACACAAGACGAGATGCAGGAGGGACTGATCTTTGTCAGACATTTGTAAACAAAGCCATGAACTGCAAAGGCACTTCAGGATTTATATGACTGTGATGTCTCTGAGCTGGCATCTCAGTCCAGGAAGTATATCCTGACCCTGGATGATGCCTAAATAAAGATGGCTTTGTCATTATAGAGAAAAAAAGCAGATGAAGACTTTTCAGGGGGAGCACTGTGATATTTGTGAGAGGTAATAAATATAATAAAATTTGCTCTGTCCATTTTACCTGGGGACTGTTATCACAAAAGAGTGAAAGTGAAAGAAAATACCAAATTTTGTGTTTCACCAAAAAGGAACACAGGGGTATTCTTCCAATGGGTCACTAGTTCTGGTGACAAACAGGTATTTTCATCACTTTGGAGAAATTTCCTCTCACTTTCTGTTGTGCCTATGGGACAGGAAGTGCAGAGAAATTTGCCCACAAGGAATATACCTCTACCTTCACTCTATCCAAAATGAGAAAAAAAATCTTGCCTTCAGGTCTAGTTTAAGCTTAAACAGTTATAGTCTTCCTGACTAACTTGGTGCCTTAGCTGTCTTGGATTGAACTGTACCATCAAGTAACTGCAGATCTGAAGAACACAGAACACAAGAGAACTATAATGAGAGCTGTGCGGTGAATGCTCAAAGTACTTACTACTTGGGCTATACTTTCTTTTCTCGCAGTGCTGTCAGTTTTCTTGGTATAGACTACACATAAAATTGAGAGCCTGGATTCAGCCAGCTGTCAAGTGTTTGAACTATGTTCTGTTGGTAATGGCAATGCTGTCAAAAACAACTATCATTAAATCACTGTGATGGGGCCTTCTAGTAAAAAACGGCGCTTGGGGGGGGGGGGGGGGGGGAGAAGTACCCCAGTCATTTGAGAACTACCTTCGATACTGCTTTCCTCTGAGCTAGGTTGCAGAAGCATTTTGAAAGTATTCTCTTTTAAAGAAAAAATGAATCCAAACTATGATGGAGTTTGTTCTAAGTTCACCATGGGGACCAAAAAGGAAAAAAAAAAACATTTATTTTTTGAAAGTAAGATGGGGCTATTAAATATTTTAGAAAAACTGCTTTCTGCAGTACCCAACCTGTAACCCCCTGTTCTTTTTATTTTAATAGCATAACTGCATTTTAAAGGAAACCTGTGATGAGAGAATCATAGGAGCTGCCATTGCTGACCTCTCTTTCTGAATGTGCTAATGGCCTGACTGTCATGATGACCAACTCCTTTAGTACTAAATCAGTGAACTGGAACATGCATGAAGATAAGTCCTGACTTTTCTCCTTTACTTTTATTTCTTTAAAGTGGTTGTTAAGCTTTACCTGATCTCTACCTGTTTTAACATTGTCTTCCAGCGATAAGATAACTCCAGGCTGTCTGCTCTCCCTGTCTGATATCTCCAGTAGGCAGGGCCAAGATTCCCCTGCTAACGTCAGCCAGGGAGCAGCGGAGGAAAGGAGCAGAGAGCCTGGAGTCATGTGATCGCTGGAAGACACTGTTAAAGCAGGTAGAAATTGTTTTCTTTATATAGAACATAGGCACTAGGACACAGCTTTTTATGTGACAGAGGAGAAGATATACAGATCAGTTCGTTTTAAAGCAGTGTGGAGAGGAGCATATCAGTGATAGTTAGAGATGACAGGCAGGGAGGGGAGGGGGAGGAGAATGGCAGAGGGAGACACAGGAGAGCTGCAGATAGCAGCCTATGACGGAGGCATGTGCATTGACAACGGTGTCAGGGCTCAGCAACCCTGATATATCATGGTCAGTGTACAGAGGGGAGGGTAGAAACTGGAAGGATCAGCCAGGTATTTCAGGTGTTAGAGGGGACCAAATGACACATCACAAGCACTGTGCCGTGTACCATGCTCTAAAGGAACAGGATCTTTATTTTAGTTTTTTTGAGTTAACAAATGCAAACATAATTTGGGTCATTGACTCAGGAAGGATTGAAATCAGAGGATCTGTGTATGACGAAGGTAACTACAAATTTTTCAAAACAAGCTCAGCAATGAGTCCCTATATTTCTCTTATGGCAGGCTTATTTCATGGGAAGGGGGTGTTACATATGTAAATACGTGAAGAAGAAAAACATAAATGTCAAATTAAGAAACAGGATCATTGATGTGGTAGGTTCTGTGCATCGTAAATGAACAACTGACAGCTGCTGTCCATTGTACATCTATGTCAGCTGCTACAAGGACTCCCTCTCCCATACAAGCTTTCGCTGTCTGGTGACTTTACATATTTCCTGTATGGCATGAGCATAAACAGTCTTTGTATTGTTACATATGCTATAAGGAAGATCCACTAGCAGTTTAACATTAAGATATACGTAATGTTATATGGGATTGTTTTTTTTCTCATCAAAAGTGAAATTGCACTTTGGGGTTGATTTACTAAAATTGGAAAGTTCAAAATCTGGTTCAGCTGTGCACCATAGCCAATCAGCTTTTAATTTAAGCTTGTTTAATTAACCACTTCAGCCCCGGACCAATAAACACCTTAAGGACCAGAGGTCTTTTTCCAATTTCGCACTGCGCTGCTTTAACTGGTAATTGCGCGGTCATGCAATATTGCACCCAAACGAAATTTGCGTCCTTTTCTTCCCACAAATAGAGCTTTCTTTTGATGGTATTTGATTGCCTCTGCGATTTTTTTTTTTTTGCGATATAAATGGAAAAAGAGCGAAAATTTTGAAAAAAAAAGATATTTTCTTCTTTTTGTTATAAGAAAAATCGAATAAACTAAATTTTAGTCATACATTGAGGGCAAAATTTATTCAGCCACATGTCTTTAGTAAAAAAAATGTCAATAAGCGTATATTTTTTGGTTTGCGCAAAAGTTATAGCGTCTACAAACTAGAGTACATTTTCTGGAATTTACACAGCTTTTAATTTATGACTGCCGATCTCATTTCTTGAGGTGCTAAAATGGCAGGGCAGTACAAATCCCCCCCAAATGACTCCATTTTGGAAAGTAGACACCCCAAGGAAATTGCTGATGGGTATGTTGAGCCCATTGAATATTTATTTTTTTTGTCCTAAGGGATTGAATAATGACAAAAAAAAAAAATTTTTTTACAAAAAGTTGTCACTAAATGATATATTGCTCACACATGCCATAGTTATATGTGGAATTGCACCCCAAAATATATTCCGCTACTTCTCCCGAGTATGGGGATACCACATGTGTGGGACTTTTTGGGAGTCTAGTCGCGCACGGCACCCCGAAAACCAATCACCACCTTCAGGATTTCTAAGGGTGCAAATTTTTGATTTAACTCCTCACTACCTATCACAGTTTCGAAGGCCATAAAATGCCAAAATAGCACAAAACCCCCCAAAATGACCCCATTTTGGAAAGTAGACACCCCAAGCTATTTACTGAGAGGCATGTTGAGTCCATGGAATATTTTATATTTTGCCACAAGTTGCGGGAATATTACAAACTTTTTTTTTTTTGCACAAAGTTGTCACTAAATGATATATTGCTCACACATGCTATGGGCATATGTGAAATGACACCCCAAAATACATTCTGCTGCTTCTCCTGAGTACGGGGATACCACATGTGTGGGACTTTTTGGGAGTCTAGTCGCGCACGGCACCCCGAAAACCAATCACCACCTTCAGGATTTCTAAGGGTGCACATTTTTGATTTAACTCCTCACTACCTATCACAGTTTCGAAGGCCATAAAATGCCAAAATAGCACAAAACCCCCCCAAATGACCCCATTTTGGAAAGTAGACACCCCAAGCTATTTACTGAGAGGCATGTTGAGTCCATGGAATATTTTATATTTTGCCAAAAGTTGCGGGAAGATTACAAACTTTTTTTTTTTTGCACAAAGTTGTCACTAAATGATATATTGCTCACACATGCTATGGGCAGAAGTCAAATTACACCCCAAAATAAATTCTGCTGCTTCTCCCGAGTACGGGGATACCACATGTGGGGGACTTTTTGGGAGCCTAGCCACGTACGGGACCCCGAAAACCAAGCACTGCCTTCCGGATTTAAATATAAAATGCTACCAAAAAACCTGTTAGCGATGGCAGGGATCAGGCCTGACTCTGCGATCGCTGCAGTTATGTGTTTAGTGTTTTGTAAGTGACAGTGATCGATCGATACTGCACTTGGGTGGGCTGGGCAGAGGGGCAAAACGCAGGTGCTAGCAGGTATCTGGGCTGATCCCGCTAACAATGCATTTTTTTGGAACCCTAAACTGCTGGGGACGCTAGTATAGATCTGATCAGATCAGATATTGATCTGTTCAGATTCTATAGCACTACGGGAGGTGTATGCTTTGCGTGTGGGTGTTAGCGGTACTGGCACTAACCTAGCGCTGCCTGGGGCGACGCAGACCCTGACCCTAAAACCTAATTGATATCACCCGCCGGGTGATCAGGGGGTTAAACCTTTATTGGGTAATAAATGGTGGGTGCCCTCATGCTATAAAAAACAAACTAACCAGAGTCACCCGTAACACTTATACGGTGATCAGTGGTGAAAGGGTTAACTAGGGGCAATCAGGGGGTTCAAATTTTTATTAGGTAGTATATGGGGGTCCCTGGCGCTATATAAAAACCTGACGGGGAACCTAAATAACTAACTGGCTAACCAGCGTCACCAGTGACACTTATACTGTGATCGCTGGTGAAAGGGGGTGAAAGGGTTAACTAGCAGCAATCAAGGGGTTAAAACCATTATTGGGTAGTATATCGGGGTACCTAGCGCTATAAAAACCTGGCGGTGAACCTAAAAAAATAACTAGCTACCTAGCGACACTAGCGACACTGATGCAGTGATCAGAAAAATGATCGCTTAGTGACACTGGCAAAAGGGGGTGAAAGGGTTAACTAGCGGCAATCAGGGGGTTAAAACCATTATTGGGTAGTATATCGGGGTACCTAGCGCTATAAAAACCTGGCGGTGAACCTAAAAAAATAACTAGCTACCTAGCGACACATGCAGCGATCAGAAAAATGATCGCTTAGTGACAATGGCAAAAGGGGGTGAAAGGGTTAACTAGCGGCAATCAGGGGGTTAAAACCATTATTGGGTAGTATATCGGGGTACCTAGCGCTATAAAAACCTGGCGGTGAACCTAAAAAAATAACTAGCTACCTAGCGACACTAGCGACACTGATGCAGCGATCAGAAAAATGATCGCTTAGTGACACTGGCAAAAGGGGGTGAAAGGGTTAACTAGCGGCAATCAGGGGGTTAAAACCATTATTGGGTAGTATATCGGGGTACCTAGCGCTATAAAAACCTGGCGGTGAACCTAAAAAAATAACTAGCTACCTAGCGACACATGCAGCGATCAGAAAAATGATCGCTTAGTGACACTGGCAAAAGGGGGTGAAAGGGTTAACTAGCGGCAATCAGGGGGTTAAAAACATTATTGGGTAGTATATCGGGGTACCTAGCGATATAAAAACCTGGCGGTGAACCTAAAAAAATAACTAGCTACCTAGCGACACATGCAGCGATCAGAAAAATGATCGCTTAGTGACACTGGCAAAAGGGGGTGAAAGGGTTAACTCTAGGGGCAATCAGGGGGTTAAATCTTTATTGGGGGGTGATAGGGGGCTACCCTGGACCTAACACTAACTGTCCTGACAGTTTTTACTGTCACAACTGACACTGAATGCATTGATCAGTAAAGAAATGATCAATGCAATCAGTGACACTGTGACTGGGGGGGGGGGGATCGGGGGGCGATCGGGGGGGGATCGGGGGGGGTTTGTGTGCCTGTGTGTACCTACATGTCAGTGTAGTGTTGGTGCACACTTACTTTTACTCTTCTCCTCGTAGTCCGGTCAAAAAGACCGCCCCGAGGAGAATGACATCACTTCCTCCTTCCTGTGTAAACAATACACAGGGGAGGAAGCTTCTCATTGGCCAGGAGCGATCCAGAGGGGGTGGCCGAAAACGAACGGCCATCCCCTCATCACGGAGCGCTCCTGGAGGGAACCGGACCGTCGTATCCAACGGGAGGGGGTCCGATTGGACCCTCCACCCGCTGGAAGGCAATCATGTACATCTACGTGATTGTGCCTGCCTGTGCCATTGTGCTGACGTACATTGGCAATACGGCGGTCCTGAAGTGGTTAAGCTTTGCCAAAAAAAAAAAAAAAAAAACTGGAAGCTGATTGGTTTCTGTGCAATTTTAGTAAATCAACCCCGAAGTGTAATTCCACTCTTGTTGAGAAAAAAAATCAATCCCTTTTGGGTTATTTGTGCCAACAGGATGGTTTTCAACACGTTTTGTGGCAGATTCTTACTTGTTTCGGCTCTGAATAAATATCTGTTTGTTTCACCATGTCCTTGCATACTGATTCTGAATGGGGGGGGTCTGGTTTAATTGTAATCACCTGATGCACTCTTAGTGTTCTAATGAGAAAAGTTGCAGTGTCAGCATCCCTTTAGAAGCATTCACCCCTTGGGGGGGGGGGGGCTTACTAAAACGACTTCAACTCCTATTGCAGGAGGTACCTAAAATTTGACTTGTATCCTAGGCAGACTTCTAGGAAAATCAGTGAGCCAATACCATAAGCAGAAAATTACTCTTCTGGGGGTGTTCCATATACCAATGTTGCACATAATGTCTCCAGGTTGCCATATTTCATTGAATTTACAGAAAATTACAGTGTCTGAAGATCGAAAAAGAAAGGTAATTTTGAATAACATTAAATTACAATATGGGTTGTCTAGTATTTGTATATACTCTAAAAAACATCCATTTCCTATATTTTTATTCCCAAGAAAGTGGAGTTACTCTTTAAAGACTAAATAGACTTGTGGACTTATAGACTAAATGACAACCATTATATAGTTATAAGCACTGCAGGAACTAGTTAACTATAATTATTATTGTATGTTCTGTACATAATTATGCATTACAAAAACAGATATATATATATATATATATATATATATATATATATATATATATACACTGAGCAAAATTATAAACGCAACACTTTTGTGTTTGCGTCTATTTATCATGAGCTGAACTCAAAGATCTATGACTTTTTCTAGGTACACAAAAAGCCTGTTTCTTGCAAATATTGTCTAAATCTCTGTCTAAATCCGTTGGTCCCCGCTGAGCAGGCAGAGTACAGGTTCATCTCTGCACACTGCGCAGGGATGGACCTGTCAGAGCGCCGCTATGGGAGATTGGATGACGACGGACCGCAGTGTCCATCGTCACTCGATCCGATGACGGATGGAAAAGTAGGTTTTTCCTCCGTCACACTTTTTTGGATCGGAGCGGGTCGGATGTCAGCGGACATGTCACTGCTGACATCCGATGCTCCATAGACCTCTATGGAGCATCCGTACAGGTCCGCCTGAAAAACTGACAGGCGGACTTGAATGGATCGGCCGTGTGAAAGAGGCCTTAGTGAGCACTTCTCCTTTGCCAAGATAATCCATCCAACTCACAGGTGTGGCATATCAAGATTCTGATTAGACAGCATGATTATAGTACAGGTGTGCCTTAGGCTGGACACAATAAAAGGCCACTTTAAAATGTGCAGTTTTATTACATAGCACAATGCCACAGATGTCGAAAGTTTTGAGGGAGCATGCAATTGCAGTAACCACTAGCAAACAAACAGGGGATGGTATTAATGTGCAGTAACCTCTTTAGCAACCAATCAGGGAATTGTAATAACATGCAGTATCTCTCTAGAAACCAATCAGTAAATGGTATTAATGTGCTGTAACCTTTAGCAACCAAATAGTGAATGGTAATCATGCACAGTAAGCTCTCTAGCAACCAAATAGTGAATGGTAATAATGTGCAGTAACCTCTAGCAACCAATCATCAAATGGTATTAATTTGCAATAACCTCTAGCAACCAATAAGGGAATGCTATTAATATGAAGTAACCTCTAGCAACCAATCAAGGAATGGTAATAAAGCACAGTCACCTCTCTAGCAACCAATCAGTATATGGTATTAATGTGCAGTAACCTCTAGCAACCAATCATGGAATGGTATTAATGTGCAGTAACCTCTAGCAACCAATCAGGGAATGGTATTAATGTGCAGTAACCTCTAGCAACCAATCAGGGAATGGTAATAATGTGCAGTAACCTCTCTAGCAAGCAATCAGTATATGGTATTAATGTGCAGAAACCTCTAGCAACCAATCAGGTAATGGTAATAACATGCAGTAACCTCTCTAGCAACCAATTACTAAATTGCATTAATGCGCAGTAACCTCTAGCAACCAATAGTAAATGGTATTAATGTGCAGTAACCTCTCTAGAAAACAATTCGTGAATGGTAATGATGTGCAGTAACTGCTAGCAATCAATGGGTAAGCAGTAATGATGTGCAGTAACCTCTAGCAACCACTCGATGAGTGGCAATGATGTGCAGTAACCTCTAGCAACCAGTCGGTGAGTGGTAGACATGTGCCATAACCTCTAGCAACCAATCAGTGAATGTGGACCAGTTCTTTATGTGTACATTAGTAACGTTTTTCTTAGATAAAACCGGTCATAGACAGTTCGAATCTTGGCCAGTTCAACAGGAACTTGCCAAGATTTGAACCATGTATGAGCAGGCTGAATGCACCATCTATCAATTTGGGTACAACCAGCCTGTCAGATTTTACATGTGATTATTGCTAGCCGCTAGCAATAATCATGTGTTCTTCCAGTGGGGACGGCTTCCCCTTCCTAGAGAACACAATGGTTTTGCAGGAGGGAGTCCCCTGTCAACACTGTGTTTATGGGGGAATCTAGATATTTTCTTTCCTGCAACCTGTGGCTGCAGAAAAAAAAAAACATTTCTCCGTCTATAGCTGGCTTAAGTCTGTATGTGTCTGTGTGTGTGGGGAGGGGCCCAAGAAAATATTTGCCCAGGGTCCAATCACAATATTAAAGACAGCCCTGAGTAGTTATACTTCACTAATCCATCTCATGAAAACTGCTCACTTTAGTTGCTGGTGTCCAGGCCCAAAAGAATGTCTTGGAATGTAAATAGTCAGCGTTGGAACATGTTTATTTTATGCTTACGCATTATACATAGGTTGCAAAATTCATTGGGTCTACACAAGAATGAAACACTTAAGAAAAGGATTTGGCATTGTTTATAACCCAAACAAGTCTTGTGTTAATAGAACTTGAGCATAGCACTTAATGGCACATGCTCTGGGCTAATCTTTGCTATGTAAACAAGTATCTGGAATGTCTCACATTTCAGTCTTTTCCCTACTAATTTAGAATGCAGAAAATCTCTGCAGTTGTTGCTGCTCTTGCTTTTTTTTTTTTTTTTTGCCAGTGAAGGACACAAACTGCAGTTTGGAGAATGCTGAGATCTGTGTTATCAGGAAAGAATAATGGATTTTGCAGGAGCTGATATTTTGAGTTATTTTTGCAATGTTTAACTCGAAGTCATTTTTGATGTGACTCACATTTTCACATGCTTGCTCTAGCATATTTTTGTTATTGTAGTAAAATATCGATATATAAAAGAAGGACAAATGGGAGCTATGCAAGATATAGTAAAACCTTGATCTGTAAAACAGGTCATTTGATGCTTTGTATCATTTGGACATTTACCGCAACATTGCCTTAACTACTTGCATCACTAATAACAGTCAGTGAGTTTTTGGCCTGAAGTTCTAAACCACTGACTGCTGACCCTATTAGTTGCTATGATCACTGTACAAGTATATTTTAATTCCTATGCATTAGCTTCAGCTAGAATGAGAAGTAGTACAAAAAATGCAGGTTACATACATATAAACAGCGTGTCTACTTTGTGTATGCTATAGTTGCTTTAGAGGACCACTCTGTGTAATCTATTTTACTAGATCCTATTTCACCATGCAATTAATTCAGCAAATCAGGTATCTCCATTGCTTATTAAACACAGTCACAGCTTTCCTTAAAAGGCTTCTTGTGTGTCTGCTTATGGGAAACATAAAAATCCCCCACCCCATATGGCAGGAGATGTAACAGAAAGATTAAAGCCATATTACGTTTCCTGGCCTGCTGCGCAAATTTTTTTTTAACCCTTCACAGGAAAAATGAAGCTAATTGGTAAGTTAGGTAACAGAGCTATAACGAGTGCTGCCCAGCTAAATCACATCACTTAAATGATTTAGCATGTTTCCCCAGCAGTGCTTTAGCATGGTAAGGTCTCAGAGTTATGACGGTGGAAAATATGGTCTTGTTAAGTTTACTTTCTTTTCGATTTACTTTAATCCAACATATTATTAGAAATACAAAGAAAATAACATAGTATCAAGCCAGCTAGAGGCAGAGGTGACAGGTGGCCCTAATCTGGTAGTATGACAATGCAGACCATTGGCTCTTTCAGAGTAATGGTGAAATTTAAATCTGTAATGACAACAATATACTATTCTGGTGGTACAAATGAACGTTTACCTTCAGTGTGCTATTGTGGCTCATTTTTGTGTATAATACCTTTTACCTGTTACAAATAAATGTCTTTATGGTCTGCTAGCTTGAATATATACACTCATTTGCCACTTTATTAGGTACACCTTGCTAGTACTGAGTTGGACCACCTTTTGCCTTCAGAACCAATTTGAGATGATTTGAGGATTGTGACAAGGTGCATTAGCTTGTTGGAAGTAGCCATTAGAAGACGAGGACACTGTAGTCATAAAGGACTGGACATGGTCAGCAGCAATACTCAGGTAGGCTGTAGCATTTAAACAATGCTCAGTTGATACTAAGGGGCCTAAAGTGTGCCAAGAAAATATCTCCCATACCATTACACCACCAGCCTGAACTGTTGATACAAGGCAGGATGGATCCATGCTTTCATGTTGTTTACACCAAATTTTGACTCTACAATCTGAATGTCACAGCTGAAATCGAGACTCATCAGACCAGACAACATTTTTCCAATCTTCTATTGTGCAAGTTTGGTGAGCCTGTGTGAATTGTAGCCTTAGTTTCACGTTCTCAGCTGACAAGAGTGGCACCCAGTGTGGTCTTCTGCTTTTGTAGCCCATCTGCTTCAAGGTTTGTTGTGTTTTGTATTCAGAAATAATATTCTGTATACCTTGATTGTAATGGGTGGTTATTTGAGTTACTATTGCCTTTCTATCATCTCCAACCAGTCTGTTCCTTCTCCTCTGACATCAAAAAGGCATTTTTGTCTACACAACTGGCGCTCACTGGATATTTTTTTCTTTTTCAAACCATTCTCTGTAAACCCTAGAGATGGTTGTGTGTGAAAATCCCAGTAGATCAGCAGTTTTGGAAATACTCAGAACAGCCCGTCTGGCACCAACAACCATGCCACGTTCAAAGTCACTTTAATCCCCTTTTTTCCTTTTTTTGATGCTCAGTTTGAACTTCTACAAGTTGTCTTCGCCATGTCTAGATGGCTAAATACATTGAGTTGCTGCCATGTGATTGGCTGATTAGCAATTTGTGTTACCAAGCAATTGAACTGGTGCACTGGTGCAGTGACCGGTGAGTATATTTAAACCTCTGTGTGCTTTATCACCTTAATCTGCTACTTCATAACAACATAACAAGATTTGCTACGTCTTACATTTATTATACAGTAATGCCAAAAACAACATATAAATATAATTTATTCAATATAAATAAGCAAACTTAGATCATATAGAAAAAGCTGCATTTAGTTTAGTCCCAGCTATTGCAAAATCATATTTAACTCAATAGCAATTGTTTTAAAACTCTGTTGTATTCCAGTTCTAGTTGTGCCTGTGCTTTACTGACACTATATGCTAGTGTCCATGTATAGAGCTGTACCCAATAGACCCAAATGAGCTGTTGTTTAATAATCATACATGCTAATTCTGTCCAGGTATGGATTTCCCCTATTGGAGCTTGTAAGTGCATTAGGCTGAACACTCCTATGTTCTTGGCTTCTTTTACCAGTTTAGTTGATTGTGAAAATGTATTAGTTAGCTTATATGGGATGAATGATTTTCTCCAGACGATTGGAAATAAAGTGGTGGCCAATATCTATAGAGGATATAGGTACCTTTTTTTCCTTTGCCACCTAAAAGCCTAGATCATTCAGTCCTGATTACGACCTGACTTTATTATAATTGCCTTCATTTTTTATTTTATTTTTTAACTCTATTTACACTAACAAGCTTATCAGTAAGGCACAACCATACATTTAATAGATCTCAAAGCATACAGACCATCAACTGATAATAATACTGGCTAAAAAGTCTTTCAAGAACGTAAAGTAGACCAGTGCTAAACATATCCCTAAAGCATACACTATGGTTGCTATTTATCACTGTCCAATAAAAGAGCAGCTTTAGCAATTTCATTTTTATAAATGAGAGATTTAGCTGGCCTCAGCATGAAATATGATCCCATGACAATGAAGGGGAAACGTAAGGTCGGACCCCATGGATTTTTCTTTTAAGAAAGCAGGAAATAGGACCCATGGATGATTTTTCTATTCAAATCGTTACCAGCTGGGTATCCTTCAGCCACATATTTCTCAGGACTTGTCAGAAATGAAAAGGTTAAATGATGAAAAAAATCTCTGTAACATATGATATTCCTGAGCTCCCTCTAAATGCTGCAGTTCACATGAGGAAGAAACAGCAGATCTCTCTAAATACGCCATGATTGAAAACAGGGAAGATTGGTTATTATGTGGAAGGCATCTGATGATAATTATATATTATTATACACAATTTAGAAATGTTTGCTGTACTGTTTACTCTCCAGCTATATGCTACCATCTCCTCCACACACAAGGCCGGCTGGAAAGATATGTGTCTGCTTGAAACTAATTCTAGTTTGGGTAAATGATAATTGGAATCTACAGATAAGAATTCAATTATGATCTAAAGTTTGTGAGAAATCTAACAAGCCTTGATAGCTGTGTTACAATAGAGATCAGACACCACCATACAGTAGATCAGTAGAATCCAGGGCTCTGTGACTTCTAATATCTCCAATGTCCCTTTTTAACAACCAAATCTATTTTATATATATATATATATATATATATATATATATATATATATATATATAGCATTAATATTTAATAATTTGCTAACTGAAAAGAAAGTAAATAAATTATTGGTTATTTTGAGTTACATTCTGCTGTTCCACAACATTTGAAATGTTAACAGAGCCAACTCAACTTAGCTGTCTACTTTTTTGGAGTTAATGAATGAGCCAGGCTGTGGTCCTTGAGAAGGTGTAATATTCAGTGTAATATTTAAAGAAATCAAACTGAATAAACAGTTTTATACAATCCTGACTTTCACTTTCCTGTCCACAAAATTTACCAATTTTTGTATAACAGTAAGTAAGTAATATAAAAATAAACTGCGCTAGACACAAAATAAATTAAATTAAAAAAGAAATCATAAATTAATAAATAAATAAATAAACCACCAGGCTGCAGCTAAAAGTGGGATACACACACAAAAAAAAATTTCAAGAAAAAAAGGAAAAAAGCCACGCCAAAGAATAATAATTAAAAAAACAATAATACCATATTTTCAAAAAATTATAACCAATACTTCAAAAATAATGTCCATTTAAATCATATATAGAAAGTGACTTCCATATAGCAACAGTTCATATGGCAAAAGAAGGGGTTACAGCAAGTATATAATCCTCTCTGGTATTCCTTATTCCAACACCACGGTGATACACACTTAAAAGGTGAAAAGGATGCCTGACCACCGAGATGTAAATATGTTTACCAGAAGGCAAACAGTAAGGAGCATTTATTCCATCCACATTTTAGAATTGGACCAGGAACAAGAGATCGCCTTGGAAAGGATCCTTTAAACCATCACTCAGACGTCACAGACTCCCCACTTCAACCATCAGCTAGGTATATCGCTATGGTAACTCAAAAAGAAGGGAAGCCTCCCATAGTGTAAATCCAATAAAATATTTTATTCAATATACTAAATAGTTGCACTTGCAAACAGAAGTAGCATAAGACGCTTCAATACACGAGCAGTCAAAAAGCCGGCCAGCATTATTTTCTTTCCCGGGAACCCGTCCTCCCCTTGTATGGTGTGGTGGCGTCACTGTGTGCCTTCCCAGATGCGTTTCGTTATAAATGATGTTATCAATATGGTTAAATACATCATGTTTTGATCAAACTCACATTCCCACTTAATGATAGGTAGGCCCTTGTCCATACCAATGACAGGTTTTCTGCATTATTCTCCTGGGCCAGAGGCACTCGACAGGGGTGCCCTCTGTCACAGAACCTATTTGCTCTGGCACTTGAACCATTGACCATCCTTATAAGGAACTCCCGGCTTGTCGAGAGTTGGAGGATCGGCCCCCTGGAGGAGAAAATCTCACTTTATGCGGATGATACTTTGCTCTAAATGATGCAAACTCCTCATTGCAGGCCACTCTGGCATTCTTTGATGAGTTTGGGTACTTCTCCTGGATTACAATTAATTGGAGTAAATCGCTCTTGTTTCCATTAGACTTGGATGCCAGAAACTCAGCTTCTCCTACTCCCTTGGTGTGGGTTGAGGAATTTAAGCATTTGGGTATCAAAGTTTCAAGGAATCTGGATAGGTTTAATGACCTGAATATCCGTCCTGTGCTATCACAATTGAAAGATGAGTGTGTATTTACCTCTAAATGTTCCTGTCCATATCAATATATTAAAAATTATTTTTCTATACATGTTCCGTAACTGCCCCATCCTGTTGAATTTTTTTTTTAAGGAGGTAGAAGGCTGTGTAGGTTCTTTTCTATGGGCAGAGGCTGCTCTGCATCTGGCGAGATACACTCTTCAGCTCCCCGTTAGTTATGGCGGGTTGGCCCTTACTAACTATCAAATCTACTTATGGGAGGCAGTACTTGTTACAGTTCCTTGGTGGTTTGTGGAATATAAGACAAATACGGCAGCTTGTCTAGAAGCGGCCTTACGGGGGTCGCTCACAGAAGTAGAGAACCTGATATACAGGGGTCGAGGACCTACCCATCCCTTCCACTCCCTACTAGAGTGACACTAAAAGTGCAGATGGCCACTAGGGCTCGATTTGCCAAGCCTAATCACTGGTCTTCTTGTCATCCACTGTGGGGTAATCCCTCCCTTCCACATATCATGATGCTCCCCAACCAGCAGATCTGAGCTAGGTATGGGGTTCGGAGACTGAAGGATATTAAGGTTACAGGAACACTTCTATCATTTGGGGTGCTGTCAGTTAACTTTAGACTACCATGCTGGATGTATTTTAGATACTTCCAATTGTAACATGCTGTATGCTCCCAGTTTCCGAACCCCCCTATGCTCGAGACTGACCCGCTAGAAGAAATTCTATCTGGCTCTCCTTAGTTTGCAATCATCTAAGATGGACAGGCTCTGGGAACAATGGCACACAGATATTCCTGCATTAGACAGGGAGATATGAGAGGAGTGCTTTGAGGATAGCTCTAGGTCAGTGATGGCGAACCTTGGCACCCCAGATGTTTTGGAACTACATTTCCCATGATGCTCAACCACACTGAAGAGTGCATCAGCATCATGGGAAATGTAGTTTGAAAACATCTGGGGTGCCAAGGTTCGCCATCACTGCTCTAGGCTGATGATAGCCTCCAAAGACAAATTGACATAGACACAATGCCTCCATAGAGTGTGTTTCACGCCACAGATATTGCACAGAATCTATCCACAATGTTCTGAGACTGAGGGTACTTATTTTCATATGTTCTGGACTTGCCCAATGGTACCAAAGTTCTGGACAGAGGTTCTTGATTCTAGCTCAGTATTCATGATGATGAGCAACAACCTACATATACCAAGCTGCTGATTTCACACTTGTATTATACAAAAAAAGAAATACTATTTACGTGGGCTTCCCCCTCTCCTCCTATAATATCCTATTGGGAATCGACGATCAATGGGGTTTTACCAATGTAAAAACTGACGTATGTTAATAGAAATTGTCCCCGGAAATACAAAAAAATATGGCAACCATGAGTGGATTGTACATAATTTGGTCCCTTCTGATTCCTTTAGGGGTGGCTGTTGCTACCTAACAAAGAATTTTTATTTATGTTTCAAACACAAAAAAATGAAGAAATAAAAAAAACAGAAAACAGACATGTGTCAGCCAAGTACCTACATATTATGAGTAGACAGATAATCAAATGTATCACATATAAGCACAGATATTTCTTAGCAATGTGTAGAGTCACTAATCATTGCAGCTTAAAATATAAAGCCCCCCCGAGACCTCCCCCCACCACACAAAAAAAGAGCCACAGAGAGTACAAAAAAAGAAGGAGAAACCCCCCCCCCTCCCCCCACCCTCCTCTCCCCCTAGCCTAAGTAATGGTCAAATGCTTCGCCTCAACCCATGCCGCCCAAATCTTCCCAAATTTCCCAGGGCAGTTCCTGCCCATATATGTAAGTTTGTAGAGCGGCAAAGCCGCGTTCACCAGGGACTGCCACAGTTGTTTAGTAGGAGGGAGAGGTTGATTCCATTGCAGTAGTATGGCTTTCCTCGCATAGAGTGTAGTGTAAAAAATAAACAGTTTCTTCCCCCAGGAGATATCCAGAAAATCACAGATACCCAGCAGGAGAGGTATCGGGCTAAGTGGAATCGTAAGCTCCCCCACTGCATTAATATCGGCCAGGACCCCTCCCCAAAATCCCACTACCCCAGGGCAGGACCAGACCATGTGAAAAAAGTCAGCATCATCTTCTTTGCATCTGGGGCAGGTAGTCAATCGGTCAGGGTAAATCCTTGCCAGGCGTGCCGGTGAAAAATATACCCGGTGGAGGAACTTCAATTGTATAAACCTGTCCCTTGCAGAAATCGCAAGGGTCAGGTATTGCTTTAAACCCTCCTCCCAGTCCTCCTCAGTAAGCTCCGGAATGTCGCCTTGCCAGAGCTCAAACAGATGGGAGATCCTAGTCTCCTCCGATACGGTCAGCGCGGCATACACCACGGACAGCGTGCGCGTCCCTCCCCCCTCAGGACCAAGCGCCTCCTCCACCGCCGACACCCCAAGAGTCGCTCTAGATGGGAATTGAGAACGGAAGGCGTGTCGCAACTGCAGGAATCTGAAAAACATATGGTTCGGGAGGTCCCTGGCCTGTTTAATAGCATCAAAGGAGAGTAGCTGCCCCTGGGACACTATGTCCCCCAGTGTTGTAACTCCATGCCTGGCCCAAACAATCGGATCCGGGATGGATTGAAAGTGGGGCAAGCGGGGGTTCCCCCAAAGGGGAGTCCCCGGGGCCCACACCCCTGCGCCCACCAACCTTTTGTTCACCAGATCCCATATTTTAAGCGTCGTACGCATCGGGAGGGTTATCCCAGGGTTAGATCGTGGTCCCCTATAGATCAGGTTCCTGAGTTCCGCGTAAGAGCCCAACAACGCCGCCTCCAACGAGGACGCAGGGTTGACCGGGCCCTCGGAGAGCCACCACCGGACAGTCACTAGGACTGCCGCCCAGTAATATTTCAGAAAACAGGGCAGTGCCAGACCGCCCCTCACAAGGGGCCGCTGGAGGGTTGTTTTAGCTATTCTAGGCGGCCTACCATTCCAGACGAAGGACGAAACAATGCCATCTAATTTCTTAAAAAATCTAAGCGGGATGTGGACTGGGGTCTGACGGAAGAGATAGGTAAACCGAGGAAGGACCGACATTTTGATTAAATTGACCCGTCCCACTGGCGAAAGCGGCAGGGACCTCCACCCAGTACACCTCTGGGTCAACTGGGAAACCACCGGACTCAGGTTAAGGGTAATAAATTGTTTCAGGTCTCTGTGTATTTCCACCCCTAGATATTTAAATTGAGAAACCCTCTGCAGTTGCCCATCTACTCGGGAACCACCCTCACCATCATGTAGTGGGAATAGAATTGACTTCGCCCAGTTTATACGTATACCCGAGAACTGTCCAAACCGGTCTATATGCGACAGTGCCGCCTGTAGGGAGGCTCCGTCGTCCTTGAGATACAACAGGGTATCATCAGCGTATAACGAAACTTTTTCCTGCAAAGGACCCCGGACAATACCCCGAACCTCAGGAGAGGAGCGGAGAATAGCCGCCATAGGTTCAATTGCCAGTGCAAAAAGCCCCGGGGACAGTGGGCACCCCTGCCTGGTTCCCCTATGGAGGGGAAAGAGCGGGGAGAGGACCGCACCCGTACGCACTCTGGCCGTGGGAGCTCTGTACACCGCCCTGACCCAGGAGATAAAGGCTGGACCGAATCCAAATCTATGGAGGACTGCCCACAAATAGTCCCACTCCACAGAATCAAAGGCCTTCTCCGCGTCTAGGGAGACCACAACCTCCTCCCCACATTCTGCATCCCCCGAGGCCATAACAGTAAAGAGCCTGCGAATATTAATATCTGTCCCCTTCCCTGGCATAAAGCCAGACTGATCCTCATGGATCAAGGTAAGTATAACCTCGTTCAGTCGCCTGGCAAGGATTTTGGTCAGCACTTTCGCGTCCGAGTTGAGTAGGGAAATGGGTCGGTATGACGAGCACAGCTGGGGGTCCTTCCCAGGTTTAGGGATCACCACTATGATGGCTTGTGCCATAGATGGAGGAAGTTCCTCCTCCCGAAGGGACCCGGTGAGCATATCATGCATTCTACCTGACATCTCCTCTAGATAATACTTATAAAATTCCGGGGGTATCCCATCCTCCCCAGGGGTCTTCCCCGGCTGCATGGACCCCATCGCCACCCGGACTTCCGCCAGAGTGATCGGGGAGTCCAGACCGTCCCTGGCCCCAGGAGTAAGGGCAGGGAGTGTCACCCCCTCCAAAAAGGCACTTAACTCCTGTGCTGAGTATTGCACCCTAGATGAATAAAGGGCGGAGTAGAACTCTGCAAAGCAAGCGTTAATGGCAAGGGGATCCGTCACCAGTGTCCCAGCACTATTCTGTATTCGAGGGATAGTGGAGATTGGGGCCTGCTCCCTCGAGATCCAGGCCAACAATCTCCCCGTCTTCTCGCCCTGTTCAAAAATCCTCTGCGTCTGAGCTAGTTGACGTTTGCTTGTTTTAGCCACCCTAAGGAGCACCACCTCTCTATACGCTACTTTCATATCCTGAGCCGTGAGCGGGTTACCCGTGAGGGTGAACCGGGTCTCCAGTTCCTGGGCCCTGGCCTCTGCCTCCTCTACCGTGATCTTATCATTCCTGCGCTCCCGACCAATGGAGGAGAGGTAGCACCCCCTCATATAGGCCTTGAAGGCATCCCAGACCATCCCCCCAGAAGCCGTGCCAACATTTGAGGCCCAAAATCCCCGGATTTCACCGCCCATCTCAAAGGCAATGGTGGGATGCTCAATCCAGTACCTAGACAAACGCCATAGTCTATCCCTCTGAGGGGTAGAGGTTTGCAATGTACACAGCATTGGGGAGTGGTCAGAGATGCCCCGAGGAAGTAACTCTATTCCAAGGACCCTGGGAAGCATGGGGGCACCAGCATAGACTAGGTCAATACGGGAGAGTGTGTTGTGGGAGGAGGAGTGGCACGTGAACTGGCGATCTGATGGGTGTTTCCACCTCCAGACATCCTCCAGCCCAAACACCTGTGCCCAGCGAGAAACTGGAGAGTCTGTGGCCCGGTCAGGCGTCAACCTATCCAGAGAAGGGTTAGGAGGAATATTAAAGTCCCCTGCTACAACCACATTGTCAGTCTGGAATTGGGCTATCAGGGCAGTCAGTTTATGTAGTAGAGACAGATCCGCAGGAGGAGGCATATAAAGACCCACCAGCACCATTTCTATCATGTCTATTGTGGCATGGACCAGTACGTAACTCCCGTCCTTATCTGTGACAATATCAAGAGGCTCAAAATTAAGGGACCTGTGGATAAGGACGCTAACCCCCCGGGCATAGCCGGAGTATGTGGCATGGTAGTGGTGTCCCACCCAGGGCCTCTTCAATCCCATAATCCTTCCCCCCACTAGGTGCGTCTCCTGAAGAATACAGATATGCGGAACATATTTTTTCATGTAGTCAAAAACAAGAGAGCGTTTAATCTTCTGGTTGAGCCCCCTAACGTTCCAGGAGAGGATCTTCAACGGAGCCATAATCTGGAAGGGCAGGGGGGACCATCGGATACGACCACCCGACCAGGGTCGGGGCATAAATATCTCATCTTAAGTAATGCAATGATATACCTTGTACATTCATTATAGTAGCGCTGTCTATACCAGAAAACATGAAAGCATGTAACAAAAAGACAACAAAAAAAACAGAAAAAAAACCAGAACTCCCCTCCCTTCCCACCCCACACCCCAGAAGAACGGCTGTTGCTACCTATGAGTCCCTCTGGTTATTGAACAATGTATTGATGTCTCATTTGTCAGAATGACTCCATCTTTCACTTGCTATATGTAACTGTGTATGCTTGTTGCTGTTATATGTCATACATTTTTTCAATAAAGAGCAATTCTGTTTGTAAAAAAAAATGATAGGTAGAACTCATCTCATTGTTTCAATGGACTAAGAATAGAATCAATAACACAATAAATCTCAGAGCTGTCTATTGAAAAATACAAGCTCAGGCACCTAAACCAATGACAGCAAACCTCTTCCTGTTCTGATTTGTCTGAATTTATCTTACATCCCGCTAGACCCAAACATTTCTAATTATTCATTTTAATGAAGCCATAGGAGCTATTGTTAGTCCCGATAAACGTGTATGCATCAGCCTGGTCATCTGGGATCAGGAGAGTACAAGAACATTATTTTGATATTATCTGGTTCCAACTTATATGTATTTTGAATGAATGATCTTTCTAAAGACCTTCTGAATAAAGTATTATTTGTAAGAAAGAATGATCACAAATCTACCAGCACTATTTTATGTCTATAGTAAGCCTAACTCTCCAAAACAGTACACAATTAATTAAAAATATCTAAATTCCATTTGGGTGCAGGTATTCTGTGATCATCATCTGATAAAAATGGATTAGATATCAGTGACATGCAGTCACTGCCCAACAAAAGTATCTCAACACATTCTGCCAATAAGCTTAGTGACAGTATACATATGGAACCATTTATGAGCATTGCCAAATATCTGGCTGAGATCCTGTCACCTGTCAGACGTGCGGTATGCTTATGGTTGCAGAACTGACTGTGGTTAAATACCTTATACTTACTGAATGACTTTTGACTATTTTTATCCAGGTTCCTGACTGAAACTTACTTTTAATGCCCCTGTGACACATTGTATGACACAATTCAATATTATTTTATAAGTATCATAAGTAGTTATATTTATTGTGCAGATTTGAAGAAATGTTGGTTTTAACTGCACAGTTTGGACCATCGTTAGCCATACATAGCAACACCATTCAAAATGACACACCACAATGTATTATTAGAATTATTTATGAAACAATTGTAAGATGGCAACCATACCTTGAAAAATCTCCCTTTGCCTCCTAAAAGATAACAAAAAAAGTTTTCGTTATTTCGGAAGCATTATAATGTATATTGTTCTGTAGATTATTTACTGTCCGTTATATATGATTATATATTATCGCATAAAACATATAAAAGAGTCACGAAGAGCTACTATTCTAATATGCAAGGCTGCATTCTTGGCAAAGCACTAAAGTCACATTTACCATCCCTATTATTATAATAAAACTTTGTGGCTACACAGTTCCTTGCATCTCATTAAATAAGGCCTGCAAGTAATTTAAATGATCATTTCTGTTTTTTTTCAATGTCCCAGGCTAACATAAGAGAGAAATGTGATGAAGTATTAATTATACATTTTTTACTTTAGTGCCAGGCATGGCTATTCCATCAACCTGAACCAGCGAAAAAAAGTTTCCTCTTCCTCTTTTACCTGTATAACCATGGCTAAATTATCTTTAAAAGTACTTTGGATTTAATATAAAATTATATTCCAACAGAGAATAGCAATGTAGGGGTCAGTGGGAGGACCAACGGCTACCAGCAGGGGACATGCTGTTTCACATACCTAGATTTGGCAACGCACTAAGCTCTGCAAGAGTGTAACATATAAACAGCCCATTGCCTGGAAGGTGCATAGTTACCTTATTTTAGTTTGGTAAGGAAGCAACAGGTTTGCTTTAAAACTAAAGTTTAGCTTAAAAAAATTCCCTACAGCTTTAGTCAAATAAGTCACCTGTAATGAAGCATGTCCCATGTTGTGCAGGCACCTGGATCCTGGAGAAATCTTCAGTTCATGGATGCTCCATCCTCTTCCTCGCTCTGAACTTCTGGCAGTGCAATGGCTAACAGCTTTGGGTCTTCAGGCAGAACAGTAGTACAGATAGTACAACAGGGACATACCCCCTCCTACATTAAGAAAAGTTCTGTCACTGATTACACTGCTTAGAACACCATCTATAAATGGGGAGAGAATACTGTGACTAATCAGACTCTCTCCTATTCACAGATTGTGTTATTAGAGTAGAGGGAAGGAAGGAGCATGTCACTGTTGGACTATCAGTACTACTATTGGAACTCAAGATAAAAGCCCTGAGTTTGACTATGACCCCTGTAGTGTCAATGATATGACCAGCCCTAAAGGGGTGGTAGTCAAAATCTGGGCTTTTATCTTAAGTTCAAATATCTAAATGGTTGTACCGATGACTGCCCTCTATTATTATTACTTTTTTCTTTTGTTAATACTATGGGATTTTTGGTTATTTTGTAAAGATTCAGAGAAGGGGCCTTGTTTGAGGATACTGTTCTGTCTGAAGACCCTAAGCTAGTAACCATTGCAGCGCCAAAAGATCAGAGCCAGGAAGAGGACAGGCATCCCTGCAGTAAAGATTTCTCCAGGATCCAGGTGCCTGTACAACATGGGCCATATTTATTACAGGTAACTGATATCACTAAAGCTGAGGGGATTTTTTTAATTTTTTTTAGCTAAGCTTCAGTATTAAAGTGATTGTAAAGGTCGCATTTTTTTTTTAAAATAACAAACATGTCATACTTACCTCCACTGTGCAGTTCTTTTTGCACAGACTGGCCCCAAACTCCGACTTCTGGGGTCCCTCAGCGGCTCTCGTGGCTCCTCCTCTTATCAGATAACCCCTTAGGAGAAGCGCTTACCTTGCAGACGTGCTCTCGAGTCCAGCATTTGCGTCCATAGACACAAATGCCAGATTCGCCCCCACCCTCTGGTACCCGTGTCATTGGATTTGATTGACAGCAGCGGGAGCCAATGGTTGTGCTGCTATTTTCTATCCAATCAAGAGCTGAGAACCCTGGGCAAAGGAAGAGTGGGTCTCCGCCAGGTGAAATTCCAGGTCTCAGGTAAGTAAATCAGGGCGGCTGTGGAGGCGGTGACTGCAAGGTGTTTTTTCACCTTAATGCATAGGATGCAAAACACAAGGGTTTACAACGCCTTTAAGCTACTAAACTATAAAGAATGACTTTTATGGTCTTCAATATTGTTGGAAAGCAAAACATTTTGGTCATTAAAGGGTAAGGGATTTTTAAATTGAGAATGGCACTACTCAATCATGGTCTATATTTGGAGGTTTTAGTAGACTGAGGAAGGTCAGTCCCAGAGACAGTCTCAGTCTTATTGTAAGATGATTGATGATATGATAAAAGCCTTGCATCAACCACATTGACTTTTGCCATATGGTAAAGAATAGTTTGCATAGTTATACTTATATGCATTATTTTATTAAATCCCATAGTACATAATAATCTTGATCACTTGAGCTCTAAACCCTGCCAACAATCACTATTTCCTTTGTTGTCTTCCTGCTGCATAGTCAATTGTTGCCTTTATTTCTTTTGGCCGTTTGTATAGCCACTGCAATGTTTTCTTAAGGAAGCAATTGTTTGTTGTCTGCTCTGTGGCTTCTAAAGAATAGCAAAATAACTGAAAGAGAAATGTGAATTCACTTGTTTGTGCTAAGACACATTTATAAATTGACAGTAGTCTGCCATTTCACAATGTTACAAAGTTCTTGCCTGGCTTCCATTAATTGTCAGTCTTTCAATGGCTGAATTTCTTCCCAGGGCCTAATTTGCTCCACAGATAGCTATGGGAAGCCTATATTTGGCCCATAATGAGCAGAAGTAGCAGCACTGTCGAATATCACAGAGCTTCATTTATCTGCATGGAGTGTCAGTCGGCAGTAGAAAAAATAAAGCGAGTTTGACCTATTGGTGTAAGTGGAGTAGAAATTTCCAGTGACATTGTTACAAAACTGCTATACTTCTGCATTTGGAAACCAGCACACATTTATGCTAACATAACTGAAATAAAACTATTAAGTATGTTTAACCCCGATTAGGCTACTGATCTCCCATACAGGAAAATAGTCGTTCCAATTGTCTGATCCACTAGTTCACATTTGTCTGGGTGATTTTTAGATGCAGTAGTTGTAGAAGAACATTTATCTGAATGGTCTGTTACACAGCTTCTCTACTCTCCGTCTTGGAAATGCATTGTTACCGTGTAGA
Source organism: Lithobates pipiens (assembly GCF_037356315.1). Lineage (NCBI taxonomy): Eukaryota > Metazoa > Chordata > Amphibia > Anura > Ranidae > Lithobates > Lithobates pipiens. The sequence continues at coordinate 158,815,786 of NW_027507903.1, forward strand.
AGAGCTACAGCCATAGGTAAAAAAATGTAAGCTGAACTCCAGGTGCAAAACTATTATTGAAATACAGTGGGGAAAATAAATAATTACTTGATCCCCTGTAGATTTTGTACGTTTGCTCACTTAAAAAGAAACAAAGGGTCTATCATTTGTTTTTATCATAAGTGTATTTTAAATGATAAAGACTATCAACCAAAAATCCAGAAAAAATACATGATATAAATGTTATCAATTGAGTTGCAGTTCAGTGAGTAAAATATGTATTTGATCCCCTACCAACCAAAAATAATTCTGGCTCCCACAGACTGGCTACAGTATGTGCTCATGTGGTACACAGATTAGTCCTGTCAATTTAAGAAGGTGTCAAAGGACACCAGGGACAAGATTGTAGACCTGCACAAGACTGAAATGAGCTACAAGACCATCAGCAAGAAGCTTGGTGAGAAGCACACAACTGTTGGAGAGCTTACTTGCAAATGGAAAAAATACAAAATAACCATCAATCGCCTTCGATCTGGAGCTCCATGCAAGATTTCACCTCATGGGGTAAGGGAGACCATGAAAAAAGTAAGGGATCAGCCCAGAACTACACGGGAGTAGCTTGCGAATGATCTCAAGGCAGTTGCAACCACTGTCACCAAACAAACCATTGGTAACACAATACGCCACCATAGATTGAAATCTTGCAGCGCCTGCAAGGTCCCCCACTTTATGATAGCACAAGTACAGGCACACCTGAAGTTTGCCAATGAACATCAAAATGATTCAGAGAAGGATTGGGAGAAAGTGCTGTGGTCAGATGAGACCAAAATGTAGCCCTTTGGCATTAACTCGACTCACCGTGTTTGGAGGAAGGAAAATGTTGACTATGACCCTAAGAACATCATCCCTACAGTCAAGCACAGAGGTCAAAAATTATGCTTTGGAGCTGTTTCTCTGCTAAAGGTACAGGCTGACTTTACTGCATTGAGGGGCTAATGGACAGGGCCATGTATTGCAAAATCTTGGATGAGAACCTTCTTCCCTCAGCCAGAACAATGAAGATGGGTCGTGGATGGGTCTTCCAGCATTACAATGACCCAAAACATATCACCAAGGAAACAAAGGAGTGTCTCAAGAAGAAGCATTAAGGTCATGGAGTGGCCTAGCCAATCTCCATACCTTAATCCTATAGAAAATGTATGGAGTGAGCTGAACGTTCGAGTTGCCAAGCGACAGCCAAGAAACCTTAAGGATTTAAAGAAGATCTATAAAAAAGAGTGGACCAAAATACCTCCTGAGATGTGTGCAACCCTGTAACCAACTACAAGAAATGTCTAACTTTTGTGCTTGCCAAAAAGGTTTTCTCTAACAAGTGCCAAGTCATGTGTTGTTTGGGGATCATATACTTTGTTTACTCACTGAACTTCAACTCAATTCATAACATTTGTATGTATTTTTTTCTGGATTTTTGGTTGATATTCTGTCTTTATAATTTAATATACACCTATGATAAAAAAATATACAGTGGATCCTTCATTTCTTTGTAAGTGGGCAAACTTACAAAATCTGCAGGGGATCAAATAATTATTTTCCCCACTGTATATTCCTCAATAGCCACAAATTATATAAATACACTTTGTATGCACCATATAGCTTTCTAAACACCAATATTAATGTGTAAAAGTAGCAGTGACATCACTGTGCTCTACATAGCCTGTGCAGTGGGAGTGACCCAGCCAGCCCCACCTACTACAGGCTGCCTGCAGAAAACGACAGGAGGGGGCGGAGACAAGACCAATCACTCTGCACAAGGAGAGAGAGCAGCAGTGACTGGTCTTTATTACAGAAAGCTCTTACACAGAGGCAACATTTCACACTGCACAGATCCAGAATAAATACACAAAGCAAACCAAGATTGAGGTAAGAATGCACATAACTAATGATATTTACAAGCGGAACAAAGGCATATTAAAGACATGATATAAAAAATAAAGAGCAAAAGATTATTAATACCGTCCACGATGTGGAGATACTGTATAAAGAAGTATAGTAATACACTATACTGTGTCATATGTAGCAAATAAGTCTGCTCAGACAAGACCCTTATGTTTTGTTTCTGCTTAATCAGTTTGTGACACAGACAACTTTCCCAAAGCCTTGCTAGCAAATAGTTTGAACATCTATGAAATGGTGGTTAAGAATTATGCTGAAATTACTAGAGGTTCAGAGAATTAGTGCTAGTTGTCCCATGCTAATATTGCTGAAACATTAACATTTTGGAGTGTGGGGGAAGGGACAGGATCATGGTTAAATGGAAGACTCTAATTTAATGATGCAGAAAATCCATGCATTCCAAAGGCTATTCAGCCTTACGTATATTCCCATGTAATGGTACTTAATGCTTAGTGGGTTGCTAGGATGTTTTTATCTCTGATCTGTTTGTATTTAATTATAATGTCTCCATCTGGCAATCAAAAAATATAAAACGTCACCTAGCAACACCCGATTTCTACTGATACTATGTATGTCTCTTCAACAATAGTAAGTTGCTGCATGGCTCTTTCCTGACTTGTTGAATTTATTCAGAGCCACTTACAAGCACAGCCAATTAGAGAAGACACTCACTACCATATAAGATAAGAGTATACTTATTTAGGGGGAGCTAGAGATGATTACAATGAGAATGTGGGCCCAGGTCCACTTTCCTCTGGTTTCTACGATACCAGCTTGGATTAGTATATTTCCGAAAGTTTCTAAACCGGTCTTTTATATTTATTCTTCTATTCCCACAAGTCGTTTTTGTAAATGTAATATTTCTATAAAGACATTTATTAAAGTCAATGGAAGATGTGTCACCACTTATTGATGAGTAGTAGACAAGTTGTGAAGAAGTCTTCTTGAATGTGAGTAGCTACTATTAGCTTTTTGTATAGCATACAGTGCGTCGGCCCCCTTGAACTTTTCAACCTTTTGCCACATTTCAGACTTCAAACATAAAGATATAAAATTTTAATTTTTTGTGAAGAATCACCAACAAGTGGGACACAATTGTGAAGTGGAACGAAATCTATTGGATATTTTAAACTTTTTTAGCAAATAAAAAACGGAAAAGTGGTGCGTGCAAAATTATTCGGCCTCTTTACTTTCAGTGCAGCAAACTCACTCCAGAAGTTCAGCAAGGATCTCTGAAGAGCCAATGGCCCTACTGCTGTGTCTCAGCCAATCAGGAGGGAGAGGGGAAGGGGCCAAACCACAGCTCTGTGTCTGAATAGACACACGGAGCTGTTACTTGGCATGGGTGTAAAATGCCACACCCTTCTAAAATTGAACTTTTATCAGTTTGTGCTGTAAGTATCTTGCCAATGACAACTGGGCTTTCTATGGGCTTTTTCTTTAATTTAATGAGCTTTAAATTGCACCTTAAAAAGCTGGGACGCAATAGCTGACTGTGATACTTAAATAGTACGAACATATACATTTACCTGTATTTGGCTGAAAGCAAACACTCAACTGCCTGGCCTAATGCGGGCCAGTGTATTATTTGCACCCTGAGTACTTCTTCAAGGCTGATTTACACCTTCCAGTGCTAATTTACACCCGCCAGTGCTTCTTCAAGGCCAATTTACACCCTCCAGTGCATCTTCCAGGGCTAATGTACACCCTCCACTGCGTCTTTAAGGTCAATGTACACCCTCCAGTGCTTCTTTAAGGTCAATGTACACCCTCCAGTGTTTCTTTAAGGCTAAGGTACACCCTCCAGTGCTTCTTTAAGGTCAATGTACACCCTCCAGTGTTTCTTTAAGGCTAAGGTACACCCTCCAGTGCTTCTTGCAAAGTAAGTAGGGGCAGTGGAGGAAAAGTATAGGATGGAGGATGTAAATACAATGTTAGCTCCATTAAATCTAGGAGAAGTTAGGGACAAGCTTTCTGTTGTTTGCAGATACACATACTGATTTACAGTCTGAGAGCATGCCTGCTGCCTTTTGTAGCCTCCATTTTTTTAGGGTACAGTTATAATTTTTAGCAGACCTTTTTAGTAAATCACCTCTAAGGCCGCGTACACATGGGTGGATTGTCTGGCCAACTAAGTTCGTCAGACAATCCGACAGACAGTCCGTTCAAAATTTGCATGAACGGACTTGACCACACACGATGAGCAGACAGTCCGCTGAAAGCGTGCGCGATGACGTGTACAGCACGTACGACGGGACTAGAAAAACGACGTCCTATACACTGCAATGCAACCTTCGGCCGTGTAAATCCTTTCTGAGCATGCGCCATACTTAGTCCGTCCAACTTGCCTACACACGAGCGGACTGTCCGCTGAAACCAAGTTTGAACGGACAAAATTTCGGAAATTCCGTAAGACTTTGTTCGTCAGACAGTCCACTGAAAAAGTCCGCTGAAGCCCACACACGAGCGGATTGTCCGCTGAAACACAGTTCAGCGGACTAAGTTGGACAGACAATCCGCCCGTGTGTATGCGGCCTAAGCGTTTCAAATATCCAAGTGAAATAGATGATGCATAAATATACGAACAGAAATTAGCACAGCCTTCGTTACCTGACAAAACCATCTGGATATTGAAGGAAAAGGAAATGTTACCCTGCCTCTAGGTAATGTCAAACTTTGAATGCATTTCTTGTATGTATGACTTAAAAGACAGAGATTTTGATCTGATTATCTGCTCTGATGACCCCATATTATTAATATGTAAGAGAGTGTAAAGAAAAGTTTGTTACCTGCAGGATGTATGCTGCCAGTTCAAAAACAACCTCACTGTCAACATCTATCAATTCCTGTAAAACACAAAGAGAAAAAGATGTTTTGAGAAGGGGGCAGAGTTCCAGCTGCTCCAAGCTGTATAATGTAGCGTGCAGGGCTCCACTCCTTCTGTGGCTGCACTTCAAAGGCCTCTGTTATACTGTGACATGGAAAGCTACTCTGCCCAGATCCTCAGATTCAAAAAGGGGGGGTTACAGTAAACTTTACTTTTTAACGTGTAATGTGCCAGCCAGAATATCCCACGTATGTTGCACCATTGATTTCTATTCGGAACACATTCGGAAAACTTACAAACTTATACACTGTATGTAACCATCCTTTAGAGAAAGTACACACCAATCTACCTTCTTTTGGATGAACAGTTTAAGAAGAGCATTTGAATTAGAGCAGGCTGAATTGTTATCAACATTCCCAAGCTCTTGTGATCCTGCTGGTTGGCCCTCGGAGACTTGCCTGTATTTAAACACCTAACAATAACCCAAGACAACTTTTTCATACTGTAAGGTTTAACATTATACCTTTATCAGCAACTTCTCCTATCAGACATATGCCAATATACTTCAGATTAGACCTTCTGCTTCCTCGAACACATAATTTACCCTTAGGGTGTGCCTATTGCCATCTCACCCATGTTCTACCCTACCTACTCTCCACCTCTACCCTCCATCCCCTATGTTCTACTACTGTTCTACGCTGGTTATACTTCCCCTTTCCCATATTTTGATACCAATTCAATTAATAGGTCTTCTTGTCCTATATATTTCTGAAAAAACAACCAGGAAATGTTTTCTCATATATACTTTACGTCTGTTGTTGGATGTCAGAATGTATTTTACATATACAACACTAGTACAATATGATGTGATGTTCACCATTTTTACAACACTGAAACCTTAATAAAAGCAGATTAAACAAGAACTTTTCTCAACTTTTTATTACCAAATTCTATGTTTGCACCTAAAAGGGAACACCTCATCAGTTTTGATGGAATATGAGACCAAAACAACTATTTATCCCCTGCAATCTCTTTCAAATCAGGTGATTTTGTGCACACAGAAAATAGTCACCACCTTTTTTTTAGAGAGAGGAAAACAGTCAAATTCATGTGAATATTTAAATTCCCATTTGAAAATACATATATGTCAACTGTTTTACCTGGCAAATATTATACATTTTGGACTATTTATTCTTGTGATATACCTAGCTCAGCTAATCCGTAAGTTCGCTCTGTTACTTTCTAGTTTGCCATTAACCACTTCAGCCCCGGAAGAATTTACCCCCTTCCTGACCAGAGCACTTTTTATGATAAGGCACTGCCAAACAAAATTGATGTCCCCCCTCCACAAATAGAGCTTTCTTTTGGTGGTATTTGATCACCTCTGCGGTTTTTATTTTTTGCGCTATAAACAAAAAAAGAGAGACAATTTCGAAAAATAAAACAATAAATATATATATATATATACAACTATTTTTTTACTCAGTTTAGGCCGATATGTATTCTTCTACATATTTTTGGTAAAAAATAAATAAATCACAATAAGCGTATATTGACAATTTTTTTTTTATTAGTAATGGCAGCAATCTGATTTTTATCATGGCTGGAACATTATGGAGGACAAATCTAACACTTTTGACACTATTTTGGGACCAATGTCCTTTATACAGTGATCAGTGCTATAAAAATGCATGAAATACTGTGTAAATGACACTGCAGGGAAGGGGTTAAACAGTAGGGGACAATCAAGGGGTTAAGTGTGTCCTAGGGAGTGATTTTAATTGTGGGGGGATGGGCTACCTAGGACATTACAGTGATCAATGCTCCCGATGACAGGGAGCAGTAGATCTCTGTCATCTCACTAGGCAGAATGGGGAAATGCCTTATTTATAAGTTCTGCCAGGTCCTGCGGGCACAGTCACGGAGCATGCGGCGGGCACGCGCGCCCACAATGCCACTTCTTAAAGGGGACGTACCTGTATGCCAATTTGCGCAGCCATGCCACTATGCCGACTTATATCGTCGCACACTGGTCGGCAAGTGGTTAATATTCTCTGGATCAAGTTCCCTGCTCATTGGATAGAGGTGAAGATGGTGGTTCACTGTCACTGTCCAATGATCAGACTAATGTGTAGAGATAAAACAGGAAGCCACACATTGGAATCTCTGAACATAGAAATTTGTTACCTGTCTGGTTGTTAGGTATACAAAAGGTGCATGAACCACAGGTTTAGTTGAGCAGAATTACAAAGTTTGGGGTGGTAAAAAAGTAAATATACAGAATATGTGTTCCCAATATGTATTTAGCTGTTTGCCTGACTTTAATTCGTTTTGGAGCATTGTCGAATCTCAGAGACTTCTGTCATTCACACGCTCTTGACCTATAATGGCTTATAAGTACATTTTAGTACATTTTGTACTTTGGTACATTTTGTAAAACAATTACAAATTTTGATATACTGTCTGATGATCAAGTATTATACAAACAACCAAAATATGAAAGCAAGAATTTAGAGATTTAAAAATATGTGGTTTCTAATTGCATAGATCTTTACATACTGTTGAAATCTTTTGCTATGCAAAAAACTGTTCCAAAAAGTTGATGTCAACAGAGAAAAATAATTTATCTTTTCACATAAAAAACACTGCTTAGGTTAAAAGAAAATGTTACTTCTACCGACGCCTAATGTTCAGCTGGAGACATCTATAATTTAATCTTTCATCCTGATCACTGAAAAATCTGACCATGTATTACCAGCATATCTCATTCATCTATTTAAACACACAAAGAAAAGCCATACATTACTCTAAATATTCAGGAAGAGGCAAAAGCTGAATCTGTCAAGTGTGATGAATTCCCCTTGTTCACTGAGCTGTCAGTAGTGCTATATGTAGTTCTCAAATATTACCACGAGGAACTGAAATGTTTGTTGGCAGAAAAAACGGATTTCCGGTGGCTGAACCAGCAAAAAGGTATTCTTGGCACTACAGAAACATAGGCCTTCATATCTAATCTGCTGTGAGAGCCGAATGGATTATTTATGTATGTATGTATATGACTAATGAACAGGGCTAACAATGGTATAAAAGCGGAGAGACCACTGATAAAGAAAACACGTAGGGCAATATTATAAAAATAGGTTTTATCGATGATAGGGAGATATGTAAAAAGAAGCATAGCTATGAAGCAAAGCAAACCATTTCCTAGTTGGTGTTCAGGAAGGAAACCATACAATCATATGTCTTCATATACAAAGTACCTGGTATTGTTGTACTATTGAGAAGCTATATTAAATATAGGTATAATAGTGGCCTGTTGCTGTGATATATAGTGAAGACTGCGTCAATCTGTTGGTGGTCAAATGCGACAGAGAAAAGTTCAAATTGAACATTTAAAACTGAATTTTTTTGGTTTATATATTTATTGAAGTAGCTTATGTAGCATTCTATCCCAGAAGGAGCTTACAGTTCAAGCAAAAGTGTTTTTGCTGTGTTGTTAGTGGAGTGCAGTGATACCAGTAAAGAAGTGTGCCGGTGCCGTGGTGGTCATTGGAGAAATGGGTGGATACAGGGTTGCTCAAAAGAAAAATGCACCAGTGCAGTGGTGGTCAGTGGCGAAGTAGGTGGGTACATGGGTGCTCAAAAGAGAAGTGCGGAGCAGACCTGGCTCCATCTATGACTGGAGGTTGGTGTTGCTGGGGTGACCATAAGTTATACTTAGGGGATGGACTTATTTGAATCTGCCCCCCCCCCCGCTCCACCACATGTAGTAGATTTTCTGCCAACAAACTGGGATATTCTAAGTAGCCTATTTTGGAAAAGCATGTGCTGTGCTTCCCCCCTTTCCCCCTTTCTTAGTTGTTCCTAATACCCTCCACCATATGACAAGGTAACAGATAGCACTTATACCTGGGCAGTGTCCGAAGAGTGATGACACTGCGTGGGGATACGAGTGTTCCTTTCAAAAAAATGTTCCTAGTCACCAAAGTTGTTCGTACTTGCACTTTTATGTACTTTGCACTATGGAGGGGGCGCCTCGGCTCCCTCACTCCCCTTCTCCCCCTGCTCCACCCTTCTCCTGTACACCCCCCCCCCCCTTTTTTCTTTTCTTTTTTACCAATGTGCCTACTTGATGATAACTGTGATACACTGCTGTTACTTTGTTTCCTTTCCTGTTTTTATCTTGAAAATAATAAAAATATATTCAACCCAAAAGAGAAGTGCGCCAGTGCAGTGGTGATCAGTGGAGAAGTAGGTGGGTACAGGGGTGATCAAAAGAGAAGTTCGCCAGTGCAGTGGTAGTCAGTGGAGAAGTAGGTGGGTACAGGGGTGATCAAAAGAGAAGTTCGCCAGTGCAGTGGTGGTCAGTGGAGAAGTAGGTGGGTACAGGGGTGATCAAAAGAGAAGTTCGCCAGTGCAGTGGTGGTCAGTGGAGAAGTGGGTAGGTTTAGTGTTGCTCAAAAGAGAAGTGCACCAGTACAGTGGCAGCCAGTAGAGGATGTGCCTAGGAGTAAAAGCATAACAAAAATGGCTTTGACAAGATGAAAATGTGGGAAGTAAGTAACAGTATATTATTTAAAACAAAAAAGAATTGCCCTGGAAAGCTTGCATAAAAAACAATCGCAGCTCTTTCTGAACAGTCGAGGGAACTGAAAATCATGCAATAAAGAATGACTACATAACAGTATACTGTATACATAAAAGGTCACTTGGTTTTAAGTTTCCCAAATAGAAGTCAGTAACACTCATTGCAATGCTGGTTCCCTGTAGGAATCTTGCTTTTCAAGACTAGTCGGTGCACTGATCCAGAGGTGAAGGTTGGTCAGTGAACTCTAAAATCCCAAACAGTGAATGTTGCAGAATACAGGATGTCACATTCCCATGAAAAGCTCCAGGCAGCAGTGAATGACATTCATTTGCTTTTCCCTCCCAGAATCTCTTCTCCTTTTTCCCTCAACAGGTCCGCACAGCTGAGACTGCTTCCCAAAGGAAGACAATCGGGGCTCTGTTCTTCTATGGTTCTGATTTTAATTAACAACCTCTTGAGGTATTGTAAGCCCCTTATTTAAACATCTCACGGACGAAATTACACCTTCTCATCAAGGTCATTGACATTGGTAACCAGGGGGAATCTCTGAGGCATTGTGGCAGTACTTCATTTTCTGACCAGGCATGGACTTAATGTGAAAGAAACAAGGAACGTGCGGGCCTACATCACTCCCTAGAATGGTATAAATCATGGTATAATGGCAACAAGTAGTCTTTGTAGTTACTCATTATACTGCACTATGGTTAATCTCAAAATAGAAAACATGCTCTAATTAGAAGAAATGTATTTTACTTTTATATGTTTGAAAAATATGTTTTATTGTTAATTTATTAAATACAAGTAATTTATTATTATTATTATTATTTTTTTGCAAAATTACCATGGGGCTTCACAAAATGGGTGACATAATAGAATTATTCTCAAGTTAAAAAACCCAATGTGAATATTTTAAATAAAGTTCATAATGACGCTTACAGTTATGGGTGTACCTGTTGCTTCCACAGGCTATAACATACGGTAAGAATTTTAAGCATCAAGAGTTAAAAGGTGTTTAAAGGAAGACAGTCATTTTGTTACATAAAGAAATCTGCTTTGCTCTTTCAATCTCTTGGTGCAGTGTAGTGAATGAAAGGGAGAAAATTATTGGTTGGAAATCACAGAAGACCTCCATTATGACTTACTTTATGTCTAAATGTAAAACATTTTTGGGCCAGTACATATCTAAAAAAACTGGAGGTTAGAAAGTCTATATCAAACCATTATATGCATGTACATTAATTAGAAATTCAGTAAATGTAGAGCAAATTCTAAATAGTATTGTACATACTGTTTTACTGTTTTACTAAGAACTGTCTTATCTAGGACATGAGGAAAATCCTGTGAGCATAAATGTTAAGGATAAATTCCTAGTGTGTATACAAAACACTCTCATGACAATTTTTTCAACTTACAAAATTGTTCATTCCTGCATACTGCATATAAACAATGACTACACTTCAGCAACAATTTTGGATAGTATACTGTTGGTGTTCAGCACTGCAGTTTGTTTACTTGACCAGGTAGGTTTTAAATATGGATAAATATGACATCTGCCCCAGATACTTCAGCAGGAGGTCCACAAAGAGACTTGTAAGCCATTGAGATTGGCTTGAAGAACTGTAAAAGAGCCCAATATCTGAGCTTTCTGCTTTGTTTCAGATGACAGTCTGTCTCTTTTCATTTAGGTGATTATATGTATGCATATTCAAATTAGAAAGCAACAATTTACAGTAAAGTATTGATCCCTAATGTCTAAACCTTGATTTGTAAATATGATTGAGATCCAGTATGGTGGTAGACACCTTGGGTCCACTTGGGTTTTGCAACAACTACGTAATTGACAGTGTAAGATGAAAAGTCACAGAGTTTTATTATAAGCATTCTAAAGGCTCTATCCTAAAGGTATAAACTGTATAGTTATTTCTGGGAAAAATGTCAACAGGTAATAACAGCACACAATAAAACAATAATTCCCTTATTATGTACAAATAAGTAACCATATCTATGTTCCACAAAGGAGGGAGACTTATGAAGAAACCATTGTGATCATTCCCACACAAATGATCTGTTGACTGTTCCCCCTAAGATATCTTATTTGGAGTGATGACCACTGTCCTGAAACAAGTTTACCTGATTTTATAGAAAACTATCATGTCATATCTATAGGTACCCTTTATGCATGCCACAAACATTAGAGATCAATTTGATGTGAAGATACAATCTGAGAGCTAAAGATCTGTTTTTAATGTTATCATTGATATGCAGGCTTGAAATGTCTGAGTTTGCTTCATACTGTCTGTGGGGTAGGGGCAACTGACTTCATTCAAAGATATTCCTGCCAATGCAGCCAGTTATTCGTTCCCTCAAATATGGATGGTCAGGTGTATCTACCATGTATCCAAAAGAAAAGGAAAAAGGAGGAACCTTGCCTGAAATCAGGTTGGGCAACAAATATAATTTAGAAACATATGGCTAACCTTACATAGCCAGATCTTACACCAATCACAGTGAACAGATCTTCCCATCCTCATATTAACTGGACACTGCTGGTATCACCAACATCGTTTCCCCACAACCTAGCTAATCAATGGAAGTGCACACTTGTGATACAAAAACATTTGTCTTCTTGAAGAAAATTTAATTTTCTAGACATTCTGGAAAATCTCTACATAAGAATAAGTGCTTCCAGGGATCAGAAGTGCTTGTTATTGCTTTGCAGTTAATATCCACACTGCTTGCTTACCACTGCAATGAAATTGGTGCACTATATTTAACTTAAATTTCTTTTAAATGTGGCCTGAAAAGAACAGTGTGAAGTAAGCCTAGTAGTCCTCCATGAGAGTAACACTTACTTCAGTTTTAAATTAGCAATAAAAATGAAACATAGAAGTAAATAAAATAACCACAACAAATTCACACTCAAACTCAGTGCATCAATATTTCACTCAAATTAAAAAATACATTTTTTGCCCCCTCTCTCGTCCTCTTATCCTATCCCCTACCTTCCCATTTTCCTGTTCTGCCTTCTGCTTCATTCCCTCTGTTATTTACTATCTACTGTTCCTCTCCCACTTCCTGGTTGCCCGCCATAGAGGTCATATGTTTCCTGTCCCTTACCCCCAGTTTTGGAGTAAAATATCCCTGGAACTTTTTTCATGTGCACATTCTGAAACACTAAGGCTCCATGCACACTGGGCTTAAAAAAAGGTCTGCTCTCTTGGCAGTAAAAAATGCACATATAGAGCATTTTTGTACAAAGTTTAGACAAATTTAGAAGAGTTTTACGTTTTTTTTCTGCCAGTAAGCTCCAATCAGAAATGGGAGTCAGAAGGGTTTTTTCCTGCCTCTAAAAGTTGAGCTCAAAATATGCCTCTAAATGTCCTAATGTACATGGAGTGTGTATGGAGCCTAATACGTTGCCTCGTTATATTGAATAATGGCCTTGTGAGGCCTTCTATACATGATGTTATTTTGAGCACCACATAAAGACTATGCGCCATTTCTGTTCCCTTTGTTTTCTTACCTATAAATTGTTATAAGCTCAATAAATATTATTGAAAAAAAAGTAAAGCAATAGTATTACCTATAGCAACTTGTCTTATGTTAATTTTCATACTGTAACTAGCACTGGAAACAGCTAAATCCAGTCAATTCCCATAGAATTCAAATCTTATTTTCTTTGTAACGCCCTGCCGGTGTGACAACAAACTGATCTATGAATATCTCAGAGGCGTTCAAGCAATCCATGCCTGTTTTCTTTATACTAAATCCGTCTATGTCAATTATTGGTGGGGAGCTAGTTAAAGGAATTCATAGCCAGAAGGTAAAGAATGGACAGCTCCTAGCAAAAAGACTTAGATTCTCAATGGTAGTGGCTCATTAGCGAATTAATAGGTTGGGCTCTTTGGAAACATATAATTTAAGAAGTGAAAATGTGAACTGTGGGGCGTGTAAAATGAATTAAATCTTCAGAAACTGAGATCAGAGTATGAACAAGAGAGGGACAATGCATGGCTCTTAATAATATGCCGTATTGACAGTTTTCAGTCAGGAAACTGCTTATCTCTACCAAGCAACATTTTGTTCTCAGACAATAGTGTTTAGTCAACAGGAATGTCATTTTCTATAGACTGCAGTGAGCGCTAACTTCTTGGCAAGAAAGAATTCTGGCATATTGAGAATTGTTAGAAGCAACTGCTGGGACTCTGCTGTGACCTTGTCTTCTTTGTATTAAAAAGTACATTGCGGTTCCCCTAGGAACACCCTGCCCTGAATACCCTCCTGTGATAAGTGCTATGCAGAAATCTCAGCGGCTCTTTTCATCTTCTGCTCATTTATATTACACTTGGGCCAAAAGAATTTTTAGGAGAACAAATACAGGAAGATCCTTAATTTTTAGAGTGTACATTATACTAGCACTTCTTTTTAATAAAGCAGAACATTTCCCCTCTTTTAACTAGAGGAACGCTTACTAGTATGTTTGGAGACATTCCACTATCATATCCTAATTGCTTCACATTCCATCTATATCCTGTCTATGAACTGACAGCTTAATGAACAAGAGAGCCTTACACTTTTATATATAATGGCAGAGAGCAGTGTTGAAAATTCATTAATTCACTGAAACCAGATAGATCATCTTTCACTGACCTGAAAACTAAATGTAAACAGCTACATCGGTTGCCATTGCAACTCTGCGCATGGTTATTGCCCTTTGCACTGCTTTTTTGACTAAAGGCACAATCTGTTTATAATCAGCAATCTATTGTCTATGAGATACTCACAAAAAATTCGACAGGTTAGACATTTATGTAATGCCCTAATAGGCTGGCACTGCAGATATTTGCAGCATGCCTTTTGTACCCCGGTCCTCTGGCTAAGTATTAATAAGCATTGTTTCTATCTAGGGGACAGAAAAGCAGTTTTAATAATCCCCCGCTCCCCCAGCGGAGGATGCTCCCCTGTGCTATGGTGGTGGACCGGTCCCCAGCATCCCCACATCCAATGTAGGGCCTTTGGCCACCAGAGCATAGAGTAGAAGGGGTTGGAGATTGGTCTAGCAGCACGGAAGAGGCTGATAGAGCATTAGATCAGGTAAGTAAACTGTTTTACCAAGTCCCGTAGACTTGCAGCTCCCTACTGCAGGGGAGCATATTTACGCTTTTACGAGTCTAACGCAGTGGCGCTCAGCCACTCAGAGCAAGCAATGTATTCTAGCGATGACTACAAAGCTTCCTCTGATTGGTTGAGTCAGAGGTTGTGACATCAGCCAGAGGAACCTCTGCATTCATTGCTAGAACACATTACTTGCTCTGAGTGCCACTGCAATAGACTCTTCTGCGTTCCAGGTATGGGACAGGAAGACTCGGCTCGCACCCGGAACACAGTATGGTATGCTGTATGTAGCTGCAGCTACATACAGTTTATACCGCACATCCACCTGCCTCACAGGTTAGTGAGGGACATAGTTTGTTTGGGCCAACTTGGTCCCAATGTAAATTGTATAGCAAGATGGCGTTCTTCTTTAAACTCAAGAAAGAAAATGTATTCATTAGGTGAAATAACAAAATTTGGTGTGCTTGTAGGAAGCTTATTATTCTTAATATCTAGTTATACCAAGCTGAAATAGATTTCAGTGTAAAATATCAAGGCATTTACATCAACCAGAGCAAGAGTTATTTTTTGATTGGTCAGTTTCTTTTTCAGGCCCCATAAGAAAGGCAGATTCACAGGCATAATTTAGCCCAAATAAAGGTGGATGATGTATTTTTTAAGTATCACTTAGTCTTTAAATAATGACAACATCTCAACTGAGGCTGCAGTGACATTTTAGAGCTTTGCAAAATCACGCACAAAAAAAGAGCAACGTGCTTGTGTTGCCACAAAGTTCGATGCTCAAAAAGGTGTGTGAGCTACTTTGCCACAGATAGGGCAGCCCACTGCATTGAATAAGCTGCCCTATGCTTGTGGAGCAAAAACATGTATTCACAAAATACTAAATGTGAATGTAACCACCTAGAGTGTAAGCTCTAACGAGCACGACCCTCTGATTCCTCCTGTAATAAATTGTATTGTAACTCTACTTTCTGCCCTGAGCTCTGCAAAGAAGCCTCATCTGCAGTCCCAATGTGAAAGCCCAAGTGCTTTAAGAACCCTTTCACAATGTCAGCGCCCGAAAAACGCTTGTAAAGCGCCGCTTAAACTAGCAGCGCTTTACCAGCGTTTTTCGAGCGTTATTGGGGCGCTTTTAACCCCTGCTAGTGGCCAAATAAAGGGTAAAAAGCGCCCACAAAACGCTGCTGCCAATAGCGTTTTTCTGGCGTTTTTCCGGCGTTTTACCGGCGCTTCCCATTGATTTCAATGGGAAGGGGCGCTTTAGGAGCGTTGTATTCACCGCTCCAAAAGCGCTGCAAAGAAGCTGCTTGCAGGACTTTTTTTGACGCCCTGCCAGCGCAGCGCCTTAGTGTGAAAGCACTCGGGCTTTTACATTGGGATTGCAGTTGCAGCTTCTTTCAGGCGCTTTTTTTAACGCTGAAGCGCCTGAAAAAACGCCCCAATATGAAAGGGATCTCGGTGTGAAAGCACTCGGGCTTTTACATTGGGATTGCAGTTGCGGCTTCTTTCAGGCGCTTTTTTTAACGCTAACGCGCATGAAAAACGCCTGAAAAATGCCCCAGTGTGAAAGGGGTCTTTATGTGACAACACTGAAGAAATGATACTTTGCTACAATGTAAAGTAGTGAGTGTACATCTTGTATAACAGTGTAAATTTGCTGTCCCCTCAAAATAACTCAACACACAGCCATTAATGTCTAAACCGCTGGCAACAAAGGTGAGTAAATCCCTAAGTGAAAATGTCCAAATTTGGTTCAAATATTTTGTGTGGCCACCATTATTTTCCAGCATTGCCTTAATCCTCTTGGGCACGGAGTCCACCAGAGCTTCACAGGATGCCACTGTTGACATTCATGGTTGCTTCAATGATCTGTAGCTCCCCAGTTCTGGCACCACTCATGCAGTCCCAGACCACCACCATGCTTGACTGTAGGCAAGACACACTTGTGTTTGTACTTCTCACCTGGTTGCCGCCACACACGCTTGACATCATCCAAATCAAATAAGTTTTGTCTCATCAGACATTTTCACTTAGGGGTGTATTTACTTTTGTTGCATGCTGTTTAGACATCAATGGCTGCATGTTATTTCAAGAGAACAGAAAATGTACACTGTTATACAAGCTTTACACTCACTACTTTACATTGTAGCAGAGTGTAATTTCTTCAGTGTTGTCACTTGAAAAGATATAATAAAATATTTAAAAAAATGGGAGGGGTGTACTCACTTTTGTAAGATACTGTAACTGTTATAGTTTAACAATAATAAACTCCTGGACCCATCTAATGTACCCCAGAGACACACATACTGTACAACCAGCTAAGACTGTACAATATGTTGGTTTTGGATCAATGATATAGCCATTTGACAATAGAAAACATCCAGAAAAGAACATCAGCTAAAAATAACACAATTTGCTTTAATACATTTTTTTGATACTGAATACAGCAACAGTAAAGAAACTAAACTGTTCCAAATCGCTAATCCTTGTATCTGCTTTAAGAAGTATAAATGACATGCTACTACAATATAATCCTTGGAGTAATGTCTTTCGATGTTTAATACAGCCCTGTCATTTTAATCAGGCTGACAATATTATTGCTGAGGTTGTAATGGTATCAAACATGGTTTGATTTACTTTGATATTAGATGGGGAAATGCTGCCACCTAGAGGAACATGTTGTGTATTACAAGTGATGGTACACACAAGAAGAGATACAACTATTTTGTTTTAAAACACAACATACAGTACCATATACTGTAAATATTTGTCTCATACGTAAGCCTACAAATTTAGCATTTTAACCACTTCTTGCCCGGCCTATAGCATATGACATCCTGCAGGATAACAGCCGCAGCACAACCGCGGGGGCACGCATCGCGGCCATCGGTGGTGCAGTATGTCAGTCTGACACACCGCTACACCGATCTTAGTAAAGGGACTCCGGTGGAGGCTAGTTACCACATGATCAGCCATGTCCAATCATGGCTGATCATAAAGTAAACAGGAAGAGCCAGTGATTGGCTTTTCCTCGCTCGCATCAGACAGACGCGAATAGAGGAGAGCCGATCGGTGGCTCTCCTGACAGTGGGGATCTGTGCTGATTGTTTATTAGCGCAGCCTCCCCCTCGGATGCCCACACTGGTACATCCCCCATGGCCATCCACATGTGAAAATCAATGCCAACATATGCCGATCAGTGCCCACAAATGGGCAATGACTTGCACCTCTATGGTACAATAAAAATTAGTAATGCCCAGCGATGCCACCCATCAGTGTCATCAGTGCCACTCATCAGTGCCACCTATCAGTGCCCATTCATACCCATCAGTGCCTACATATTGGTACCCACCAGTGCCCATCCATGCCACCTATCAGTGCCACCCATAAGTACCCATCAGTGCCACCTACGAGTGTCCATCAGTGCCACCTATGAGTGCCCATCAGTACCACATATCAGTGCCCATCAGGCCTCCTATCAGTGCCCATCAGTGCCACCTATCAATGCCCATCATCAGTGCCCATCAGTGCCACCTCATTGGTGCCCCCTCATCGGTGCCCATCAGTGCCGCCTTATCAGTGCCCATCAGTGCAGCCATATCAATGCCCATCATTGAAGAAGAAAACATATTTAGAAAAAAATTTAACAGAAACAAAGAAAAACTTTTATTTTTCAAAATTTTCGGTCTTTTTTTTATTTGTTGCGCAAAAAAATAAACCGCAGATGTGATAAAATACCACCAAAAGAAAGCTTTATTTTAGGAACAAAATGTTAAAAAATTAGTTTGGGTACAATGTAGCATGACCACGCAATAGTCATTCAAAGTGCGACAGCGCTGAAAGCTGAAAATTTGCTTGGGCGGGAAGGTGTAAAGGTGTCCTGTATTGAAGTGGTTAATAGCTTAAAAAACTGAAAAGCTAAAATAAGTCTAAGCTAATATATAAACCTAGCTAATGGAGACCCGGGTACAATAAATTTATATATAATTTAGCCTTTACACACTTCTCATCCTAGTAACTAAAGAGGAACTAGCAACTCTACTTATGTAACTTAAAGTAGAACTATAGGCAAATGTTTTTTTTTTCATTTTGGGGAGGGTTATAACACCTGTCAGATTTTCGCTATCTGTGTCTTATTGTGGAGATTTCCCTTCACTTCCTGCTCCACAGCCAAACAGAAAGTGAGAGGAAATCCTTGTAAATTAAGGGTTTTTTTTTGTGGACCCCCAGGTCACCAGAACTAGTGTCCCAATTGGAAGATTTTCTTTTACTTTCACCTTCAATGATGATGGTAAACAGGACAAATAGAGAGGGTGAATCTCCTTAACAGGACACAGACAGCAATAAAAACTCACAGGTGTTCTAATCCCTCTCCACTCTATACAAAAATGTAAAAAATCCTGCAATGTGTACACTCAGATACAGTCAGGGGCCAAGAAATACTTTGTTGCCAATACTAAACAAAGCATATGTAGTTTCCTGTTATATTAGATTTTAAAAAACACAGAAGAGTAAGGTTTGGGACTTTACATATACCTCTATAGTCATTATAAAAGAATAGATACAAAAGTTTGTCTAAAAAGATTTGTCTTTTATTTTATACAATCTAAAAGAAAGCACATATTGCTAACAACAAAATACATTACAGTAACAGACGCATTAAGACTTTGAAGGTCAACACGTTTCGTGGATCATCAGCTTCTTCAGGACCACCAAAGTTTAATACATAGGAAGTATTTAATCACAGGAATTAAAAAAAAAAGTCTATAAAGAAAAAACTATAATAAAACATGATCATCAGAATTACAAATTCATAAAAAATTGATACAGGTCATAAACAGCATATTTCCAAAGAATATCCATACATATCCTACGTACATGCCTCATGTGAAATACTATGGGATAAAAAAAGAAAAAACCCTAAAGGGTAAATCAACCCCCCCAAGGGTAGGACATCCCAAGGATATCAAATAATTATGTATATACTTACTTGACCAAAATAGCAATGTTGTCACATGCATACTTATGTAAGAGTAACTTAAGAGAAAACAAGGGATCCAAAGAAAAAGCCTGCCTACCCATGGGAGGGTGATCCTCAGACAGAGAACATGCGCCAAATTAGGGTATAAAACGTGAATTTGATCAGGGGCAAGGTCAGGTTTTATTGTAATATATAAGATATAGTGTAAAAGGGTAATCCAACTAGATTGATATATATATAAAAAAAAAAAAATATATATATATATATATATATATAAAAAACTATATAAATAAGGCAAGGATCAATATGTAGATAGTATAAATTAGGCAAAAAACAAACCACAAAAAAAGAAGAAAAACATTTTTTATATATTATCCTGAGGATGATGGAATCCGGACTTACCCTTTAGATAAACTTGTAATGCATATACACCTGTTAGTTAGATTGTCAAGGACAAAGCCAAAAGCCTTGAAGAGATGTATACATTATGGTGGTAAGAGGTATTAAGATGTAACAATGGGAGGGGGGAGGAGAGGTTCTCCAGGATTAATGTGGGCGACCCTGGGACCGCACTGCTGGTCCCACCCACATCATACCCGGCAGCCCTTGGAGGGCCCTCAGGCAGGTATAAATAGAGACTCACCCTCATGGAGCTGGTCATTCCTCTCTGGAGGGTCGAGACACACTATCCAAGACATTTTTCTAAGGCAGTGTTTCTCAATTCCAATCCTCAAGGCACCCCAACAGGTCATGTTTTCAGGCTTACCATTATTTTGCACAGGTGATTTGACCAGTTTCACTGCCTTAGTAATTATCACAGCCATTTTACCTGAGGGAAATCCTGAAAATGTGACCTGTTGGGGCGCCTTGAGGACTGGAGTTGAGAAACATTGTTCTAAGGTCAGGACTTTTTTGCAACATAGGACCTGAACTATTGGCAGCAACACTTTATGTGTCTTTACCTTATTTTAGTCTGTCAATAGTGTGTTCATCATTGACTTTTGAACATTTTTTAGGTTCTAAAGGATCTTACTGACACCTGGGAGGCCTTTGTTACAATACCTCTTACCACCATATTCTATACATCTCTTCAAGGCTGTTGGCTTTGACAATCTAACTAATGGGTGTATATGCATTATATCTTTACCTAAAGGGTAAGTCCAGATTCCATCACCCTCAGAATGTTTATAAAAAACGTTTTTGTTCTTTTTTTGTCTATTTTTTACTATGTACATATTAATCTTTACTATATATATATATATATATATACACACAGTGCCTTGCGAAAGTATTCGGCCCCCTTGAACTTTTCAACCTTTTGCCACATTTCAGGCTTCAAACATAAAGATATAAAATTTTAATTTTTTGTGAAGAATCACCAACAAGTGGGACACAATTGTGAAGTGAAACGAAATCTATTGGATAATTTAAACTTTTTTAGCAAATAAAAAACTGAAAAGTGGTGCGTGCAAAATTATTCGGCCCCTTTACTTTCAGTGCAGCAAACTCACTCCAGAAGTTCAGCAAGGATCTCTGAATGATCCAATGTTGTCCTAAATGACTGATGGTGATAAATAGAATCCACCTGTGTGTAATCAAGTCTCTGTATAAATGCACCTGCTCTGT
Source organism: Lithobates pipiens (assembly GCF_037356315.1). NCBI lineage: Eukaryota > Metazoa > Chordata > Amphibia > Anura > Ranidae > Lithobates > Lithobates pipiens. The sequence continues at coordinate 158,836,855 of NW_027507903.1, forward strand.
GATAGTCTCAGGGTTCTGTTGAAAGTGCAGAGAGCATCATGAAGACCAAGGAACACACCAGGCAGGTCCGTAATACTGTTGTGGAGAAGTTTAAAGCCGGATTTGGATACAAAAAGATTTCCCAAGCTTTAAACATCCCAAGGAGCACTGTGCAAGCGATCATTTTGAAATGGAAGGAGTATCAGACCACTGCAAATCTACCAAGACCTGGCCGTCCCTCTAAACTTTCAGCTCAGACAAGGAGAAGACTGATCAGAGATGCAGCCAAGAGGCCCATGATCACTCTGGATGAACTGCAGAGAACTACAGCTGAGGTGGGAGAGTCTGTCCATAGGACAACAATCAGTCGTACACTGCACAAATCTGGCCTTTATGGAAGAGTGGCAAGAAGAAAGCCATTTCTCAAAGATATCCATAAAAAGTCTCATCTAAAGTTTGCCACAAGCCACCTGGGAGACACACCAAACATGTGGAAGAAGGTGCTCTGGTCAGATGAAACCAAAATCCAACTTTTTGCCCACAATGCAAAACGATATGTTTGGCGTAAAAGCAACACAGCTCATCACCCTCAACACACCATCCCCACTGTCAAACATGGTGGTGGCAGCATCATGGTTTGGGCTGCTTTTCTTCAGCAGGGACAGGGAAGATGGTTAAAATTGAGTGGAAGAGGGATGCAGCCAAATACAGGACCATTCTGGATGAAAACCTGTTGGAGTCTGCAAAAGACCTGAAACTGGGACGGAGATTTATCTTCCAACAAGACAATGATCCCAAACATACAGCAAAATCTACAAAGGAATGGTTCACAAATAAACGTATCCAGGTGTTAGAATGGCCAAGTCAAAGTCTAGACCTGAATCCAATCGAGAATCTGTGGAAAGAGCTGAAAACTGCTGTTCAGAAACACTCTCCATCCAACCTCACTGAGCTCGAGCTGTTTTGCAAGGAAGAATGGGCAAGAATTTCAGTCTCTCGATGTGCAAAACTGATAGAGACATACCCCAAGCGACTTGCAGCTGTAATCGCAGCAAAAGGTGGCTCTACAAAGTATTAACGCAAGGGGGCCGAATAATTTTGCACGCCCCACTTTTCATTTTTTTATTAGTTAAAAAAGTTTCAAAAATCCAATAGATTTCGTTCCACTTCACAATTGTGTCCCACTTGTTGGTGATTCTTCACAAAAAATAAAATTTTTATATCTTTATGTTTGAAGCCTGAAATGTGGCAAAAGGTTGAAAAGTTCAAGGGGGCCGAATACTTTCGCAAGGCACTGTATATATATATATATATATATATATATATATATATATATATTAATCTACTTGGATTACCATTTACCGCTATATCTTATATTACAATACATCTTGACCTTGCTCTTGATCATAATTCACCTTTTTACCCATTTATCATTCCTGAATGGGTAAACATTTTTATTTTTATTTGCCTTTTTTATGCTAGTCAGCATTATGATATCACATCAGTGGCCCTCTTTGTTTTCATCTATATACGTGGTTCCCCGCTTATTTATATGCTCTTATTTCTTGCATTCCTAGTTAATTTGGCAGATCTTCTCTGTCTGAAGATCACCCTCCCATGTGTCGGCAGGCTTTTTCTTTGGATCCCTTGTTTTCTATTTCCACATAACTCTGCATGTGACAACATTGCTATATTCGTCAAGTAAGTATACATATCTTTATTTGATATCCTTGGTATGTTCAAACCTTGGGGGGGGGGGGGGGGAGTTGCTTTATTTCACATGAGGCATGTGCGTAGTATCTGTTTGGATATGCTATGAAAATATGCTGTTTATGACCTGTACCAATATTTAATGAATTTGTAATTCTGATGATCATGTTTGTAAGTTTCTTTCTTTATAGACTTGTTTTTAAATTCCTGTGATTAAATACTTCCTATGTATTAAACTTTAGCGGTCCTGAAGAAGCTGATGATCCACTAAACGCGTTGACCTTCTCCAAAGTCTTAATGCATCAGTAACTGTAATCTGTTTTGTTGTTAGCAATATGTGCTTTCTTTTAGATTGTATAAAATAAAAGACAAATCTTTTTGGACAAACTTTTGTATCTATTCTTTTATAGTGACTATAGAGGTATATGTAAAGTCCCAAACCTTACTTTTCTGTGTTTTTTTTTTAATAAGTTACTGGGATAATACCCCTATGTCACTCTTATTAGTTGAATGAAATTCCATTCCACAAACCCATACTCTCTCAATATTCCTGTTATATCAGAGTCCCCCCTTTTTTTGGAGATGGAGAACACCCCAATTCTAGTACATTAGTTGATTGAACTGTGTCCTGGGCAAGTGCCTTCAATATCACATGGTTGAAGTGCTTGGGCGCCCCCTTGTGTTCACTTGGAGTTATTGCTTTTATCATTTGTCAGTGACATTGTTCCTTCTGTTTCCCCACTTGCGATCCACACTTTGCTGCCATTTGCTGTATCTGGATGGCGGGGAACCCCTGCCTATAGGAGCAATAAAGGCATCTGGGGATCTACCTTGAATAAGTGTGTGTCCTCAAGTAGTTTTTCTTTGTTCTGAAGCTTTTGCAAAACAAATGGAAGTAACTACTTGCTCACCAGAAAATTTAGACATTTGTTAAAGAGACTTGCAAATGTATCGCTACTATTTTGTGCTGACATTTGTGGATGTTTCTACCCGTTATTAAAATATGTTTGTCTTTTAAAAAAACAGTTACCGTGTGTATCAATAAAATATCCAATTTTCATTTTATGCACTTGTGATTTTTGGCACCTCTAAAGTCCCACTACCTCAGATTTTTGTTTTTGCATGGTTATGTTATCAGGAATGCAGTGCCTAGCTGGCCTTCCCACAAACCACCGTTTTTTCTAAAAGTTACAATCAGAGTCTAAACTTACTGATCTGCAGGGCTGGCTGCAAAACATGATTCTCGTCATTTCTTCTGCCTTGTGTTTGCTATGCAGGAGATGCAGGATAATCATAGGCGTGTGCACAGGTTGTGTCGGGTGTGCCCGGGCACACCCTAATCACCCCATTTGGATTAGCATTATTGCTCTAGGTGCCAGTGGGGAGATGGGAAAGATCTCCCACTGAGTGACCTGCTTAAAGGAGAAGTGTGGAAGCATTTTCTCTCACTCTAAATCTGCAGGCAGGGAGACCATGCGCTGGCAGGGCAGAGTGCCACAAGGAAGACTGTATGTACAGTGTGTGTATATATATATATATATAGATAGATACATTAAATCACATTGCTAATTACATATTGTAGTTGTGTGTAGCCTAAATAGTGAAATTTGTACTTTTTTTGTAACGTTTGGGAATGCCAGTAAAAACTTGGCGGTGCCAGTAAATTTTGGGTGTTGTATCAGTAAATTTCAATCTTTTAGGTTGGCAACACTGTTATATACACACACACACACACACACACACACACACACACACACACATATGCATGCATGTTTGAGCTTTGGTGTGTACACTCTAATGCAATAGGCTGTGCACACCTATGGGGATAATAATCAGCTGTGTGGGATGTCTGTCAAAATGCGAGGCGGTCCCGCCCAATCCGGGACTGTTGTAAAATATGACCGAGTCTACCCATCATGCTTAAGAATCAATAGCTTGGTGCCAGAAGTAAAAAGAAGCAAAAATGATACCACCTGATTGGACCCCAGTGTAACCTTGAGTCAAACACTTGGCCCACAGTTGCAGCACAGTATTTACTTACAAAATCCCCATTCAGCTGTCAAAAAAAGAGGCAAAGAGGCATTCAGGAGGAGTATAGCCCAATGAATGCCTCACATCCACTCATCTACCATCAGTAAGAGCAGCACAGATGGTGGCAGGTGTGGACAAGCCCTAAGTATGATGTTACCTGTCTGCTACCCCTGTTGCTTCATCACTAAATTGCAAATGTCATACCCCTTAGCCCCTGTACACATGGTCGGAGATTCTGCCAACCAAATCCGTCGGATTTTGTCCGTCGGATTTAGTCCGACGGATTGTGGCCGAAACTGTTGCATACACACGGTCGGACTAAGTTGTCAAAAAATCAGATCTTTCAGAACGTGATGACGTAAATCGTGAGACTACATTCAGGCTAGTAGCCAATAGCTTTGATGTAGGAATTTGATCTGAGCATGCGTGGCACTTGGTCCGATCAAAATTCGCTACACATGATCGGAGTATGTCCGATCAAACCAGTTGGTCGGGAAATATTTCCAACATGTTGGAAAATTGGGTCCGATGGATATTCGGACGGAATCAGTCCGATGCATACCACACACAGTCGGATTATCCGACGACACGGTCCGATAGGACACATTCCGATGGATTCTCCGACCGTGTGTACAAGGGCTAACACTAAACTATCAGTTGACTAAGGCTATAATTATTTAAACAATATATTACCTTATATATACATGACTTGGCATTCAGGAAGAATAGTTCAATTGTAGCATTATCCTTTAGGTAAGATATACTTTCAATGTAAAACCTGCAAGACAAAAGAGATGAATGAAAAATAAACAATAAGAAGTGCAGATGAATACATGAGTCTTTCTATGAAGCTGGTACAACATTTTATATCCTCTATTTAGGCACTTTAACATTTCATTTATTCTGTTTCAGAGCATGTGAAAATCTGGAAATATTTATGGTATTGTAGTGGAAGAGTATAAAGGTACAGGTGAGTGGTACTGGGCCAAAATATAAGTGGGGTACTAGACTTGGCACTGCAAAACAGGTAGACCACTACAAAACATGTTATCTACGAAAATCAGAGGTACACAGCCATAACCACAAATAATGAAACAATGATGGCCCATAGCAATCCCCTCCACTCTCCCCACGGCCCCGGTCTACAGCTCCAGCACCTTTTTTGTGGCACTTTCAACACTTTTGTTTAACTAGTTATTAATGTCTGAAAATCTCACCCCTCTTAAGCTTCAAACTACCTCCTTCTGTTGTAGAGACATTGGGTACTGATCCCTGTTCTTACTCTGTATAAACACTAGATAAAATAAAAAATGCAGTGGTGACAGTTTCTTTATATTTATTATTCTCACTCTATAATGCTAAAAACAAAGATAAGAACCAAAGGGCTGCATGCTGGTTGTATTGCTTCTTTTGGCAAGTTTTATTGTACAAACAGTACACTTTACTTGCCTCCATCTGTAGGATCAGACCTCAAACATGTTTCACCCTTCTCAGCTTAGTCACAGAGTTCTCTACGGCTCAGCCACGAGGGGTAAAACGTGTTGGAGGGGTGGTACTTGAGGTACATGTGAGCAAGATGTACGGTTTTTGCAATAAAAGTTGCTGAAGGAAGTAATACTACTAGAGTGCAGCCCTTTGTTTCTTACCTTTGTTTAGCATTATAGAGTGAGAATAATAAACAGATAATTAAGTAATAAACATAGGTGTGTGCAGCCTGTTGCATTAGGGTGTGCACACCAAAGCTCAAACACTCATTCATGTGAGTATATATATATATGATCTTCCTGCCTGCAGAGTGAGAGACAAATGCTTCTCTTATAAGCAGAGCTGCGCAGTGGGAGATCTTTCCAATCTCCCCACTGGCACACAGAGTGATATTACTAATGCGAAACGGGTGATTAAGGTGTGCCCAGGCACACCCAACACACCCTGTGAGCACTCCTATGGTAATAAATAATAATAGAAAGAAAGAGCAGTGCATCTTTTTACTCTACTGCTCATGCGTTTCGTCATTTCCGACTTCAACAGAGGGCCTCTGTTGAAGTTGGAAAGTCGGAGTGCTATGATAACACTCTGAATAATCATCAATGATAACCTATAACGTTGTTTGAACTGCTACATTTGTTATGGTTTTGGTCACAAGATCATTGTTTTTTTATTTTTAGCGCTGTTTTAGTGTTGAAATTTACAGGAATTGGACTGTCATATTTTTATACTATCGCTTTTATATTTTCTATTTATTTTAAACAGCTGCTTAGACCATCCATATTCTGTTTTTACTTCACAGTAAATTAGAAAGGATACTTTGTTGTACTGCTAATAACTGTGGGACAGATTTGGCGCTGAGTGGTGTATTATAGGCCGTTAATATACATCCTTTACTTCATAACTCTATTTATGATGACTATATAAATGCTAGATAACACAGTTTACTTTTTATTTACTAGATTAAGCATCAATGCACAACACTGGAAGAAAAAAAGGACATGCACTTTTTTTTTAATGCAGTGCACAACAACAGGGCTGTAGGGGGGTACCACTGGGCCTTCTGTAGGGAGCCTGGGCACACCAAGGGGCCCTGACAGCCGGGGGATCGGTGCGGCAGGACAGGAAGACAATTACAGAATGATGCACTGTGTCTGTGTCTCTCCCTCCAGCATCTGAAAGCTGGTATGAAAGCTTTTTTTCTGAAAGCTTTCAGCTGCTGGAGGGATAGACACACACACACACACACACACACACACACACAGTGCATGGTTCTGCTATTGTCCTTCTGTCCCACTGCACTGATTCCTCTCCCTGGGCTGCCCACATTTTATTTCCCCCCTGTTTGCTCAGCTCCCCCCCCACCCCTTGTCCCACCACAGCACCGCTGGCTTCCCTCTCCCGCGGGTGGATGAATCGAATGGAGAGTGGGAGAAGGGGCTGGTAAATATGTAATTTACCATCCCCTGACCATAGTAAACTGTGTTTACGATGCTTCAGTTTATAAATGTACAGGAGCCTCTGTCTCCTGTTTAATCATCTTTAGTTCAACTGAGGTTACAGAGAAAGTTAAGGAAGAATTTGTGTTCTCAATTCTTTTCTCTGTCTCAAAATTAAGATCCCCTGAGATTTCATCCAAACCCCCCAACAGCATTGTAAAAAAATAAAATAAAAAATCATTTAAAAAATATAAAAAAAATAGAAAAATTGGAACAAATAAGTTAAATTTTTTTTTAATATTTTGTAATTGGGGGCCCTGTTAGATAGGCTGTACAGGGCCCCGGTAATTTCTAATGCCAGCCCTGCACCACAGTGCATGCCATGAGCATTGTGCTGTGCTGCAATATGGGTCCCATGGCACCTGTTCTCCTTGCATGTTAGGGTGCCATACCGCAATGAATGCCAGCACAGAGGATTTTATTTTCTAACACTGGAAAGTGCAAAATCTGGTGCAGCTGTGCAGGATAGTGATTCAACTCCTAACTTCAACTTGTTCAATTAAGCTTTGACAAAAGGAAAACCTGCAAGCTAAATGGTTTCTGTGCAGAGCTGCACCTGATTTTGCACTCTCCAGTTTTAGTCAACCCTTATGTGTTATGTGCGTTGTGGTAATGCTAGGTAAATAGTCAAATGTCCTCTCAACAGTTACATTTTATTGCAATGGTTTAAATATTCTTTTTGTAAAAAAATTATACCATCAGTATTATATTTATCCATAATCTTTTGACTGTGAAATTAAATAGGCATTCATATAGTGAATGCTATCAATATATGTATTCCCCCCATACTATTATCAGAATACAATATTATTTTAATTGTAGGTAGACAATTACAGAATAATGTTTAAAGCAGTTTTAATGTTTTAATAAAGTTTAAAGCAGCACCATAATAGACTGATGCACAAAGGCATTAAACATAGCATTCACTTTGCTTCCTACTGCTCTAAAGTGAAGATGGACTAAAAAACTTTCATACAGAAATAACATTTTCTTTTACTTTGTATAAGCTTTTATTCTGCATGTGAACAGGTTTACTAAAACAACAGCTATAGACCAAATTCAGAGACTTGCACAAAGGCCGTTAAGCATATTGATCTAAATCAGTTTCCTTCGAATTGTCTTTCAAAATTTCAACACTAGAGGGAGCTGATGCACTTCATATTAAAAGATGAAACGGTCTCTATTGATACAACTATAACAAAAAATAAAATGCGCTCTTTCTTTAAGAATGAGAAATAAACTCACGTGTCTGTTAAACACACTGACAAAAACGAAATGAGCATGCTAAACTAGCTGATATTTTGTGAGAAAATTCTAAATGTATCTGAAACATACCCAATTAGGCTAATTTAAAGATGCACAGCTGAGCCTATGCATAAAATGCAATAAGGTCCCATAACAATCAGATTTTTTTTACTGCATTATAAACTGAACTCTGATTGGTTGCAAAAAATACTTGCACAATAATGTCATTTGCAAACAATTATTTGTGTCCAGTTTGTTATATATAAAAAACAACATTTTGAAATAGATTTTTAATAAAAAAAACTGTGCTGGTAACAGAAAACAAAAGTCATACTGTGTGGGATTTGCATTTTCAGTTATTGTTTATGCATGTGTACAGAGACTTTTGGATCTCAGTTTTTCCTGTTAATTGTTCTCAATAGCAAGAAGATAATCATTAAAAATCAAAGCTGTATTTTTACACTAAGTAGCGACACATAGGCCTTTGTTAGACATGTTACTATTACAGTATTACAGAACTATATATAGACTGTGCTTAATTAGCAGAGTGTAATAGAAGGAGGAAGATGATTATAGAGCGACTAGAGAGTGTTTACCAGGCAAATCCAGAGACAGGAGGGGAGGGAGGCAAGCAGGGCCCAGTGCAGACACAATTATCATCTGTTGGGAGCTGACACCAGACTGTAGACTAAGTTTGCCAGTGTCGGGAAAGCGGGAGTCAAGGAGATAAGGGGTTCCCAAGAGAATGAAGGAGGCCTTGTTATGAAGACACAATCACAGATGTGATTTGACTGCACTTTCACAATATCTTGACATCCATACATAAAAAAAAAAAAAAAAAAAAGAGGAATCAGACAGAAGGCTGTTTTACAGATTGAAGGCCTGAATTGTCTTCAGATGGATTTCCTGGCATGATCACCGAACTACACACACTTGTTTCCTTTATGTTTTTAGAACTATACATATTGTTTAGTACCATATTTAAAAAATGTGCCATCAAATTTTGGATCACAAACACCAACATGCATGAAAAAGAAACACCTTATCTGTACTCAAGTGTAACAAAACATGACATAGGATCCTAAAGATTATAAGGAGGCTCATTGCTCCATGGACTTGCTGCTTTCCTTAGACCATAGTTCCAAAGGAAAGCCCAAAAAGACGGGGACACGAGCCTAATGCATGATCATGAGCACCAAAATGTAAAAATTTACTCACAAGGGTATTAGATACAAAAGCTTGTGAAAAATGAATCCAATAACAACAGTATTTTGGACCTCTATGACCTGGGAGACCTTAGAAACATTGCACAAACCATTGCAAGAATGCTAACGTGTTTCAAGGGATATAACCCTTTCTCCCTTGAAACACATTAGCATGTTTGCAATGGTTTGCTAAGTCCAAAAGTGTTTGCGTGAACAGTTAAAGTTGACCTAGGTACAAAAGGAACTTGGGGAGGGGGTGAGGGTGGGAGGGGTAGGACGTTGCCCCATCTGAATGGAGGATCAAGGGGAGTACTGCTCCTGGAAGGAGTAATTCATACAAAGGAATGTCTCCAGAAGCACAAGACAGTCCAAAGGGTTAATTCAGCCTTTGGACTGTGTCCTGAAAATCTGTGAGGAATGATTTTGTGTCATTATCTGCAGGTAGAGCTTTATGGCTTTAAAATACTGTATATCTAAGGTCACTGTGTCATTCTGAATCTTTTCTCCTTTTTTGTGCAATGTAGATGTAAGATCTTCCATGCAGGTTGTTATTGATCTCTGAGTAGCACTTATTTTGGGTGGTGGGGAATTCTGTTTCCACAAGGGAGGGATGCAGAATCCTTTTGCATTCAGTAAGTGGACCATTAGAAATGCCTTTTGTCAAGCCACATCGGCAAGCCACTGGTTTCTGACTCAGGTCTACCATGGTGAACAGATTGAAAGTATCCATTACAGTATTGCAGAATTGTTGTGTCTTAATTTTCTTGACAATACTTTTCATGTCTTTTTATACCTAGATATGGCCACAAGACATATCCTGGATGGTGCAATCAGTCAGACAGTGCAATTAGGCATTGTTGGATTATTACTCTGAGAAGATCACAAACAGGACCAGCCCACCTATACTGTAGTGTATTTTTTCCCTAGAACAATGTAATCCAAGCTGCAGGGATTCTGCATTCAGTACCATTCCCAAAGCATTAAAATGTATAACAAAATCATATATTGCAGTTTACAAGTCCTTAGATGTAGTGGCTGTATAAATTTTTTTTTTCAATTGTATCTTTACCTAATAATTCTATGAATAACACATTTGTCCTAGGAGGACTACACTCAGTCAGCCCACTGTATCTGTAGAGGGAGCCATGGGCTACTCTCCTAATTTGGACTACTAAACCCCTTCTCCACTCCCCACCTCCATTTCATTGGGGGTGTTCTATTTTAGTTTATAGGAGAAAGCTGGAAAAACTGAGAGAGATAGTTTGAGATATCAGTTCAGAACAAAGAAAGTTAGGCCGGACATACATGGATCGAAGTGGCCAAATGTCTATCTATGTATGGACACTGTAGTCGATCTACCAGTCAACTTCTGTACATCCGCCCTGTTGGATCTTCCCCACTCGATCAGCACTCGATCACACCCCAGATGATGTTCAATAGGAAGAAACGCATTGGATGACGCGTGTGGAGCCATTATAGTCCCTTTCTGATGCATCTTTGGATTTTTTAAGCACTATTCAAGTGGATTTGTGTAAGTGTACATCTGTTTTACAATAAAATGCTTTCATACAGTTTTATTCTCTACGTATATGTTCGGGAGCGGCTTTCATTTTTGACGTTTGCTGCCCATTGGGAGTTTGTTCGTTTAAAGTGGAACTTCTCCATCCAGCCTCGAAGGGGTGTCTATAGACCATCCATCGGATACAGCTGGACAAGGTTGAGGTATTACCTCATATATGCTTTATTGACAAACCAGTATATGAGTCTGAACTCTCTGGTAAGCATGCCCATTTTAATCCTTGGTGGTGAATTGCACAAACCAGTGACAAGTATTTTCTCTATTATGCCTTCACATGGGTATCTTCATCTTCATCTCAAGGATTTCAATCCAAGGACTATCTTTCATGAAATTTTTATTTTGAAGCCACTGAATTTATTGCATTCATCCATTTTGCATTATTGATCACAGCACGGAATTCACTATTTTATTTTTTTGTTGGACTTTATGTTTTGCTATTTGTGTGCATATTCACAGTTTTATGACTTTATTGTCATACCTATTGATTAGTTACTTGTTCATTGCATGGTATTATTTTTTCACTTTTTACACCATGAGCGCTGCATTATTATTTATATTTTAACTGCTGACTATAGCCTGCAACACTGATCAGTGTATTCTAAGGTAGGATTCACCGCTGTCAGAATACAATTGCTCAGCGGGCAGGATTCCCCCATCCCCATCGAGTGTGTGGATAGGGGGAATTGAGTCCATTTTTTTTTGGTTAAAACCCTTGGTTGAACGAAAAAAAACAGACTCATCTATGGGCTGCTTTACACTTGAAATATGCCAAGATAAGCAGTTATTTCATTATATTTGTCAAAAAGTAGCCTAGAAAAAGGAGTCTAATGTAGCCACCACATCTAAGAATTGATAAGCTGCAATATATTTGTTTTTGGGTTTACATATCTTTTAAGGGACCATGTACACTGGATTAAAAAAATGCTGCTCCTAGAGGAGTTTAGCTTTTTGCCTGTAGAAGAAACTAATATTTTCCTATGTGTCCATGCACATTAGGTCATTTAGAGGCATATTTTAAGCTCAGCTTTTAGAGGCAAAAAAAAAAGCCTTATGTTTTTCATTTTTTAGACCATTTTTCCAAAAAATTCTAAAATTAACGTCTTTTTCTGCCAAGAGCACTGCCATTTTTTTTAGCCAGTGTGCATGGATCCTAAATGAAGCATTGCTGGTATTGTGACATCTATATATTTGTGTATTCTAGAAACAGATAATGAGATTGTAATTTATAATGTAAAGAACATGCATATAGCTTCCCATTAGATGTTATTCCCAACACTCCCAATGTGACAGTTTTTTTAGACTCTATTGATTGTAAAAACATGTATTTAGACTGCTTGCAGGTGGAGAAGAGCACAGCGTGGTTACATGTACCACATATATGTATTTCAATTGTGTATTTGGCTGATTTCCAGGGGGTTCCACTTGCAGGAAGATTTATGTTATCAATTTTGTAGACATAAACATACAAATTACAAGCTAAATAGATTTAACACACTTCACATAAAAAAATGGAAAGACCAATTATTCCACATCAGCTAATGAGCATCTAAATAACTACTCTGACTTATAATGGTGACTTAGAACATAATAGGGGGGTTTACTTAAACTGGTGCAGTTGAGCATAGTAACCAATCAGCTTTCAGGTTTTATTGTCAAAGCTTAATTGAACAACCTGAAGCCAGAAGCTAGTTTCTATGCACCAGGTTCCGCATGCTCCAGTTTTAGTAAATCCCCCCCCCCAATGCCTAAAAGAGCAAAGTCCATAATGTGTTTAGTGAAGGTGGCCTGGACACATTTATGATTACAGTGCTGAATTTCATGTGTCAGATGGAGCATCTAATGATTAAAGATATTTGGGAACAGTGCCGGCCCGTCCATACGGGGCACAGGGGCGCCTCCCCCCTAATCCATGTGCCTGGCCCCTAATCTACATGCAGGGCGCCGGATGCATGGATTCCAATGGGGGTTTTTTTTTTGAAGCACATGATTAAAGCCTGAGGCTCTAATTGGCTTCAAAAAAGGGTGGGCTTGGGGCGCAGAGAACTGCACCCTAAGCCCATCCAGTTGTATGACAATAGTGAATTAATATTTGCTACTGTCTTCCTGATGCTCCTCCCAGCCGATCAGGAAGCCCCAATTGGCCAGGGAGTCTTAGGACGCACTCCCCATCCCTTTGGTGAATCGGATCAAATCACAGTCAGATGGAAATGGACAGACAGTCTGTTTTCATCTAACCGCCCCTTAGGAACAGTGGGCTGTGTTCGTGTCTGCTCTGCATCAAGGGAACAGACATGGACCTGTCATTCACCTGCTCAGAGGGGATCAGCAGAGAGATCCCCTGCTGAGCAGGCAAATCCGCTGGCAGACTCTGCCAGTGTAAAAGGGGCCTTATAGTTAATGAACCCCATTGGGTTTATAAAGGCAAATATGCTGTTCACTTTGCAAGAAACTTTTCCTTTAGCTTTGCAAATGAGGCACTGAGGTACCATTAGTTCAGTTTGCACATTTTTGCATCATTTGCATTTGCAGCAATTCATTAACCCATCACACTTACTGGCCCAAACATTGTCATTTCCAGATATGTTCTGGAGTTCTCAATTAGGCTTGCTTGATTGGGGGGATTTGCTGTCATTCAAGACCAACTGGCTGCCACCTTTTAGCTTTTTTTTTTTTATTTGTTTGTTTTGTTTAACAATCTCACAAGGAGCATTTTACACACTATTTTTATATAGTCTATTCTAGTTGGGTTAGGAGACATTCACTTATAAAGTTTGTGAAAATACAAAATTGCATCCCTAAGGGAATTACACCTGAAGCCCCCTTATTTATACAGTGAACATATTTCAAACGTATCCACTTAATATTCTGACTGTGGTCATACTTGGCTGCATGATAAAATGAGGCTTCATTTAAGTACTTCACTTCTCTACTATCATTTTTTTAAAGAAATTAGTTTTCCGAGAACTAATTAAATGAATCAGTGAATATGCTGCTGTGAAATGAGTGAAGACTACTACGGTTGGCAGACAGGATACATATATTCTACAGAATCAGCGCTGTCTCCGAGAAGAAGGGGCATTTTTTTTTCTTTAAAAATGCATGTTCGAATTCAGAATACGTAATCTTTCTCTGATGATATTCTGTTTGTGTGAAAACCAAAAACCTGCTGTTTTCACATAGCAGCAAACATCTGCCACAAGCCAGGACTACACTGCTTTGCTATTCTTTTTTTCACAGCACACTTAAAATAGCCAAACTCTGTGCACCAATTAATTGGCTTGGCAAAGTGAAGTTAGAACCTTAATAAATTCAGTTAGAACATATTATATAATTTAGGTAAAAACATTTTGGCACATGCCAGATTAAAAAAACGTGTTATCCCAACATTTCATATTCCTGATATGTGTCTGTGGTACCATGTACATGTATAAAAAAGTAATCCGTTCTCTTTTTATTGCTTCATTTGCTAATTTTTCATACCTCCAGTCCCAACTTTCTGAGCTGGGAACGGGGGACGCCTATTAGCACAAGTATGTTGGCAAAGGATACCCCCCTGCCTCACCCCCTTAAAGGAGAATTATACAAAAAAATGAATAGTTAAACCCACAAGTGCTTTTTTTTTACCACTACTATTCCTTTATATTGGCTTTTGAAATTTACAAATGGAGCAATTAAGAAATTGGATGTAAGATTTATCACTGCAAACACTTTTTGACAGTGCATTTTATATACAACTATATAGATCAGGCCAAAATGAGGGACAAATGAGGAGAAAAGATGGACAGACTGTTACAAATCAAGGGCAGTCCCTCGAAAATCAGAGACAGTTGGGAGCTATGAATTTGTGTGAAATGCCTGGTGTTCCTCCCAGACCCTCTATTCGCCTATAAAAAACTGCCCACATGAGGTATTAGAGCACAGACTGGTCAGTTTTCTGGCTGTGATGGGAACTCAGGCTGCTCAGCCAGTGGTTATCTTCTCTGCACTATAAATATACACATGTTTCTGTAACATACCGGTAGCCTTAATTTCTTCTTATAAGTGTGTGAATTTACTAACACACCTTTATTATTTAAAGCATATTCAGTTGTTCCCATTTAAAAAGAATTATTTAGTACCATCTTCAGAAGTTTGGATTCAGGGTGATACCATCTATTGGTATAGATTGTAAAGCCAGTTTTTGAATCATGCTGGCCTCCCCTGAAGGCTATTGCAAAAAACTTGCCTTACAATCTATTTAGTTAGCCATTAAAGTGTTTGTAAACCCTTACAAACCACTTTGACCTACAGGTAAGCCTAGATTAAGGCTTACCTGTAGGTCCAAGAAATATCTCCCAAACCTATATGGTTTAGGAGATATTTGCCCGAAGACGGGCACCGCTGTCTACGGCGCATGCGCTGTAGACAGCGGCACGCAGGCGCACTGAGCGTGGCATCCTCGATAACGAAGATGCCGCGCAATGCCGCACGTCTCGGCTCCCGTGCGCATGCGCGGGAGTGACGTCATCGTGGCTTCGCTGAATGACAGCGGCGGAGCTGCGAGACCCACCGAGAAGATGGATGCGGCGGACTACAGGGGACAGCGGTGACTTCGCTGGCTCCTGTGTCAGGTAAGTGACACATAATGGGCTACTATGCAATGCATAGTAGTCATTATGCTTTGCCTTTGCAGGGAATGAAAGAGGAAGTAAACTCATCAGGGTTTACTTCCTCTTTAAATGGTATTAGCCTAAATCTAAACTTCTACTTTTCTCTAACATGGTACAACATTCCGATGCGAGTACTATTTTTACACATTTCCATTTCCCCACTGCTTAGAGTCTCAGTGCATATCATAGGCACAGCACTATCATATGAACATTCACTTCCAAATCTGCAGCCAAAGAAATTTCACAAAGTGAATTATTTCCCAAGATAGATGATATTTAACTGTCAGTTTATAGTTACAGATTCAAAAAGGAATCGATAGATGAAATGAATTGGACCTAAAATGTTGGGCATTTCAGTTACTACCAATGTATGAGGGTGAGTAATTTTTTTATCTGCACTTTTGCTATATAATCCTTAGGTTGGCTGTACTGAATACTGAGTGTGCATGTTGACAGATGACACCTTTGTTGTTGCTTTATTGAATCTTTGATCTTCGTCACTTAACATGGCCGTGACACTCTCTGTTTGCACCAAGGAAGAGCAGCGAACAGTAATTCATTTTTTTTTGTGGTCTGAAGGTGTACCAGGAGCCGAAATCCACTGAACGCTTTCATCACAATAAGGGGAAAGAGTCCTGTGTGTCTTCTGGTCCATTTCGGGTCCAAATTCAGCCAAAAATTTGGCTGAAATCATACCTGAAACGGTGAAAGGGGATGCACCGTACCCCTGCTGTGAGGCGCTTCGTGCTGCAGTGCCTACGGCGGTCGTCGATTTGCCACAGACCAACGTGTGCAAGAAATGGTGCATACATGGCTGACATTTTTTCTGAGGGTATATACAAGCTTGTGGAGTGCTGGAACAAGAAAAGCAAGGGTAAAGCATTGAAGAGCATTGAAAAGCAAGTGGACCATGTTGAAAAATGATGTAATTGTCCATTCTCTACTGATCTTCTAATAAATTATAGAAATAGAATGTGGATAATTAATGAATCACCCTCATACCTTTTAACATTTATTATAAAAACGAATGATCATTTAACTTCATTCATCTATCGCTCTAATTGCGCTTTATTTTTGTTATGTTAATTGTGCTTTCAAGTTGTATATTAAAATGTATATTTTCATTATATCTGTATTACTAATTTTCCTTACACTAACTATCCAATAAATATATGACTTCCAATAATTTTAATTTAATAAAAATGTTCTCTATTTTAAACTACAAGCACCAAAGGAATTAATATTCCAGTGTGAAAATAAAATAAGCAGGAACAGTCTTAATGGCAGTTATTGTAGGCATCATTTGCTCCAGAATATTATCTGGATTACTCAAGGCACAAACAAATACTGGTTTCTATGCTTGCCGAAACACAGCCATTCAACGAGAGATGATTCATGGCTTTGACCCATATTCCCACAGGACTTGTAATTAAAATGTTGTGGCTAATTAAAGCATAGCCAAGAGGATAATGAAATAAATGAAACAACCAGGTCATTGCTAGCCAGTGAGTAACAGTTCTATATAGAAGAATTAATAAAACTAGACACTTTAACAGTGCAATAATCAGAACACATGGCTCTTGTTATATAAGAACCTTAAGCTGCACATACTACAGTTGAACCGAGAAGTTTACAAGTTTGCAAGTATCAGCATTTGAGTACTACCTACATTTTTTGGATCGTACAAGAAGGGGACTGTACAGTGACTGCATACATAGGAAACTGTATTTATTTAAAGATTTGATTGTCTCTATCATCCTACCATTTGATAACTGAGAATTATTGATTAGATATTGATTGCCACTCCATTATTTCCCGAACATTTAGCAAGCTAAACCTAACTTGGGCTGATATGGCCATTGTGTATGCATGTGCACCTACACTGCTCTGACTCCTTTGTTTTGGTCTATATCCACCAATTATGTCAACTGCTTAGCGCACATGTTCCCTACTAGTGTTCATTCCTGAAACACAATCGATTATGAGTAATGGAAAGCTGCAGTAAATGGTACAAAAAAAACAAACAAACAACAAAACTGTATTAAGGATAATGGTAAATATTTTAGTGAAACCATTTAAGTTAGACCCATTTGGTTTGTCTTCAGGTGTACCTGCAGAGAACTTACTGAAAGCAACCCCTATGAAACTAATTTTGCTTTCCAAGTCACCATTTTATAGAAATCAGTGTAAAGAATGGCTGGAGTTACTGGATGTTTTACCATTTTGAACTAATTATCTTCTGCATTTTCGGTAATCCCAAAATGATTGAACCAGCACTTAGCTTTAATCAGGATATTTGCATATAAAGTAGCCTAACAGGCATTTATTTTAATAAATAACAATTAAAAAAATTGCTATTCAAATTCTAAGCAGATAAACCAGAAAACTTTCCAAACAGAAATCATCAATCATCTGACACACATCCTTACCTTCATATCTGATAATCACTCTGTTAACAATATGTATGTAACAATGGAAGAATAGAGCAGAAATGACATGCAAGTGAATGTGGACAGATGAAAGCAGGAATTATCTGTGTCTGCAATCACTAGGTGTTGCTTGTTTGCTATTCTTTATTTGAATATATTGCAGATAACAGATCTTTTGCATAATGGCAGAGGTAATCTTGCATGTGGTGAAAATAATTAGTAGAAAAAACATAAAAAATTTTTTACAAAATGGTTTAAAGTGTTACTAAACCCACAACTGTAAAATCTGTATATACAGTTAAGCATGCTTGTTATGCCTTGTAGACATGGTCGGACATTCCAACAACAAAATCTGTCAGATTTTTCCCGAAGGATTTTGACCTAAACTGGTGTTGCATACACACGGTCGGACAAAGTTGTTGAAAAAGCCGATCATTCGGAATGTGATGACGTTCCTTTGTTACGACGTGACTACATTGAGGCTAGAAGCCAATAGCTTTGGTCTCGTAATTTGATCTGAGCATGCGTGGCACTTTGTCCGATCGGAATTCTCCATAAACTATCGAAAAAAGTCAGATCGGATTTTTTTGTCTGAAAATTTGAGATCCTGCTCTCAAATTTTTTCCGACGGATAAAGTCCACACAATATCGGATTTTCCCACAATATAATCCAATCTGACTTTTTCCGTTGGAATTTCCAACCGTGTGTACAAGGCATTATACGCACGGTGGAACCTAAGGGGTTAGTCCTCTGCATTGTGTAAAAAGACTGTTTGATCCTGTATGCACAGATCCTCCCCTTCTTCCACAATCCCCTAACCATCTCTGGATAAGACAGTTAGTGGAGTCAGTCTGCACATGCTCAGATTTGTGTTTATTGCTAGAGGTTTTTTTCTTTTCTTGGGAGAGTGCATGTGATCAGCACAGAGCCAATCAGTACTGTCCAGACAGGGGATCTGGGGTCCTGCATCCTTATAGGACATTCATGGGAGAATGAAAACTCCTCCTACAAGCTGGTGATTAGAAAAGGTATTTAGCATTTTGTATTTACTAAAATAATTGCATTTCCATGTT
This sequence comes from Lithobates pipiens, assembly GCF_037356315.1. Classification (NCBI taxonomy): domain Eukaryota; kingdom Metazoa; phylum Chordata; class Amphibia; order Anura; family Ranidae; genus Lithobates; species Lithobates pipiens. The sequence goes on from NW_027507903.1 coordinate 158,855,740, forward strand.
CTGTGTACTGTGGGAGACCAGATATATTGAATGCAGGGTCCTGGGTTTAGTAACACGTTAAGGTATAATAGTTATCTCACTGATAACCATTTTATGAAAAAGTAATAAATAGCTGTGCCTCTAGACAATTTTGCTATAGCAAAGTTTAATTTTCAGCTTGACTTTATTAATATAAATGTATGTACATGGGAAAGAACATGTTAAAAAAACAGAAGACAAATGGTAGTAGTGAACATTATATAAAATACATGATATAGCGATATATAGCATATATAGCAGTGGTAAATAGGAGCATTCGCTAATAGGCCTTGTTCAGGGTTGTTATGATTAATCTGGAGGATGGGATAAAAGTCATGGGGCTATTTTTGCTAATAAGGTGAAATGTGGTAGACAAAACAGCAGATGCAATTTAATAGGCCATGGTAGTAATAGGAGTCTCTATGAACAAAATAAAATACAGACAGAGAATACAGAACCAGAAAGGATTTAGGAAAACTGGCTTACAGCAAGCTAAGCAGCTATATGAACTCAATGCCAAGCAGGAGCTGCAAATGTAAATTACAAACAAGATAAAATAGCTTGCTGAAACATGTCTGAAGGACTAGTAAAGTCTTATAGACCACTGTTTGGTGAATATAAAGGGTTTGCAGAGGGTTCCAAATACGCAACTAAATTAAAAGTGACGTAAGTTCTTATTTACTATAAAAATAAAAACAAATGGGCTTGTTTAGTATGCTAAACAGATGCCTTAGTGGTGACCTAATATGCATAACTATATTAAGGTCAATATAAATATCTGGCAAATTAGCTTTTTATTATTAGTACTGTACAGGGAATTGGAAGACATATGCTATGTACGGATAAAACAATTTTGCTATCAGTTTACGAAGGGGAATCTTTATGGTGAAAATAGTTAAGCTGTGGGAACTGATCTGTGTGTCCTTGTGGGGTCAAGAAGAGATATTCTTCTTAGCCCTTGTACACACGGTCGGACATTCCAACAGCAAAATCCGTTGGATTTTGTCCGATGGATTTTGTCCAAAACTAGTGTTGCATACACACAGTCGGACAAAGTTGTCGGAAAATCCGATCGTTCGTAACGTGATGACGTTATTTCGTTACGACGGGACTACGTTCAGGCTAGTAGCCAATAGCTTTGGTCTAGGAATTTGATCTGAGCATGCGTGGCACTTTGTCCGATCGGAATTCTCTACAAACGATCGGACAAAGTCCGATCGGATCATGCTGTCGGAAAATTTTATAGCCCAGCTCTAAAACTTTGTCGGTTGGATATTCCGATGGAAACAGTCCGATGGAGCCCACACACGGTCGGATTATCCGACAACGTGGTCCGATCGGACATTTTCCGTCGGAATGTCCGACCATGTGTACAAGGGCTTAGAGATTTTTGCCTTCCCCTGGACTTAACCTGTGTGATTTTGTTATAGGATAAACTTGATGTTTATTTCTCAACATACAACCTCAGTAAATCAGACACTAAGGCGTTGATTTATGAGAGACAAATAGGCTGTTCACTTAGCTTAGAGAATGAGATGAAGCTCTGCTGACTTCCATCATCCAACCATGCGAAAGCAAAAATATTATTTTTTCAAATATTGTATGCATGTCATTGGGCTTAATTTGCAGTTTTTTTATTTGCAATATTCACCATATTCACTAAGTTAAGTGAAAAATTACCTGGCAAGTGAACAGCTTATTTGCCTTTAGTAAATCAACCCCAAACAGTCAACAAACTGACACTTCGCACATCACGTTAACCCCCCTGGCGGTATTCCCGAGTCTGGCTCGGGGTGGAATTTTCATACCAAAAGCGGTATCCCCGAGCCAGACTCGGGACTGCATTGCTGGATCCAGGAGGAGGTTTACTTACCTTCTCCCTCGGATCCAGTGTTGTCTCCCCGCTGTACGAGCGAGCCGTGTCTCGCTCGATGCATCACATCGCCGATCTCCGTGCCCTGCGAGCGTTGCGACGCACGGGGACGGAGATCGGCGCCAAATTCAAAAAGTGAAACAAACAGTAAACATACAGTATAATGTAATCTTACAGATTACATTGCTGTATGTAAATATTTCACATCCCCGTTGTCCCTAGTGGTCTGCCCAGAGTCCTGCATGCAGTTTTATGTAATAAAAACAGTTCTTTATGCCTGGAAACTGGAGATTGTCCATAGCAACCAAAACTGTCCCTTTACATCAAAAATGGTTTTAGACCAGCTAGAAAACAGCGATAATAAATTGTAATCACTCGCAGAATTGAGCGATAGTGATTTGTGGGGAGATCCGTCATCAAATACTGAAAAGTAATGCAGTGACAATTCTGCAACTGAGCACATTTCAGTGTTTTTGATTTGATTACATTATTGAATAATTTTTATTATTGTTATATTATTATTTGGTACAATTATTTATTATTTATTATATTATAATTTATGATTTCATTTTTCAAACTTTATTATACCCGGGATGTCTGCTAGACTCTGGTTTGGACAGATTTAAGTGAGTTATTCCTAAGAATTGCAGGACTACAATATAAAACGCCAAATTTTCATGCAAAATAATGGTACCGCTTTTAGCACCTAAAATCCGAAATAATCATACCGCCAGGGAGGTTAAGTTGCTCCTGGTCTAATCAGATTTAATCTGACCCAGTAGAAAGTTATCATTTTGTTTAATTACTATATCACGTGTTTTTTCTAGACAAAGAACTGTACCAATCGTCGAAGAAACTTCCAGGTTTCTTCTGTAATTCCAGAACTTGAAGCCAATAAAACTGCTCATGTACATCTCTGTGTACTGATGAGTGCTTTTGTGAAATGATTGTTTCACAGCATAGGCTTTTACAAAAGTGAAAAAAGTATGCAAAAAGTTAAATCAGCTGCCCTCTGAATCTCGGCCAGGTGGGACATTTATCTTACCATTCCTAGCTGTCTGGCAGTGGAGTCATGTTTGCTAAAATCCCTCAATATCACTTTATACTGGTAAACCCACAGAAAAAAAGATCAAACAGCAAAGACAGCCCTATACAACTGCTAATTTACCTCAATATCCTAAGATAAACACTGGAAGCATCTGATTAAAGCAGATATGTACTGGGTGCATCTGATCATGAATTACATAAATGTGTAAGCCCTTGTACACACGGTCAGACATTCCGACAACCAAATCCGTCGAATTTTGTCCGAAACTGTTGCATACACACATTGCACACATTGAAGAATTTTATATAGCAAGAGAGATAACAATATGTTAAATAAATAATTATAAAACGGGAACTAATTCTTATCGACCTGCATGAAACAGCTTCTAAGCAGCTTATTATTGGAAAAAAGAAAATTTATAAAAGTGAAAAGGATAACATCAGAAAGGTATTTAATGTACTGTCAAGTCTTATGATTGGATATTAAAAGCAGATTTGTAAAGACAAGGACCGCTAGCAGAAAAGAAGGAGTGAATAATCAAATATGTCAAGTGGTGGAAAAATTGTCAAGTCAGGGAAGAGGGGATGAGAAAGTGGAATGAATGAATAGAACAAGTTTGAAACATGAAAGTAGAGTTGCACTGCAGTTTTTAGGCAGAGCCTACTAAGTTTGAATAGTGTATATGAACACTAAATCTGAAAAAGCTATTAAGAAACACACTTGGTAATGCAATCAGTGTAATACTTTAAATAATGTAACGCAGGATACATTATGTATTATTACGTACTGCTGATAATCAAAGTGCTTAGCTTTATCTGTCTCCCAGGCCTATCGCCAAGAGCATATATATAGTGATTTGTTGACTTAAAGTCTGCCTAGCCTTAGCTAGTCCTGTTTAAATAAAACTCAAAATTCACTAGAGCCACACATATGGCATGTTTACTCTAGTAATGTACTACGACCACAGCGTTGCCAAGGCATACTCCTCCATTGAGACTGGCAAGGTTTGCTCAGGTACAGTACATGTAATAGATTGCATATTTTTATGACCTATTCAGTCCATCTGACTACAGCTCAAACTTACCATGAATACAGCAGTCTTGAGCTTGAAAGAACACAGACAAAGTGGTAACTTTTTCTTGCATTGTTATTATGTCATACATTTCTTTCTTCCACCCCACACCAATTCAGTATATTTGTCTATGGGGTAGTTGATTTGCTCATATATTTAAGGATGTTTCTGAATCCTTGCATATACCAGTGTTAATTAATAGAGTATGTTTTATTTGGATATATATTGTAGTGTGGAAGTTTTTTTAGTTGGGTCAGGGTTGGGGAGGTTTTGCAAGTTATTAGCTCCAGCTGATCATTTGTGGTAGTTAATGGCCTGATACATTTAGTAACATACAAAACATTTAGAAAATCACCTTATATAAACTTATTTTAAAATGATTTCAATAGAAAACTACAATTATAAAATACATATTATACATATTATAAACCCTCGCTTGGACCCTTAGAACTCAAAAAGAGAAGTCCTAAATACTAGAAATCTATACACAACAGGACAGTAGGGTGTCCAAATCTGTGGTAACAGCTGAAACATTTAAGGGATACCATTTCTCTTTATACAATGTCCAAACACCCACCTTAGACTTGCAACAGCTTTTCTAACACAAAGGATCCGCTGGTATCTTACAAAGGCTAATTTACATTGCATCCCAAATGAGACAGTTAGCGCCATGAAGACATCAATTATCTCAGAAGACCTTGTTATGGCCAAAATAACCTAAGCCTAAACTTGGAAAGCCCTAGGTTCAGATGGTTCAAATTTTCATATTACAAAACACTAACACATTTACTCAGTCCACACTTTGTGAGGTCATTTAGCACAGTGGAGCATAGTAAACATTTTCCTTCTGACTTTTCATGTTACCTTATCTGAATAGAAGACAAGAGCCCCCTTTAATGATCAATTTTGTTGCTAAATACAGATCCAAAACTATTTACTACAATCCTAGCACTGAGAATAATGACACATGTTCCCCAAGATGATTTTGTGCCTACTAGAGAGGCCGGAGATAATATTGTTAGAGATCAGTTCAGGTATATCCCAATGCTTCTACTATTCACAGACGTTGAAAATGCATTTGACTGGGTGACTTGGATGTTCATGGGGCGGATGCTTAGACACACCTGGAAGAAATTATGATGTCCTGAATCAATGATATTTATTCACATCCTTCCTCTCAGGTCAAGATTAATGTACACTCTTCCTCACCCTTTCCTCACCATATCCAGTAGCACATGACAAGGATGCCCATTGTCCTGCTTTAATTTTATTTTTATGCCAGAGCTTGTCCTATGCACAATTAGTGTGAACCCATTCCAGGCCTGCAATTAGCACACCATTACCACAGAAATTCACAGAAAATATGGATGATCTGCTAATTTCTTAATGATATATATATATTACCCCCAATAGACTTCAATGGAGTTCTCTGCAAAGTTCCCAAACTTCAAGCAAGGTTTGAAAACAATTTGCAGTCCTAAACCAGGCAAAATTAAACCCAGGCATCATCCCTAGTGTTGAGCCATCAAGGGTTTTTCTTCAGCAACGTGGGCCAGATTTCCATATAAGTGTCTGTGGTACACATAGTCTTTACTATAAACCTATTTGAATGTAAACTTAAAGGCTTTTGCATTCATTGTAAATAAAGAAATATTAGCTGAATAGCTGTAATTTCAATATGGGTATTGATCTTACTCAGCTAGCTACCCCACTAGCTCAAGTGGCTAGTCCACCCAAAAGTGTTTTTTAAATTATAGGTAGGATTTACTAAATTTTGTGGACTCTAACAGCAAAATATATTTATTTCCTGGTTCAATTGTCAACTACCACTGGTAATAAAAGCATGCTTCCCCACTAGCTCCAGTGGCTAGTCCACCCAAAAGTGTTTTTTGTTGTTGTTGTTATAGCACATTTAAAGCTGTGTTCAGCCTTAAATGTGCTGGCCAGCACATTTAAGGCTGCGCACAGCCTGAGTTCCCCTAAGCTTGAGGAAGGAGGGCGCCTGTTTGTCTACACGCAGTGCGCATGCTCCGAAACGTCGTCGCTATTGGCAGTGACATCACCACGCTCGACGCCTGCGTTCCACTGTGGACCTGAGCCAAGCCTCGATCTCGGTGTATGCCGTCAGACAGGGAAGCTCTGCGGGTCAGGACCCTCCATCTGATGGGAAAAACATCTACAGGCTCTCTAATGCTGGCTGACGCCTCTGAGGACTTTTGTGCTGGAAATTCTCAAAACTATATGTAAGTGGATGTATGCACCTGTGTGTTTCAAAGAAATGCAACTGTTTTTAATCTGGTGGTGCCTTTCCTGGCTCTCTTTTTGCTTGTATTATTGTCCTGCCTGGGCTACAACCATGGTTTCCTCCATAGACAAAGTAGAGGAATGAACATAGTCACCCAGAGACACAAAATGGGTTATACGCAAAATTACTATTTGTAAATAAAGTGAAGAAAGCTTGAAAAAAAAATCCTAATGTAGCCACTTCATATAAGGCATGGAAATCTGCATTATATACTTTTTGGAGTTTAGATACACTTTAACTAATATCTACCAAAAACTGAATGACCCATGGGTCCAGCAGCAACTTTCTCTGAGCACACTGCTAACATGGTTACATCAAAGATAGGCTTTGTGATAATTACCAGGCCCACAGACTGATTTTTACACACAGCTTGGAACTGGTCTCTAACTCTCCTGAAAGAGTGAATTGTAGACATGTATTAGGGTGGCCTGGATAGCCACCATAAATTCAAGCAACATACTAGGATTACTTTTTCTAAAACTGATACAAAATCTGGAGCAGCTGTGCATGGTAGCCAATCAGCTTCTAACTTCAGCTTATTCATTAAAGCTTTGAGAAAAAAAAAAAAAACACTGGAAGCTGATTGGCTACCTTGCACAGTTGCATCGGATTTTGCACTCTCCAGTTTTAGTAAATAAACCCCCCTGAGTAGAGCAATTGGATTCATTACCTTGTTTTCCCTATATCTTTTTAGAATTCTCCATAGCTGGTTTTCTGTGAACAAATGTCCTGAAACTTAGAGTACTTCTTTTTTAATAAGAAGTGGAGATAATAGAACTCCAGGTAAAATGTCAAACAATACAGTTTCTCCAAATTGTTATCATCCTCATTATGTTTAAACGTGTGTATTATGCCACAGTTAAAATCTAAACCAAGATTATGGTTGAAAAACTCTCGCAGATAAAAAGAAAATTTGATGGCAGCTCTCTGTCTGTCTAGCTCTATTATACTCACAACTGCGGTGTTAATGTGCGTTGACACCAGATACACAGTGACATTTACTGTTAATGACGCTCTCTGGCTCTCAGATTCAAAACTGCTTAAAATAGAATATTCTGCAGTAACTGTAATCAATGGCAAAGCACCAGCCTTACAATTTCTCCATCCTATTGATCGCAGCTTATACTGTATAAACCAGACTCTGCAAAATTTCTCTATGGCAGCCTTCAAACAGCGTGCAATTAGACATGTGCAAAAGGAAACAGATGTTGCGGAAAAATAATTGCTTGTCTGCATTTTTGATGATCTTTTTCTTTTTAATTCCAAACATGCAAATCACTTGTCTGTTAGGAAGAAGTCTGCGGAGAGATGGAATAACACGCTACAAACTTGTTTAATCAGCTTTAGTTTTATTTTGTGGGTAAGTAACAGCTTGGTTTGGATTGGCTGGGTTAACAAGTACTGCAGTCCTCAAGATGGAAATAATTTCTGTGCAGACAGACGATCACCACATGGGTTGAGTGTATAATAAATGCAAATAGTAAAGGATGGCGGTATCATTGGGTTACCCCATCAAATCCTAAAGCGCACCATTAACCACTAGAGGTAGGTATAACCCAGGAGGACTTCTATTTATCATAAACATTATAAAACAGAGGTTTAGAATAATAAATCAAACAGAAAAAGCATACATGTAAGAAAATGTGAATATTTAAAAATATAGATTGTTACACAATAGCAGACATAACTGTAGGCAGCTCAAGAGATAATTTCAGTGACCTAAATTGGGGGTATTCAGTAAACACTAGCTTTGATAAAACTGAAAAGATTACAGTATTCCAGGATAAACCTAACAAATCTTAAAAATGCTCCACACCCAGTGGCGGCCCATGCATTGTAGATGCAAGGGCGCTGCCCCCCCTCAACAGAGGCTCTAATACGCTTCAAAATAGTGTGGGTTAGGGGTGCAGTGAACTGTGTCCAGAGCCCACCCATGTGTGATGCAACAGTGAATGAATATTCGCCGTTGCAACACTGATCCTCCTCCCAGCCAATTGGAAAGTGGGTATGAAACACGCTTTCCGATTGGCCAAAACATCAGGCAGATCCTATTGGATGCCTAGTCCTGGAAGGAGCAGAGAGGAGATGCACCGCGAAAGCTACTCCAGGAGAGGACACCGGAGCAACTTTCCCCAAGCCAGCCGCGTTTAAGGACAGGGGCGACCATGCTGGAAGATGAACAAGATATTGCGCTGGATGATGGCCGCATCAGCTCTGCACTCCATAAAGACCACCACTGCTCTCACCGACCGCATCCAGGGTAAGAACTGACCGGCAGACAGAGGGTGGGGGTTTGCTTGGGGTGTTAGTCCCAGACCACGGGGGGGGGGGGGGGGGGGGGGGTTGGGGCAGTTGTGCTGGTTCCGCTCCACCGGTGGCCCGGCGGTTGTTTGCCCCCCAAAAAAAAACACCAGCCACCACCTTCCATCCCCCTCTTATCACTTATTCTGACTAATCTGTGTAAGAAAAATGTATATACTTTCCTTCTTTCTGACCAATCTGGTCCAGTCCAGCTCCCCTGTGCCAGCCAAGGGCAACTGCAGAGAAGAGGAGGAAGTGCCAACAATGGATGGGCCATACTAAGCCTATGGGTGAAATCACAGCTCCCAGGCATTGCCAGCCATAATCGAGTGCTCTCTCCTCTCCCCTGCGACCAACGCCAACTAACACAGGGCAGATCATGTCCTTATCTTAAAAAGAAAACCAATGCGGTTTCCTCAACTAAGAACAAGTAAGCTGCAATATATTACATTTCAATCTGGTCCCTGCCATTCTTGAACAGCTCTTTGGTCTTGGTCTTGGTGGAGAGATTGGAATCTGATTGATTGATTGCTTCTGTGGGCAGGTGTCTTTTATACAGGTTACAAGTTGAGATTAGAAGCACTCCCTGTAAGAGAGATAATCTCAGCTCAATACCTATATAAAAGACAACTGGGAGCCAGAAATCTTCCTGATCGGTAGGGGATCAAATACTTTTGTCGCTCTTTAAAATGCAAATCAGTTTATAACTTTTTTGAAATGCGTATTTCTGGAATTTGTGTTGTTATTCAGTCTCACGCTGTTAAAATAAACCTACCATTAAAATTATAGACTGATCATTTCTTTGTCAGTGGCAAACGTACAAAACCAACAGGGGTTCAAATACTTTTTACCCCTCACTGTATAAACTTAAAATACCAATACTTTCAGTGTATGCATAGGAAAAGGATTCAGCCAGTCATTTTGATTCACTTATCTCTACACCCCAACCACACATAGCTCCCAACTTTGTGAAATATTAAAAAGGGACCCTGCCACAGCCCTGGTTAAATGTAGGGGAAGGAGATTTTGCAATACAAAGATGCTGGTTGTTAAAGAGGAAGTAAACCCTGATGGGTTTACTTCCTCTTTTTTTCCCTGCAAAGGTAAAGCATAATGGACTCCTATGCATCGCATAGTAGCTCATTATGTGTCACTTACCTGACACAGGAGCCAGCGAAGTCGCCGCTGATCCCTGTAGTCCGCCGCATCCATCTTGCTGGTGGCGTCTCGCAGCTCCGACCAATGACAGCGGCGAAGCCGCGATGACGTCACTCCCGCGCATGCGCACGGGAGTCGACAAATTAGGCAAATCCATTCTTGGACTTGCCGCATTTAGTGCGCCTGCGCGCCGCTGTCTACGGCGCATGCGCCGTAGACAGCGGTGCCCATTTTCGGGCAAATATCTCCTAAACCATATAGGTTTAGGAGATATTGCTTGGACCTACAGGTAAGCCTTAATCTAGGCTTACCTGTAGGTCAAAGTGGTTTGAAGGGGTTTACTTCCTCTTTAAGGAGGCGGAAACCCGCTGGTGTCCTAACAACCAATGACTCATCCCTGCTGTTAGCTGGGGATTCCTGGCCAACAGCCAGGTGCCGACTCTGTAACAACCAATGTCTCATCCTTGCTGTCAGCCAGGATATCCCCAGATGACAGCAGGGATGAGTCAAGGGTTGTTAGGATGTTGTTCTGTGTTTTTTTGCTGCAATAACATGACAAATAAATAAAAAACAAATTTGTTTTGGTGCATTTCAATTGAAGTCTATGGGGATAAACCTGCAGCTGCATCGCACCAAAGTAGCACAGGACCCTTTTGGAAAAAACACACCATGCTGTGCTGCATTAATATGAACAGGCCCGAAGGAAAATAATGGGGTTTCTATTGTCAAGTTGCATCCGAAATCGCACTTTTGTAAACCAGGCCTAAACCAGACAAGTGCTTTTTTTAAATGTACTTATCCATTCTATTGGCTTTCCAAAAGAACAAATGCAGAAAAATAGAGGCTGAATAAAATATTTACTGTGGAGTAAGACTTTTGGTAATAAAAAAAATAAGTTTTGTATAGAGATGAGACTGCAGAAACGACAGAGGGATTTGGTTTCAAGTGAGGGACAGTCCCTCCAAATGAGGGACAGTTTGGATCTATGTCCACAGTGCACCGCCAGATACCCCTATTTCTTGGTTTAGCTTTACAGCTGCCTAATCATGAATTTATATTTTAAATTACAGGGAAGAATTATCTGTCTATGTTATTTCATTTATGAGTCTAAGTTCTTCTTATCAGGAGATGATTTATTCCAGAATAATGAATGTCTTTCCAAAATACGACTGTGTTTAAATGTACCTGTAAACTGCTTAGTCTTCTGGTAACAAACAAGATATAATTCTGGGGACATACCATCTGCTAAGTCTTGCATATGCGTATGAGAAGTTTCCATCATGTAACATAATTAATCACCAATGAGGTGTTTTTTGCTACTTGAAAAATGTATAAAAACTGTGTTTGTTAGATGGATAATGAAACATCTAAGGGCAATCGTGATAGTCTTTAATAATCTCAGTCTCATGACTTCAATAAAATGTTGATTTTTTTTGGCTAGGTTTGGCCTGTCCAACATTGACCTTAATTTACCAGTCTAATCTTTTCCTAACAAAATCATCCCACCCATCGGACAATGGATAAGAATCAACGGCCTCACCTACAAACCAAGAAGTATATTTATCATACATGCATATTCTGAATTAAAAATCTTCTCATCTAATACTTGTGCACATGATATCCATTAAAAGAAAATGACTGTCAGTGTTGTGCATGCTAAACAGAATCTGTAGTAGGATAGACAAATAACCTTGGCTTGTAATGATTCAACATTAGAAAATCCCAGTACTTTGTCAAAAGCTCAGCAAGCCTAGAAAGCTGACAAAACATTATACCATAGCATTTGGCTAATTTGATACTGACCTGGACACAATAAATAAAGAAAAAATCAATGGTTATTTTAACATAAGATAAAAAGCTTTTGCCACGAATCTCTTACTGTAAGGTTGCCAACTCCAGGGAATTACAACCCAGTATCCTCTTGTCTAAAGCTATTAAAGATGCCTGACAGTGCAATAAAACATGGCACATGTTCAAAAGTGCACATGCTGATTTCAGAGAAAAAGGCATACTAGATCCTGGCAGTATTTTTCTTTTATTCAACCATGATCATTTTCTTTGTCTTGGTGACTAACCAATGAGGTTACCAATGAAATTCATAAAATTCAATAACCAATGAATGAGGTTTTCTATATGTTAAGCTGTGGCTTATTGAAAAAAAAAACTGGTTTAAATGTATATTAGAGTAAAAGAAAATTTAGCATTTTTCTCATGTCTACAAGCAAATACATTTTTTTCCCTAACTTTCTTTATGGTCACATATGTTGTATTTATGAAAAAAGATTATATCTGATTTGGCTGATTAACATTAATGCCCACAACAATGCCCACACTGGTAACGTTTTTCTATTCACTAATGCAGTTATAATTGGGCATAAAGTAAATATTATGGAGTGACTTACCAAACCTATTTTACTCTTTTACCATTAAAGGAGAATTAGAATTTCTCCTACACAAGATACTTTACTACGGGGTGGTGTCAAAAAGTGTTGAGACTAGTTTTGTAACACGCCAACAGATGGCAGCACAAGCCTGCATGCACGCCTTCATAGTGTGCCAAAATACATTGCCCTGTGAACATTGGGCGCTGTGCAACTGGTGTTATTCTGAATATGTGCATTACCACATCTGCTATTTCAACAAGGAGAGCAAGTTAGAACAAAGAGCAAACGTCAAATTCTACGTGAAGCTGGGCAAATCTGCCAAAGAGACGTTTGACATGATTTGGCAAGTTTTGCGGCAATGCTGCAATGAGTGGTTTGAAGTGTTTTGGGTGGCACGAGTTATTGTTCTCCGACGATCATTATGCACAAGTCGCCGAATGGTTTTGACGCTTTCAGGGGTTGAGCTCGCTGAAGGTCTTTGTGATCTCTCTGCTCCTTCCAGTGATGTTCTTCTGCTCTTGAAGCGCGCGTGCCACTAAAAACACCTCAAATGACTTATTGCAGCATCACTGTAAACTTGCCAAATCATGTCAAATGGGGCAGATTTGCCCAGTTTCACACAGAATTCCCCATTTGCTCTTTAGTCTAACTTGCTGTCCATGATGAAATAGCAGACATGGTAAGGCATATGGTCAGAATAGCAGCAGTTGCACATCTCCCGATGTAAACAGAACAATGTCTTTTTGCACACTGACTTATGAAGGTCGGTGCTCCCTGTGAATGTGCCTGCAGCCTTGTGCTGTCATCTGTTGGTGCGTTACAAAACTAGTCTCAAAACTTTTTGATACCACCTTGTATATGTTGCTTAGAACATTTAAGTATTTTTTTACCATCCTTCATCACATGTTTCAAATGTTACACACAGATCAATATACAGATGATCAAAATCTGTTGCTGGTGGAAGAAAGAGAACTTCATGATCAGAGGGGTTTTTATGCTGGTAAAACCTAAAGAATGAACAATAGAGCCCCAGCACTCCACTGGATTTGTCTGATCCTGAAAATAAAAACCTCCCATGGAGGGGGTTAAGTGAAGAAAAATATGAAAGTCGGTATACTGCAAAATGCTGAAAATTTACTTTTGAATTCTTAAAAAGTCTCAGAAAATATTGTATAAGATAAAATAGAAAAGCGTGTTAACAGTATCAGCACCAGAGGGGTGGGTCTAAGTGGCTTACAGAGATGCTCATGTCCCTATAACATTTTGTTTGGTGTTTATGTCTGCTCAGTGAGGTGCTTATAGAGATTACAACCTCAGAACAGTACAACAGTGTTCCACTTAGTTATGTGAAAGACTATACAGGTATCTTCATTGAAGCTTGTTTTTTTCTAAAGCTCCATTGATGAATGGAGAGGAAGACACTAGGAGACTCTCTCTACTACTGTTTATGTAGACTTTAGCTTCAACAAGGAGTAGCAGTAATATAAGTATAACTTACTGCATCCACGTTTTAATAGCTTTTGTTATATTGGTGTTGATTAACTAAAAGCACATGGACTGTTCACTTTGCAAGTGCAGTTGCAATCTACAAGGGAATTTTCCACAGAGCTTATTGAATGAGGTGAAGCGCTCCTAACTTCCATCTTTCAATTATGCACAAGCAAAAGTGCTGTTTTTATTTTTTATGTTCCTTGCACATGATTAGGTGTTCTTTGCAGGGTGAAGTTACACAACACTCACTAAGCTCTGGGTGCAACTTCATTTGCAAATTAAATGGTGTATTTGCCTTTATTAATCAACCCCATCATCTCTGAATACCAGCCTTCGCAGTTCAAAATGGACTAATACCTAAAGCTTAGTACACACTATTCATTGTTTTTTTCGTTCAACCCAGTGGGCTGAACAAAAAAAAAACCTGAAAAGCTTAGGAGGTACTGTTCTACCAACTATGCAATGTTAGTGCAGTGATCTCCCCTGCTGAGCTATTGTGGTCTGAAAGGGGGACTGCCTTCCAACAAGAACACACTGGTCAGCACTCTCAGTCATTGGCTGAGAGCACTGATCTGATGCCGACCGGCAGACCCTTTTTGGTCATGCTCCTTCGACAGAAGCTGGTCGAATAGCCGGCTTATTTCCGACTGGCTGCCACACACACGGGCCGAATGTCGGCTGGCTTCTATTGAACCATTCTACGCCGCACAATATTTGGCCGGTGTATACGGCCCTTAAGATTATAAATCTTGGCCTAGTGTCCAATTACACAAATAAACCTTGGAATTGCTTCTGTAAAAAGCATACATTTCATGGATACCATAGGTCAGCCCTTCGTTAGGTAGCTCTGTCAAGTGATTAAAGCCAAGGCAGTGGTGACATGACAGGCCATAGATTGAATGAATTTCAGTACCTAAAGCCAGGTCCAGCGCTGTCCCACGTGACTGGAGGAATCTAAAAGTTCTGCCTTATGCAGGAAAGAAAAAGTTGTAAAATGTGGACCCCAGTTTCACAACTGCTGAGATCTAACTTTAGATATGCTTTAGGGCAGATGATGTGCTTTATGTAAATACCAAAATAACTGCAAATCTAAGCATTTAGCATTATAAAATGACAATAATTAAACATGGCAGTCAGAAATAACATCTCTAGTATGTCTTGGTATTTTGGTCCAATACTGTATCTTACTGAGAACTTAGCTTCCCGGATTTACTCATGGCAGTTCAGGATGCTGCTAATCAGTCTATTCAAAGTAGTGATTTATTTCCTGATTTTTCTTGTGTTTTGCTTTCATTGGCATTCTCTCATTAAAATGAATTATAGTAGCAGTAATCACTGTATCCTGTTGTATAAAGTCATGTTATTGCCATAAAACATTGCTTGAAAGTTTCCTCTGCTTTGTCAGATTCCTTGATTGCCTTTGACAGCCAGGCGTGACTTCCCCATGTCCTGGCACGACCTTTCAATCCAGCTTATTTCTACCTGTTTTAAAGGGATTTGTGTATAAAAGCAATCTACATGTCTGCCCACCATGCAGAAGGATTAACAAGCTAATTTATAAAAATGGGATCTTGTTTATCCAATAGGATTACACTGATGTCTAGCGGAGGCCAACATATACCTTGATTAAAACCGTTTTAAATCACTAGTTCTGTATGTAGCACCCTGATGTTTGGGCAGGGCTGCTAGTAAATTTAGTTACCAGGCAATAGTTGCCTTGGCCAATTGTTAGGAGGTCAATTGATTTCCCCCCAATTCTGGAATTGCTGCACTTCTCTCTTCTGTCACTAGCTGGCCGGGTAGCTGGTGGGATTGGATAAGACAAGGGCATAGCAGGGACGGATTATGAATGAATGGGGTGTCTCAGCCAAAGGGCAGGGATTTTCTTGGGTCCCTTGGCCTGCTGGGAGAGCCTATTTATTTGGATGGAGTCAGGGGATATGGGTTCTGTGCCACCTGGACGGCTGTCTGGGTGAACGTGTGTCGTGTCACCCCGGGGCTGCTAGGCTGTAAGCCTTAGGCTTATCCCAGGGACATTTGGCTACTAGGCTGTCTAAAGGCCTATCCAAAAGCAGGAGAGCAGCGTAGGATTGGGACTGCAGGCTTGTAGGCCAACCAGAAGTAACAGTTCCGCCGTCCAGGGAACCTGTTGCGGTCGGAGGTAGAGGGGACGTTGTCACCAATAAGGGACCATCCACCTTGCTACTGGGGACCACAGTGAGTGAGCTGAGGCCAGTACCAGAGCAGACTTCTCGCCAGCCGGGAACGATGAAGAAGTGGGAAAACTTCAACAAGGGCCAAGTAAGGGACCCAGCAGGACAGCAAAGGTGAAGCTTGTGGAGCATCATTGAGTGCCAAGCCAGGGACCTAATGGGTCAGCGGGGCTGAATCTTAAGGAGTATCTGTGAGTGCCAAGTCAGGGACACAGCAAGGAAGCGGGGGATAATGCCTGAGGAATATACTAAGTGCTAAAGTGAAAGAGCTCAGGGGATCCAATGACTAGTGGATCTGAAGTCTAGTGAGAGAGAGACTGGGAGTTCATTGAGTGAAGACCCACAGTGAGGGAGTGTGGGGTAAGAAGAGCTGTTCGTGTTGCAAATAGTTGAATACCATTACAGTTATTAACAGTTACAAGATTGTTGCCATTGGAGACAGCGGTCCTACCTATGCAGAAGTGGTGTTTCCAGCTCGAAGCCTTTGCCTGTATAGCTGTCCACCTATAGAAGTCTCAGTGTCTGATAATTATCTTTGCATCTACCTAAGAGTGTCGTGACCCCAACCCTCTCTCCCCCAGTTCTGTTCAAGAGACAATAAATCTCTTTGCATTTTAAAGATGTCTGGTGTCCACCATTTCATCTTGCATTACACTCACCATGTCTTGTAACCCACTCTACACAGAAGGATGTCAGCTGTCCTTGACTCTGGAGGTCACAATTATGCCTAAAGGGGCCCGGGACTTTGCTACATGTATACTTTCCTTTATTTGAGCTTTGCAATTGAATTGTACAGAATATTGGATCTCGCACCCATCTAAAGTATCCTACAGAGTGACACTAGATCCCACTGTACAGGGTAGAGCACAATAATTAAACTCTTTTTTTTTTTTATTATTAACTGTGGCTTTACACTACAAAATAAAAGGCTCGCCTTTGTTTAATAACATGGTACAAATAAAACTAAAATGTTATATCCAATCACTGACAACGGCGCATAAAATGAAGACTGATCTGTGCTTGATCTGCAGGTCCAAAGTTAGTAGGGATAGTATATTTTTTTCCTTGAAATTTAGGTTAGTGTTATATTGTGAGATACTGGCATGACAATAAAATAAGGTGAAATATTTGTCAAAGTTCAGAGTTCAGTGTTACAGTATCAATCAATGTCCTCACATGTTGAAGTGTCTGTTGGCAATAGAAACCAGAATGATACTTTACTTTTAAGTGATAATCCTGCTATCTTTAACTTTCAATGAGTCCATTAAATGATCAACTAGATCAGATTTGCTAGATTTGTTTATTTGCAATATTTTATAAGTTCAAAACAAAAATGCCCCCCCCCCACCCAATCCCATGATACCAACATACCAGCCATATGGTATTGTATTTCCACTGCAAGAGGTCCATCACCATGCAGGTCTCCTGCTTAGCTAATTACAGCTGGTTGCCCTTCAACATTGTATGGGTACTTCAAGAAAATACATTCCAAAAATTACCTTCTCCCCATCAATGTCCAAACCCATTGCTTCAAAAAAAAAAAAAAAATCTGCTGCAGGAGGTTGATGAAATGTATGGCCAACTTACTGATGCCTGTTGAATTGGTGCTTTTGGAGGGGTTTGCAATGATATAGCAGATATGCTCTTTCTTGTTATGGTTCATTTTTTTCCTATTAATTTTAGTTGAAATCACATTTGCTTTAAGCAATCATCCATAAGGATGCCTTAACTTTAAATAAAATGGGCCTCTTCTCCATTAAAAAAATAAATACATAAATATCTAGGTTTCAATTTAGAACAACAAAGCTCCCACACATTTTTACACTTGGGATGGATTAATTTATTTATTTATATATCTATTTATTCATTAATCAATTTATTTATGCTATTTATATAATAAATATAATCTTAAAAATGTAGGTACATGCACATCAGTCCCTGCTTTAAAGCTTACAATCTAAGGTCCCTATGTCACATGCATACACATACTAGGGTCAGTTTATACAGGAGCTGATTAATCTACCAGCACATCTTTGGATTGTGGGAGTAAATCCACACAAGAACAGGGAGAACATGAAAACTTAATGCAGATAAGTTCCAGACAAGAATAGGAACCAATGTCTCCAGTGCAGAAAGGCAGAAGTATTTACAACTAAGCCACTGTGCTGCCCACAGCAGATTTCAGAAACTTCCCCAATTTACATGCTGGCATTGTTAAATACAATTAATTCTTTAAGAAACCTTATGCTACCTAAAATAATATTTGGTAATGAATAAATGCATAAATCTGTTATGTACTGAGACCATAGGAACAGGAATGCGGGAATCTGAGAGTTACTAAAATTAATTTATATGAGGGTTATGCATTCTAGGTCAAGAAGACAGGAAAATTCCCAAAATGCAACCCTAAGTAGTTTTTTCAGTGAGCAGGAAAACCATAATGGAACAAAGAAGACAATAAATTAATTGGGTTTATTTTAATTTCTTAATAAATTGAGTGGGGGTAGGTGATTTTTTTATTTGGTGGCTGTGACTTTTTAATGTTGTGTAATGGTGAGACAGTAAGCACTACAATGGTTCATAAGGCACTGACGGCAACTCAAAGAGGGTGACCCTCAGGACCAGGCTGGTGTGACTTGGAGCATCCCTTCTTAGGCTCACCCCTTGAACCACCATTCCAATGCTGATGAACTAAAAGGAATGCTTTATTTAAAACTATTTTGAAATTGAAAATATAAAAACTAGAAGAATTGTTGTATCTGTGGTTTTGAACCTGATGAGCTGGATTGTGACAGTGGATGTGCAGTAAAGATACTTTTTTTATGCAACTGAAAAAAATAAAAACTAGTTATACTGAAGTAGGTATTGCTATATATCTTTTAGCTCAAAGGTCTCTACATCATAGAATATGAAATACAACTTAAAAACACACACTAATACATGTGCACTGATTATGGAACAGCATGGTAACAAGTAATTTGCAAAACTAACTAATGTCTTTCAAAAAGAAATTGCGACAGTGCAGTGTTTTATGACTTCGTCTCTTGCAGGTTAATTAACTGACTATGGCCTCATTTGTAATGGAATTACTAAGAACCCAAATTCTTTCTATGACTCTTTTATCTCCAGCCCCCCACTGCTGACCATTACTGCCTCAGAGCCCCCATAACAGTACATCCGGCTATTGGAAGAGAAAGCATATAACTCAACACATGTTATTCTTAATTTCACAACAGCAAAGCTTTCCTAAGAATTCCCAAACCTTTTCATTAAGAGCAAAAACTCCACAATACCAGATGTGGGGATAATAGATCTGTAAAAAAAACTCACATCGGTGAAGGTTTTTAGCTATATTTATAGTTCATTTATTCTGGTCTATAGCTTTTGGCTAAAGCAAATGTGTATCTCCGGTTTCTCAAGACACTGGGGACTGGGAGAGGCTGGATTTTGGCAAATTAACTGTTAAAATCTGATAAAGATACATTAGAAAACAACCAATGCTGATACTTTCAAAGTCATAGTAACATCTGTTCAGATTGTGGATAGATGCTAGTAAAACAATGGTAACTACATGTAAAGGTAAATATACATAAGAACTTTGTTATACTTACTGGTAAATAGAGTAGTTTAGGAAAATTCTTACATTGTTCCACTACAGCCTGCCTTGCAGGGCTACCTGCTTTACATTGGAGATAAGCTTTCCTCCCACCCATAGCTCATAGACATTTTAAGCTAAAACTAAATCCATTATTAAAGAATGCTTCATGTATCACCCATGCTAGAATGAAAATAACTCAAAATAATCCTTAACAAGGCTAAAGAACCCAGCTGCCACTGTATGTGCACCTGTATTTGCACTACAGTAATAAAAAAAACGAAACTATGACAACACTAGCTAAAATACAATACTTAATACAATACTTAATTACAAATATGTGACCAAAGTGCTTAGTGCAATTAATACAATAAATTATCCTATAATGCTACTGTGTGTAAACTTCAACATATATACATAAAAAAGTGCCACCATTTTCAATCATATATGCAATTGGTGCCAAAAAAGTGCATAAACAAATGTGCATGAAAAAGTCCACCCAAAGTGCTTGACAAACACAGCATGACAAACTTCTGTATTCCCCAAAATGTGCTGCTTTATTATGGGGTTCCCCCTAAAGAGTGCTCATTTACCAGAAGTAATTGAACTCTTAAGTAATAAGCAGGTCAATGCGCACTAAAAGTTTTCCAGGACCACTCTTCTACATACTCCACCACATTCAGTATGCCACTACCAGGAGAACTCCGAGCTGGATGATTCTGCCACCTCCTTCCAGATCTCAGACAGAGAGACACAGACCCAAAATATCCTTGCGCACCATTTTAAATAAAACGAATGTCCATAAAACATGTAATAATCCATTCACACATGTAGTGCCATCTGGTATGACATGCCTACTAGGTGGTAAGAAACCGCTGCTGCTCTGCAATGTTCTGAAGCCAGCGGGTATTTCAACTGCTGGTAGTGATGTCAGTGGAAGTAATGTCTTTAACAGGAAGTCTCAGGGCAGACTTTCTTTGGTCGCACTTTGTTGCATATTTGTATTTAAGGCAGTAGTAAACCGCCAGAATAATAAAAAACAATGGCCCTTCCTACAGGTTTAAGTCCCAATGTACTAGTATGCACCGCATACTTGCACATTATGACAGACTTACCTATACACAGAGCCCTCCAGCACACCACTGTCATGGCTGTCTGGCTGTCTTCAGCCGGTCTTCCTTCTGGTTTCGCAGGATCCAGCTGTATGAATGGCTAGGGCCACCATGACATCACTCCTGCACATGGTATGCCGTCCCTTCAGAGAGCATGTGTCGGTGAAGTTGTGTGAATATCTCCTAAACAGTGTATTTCCCTATTTTAGGTCTTTTATTATTAAATCCAGTATGGCAAGATGTGAATATTAATATATGTCTGGATAACACCTACTTTATAGATGTTACATTCTCCAATTCACGTAGCTTAACTAAGACCCAATCATGCATGAGCAATTTTTAGCTTGTTTCCCTACATCTGACTATGCTCAACAAGTAGAATCGCATTCTTTCTAAGTTTCTCTGTTCCCCTACACTCTACATACTATGCTCAAAAAAGTACATACGCTTTTTGAGTGTATTCAGGTGTTTTTTGGCCCAATAGACTTTAATGGGAGCCATACACACATTTTTGCACCTGAAGAACTCTTCTCCTTCTCTAGAACTGCTCTCCTCCCCTTGCCCAGCCCAGGAGACTTTTGCCTGAAACTTTTTACACGTGCAAAAACTCTTACACAACGCTTGTAAAATGCCTAAAAAGCACCTGGGAAGCAAGTGCTTCAAATCACCAGGAATACGGAGGGCAATGGCATCTGAAATTTGGTATAATATATTAGGAAACAATTAAACTTGTCCCTGAGGTTAATGTGTTGAAAGCAAAAGAATGGGCATCCCAGTTTGTTCCTTATGGGGCTGTGTAGCTGCAGACCAATCATGCTGACCCATGTCCACAGCCAAAAGAGTCTACAATGGGCACGTAAGCATCAGAAAAATAGACCATAGAGCAATGGAAGAAGGTGACTTGATCTGATGAATCATGCTTTCTTATACCTTATGTGGCCAGGTGTGTGTGAGTCGCTGACCTGGGGAAGAGATGGCATCAGGATGCAGTATGGAAAGAAGGCAAGTGGCAGAGTGTGATAGTTTGGGCAATGTTCTGCTGTGAAACCTTGGTTCCTACCATTCATGTGGATGTTAATTTTGACACATACCACCTACCTAAACAATGTTTCTGACTAATTACACCCCATCATGAAAATGGCATTCCCTGATGGCAGTGGCCTGTTTTAGAAGGATAATGCACCCTCCACACTGTAAACATGGTGCACGAATGGTTTGAGGAACACAACAATAATTTTGAAGTATTGACTTGGCCTCAATTTTTTAGATCTCAATTTAATTGAACATCTGTGGGATATGATGGAAAAACAAATCCGATCCATGGAGGCTCCACCTTGCAACAGGACTTAAAGGATCTGCTACTGATGGCTCGGTGCTAGATACCACAGCATAACTTTAGAGGTCTAGTGGCATTCATGCCTAGATGGATCAGGGCTGTTTTGGGGGCAAAAAGGGGACCTACTCAATATTAGGTGAGTGGTCATAAAGTTATGGATGATTGGTGTAGATTTAAACACCGTCTATCCTAACAAATGGTAAAGATTTAGAAACTTGCCTTTTTTATTGTTCAAAGGCTTTCTATTGGGACAGACTCACACTAAATCTGTTCAAAAATGTTAGCAGTCAGCCATGACACCTCCTCCTAAGAAACATCAGACATTTAAGGCTGCACGTACAATGGGAATAATGTATTCCTTGTTTTAAATGTCAACAATATGTCTTTGCTTTCTTTTTTATGTTTTCTTTCACAATATAAGTAACACATTATATTGTAAAATACAGGGATCACGCTGTAAAAAAAAAATATATATATACATATATAAGAAGATACAGGAGAACAACTCACCTTACACAGAAATACAGAACAATTGGACCAGACTTTTTGGGGAAGTCATGTTCAAGTACTCTGCGGTCCAGCTGTAACCAGTTCAAATGGCCCCTGAAAAATACAATAACAACAGGATTTAATTTATCTTCAATTAAAACAGAACAGGAGAAGGAATAGTAATACTGCAAAACTGAAATCACTTGGCATGGATGACTACTCTGAGCAATGGGCCAGTGGCCAATACCAATAACATATTGTAAGGGGGGCAGGCTCAACTGCTATGGGCAGTTATAAACCATGCACAGGACAGGGACAACCATGAACAGTCCAAGCAGGTTGAAACCTGTAATTTTATTCAGCAAGTTTGCAAACAAACATGGTTTCAAGTCATAACAGCTTTGTGCAGCAAGGCTATAGCATAACATAAACAAAATATCTGCTCGTCTTAGCTACTAACTAAACTCAGGTTAATTTATGACAAACATGGCGTCTTGTAATGGGTTTCCTGAAAGAAATGCTCTCTTACCTTTTTAGTTTTCTGTCAGCGCACAGCCTTTTTCCTTAGCAGCAGGCTCTATCAGCAGGGAGAGTAAGAGAGAACCCTGGGCACTGGTCAGGTCACTTATAAAAAGGCCTGTGGATGACTGAGACTAACTAATGATGTCTGGCTACCAAGTAAAATGTGGACCTCGGAATGTAAGCTTTTCCCCTGTGAAGCTCTACAAAGCCTATGGGCTCCAGAACTCAGGGCAAGAACTAATAACATTTTGAGAAAAATCGATAATTTTTCTTATATCAGACACAAACCCTGGAGTCCCTCATTATGTGTATGTGAGAAACCTAGGTGACACATACACACCCTCCACAATCCTTCCAGCCAGTGCCTAGGAATATTTATATTTATTATATTTATCAGAGGTCACACTTTCTTCATAAAATGGTATATTTTTACCAACGTGATTAATCTAAAGTGAATAGACAATAATTACATTGTTTTGTCTAAGACCGGTTGAACCTCTAAAAATGACTAATCAATTATCTGCTATGGATCATAACACAATAGTACCCTTTGTGGTTTAAGCCAAAATATATTTTAGTCCGAGAAGCAGCAGCCAGGAAAAATGAGCCATGATTCTATCTCACAGGAACAATTATTGCATCTTAATGTTACAATATAATGATATTTATAGGATTGCTTTGCTGACAGCAGTATAGTAACCATTTGTCCTAAATTCTCTTCAGACAGGAAGCACCACTTTTCCAGAAAAAGTCAGCCTTTATTCTTAAACATTTATCTTCAGATTCATAATTGGTGATATTGCCTTACAGGGACTAGAATAATGTATAGAAAAAATTAGAAAGAACTGTGAAATTGTATATAGGTGAGCTTGTAGAAGGTGTAGTGATTTCATACACGAAACATGTCTGTTTCAAACATGTGCCTCATGAGGTCAAAGCGGTCAAAGAGGTCAAAGAGGTCAAAGCGGGCATTTCTCTACAATCTCAACCCACTTGGGGTCTGCATGTGGTAGATTCTTACTCACTGACCTAAATGTCATCAGGTTGGCCACAATTTCAATTGTATTGTGAAGGTAAAGTCCATACTGGGCCCTTGAGAGAGCAGTTGAGATGAAGAAACGTACTTGCATGAGGTGAGAGGGACTAATAAATGGGCTTGTTAGTTGTGTGAACCTAACCATGGCCATGATATATGAGTAAGAACTGTCATAATAAAATTATGGATTTAAACAGTTAGCTTGATGTATGTACTCTAATTGACTTATATGCTTCTCTGTTCCTTTGTAATCATGTAGCCATCCTCAAACTCTGCCCTGTGTCTCATCTTGTCTAAAATCAGCCCTGTCTGCAGTGAAAGTGACTCTACATAGAGGACACATTTAAAGATTACAGATACTATCAAATGCAATTTACATTTCTGAGAAGTGTCCAGCATTACATCACAGCTGACTGGTATAGAGGGCATGTACCACATGATTTAATAGAGTTCTAACCCACTAACCTAGGGATAAAATGAATCTATTGATTTGAATAATTTTTGCCTTCCAGCGTAAACAACAAAAAGGAGAGGAAAGGACATTGCAATGTAGGAAATCACATACAGTAATTAACTGCAGGTCTGATCAGATGTGTTATTATTGTTGTAAAGTGTGAAATGTGGCACACAATTATGGTATATTTACAAAAATGCATGTTTAAATATATGCAGGCTTTTTACAAAAAAATCTCTTTGATGCATTGTGGTTGATTCACCAAAGGCATTATAGGCTGTTTGTTTTGCAAGGGAATTTTCACTTTGCAGGAAATTTTCCCTAAGCATAGCAAACATGGTGAAATTTTACATTGCAAAGAATAGCAAATCACATGCAAGAGGAATAAAAATAAAATATAATTTTTCTGTGCACACAATTGCATGATGAAAGTCAGCAGAGCTTTACCTCATCTACTAATCTAACAGAAAATCCACTTTCACAAAGAACATCTTATTTTTTAGTTAAATTAACCCCTATATTTCTATATATCTTCTGGGCCAGCAATATTTACACTAATAAATAAAATATAAAAAAAATACACACATGATGATTTCTAATTCTCAGACATCCCAACAGTAAACTTGGTATTTAATATTTTGTTCATCAGTGGCTAAATAGATCTATGTTAAAGAGAAATGAACATTAGAAACATCAGAACAAGCTCCAAAGTGGAGATCTTAGTTTATGTTTATTATACTTTATGTATATTAGTGTACTAGAGAGGATAGGAAAATGTATGGAGGCCTGGCTGGTTGCTGGGCCTGTTTGTTTTCATTCTGGGCTGAGAGTGGCTCAGAGTAGGGATGGGTGACTCACAGGTGGTGTCATCATGACCTCCCATATTTTCCGAGAAGCTTCTAGAGCTTTCTGGAAAGAGAGGTGGGAGGGGAGGTAGAGCCACCTGGGGTGTTTGAGGAGCCCTGGCCAATCCCCAATCTGGATTGGCTGGGGGCAGGCCTCCTTAACCACTTCAATACTGGGCATTTTCACCCCCTTCCTGCCCAGGCCAATTTTCAGTTTCCAGCGCTGTAACATTTTGAATGACAATTGCGTGGTCATGCAACACTGTACCCAAATTAATTTTTTTCCCACAAATAGAGCTTTCTTTTGGTGGTATTTGATCCCTTCTGTGTTTTTATTTTTTGCGCTATAAACAAGAGAAGAGCGTCAAGTTTGAAAAAAACACAATATTTTTTACTTTTTGCTATAATAAATATCCTAAATAAAAAAAAAAAAAATATGTTCCTCAGTTTAAGACGATATGTATTGTTCTACATATTTTTGGTAAAAAAAAAATGCAATAAGTGTATATTGATTGATTTGCGCAAAAGTTATATACAATCGCATAATAAGCGTATATTCATTGATTTTCGCAAAAGTTATAGCGCCTACAAAATAGGGGATAGATTTATGGCATTTGTATTATTATAGTTTTTTTTTCTAGTAATGACGGCAATCTGTGATTTTTATCATGACTGTGACATTGCGATGTACAGATCGGACATTTTTGACACTATTTTGGGACCACTGACAGTTATACAGCGATCAGTGATATAAATATGCACTAACTACTATATAAATGTCACTGGTAGGGAAGAAGTTAACACTAGGGGGAGATCAAGGGGTTAAATGTGTTACCTAGGGAGTTATTCTAACTGTAGGGGGAGGGGACTGACTAGGGTAGGAGACCGATCAGTGTTCATACTTAATATGAACACACAATCTGTCTCCTCTCCCCTGACAGTATGTGGATCTGTGTGTTTACACACACAGATCCATGGTCCTGCTCTGTAATGAGTGATCGCGAGTGTCTGATGGACATCGAGGCCGTCGGGCACGTGCATCAGCTTCTCAGTGATGCGACGCAAGCGGGGAAGCCGAGGAGGTCATATAACTCTCGCCCAGGATGGGAGATTCCATCTGTGGACGTCATATGACAATGGGCAGGTGGGGAAGTGGTTAAGTAACCCAGGGCCAGCTCAGCTGGGGAGGAGTTGTCGGATGGAAGAGCTGGAGTGAGAGAGTGTGGAGGCTGTCGGGGCCCTTGAGGGAGCTCCCCAGTCTGAGGGGGGTGACCTTGGGCCTGGGCTTGGAAAAGGTCGGGACCACTTTCAAGAACACATGAAGAAGTCCTGGACTGGATGCATAAGAGAGAGCAAGGAGAGGACAGGGGGAGAGAGCACTGCTAAGAACTCCAGGGAGGACAGCTGGTTTCAGCCAAGAGGGCTGTGAATGAGGCACAGTCGGGAGGACTGGGAGGCACGTCTGAGAGGGCTGGGAGCTTGCAGTCTGAGATGGGTAGGGCCTGAAGAGGGCTAACTGGGATAAGTAGCATACTGTAGTTAGGGCAGCTATCACAAGGACTTTTCTGCTACACCATAGGGGCCCACGGTATCAGCCTGCAAAGGGAATTTGATGAGGCCTGGCTGAGTCAGTGTCAGACCTAACCAACAAATAGTGCTAGCTGTTCCTGGATAACCAAGTGATGTGCTGGAGGAGAGTAGGATTAACATTCTGCAGCAAGTGATGTGCTGGTGGAGTGAGAAGTGATGAGCTTCAAGCAAGTTTGTGCAGGAGGAAGCTGAAGGAGTATGTATAGGGAAAGTACATTGTTTTCCCCAAACCAATTGCTGTTTCTATTATCCACGCTGGGCATCCCATATCTCCCATCCCCATCCAAGTTATACCCCTCAATAAAACAAAAAACAAAGTTCACTGACTGCTTTATGTCTCAGAGTGCCTGAGAGTGAATGCAGGACTGGGCAGGGTGCCAGACAAACCACAATTATCAGCAGTCCCTACGGGGGTACCACTATGTATAAATGGGAAATTGCAAGCAATTTAAGCAGTGATGTGAGTTATGTCACTCACTTAGCAAGAAGTAGCAAATATAATTGAAATACTTTCAGTATGACTATTTGGGGAGTGCAAAGATATCAAAAGTGGTCTGAAAAAACATTACATCTAGGATATAGATGTAGATCAATCAAATAAGCATTGGTGATTCCCATATTCTGCTGAGCAGAAATATTATGTTTTTGCTGATTACAAAAACATTATCATAAACATTGTTATGCTCAGCAGTCAATAACTCATACATGTGGCAGGAATCCAACACTGCTCATCGTCATGAGAACACCATCTCCATTATAGAGCATTGTTAGGGCAGAATCAAGTTGTAAGGACGTTTTTTATTAGCAGAGAGTAAGAAACTGGTCAACACTGAGAGCAAGATGGATAGAGCAAAATATGGGGCAATTCCAAAGGAAAGCTGGTTTTGGTCTGCAAAAGAGCCTTGTACAAACAAACAGATTTTCCACAGACAAAACGCCAGACTTTTGTCCAAAGGGCGTGTGCCGTGAACTTGTCTAGCATACAAACGGTACACAAATGTTGGCCAACAAACAAACGTAGTGAGGTACTACGTGGAATTTCAGCTCTTGAGCGCCACCCTTTGGGCACCTTCTGCTAATGTTGTGTTTGGTAAGCACTGATTCCGAGCATGCATGTTTGTACTTTGGACTTTTGTGTGACGGAATTGTGTACACATGATACGAAAATCTGACAACAGACTGTTGTCCACCAAACATTTACTAGCCCGCCATCCAACATTTTTTGGCGGAAATTTGGACAACAATTGTCTGATGGAACATACTAATGGTCGGATTTTAGGCCAACAGTCTGTCATCACACAATTCCCTGACGAAAATCCGATCGTGTATACGAGGCTTAAGACTGGGGTGAACAGTGAGAGTATTTTTTTTTTATTAAATTGGGGAAAAATGTATCCAAAGGTGCACAGCTGGCAGTGACTTATCCCAAAAGAAATACAGCTATATATATACATATAAGTATATGATGCAGCCTGTTACTAGCTTAATAAACCAGCAGTCCTGTGACTAAAGCCTCATACACACAATTGGATTTTCGGCAGGGAATTGTGTGACAGACTGCCGAAAATCGAACCGTGTGTACGAGGCTTTAGCTTTGCTTCTGCTATTATTTCCTTATTTCCTTATAGATCAAGCTGTGCAGCAAAAGCATAAGTGAGAGGGTTCCAACACACCATTTAACACTGACAGGGGTGCTTAAAATGATCAACTTTTTGAAAAATATTTAAACCTCTTTATCACACAAGGAAACACTTTTTCTGTAACTGCTTAAAAAGTGTTAGCTGGCATTAAGCTATAATATGTTGGTTATAAATGTAAAGTCCATCTAAGTCTACTAGCCCATCTTACACTACCCTCTCCAAACAGAGCTACTGTCCAAGGGTGTTGCTGTTGCTCCTCCATAGATAGAGGGAACACCCTAAGAGAGAAAGTGTATTACTGGCTGGATCCCCTTGTGAAAATAAAAGTAAAATAAACACCAGAAAATAAATGCAGCCACATTGGTGGGCTTAGAAATGCTTTATCTAACAACTAATGCATGTCTACATTGGTGTTACATTAAAATAAATATTTTGCACTTTCAAATGTTAAAGTGTTACTAAACCTAGGACCCTGCATCCACTATATCTAATCTCCCACAGTACACAGAACATGGAAATGCAATTATTTTATTTTAGTGTATATAAACTGCTAAATACCTTTTTCATCAGCAGTATATCGCAGTCTTCTGACCTCTATCAGTTTTTGGTTAAAGCTTGTAGGGGGTATTTTCATTCTCCTCTGACTGACCTATGAGGCTGCATGACTCCCGATCCTCTGTCTGGACAATGCTGATTGGCCCTATGCTGATCACATGCACCCTCCCAAGAAAAAACAAACTCTCTAGCAATACACACCAAACAGAGCATGTGCAGAGTGTCCCCAATGCTCTGTTCCATCAGAAGATGGATAGGGGACTGTGGAAGAAGGGGAGGATCAGAGAAGACAGGATTAAACAGCCTTTTTACACAATGTGCAGGATTACCCCTTAGGTTCCACAGTGAGTATAACCAGCATGCTTTACTGCATATACAGACTGATTTTACTGTTGTGGGTTTAGTAACACTTTAGGTACGCTGTGTACATTGAGTGGTAAACATATAATTAAAAAACCAAACTCCAGACAAAAAATTTATTTTGCAATTTTTTATAAAGAGGGAAAGGGCAGAATTTCTGTTAAGTTTATATTGTCATATTGTCCCAGTGGGGATAGGCTACTGGCAATACCTTGCTGTTCCAGTGACACTCATTTCTCTCATATGATATTTGATGTATCATGTCAAAAACCATAACAGTTTCAGATTTTTGCAACGTATACTTACGTTTCATCTGTGAAAGCTATACCAAAATATTCTTTTTCTTTTAGATTGAAGTGTGATGCCACCAGATCAAGGAGCTCCTTGGCCAGCAGTTTTGGCTACAAAAGTAAAAGAAACGCAGATTAGGATACAATCCATAATACCATTTACAATCAGACATTAAAATGGGAAATAACTTTCTGCATTTTATATTATTGACTATAACATTTATACATTTTAGTTTGTTTTATAATTTAGGTTTACAAAATGTACCAATACACACTTAAAGCAGTTGTATGCCCGCAAAAAAAAAACAAAAAACCTGTAAAGGCAAAGGTATAATGAGCTAGTATGCACCGTATACTAGCTCATTATGAAATAATGAGAACGAAACGCCGACATCACCTCCTGGTCCCCGCCGAGGGAGCTGACATGTTCCCTCTGCATTTCCTCCAGGTTCGCGGCTCCGGCACTGTGAATGGCTGGAGCCGTGATGACGTCACTCCTGCGCATGTGCGCAAGAGTCCTCTTTCTGGAAAAGGAGCTCTGATTTTCCGGCAACATTCGCCGGACTTTCAGAGCGCATCACTGACGTTAGCATCTGCATGCATGGTGAATATCTCCTAAACCATACAGGTTATAGGCTTACCTGTAGGTAAAAATGTGGAAGCGGGGTATGCAAACGCTTAAAGACCCCCTAAAATACCTGAAGCCACTCTTTATTATACTCAGTTTATTACTTTTTAAAGTAAACACCTATACAAACAAATGCTAACTTTAGAGACATAATAAACATCTTAGAGACATTAAATACCATGGTCATTAAAGGAGTTGTAAAGGCAGAAGATTTTTCATCATAATGCATTGTATGCATTAAGATGAAAAACCTTCTGTGTGTAGCAGCCCCCATCAGCATCCCTAAACTTACCTGAGCTTCATCTCTATCCAGCGATGTCCACGAGTCCCTCAGCCATCCTGGTCTATCCTCCTGATTGGCTGAGACACAACAGTGGCTCCATTGGCTCCCGCTGCTGTCAATCAAAGTCAATTAGCCCTTTAGGAGAGAGAGGGGGCAGGGCCTAACTGGGACTCTGTGTCTGAATGGACGCATGAAGCCATGACTCGGCTTGAGTGCCCCCATAGCAAGCTGCTTGCTGTGTTGGCACTTGACAGGAGGGAGGGGCCAGGAGCACAGAAGAGGGACCCGAAAAGAGAAGGATCTGGGATGCTCTGTGCAAAAACAACTACACAGGGCAGGTAAGTATAACATGTTTGTAGATAAAAAAAATAAACAAGACTTTACAATCACTTTAACCACTTGGGATCCGCGCTATTGCCAAATGACGGCATTAGCGCGGACCTACTTTTCCGGGACTACGTCTATTGATGTCGTCCCGTGCACGAGCGGCCTGCGTGCCCCCTGAGGGGCGCGCGCGGCGCGCTCTGTGATCGGCGAGTCCGCGAGACTCGCCTGATCACCGATCCGAGCAAGGGGTCGATCCCGACCCCTTATCACGTGATCAGCTGTCAGCCAATGACAGCTGATCATGTGATGCAATGGAGCCGGTAATCGGCTATTATTCCTCCTCGTGCTGACAGCGCGAGGAGAAAAAAAAAGAGCCGATCACCGGCGGCCGTGATCGGGACATCAGTCCCGATCATGGCCAGCCCTGCTAGTGCCCACCTGCCCCCTGCCAGTGCCCACCTGCCCCACCTGCCCACCAACATTAATAAAATGTTAGTGCCACCCAGCAGTGCCCACAGTGCCACCCAGCAGTGCCCACAGTGCCACCCAGCAGTGCCACCCAGCAGTGCCCACAGTGCCACCCAGCAGTGCCCACAATCTGCCTCAACAAAGGTGCTGCACCCCAGTGCCACATATCCGTGCCCATCAGTGTCATCTACCAGTGCCCATCAGTGCCCATCAGTGCTGCCCATCAGTGCCAAGCAGTGCCACCTATCAGAGCCATCTATCAGAGCCACCTATCATTGCCCATCAGTCCCATCTATCCGTGCCACCCATCCGTGCCACCCATCCATGCCACCCATCCGTGCCCCCCATCTGTGCCACCCATCCGTGCCATCTTATCTGTGCCCATCTTTGCCCATCAGTGCCGCCTTATCTGTGCCTATTAGTGCCGCCTTAACTATGCCTATCAATGCCCACCAGTGCAGCCTATCAGTGCCCACCAGTGCAGCCTATCAGTGCCCACCAATGCAGCCTATTAGTGCCCACCAGTGCAGCCTATCAGTGCCCACCAGTGCAGCCTATCAGTGCCGCCTCATCAGCGCACTTCAATGAAGGAGAAAAATGACCTGTTTGCAAAATTTTATAACAAACTATTAAACATGATTTTTTTTTTTTGCATCTTTTTTTGTTTGTTTAGCAAAAAATAAAACTCCGAGCTGTAATTAAATACCACCAAAAGAAATCTCTATTTGTGGGAAAAAAATGATAAAAATTTAATTTGGGTACAGTGTTGTATGCCCGCGCAATTGTCATTCAAAGTGCATCAGCGCTGAAAGCTGAAAATTGGTCTGGGACTGAGGGGGGTTTAAGTGCCCAGTAAGCAAGTGGTTAAGTCCTATAAGTCCTATTTACTATAAATTACATTTGAATTGTGAAGTGCTGCACAAATTGTTGGTGTTATATAAATCCTGTATAATAGTTAAGTCTTCCCATTCTTTTACTAATATAAATATAAAAACAGACCCTTTCTTTGCAATGTAGCTACAAAGTCAAGCAGTAAACCACTGTTGATTATGAACACTCTGCAAAGTGAACAATCTTTGTTTTGTTTGTATTCTTTGTATATCACTGATTTCTTAAGTCTAGGACTGCAATACAATATATGTATATTATTACAGTATACAATGGAATGTTAGTTTATTGCTTATGTAAAAAATATATATTTTAAAAGTAAACAAGAAGTATGCTTTTTTTTTTTACAACATGCATACCATTAATACATTGCACAGACACATACTGTTATTTTGTTTTTCAACCTGAAAGATACAAAGTTCCTAATGTGGATTACACAAATATCTCAACACATCTCAGCATGTATATTCCTATTTCCTGGTGAAAACTGATGTATTTTTGAAAAAGTTGTCATAATAATGCACATTTTGAGGCAGGTATGTAAAAGTGCTGTGTCTTACAAACTGCACTTCCATTATTCAGTTTCTATAAAGTATTAAGAAACTTATACCGGTCAATCCTTTTCCTTTGCTGCACTACAACTGCCAAGGATTGTCCAGGCAGAGTTATTTTCCTTGACGCAAAGGAAATGCAATGAGCATTTCACAGCTCTGTCCTTTCTCACTAAACCCTGCCCTGTTTGTACAGTATCCTCACTGCAGGTAAAAATTGTAACCATACCGCAACATACATATGGGTCAAGTGCTGAAACTTCCGTTCCTACCTCTGGTCTGAATTGAGAATATTTACTCTGGGGGTTATTTACGAAAGGCAAATCCACTTTGCACTACAAGTGAAAATTACAAGTGCAGAGTGCACTTGAAATTGCACTGAAAGTGCACTTGGAAGTGCAGTCGCTGTAGATCTAAGTGGTAGATCTAAAATGAGGGGAAGCTCTGCTGATTGTCATCCAATCATGTGCAAGCTAAAATGTAGTTTTTTATTTTCCTTGCATGCCCCCCTCGGATCTACAGCGACTTAAGCGATCTACAGCGACTTTACTTCCAAGTGCATTTCAGTGCAATTTCAAGTGCACTTTGCACTTGTAGTTTGCACTTGTAGTCCAAAGTGGATTTGCCTTTAGTAAATAACCCACTTAGTGAAGTGAAATTTTTTAATAAGATAAAGATGCGATCCATTCAATCAACCAATTATGTATTATCAAATACACAATCTTTTTGTTTTATTTCCCTCACATATGACTATGGGTTCAAGGCTAACACATATTAATTTTATTTACTACTGTTAACATTGCAAAATTAATATACACTTTTCAAAAGTCACTGTACTGAACAAGTGAACTAAGTGAGCAAAGTATGCATTGTCTAAGTAAGATGCTAAATGGCCGCTATATAGCTACTAAAAAAAGGCTATCAAAATGTTTGTGCGGTGGTTGCACAAATTGCCCTACTATTTAGTAGATATGTAGGTCAGTCACTGCCATCACTATCACTTTTAGTTTGTCAACTTCTACTTGATGTTATACTTTCCAAGATTCTTAAGTGCCTCATGAGTAAAAAGTGTTGGATAGACATGTCAGTGCTATTTTATCAACTAGTCTGCCTATTTTGTTGTTTGAGAACATATATAAATATAAATATATAAATATATATATCTATATATATATAGATATATATATATCTATATCTATATCTATATCTAAATATATCTATATCTATCTATCTATCTATCTCTCTCTCTCTCTCTCTCTCTCTCTCTCTCTCTCTCTCTCTCTCTCTCTATATATATATATATATATATATATATATATATATATATATATATATATATACATATATATATATATATATATACATATAGATCTCTATCTATATATACATATATATCTCTATCTATCTATATATATATATATATATATATATATATATATATATATATATATATATATATAAACACATATACACATACACACACTATATTTTCTTATGCTCCAATATTGTAATTTTTTTTTCTTTAAGCATTAAATTTGTATTGGGTTTTCACACCTATTCTTCAATATTGTCATTTTAAAGCATTGGCTGACATTGATGTTTGATACAAACGAATCAGTGTTTGTTTCTACAATGAGATATCTGTGTATTTATGACGACATACATCCATTGTCTATATAATGTGTAAACATCTCTATGACACGGCAGTAGCTGATACTGGCTGGTACTTACAACCACACACACAACTCACACATTTTTCCATGGAACAATGAGTCTGTACTGCAGGAAAGTCTAGCCCATTGCATGACTAAGGATACCACATAAAGGATGTTTCTATCTGGGAAGCAAATAACAGCTAATATAATAGACAAAAGTGGCAATTCTACCAGAAGGAATATGTTATATCATGTGCAGCCTTTTTTCTCTACAGTTACGGTTATATTTCAATCCTTAACATATAATATGTATTTCATTTTTTTACCTAATGTATACTACGCTAAAGGCAACGTTTTATAAAAGTTATTGCAATATTTTTACCAATATGTTGTGTGTTTGTCAGTACTGGGCTGGCCATTAAGCATTTGCAAAGCTCTATGGAGCAATGGGTTTCATATGTTGGGACCTGTGTTGACCCGGGACAGTTGTTTGGGTCAAATAAAAAGTATGCTGGCTGCAAAGTTTGCATCTATGTGATTAAAGTGATCCTGTGGCCACTGGATCAAAATATACTAGGAAGGGATTACAAGGAAACCAATAATGGTTTATGGTTATAGACACCTAAAAAGTGCATTTCTCATGTATGTGACCCTTTTGCAAATGAAAGGCATTTTTAGTTGAAAGAAACAGATGACATTGGCTTTCTTGTGTTTGAATTCCCCCTGTTTTCAGCCAATGCTGCATTTGGAAATGTATAGGATGAAAAGAAAGGGGTTATGTTCCTTGTAAACTGAATAATGTTAGTATGAGCACATCCTGCTATTAAATTAGGGATTCCCAGGCCTGTATGTCATAGCAACTGACATATTCTCACACTCACTGTCTACAGAAGCAGAGCTAAGTATTACAGAACACAAGGATACCCAAACACTTTTTTTTTATGAAGTCATACAATTTTAGGAAGAGCCTCTCTGATGGATATCCCTTCATTCATATAGAAGCAGACATACTTAGGCCTTATGCATATAAGACTTAAAAATACTGCTTATACAGGCGTTTGACTTTTATTAAAAAATTTTTAGCCTGGAAAAGCGCCTCTATGTTAGCCTTTATGATCATGCACTCATAGGCATTTACCGGCCTATTAGAAGGAGAGTGTTTACAGGCTGAAAAAAACCCCAAAAACCCCAAAACATCAACAGTGCATTCAGGAGAGGAGCATTCGGGCAGATAACCACTTAATGTAAATAAATGCACCTAAACACTAGTGCTTGAGCATTTATTCTATCCAATAGCCAGAATAAATTATTATTCTGGCCAATGGAATCCATGAATGCTCAAATACTTGATACACCTGAACGCATCTAAATGTTTTTTTTTTCCTGCCAGGAGCAAGGGCATTCAAAGGAGGAAAAGAAAATGTCCTTTGTGTATGAGGCCTTAACCAGATTTGGAAGAAACCCCATTAACACAATTTGGCCTTTATCATCACAAAAAAAAGTTCAAACTATGGTGAACTATTACAAAATAGAAACCTGAAATACCATAATAAAAGTATGCTTACTAAAATCGATATTTTTCAAACTCTTAAAATGGTCACTTATTGTTTCTTTTTAGTTTTGGGTCAATTGGTTTTAATTTAGCTGGTATAAAATACTGGCTGGTGCCTTCATATCCAGGTAGAGTTGCCCAGTATGACCTTTTTTGGTGTAATTAAGCATACAAATAACATTTGGGTGGATGGATGTGTGACGGGACAAGTGCTATCTTTCATATTATTGATATAATGTGCTTTATTAAATCCCATTATTGGGAATTGTAGGTTGTTATTCAAAGGTTATCTTGCTACACTACCTCTAACCCACCATTTTGATAAATTGGATACTACAAGGTGGCTCTAGAAACAGTTTTTTCTACCTCTCATTTGCCATAATGACACTAAAACAGTTCTTTGCCATGCTCAGGGGCGGACTGACCATTGGGCCACTCGGGCACTGCCCGAGGGCCCCATGCCACTAGGGGGCCCCATCAGGGTTTCCAGCCTCAGTAAAACCAGAGACAGTATGTAAAAATGTGTGTTTTTTTTACATCTGTCTCTGATATGTTCCTTACCGACATCCTTTTGGTCTAAAAATCCGGAGATTATAGCTGCCCCACCTCTCCAGTACTGTGTGTGTGTGTATACTCTGTGGCCCCATAATCTCCGATTGCCTGGGGGCCCCATAATCTCCTATTGCCCGGGGGCCCCATGAGTTATCAGTCCGCCCCTGGCCATGCTAAAATATAGGAAGCAGGTTGTGCCTACCTCATATACTGTTTGCAAATCCACAGCATTCAATTTGTCCAGTTTCTTTACACCAGTAAGAATCCAATGGCTTCCCCTCATCCAATGAATACAATTCAAAATACTAACAACAACCTACAAAGCCACCCCCCAGTTACATCACTAACCTTGTCTCAAAACATCTACCAAACTGTACTCTTTGCTCCTTCCAAGCCCAACTGTTCTCTAGTTCTCTTATCACCACTCTCTCATGCTGGCTTCCAAGACTTCTCCAGAGCCTCTCCCACCCTCTAGAACAGCTTACCCCAATCTGTCCAACTACAGTATCTCCTATTGCTATATGCACCTGTAAACATTAATCTCTTCAGAGAGACCTATCCTGCCTTAATAAACGGAACTTTTGGTTTTGCATCACTTGACCCTTCCTTTTAGATAGTAAGCTCTAATGAGCAGGGCCCTCTGGT
The DNA here is from genome assembly GCF_037356315.1 of Lithobates pipiens. Classification (NCBI taxonomy): domain Eukaryota; kingdom Metazoa; phylum Chordata; class Amphibia; order Anura; family Ranidae; genus Lithobates; species Lithobates pipiens. Next base: position 158,892,976 of record NW_027507903.1, read on the forward strand.
TCCTCTTGTATTGAATTGTATTGTCATTATACTGTCTCCCTTCATTTTGTAAAGCGCTACACAAATTGTTAGCACGGTATACAGTAAAGCCTAGCACACACCATTTTTTTTTATGAGGGGTTGAACGGAAAAAAAAAACTCACAGCTTAGGTCGGAGTTGCTGCACTAACAATCTGATGTTAGTACTGCGACCTCCCCTGCTGTGCAATTGTGTTCTGACAGAGGGATGCCACCCCCCGCCAAAACAATCAGGTGAGAGCTCTCAGCCATTGGCTGAGAGCACTGGTCGGCAGAACATTTTTGGTGATGAGCCTTTGACAGTTTCTATTGAGCCGGCAGATGCCAAAGCATTCAGCTTGCTTCTACACTAGGCTTAAATCCTGTATTATAATAATAATAAGAACATTCTGGTAGATTCAAAGAAGCCTAAGAAGCCTATACAAGCATAAAAGAATAAATACTATACCAAATTTTGATTTGCTGACCTGCCTGATAGCAGATTAACGAAAAGAAAGGCTGGATTTTAAATGTGAACAGCAGAAATATTTCTTGAAGCTCCCCTTTGTCAGTCCATACTAAAGCATGCATAGTCACCATCATTTAATTTATTGTAATGCTTAAAGACCATACCAGCAGAGAATAAACATTTCTGCAGTCTAGTCTGTAGACTGTTCACATACGTTATCTTGAATGCCTGGCAAGGAAAATTACCAGTGACCTCCGTAGCAGTCTTCTCTTGTCAGAAATAAGAAAATTTGTTGAAATAGGCTACTAACAAAAACATTATTCATGTCTGTACTTTCTGTGCATTTTGAGAGCCTATATTTTTTTTTTTACAACAAATGTCCTTGATTAACATAATAAAATAAAAAGACTTGCCATCAGCAAACTCTCAGGGCTTTGACTGGTAATTGACTTCTTTCTTGAAAAATCAACAACTGAACTATGAGTAATGGCATGCATGCAAGCAGAGGGTAGGCATAAAAGGCAGACAACCTGGGGGAAGGTCTGTATCTTTTCTACTGTGTTTTCTAAAAGGACTTTTGTTACATAATTTACAGATCTTTGGGTTACTGAGATTCTACTGTAATTAATTTTTACATAAACTAAAAAAAGTCTCATCGTTATTTGGTAGCTTACGACTAGTTAAATCACCCAGTGGTATTTTATGTCTCTTGTTACATATATAGTCACATAGTTAGTCTGGTTGAAAAAAGACATAACTTCCTCTAGTTCAACTAATAAAAGGGGAAAAAAATAAAAATCCTAAAAAAATATAAAAAATATCATACTTTTCCATATACACAACCTTATACCCATAGTTCATCCAGTGGACGGCAAAAAACCCCAGCAAAGCATGATCCAATTTTCTCCAGCAGGGGAAAAATTCCTTCCTTATCCCCCAAAAGGCAATTCCCTGGATCAACTTAACATAAATACTCGAGTATAAGCTGAGTTTTTCAGCCCATTTTTTAGGCTGGACCCCCCCCCCCCCTTGGCTTATACTCGAGTGAGCCGTACCTTTCATTACTAAAACAGCATGTGTCTCCCGCTGTGTTATGCAGTGTGTTTGGCCGTCCATTGTAACAAAGCCTCCCTCCCTCCCTGCCTCCCCCTCGTCTGTGATAGAGAAACACTGATACAATGCTGGGAAACTATATCAGCGTTCCGTCTATCACAGACGAGGAGGCGGGGCTTTGTTACAATGGATGGCCAAACAGACTGCATAACACAGCAGGAGACACACACTGTTTTAGTAATGAAAGGTACGGCTGCATATGGGTACAGTGAGACTACAGATGGGCACAGTGAGACTACAGATGGGCACAGTGAGACTACAGATGGGCACAATTAGGCTGCCAATTGTCACAGTGAGACTGCAAATGGGCACAATTGGACTGCAAATGGGCACAATTAGACTGAAAATGGTTACAGTGAGACTGTCAATGGGCACAATTAGACTGTAAATGGGCACAGTGAGGCTGCAGATGGGCATTGTTTACCCAGTAGCTGCTGCATTTTCCCACCCTAGGCTTATACGCGAGTCAATATGTTTTTCCAGTTTTTTGTGGTAAAATTAGGTGCCTCGGCTTATATTCGGGTCGGCCTATACTCGAATATATATGGTAACTATAAATGTTAGTATCCAATTATATTATGTACATTTCGGAAATAATCCAGGCCTTTTTAAAAGCAATCTACTGAGCTGGCCAGACCCAGCTCTTGAGGGAGTCTATTCCACATTTTTACAACTCTTATTGTGAAGAAATTTTTCTGTATTTCCATGTGTAGTCTGGAGGTAAGGTTGTAGTACCAAAGTTTTTAGGATCATGCTCCTTCCTTGACCATTAAAGTGTACAGTATATAAAGCCAAAACTTTTTTAGCTTTGGAAAGAGTGGGAAAGGGTTAATACCACTGTCAAGTGTTTTTTTTGTTGTCTTTTTTTCCTTTACTTCCTGTTCCATAGACACAGCAAGAAATGAGAAGATATCTCGCCAAAGTGAGGGTATACCCCCCTCTTAGACAATTGTCACCAGAACAGGTTTACCAGTTTGAAAATTTCTTCTCTGTTCACTTCCTGTTTTTGTGACAGTTCAAAACATCTGGCTTCCCCCATCCCTTTCTGTACCAGAAATAAAGGCTACCAGAACCAGTAGTGAACTTTATTATTCCCAGAGGGAATACTGACGGCAATAAAAACCTGAAAGGGATTCTATCCCTTCCACATTCCAAAAAGGTGTCCAAGATGTTCAAATCCCCAAAAAAAAGATTTTAGGCATTACATTCACTTTAATTAGAGATTCCACAAATATTCTCTCTATCACTTTCTGATAGGAAAATCATCAGTGTGCTTCTCCTGCTAATACTTCATGGCAGTGATAGTAAGTTGGCTTCATTGGGGCGAGCATTCTCAAAAATGACCTAAAGAGACTACCGTATATACTTGAGTATAAGCCGAGATTTTCAGCCTCTTTTTTGAGGCTGAAAGTGCCCCCCTCGGCTTATACTCGAGTCATCGCTGTCTGTCTGCCCGATCAGCGTGTCGAGCAGACAGACAGCGGCCATTCTAGGATTCAAAGGCCGCGCCTCCGTCTCCGCCTTCGCCTGTGATAGGCGGAACACTGAATTTCCCAGCAGTCTGTGTTCCGCCTATCACGGACGTCCTCTCATCCTCGTCCGTAGTATGAGGATGAGCGGACGTCCATGATAGGCGGACCACTGACTGCTGGGAAATTGAGTGTTCCGCCTATCACGGACATCCGATAGGCGGAACACTCAATTTCCCAGCAGTCAGTGGGAAATTGAGTGTTCCGCCTATCACCGACGGAGGCGCGGCTTTTGAATCCTAGAATGGCCACCGACGAAGAGCTGCGGGACGGGCCGGGACGCAGGCCGGGACGGGACGCAGGCCGGGACGGGACGCAGGCCGGGACGGGACGCAGGCCGGGACGGGACGCAGGCCGGGACGGACACAGGCTGGACGGACACAGGCTGGACGGACACAGGCTGGACGGACACAGGCAGGCTGGACACAGGTAGGCTGCACGGACACACACACACACACACACACACACACACACACACACACACACACACGGATGCATGCACACACAGGGATGGATGGACACACACGGATGCATGGACACACACACACACACACACACACACACACACACGGATGCATGCACACACACAGGGATGGATGGACACACACACACACGGATGCATGGACACACACACACACGGATGCATGGACACACACACACACACACACGGATGCATGGACACACACACACACGGATGCATGGACACACACAGGGATGGACGACACACAGGGATGGACAGGCATGTCTCACCCTCGGCTTATACACGAGTCAATAATTTTTTCCAGTTTTTTGGGGGTAAATTGGGGACCTCGGCTTATATTCGGGTCGGCCTATACTCGAGTATATACGGTAATTCAGCTTTGACTAACTGGTTAAACATGTTAAAAAGCAAGAAAGACTTGGTTTGCTAATAAAATAAGGCATCAGAAGAAATTAATAAAGCCAAGTGTACAATAGTAGCAAGAAAAACAACAGCAATATAGTTGAATTCTCTGAAAAAAAGAATAAAACGCAAAATAGGCAAGAGGAGAAAAAAAGGAAAAGCACTAAACAGCAGGAAAGCACATTGAAATATAAGAAATGATTAATCTGTTTAAATAGTTTAGTGCAGAAAGAAAGAGTTTCAACTAAGATGAAGTATAGAGATAAAAATGGAAATTAACTTGGAAAAAAATAAAAAAATGTGAGAATACTGTTTGGAATAGTTTAAAGAACCATTAAAAAACGAATAAATGTAGAAACTGTAAATGGTAACTAAAAAGTGTTATTTTATGAGCCTGAAATAGAATTAAAAAAACACAATAATAATTAGAAGTATAACAGCCAGCAGATGACGACGGCCAAAGAATGGACAACTGGAAAGTGTAAAGTTGTCATATGATGGAGAAAGGAGAAAAACAATATTTAAGCACTTGCCGACCGGCACACGCCTATCTACGTCGGCAGAATGGCACGGACAGGCAAATGGGCGTACAGGTACGTCCCTTTAAATTTGCCGCTGTGCCATCACGTGTGCGCCGCCCCGTGGCGCGCGTGTGCACCGGTCGGAAACTCCGTGAGTCTGATCACGGGTCCCGCGGACTCGATCGCCACGGGAATACCCGTGATCGCCTCACAGGGAGGAAGAACGGGGAGATGCTAATGTAAACAAGCATCTCCCCGTTCTGCCTGGTGACAATGTCACTGATCTCTGCTCCGTGTAATCGGAGCAGAGATCAGTGATGTGTCATACACAGCCACACCGCCCCAAAGTTAGAAACACTCCCCTGGGCTCACTTAACCCCTACACTGCCACCTAGTGGTTAACCCTTTCACTGCCAGTGTCATTTACACAGGAATCAGTGCATTTGTATAGCACTGATTGCTGTATAAATGACAATGGTTCAAAAAATGTGTCAAAAATGTCTGATGTGTCCGCCATAATGTCGCAGTCATGATAAAAATCGCTGATCGCCGCCATTACTAGTAAAAAAAAATATTAATAAAAATGCCATAAAACCATCCCCTATTTTGTAAACGCTATAACTTTTGCGCAAACCAATCAATAATCACCCATTGCAATTTTTTTTTACCAAAAATATGGAGAAGAATACGTATCGGCCTAAACTGATGAAAATTTTTTTTATAGCAAAATGTAAAAAATAATGCGTTTTTTTAAAAATTGCCGCTCTTTTTTTGTTTATAGCGCAAAAATAAAAACCGCAGGGGTGATCAAACATAACCAAAAGAAAGCTCTATTTGTGGGAAAAAAAGGACATCAATTTTGTTTGGGAGCCACGTCGCACGACCGCGCAATTGTCAGTTAAAGCGACGCAGTGCCGAATCGCAAAAAGTGCTCTGGTCTTTGGTCCGGAGCTTAAGTGGTTAAGAATTTTTGTTTTAAATCCCCGATTACCCCATTATAAAGTAATGATGGGAAACTCAGAAAATAGCTTAGAAACTTTAACATTTCAGAAAGGTAATGATTTTAAATATTTAGGTCAATTACGAATAAGAAAGCAAGTAGGCTATAACAATAAACTAAAATGAAAGCAGAAAATGAAATGTACTTTGCAATGTTCCTAATTTTAAAGTGATTCTAAAGGTTGTCTTTTTTTTCTTTTAATAACAATGTTTTTGCACAGAGCAGCCCCAATCTTCTTATTTTCGGGTCCCCTGCCAGTGGTCCTGGCTCCTCCATCTCTGCCAAATGGCCACAATAGCAAGCCTATTCACACACGGAGCATGGCTTGGCCCTGCACCCCCATCTCATTGGCTCACTGGCTGTGATTGACAGCAGCAGGAGCCAATGGTTCCTGCTGCTGTGGGAGCCAATGAGGAGAGAGAGACGTGGGAGATCCCCTGCTCTCTTGCACATCACTGGATCGAAATGAGGCTCAGGTAAGTATAAGAGAGGGTTGGGGGGTCACCCAGGAGGTTTTTTACCTAAATGCATTAGGAGAAAAAAAAACCTTCTGCCTTTAGAACCACTTTAAGGTCAAACAGTGGCCCAAACTCTGAAATTAAAACTACATAAATGTATAATCAAACCAGCTGTAACATATGTATATGAAACATTGTATGTAAGAGAAGTTCTTCAAATACGTGTACAGGATGTGCTGAGGAATGTCTATGGCACATGTGGTGAGAAAGGAAAAAGATGATAAAACTGTAAACATTTTTGCAGACGCAGACACATATAGTGGGTATAGAGAGAATGGAAGAAAAAGCACATTGAAGTAATTTATAAAGGTAAGCCAGAAGATAGAATAGGTATTAGTAGGCCAAGAAAAAGATACATCGATGACACTAAGGAAAATTGAATATGTATGTGAATTTGAGGTTCAAGAAAGAAACAATGCATTAAGAAATATGGGTACATATCCTGAAAGAGGCCATTGGTCCTCATGGGTTGTATCACTGTGGATCAAACATTTCAAGCTTCTTACCACTAAAGGTGAATAGTTTGACATATCTGCTATTTCATACTCCTACAAGTGGCACAGGCACAACCCATATGATAATGTCAAATGCACTTGTCATTTCAGGGGAGCATGGTATTCAGAAAACAATGGTGTCCTTTGGGGGATCTACCATCCAAGTAATTAACTGGCATTAGCTGGATTACTACCAAATCAAAATGTTAATTCCTCTCCACATATACAAACATGGGCAAAATGGCTTCTGGTAGAGAGGTGCTGAGGCACTCATCCATATGGCAGAGCTGATTTACATTATTACAGCATGAAATATTTCTGGGCAACAGAAGTGGAGCAGTGTGTGGCTGTAGGGAGTAAGATGAGGTAATTCATTTGTGTTGTACTAACTTACTTATGAAAGTGACTCTGTTCATTTGGCCAGAGATATTGAAAATAAAAATAAAACCAAACATAACATTTGAAGTTGATGCATCTCAGACATCTGTGATTCATTTTGCTAAACACAGCTGTATGTATAAAAGAATTATTAAAAAAAAAAAAAAGCTGCTGTCAACAAACCAATCATGCATTATACAAAGGACTAAAACAGAATTCATTTTTACCTCGTCAAAAGCTTCACGTATTTGTCAGCTGGAAATGTGCAATCCTACAATGGCACGTGCATGCAAAGAATAGTCTGACATTCAACATTTAACGTTTTATTTGGTACCGGCCCCCTCAAAAGCTGCACCCAATAATTACAGCACACCCAAGGCACTATGCTTCTTTGGTGATTACAACGTAAAAAATAAGGCATACACCATAATATTTGGCTGCTTTCCGTCAAACACCTGAAACCGCCTGTAGCCAAGACGTACTGTTCTTTTTACAGACATTCATTCTTAATGGCACTTCCACGCATTTCAACACACAGTGCATTTGCAGGTGTGGGTGCTTTTGCACCATGTGATTTCCTTGCTCCTGTGGTTTTAAAAAGGTGAACAACATTTTTCCGGCATTTTCTGCAGTACAACAGCCCGTGCAAGTGAATGGGGCTGCTGTGTCTGTGCAACGCAAGCCGCACCATGCACATAGGTGTTAACCAAGCCTAAGTAAGGTCTAAGTCAGCCATTCTCAACCAGGGTTCAGTGGAACCTTGAGGTTCCTTCAGAAGTTGCTAGGGGTTCCTTGAGCTGTGGCTGATGAACCACCTATCTGATGATGTCTACAGAGTTCAAGGTTCAGCATCACTAAGCAAAGCCAGCAGCATGACACCAAATATCTTTTTAGCTGTCTTTAAGGGTGGCATTTTGAACACCACTTTAAGGGGGGACATTCTTCCTATTGACCACCAATATAAGGAGCATTGTTCCTTTTGAGCCCTGATGATTTGGTTTTAGGAATGGTTCCTCGAGACATAAAAAAAAATTTTGGGGTCCCTCTAGGGTTAAAAGTTTGAGAAAGCCTGGTCTAAGTGGGTGGATATAATGCTACAGTTACTATAAGCCAATTGATTTGTATCCATTCTGCTACAAAGTAATACATTTTAGAAGAACAAAATGTTAACTAAAAGGGTAAATCAATTTGCAGCTTTGGTAACTGGGTATGGGAATTGGATTACATCTTATCAAATACCTATAGATCCAATCTAAACTCAAGATTTGTGCTGCATAGTTAGAGGCCCAAAGGCATATCAACTGTTCTATTGAGCAAAATCTTGGTAGTAAAATCCTTTCACATTAGTCCACATAATGCCGCGTACACACGAGCGGACTGTATGGCGTACTTAGTTCGTCATACAATCCGACGGACAGTCCGTCGTACTTTCGACTGAACGGACTTGACCACACACGGATGCACAAACAGTCCGTCGAAAGCTTGCGCAATGACGTGTACAGCACGTACGACGGGACTAGAAATAGGAAGTCCAAGACACAGCAAAGCACCCTTCCGCCGTGTAAATCCTTTCTGGGCATGCGCCATTCTTAGTCCGTCTAACTAGCATACTGACGAGCGGATTGTCCGCTGAAACCAAAGTACGATGGACAGAATTTCGAAAAATCCGAAATTCTTAGTATGCCGGACTGCACGCTGAAAAAGTCAGCTGAAGCCCACACACGAGCGGATTGTCTGCTGAAATGTGTTTCGACGGACTAAGTACGCCATACAGTCTGCTCGTGTGTACGCGGCATAAGTCGATCTAAATTTCTCTATGTACAGCATAGTTGGAATGGAATTTAAAAAAGTCAAAAAGCCAAAAGGAAATAAAAATATTTGGCCTCTTTCTACTACGGATCTTAGCTCTCCTTAGCACATAGCCTGCTTTAATTCCAAATGGCAAAGCTTTCCTCTTCTGAGACATGATTTTAGACATATACATCAGAAAAATAATTTTAAAAATAGTTCAACGTTTTCTCTTTCTTTTTTTTTTTTTTTTTTTTTACTCCAAGAGCATGTGGAATGTTTAGACGTCTACATATGGAGAGCAGCTTTGTAGAGGCTGTGCAAACAGAAAAAGGAGCATTGTGGAAAGACTAGGTAAGCTAGCACACAGAAGTAAAGGGCATTTGTCTTCATGTATTAACAAAGGTAATATAGCAAAAAGCAAGGTGCAAAGTTTAGTAATACACAGCACCACTCACTCATTTGCCTGCAGTAATCCATCTTATCTATAATATGTCTAAAAGGTGATGTCATGGCTTCTGGTCTTTCTCAAGCAAGCAGTAGATTGGATTATATTAAATCTGATATTAGGCTCTTGGTAACTGATTTAATCCAGTAGTTTAATAGCATCACATTCTTTCTTTCTGGATTCATTTGTAATTCTTTATGGGAATGCTCAGTAGTGCTTTTCAGACTGCCAAGTAGGCCACATTTATGAATCCTAATATTTATGAGGCCAGTGAGGAAAAAAAGTCTTCTTATACAAGGCCCCCCTTTTTTAAATATAAAATAGTTTTGTGATTTAAGCGTTTGTAACGGAACAAGATCTGAATAACTAATCCTAAAGTGGTTGTAAAACGTTAAGGTTTTTTAATTCAACGCATCAAGGTAAAAAAAAAACTCTGTGCTTCAGACCCCCCCCCAACCCCCCTTATACTTAGCTGAGCCGCTCTCTCCCTACTCACTGGGAAAATTGATAGCAGCAGGAGCCATTGGTTCATGCTGCTGTCAATGAAATAATTAGCGACCTTCTATGGGGGCACTCACAGAAGAGGTGCAGCCAAAAGCGCCAGCTGGAGACTCCAGAAGAAGAGGATCATGGCTGCTCTGTGCAAAACCATTGCACAGAGCAGGTTTAATAAGACAGGTTTATAATTTTAATAATAATAAAAAAAAACTGAAAGATTTACAATCACTTTAAAGAGGATCTTCAGCCTTTACCAAAAAATAAAAGTCAGCAGCTACAAATGCTGTAGCTGCTGACTTTTAAAAAGATTACACTTACCTGTCCAAGGCCATCATCACCCGGGCTGGTTCTTTGCCAGTCTTTGGATCCCTGGCACCAGCATGTTTACTAAGGGAAAACCATCTGTGACCCCTTGCGGCTTTCCACCGCTGCACATTGTGATTACTCCAGCAGCTTCCTAGGACCTGTGACATGGTTGCGGGTGGGAGGTAACTTCTACTCCGATCGCTCAGACCACCTAGAAGTGGCAGCGGTACCTGGTAAAAATAGGTAACACCCCAAAAAAATCCTAACGTGAGAGAGGAGGGAGGAGGAGGTGTTAAAGTAGAACTTCCCATTTAGGGTGAAGTTCTGCTTTAACCTGTCTCTGATAAATAATGAACAGGTGGCAAAATGGGTTGTAGTAATTTATTCATGGATATTCATGGATAAATATATGTGCTTAATTTGGTCTGTTAACAGAAATTATTTGATGAACAACATAAAATAGACTGATCCTGTAGAAGAGGAAATGACTAGAATAATAATGTGAATATTTACATGTCCTCTTTTCTCCTCTTCAAACTGTCAGCTCTGCCCTTGAAATGTATAAATCAGATCATTCTGGTGCTAAAACATTGTGACAGCTCTCAATGTGCTTCCAAGAAATGCCATGGGCACCTGTGGGATAAATGTTTAGGCATACGCTTATCCTTGGTACACTCTTGTGACTTCAGCATCTTTTAAAATTCTTGTAATGTCCCTAAAGTTCATGCCTAAGTGAGTTTTGCTTTGTCTCTTGTTTTAACTCATTTTTTCCCTTACTATCAAATTAAATAGCTTAACGGTTTTCATTGTTCTTATTCAACATTATACAACACACTTAGCTTCCTACAATGGAGCTGAATCATAAAAAATAGAGAAAGAAAATAAACACTGGAGGGGTTGTTCATAACAACCACAACAAATTCTTACTTAATTTCCTATCAACAGAAAGAAGAAACTCATTAGATTTGCAATAACTGAAATCCTTTGGGCCCTTTGCCTAAAGCCTAGTACACACTACTAGTTCCTTTTCATTCAACCCAGTGGGCTGAACAAAAATAATCTGATAGCTCAAGACAAGCTGCTGTACTAACTATGTGATGTTAGTACAGTGCTCTCCGCTGCTGTGCTATTGTGTTCTCACAGGGGGGGCGACCCCTCCCACCAGAACACTCTGGTCAGCACTCTCATCCATTTCCTGAGAGTGCTGATCAGGAGCCGATCGGCATACCTTTTTCAGTCATGTCTCTTCAACAGAAGCCAACTGAATGGCGAGCTGTTGTCGAACTGGCTGTAGTACACACGGTCCGAATGTCGGCTGGTTTCTATTGAACCTGCTGATGCCGCCTGACATTCGGCCCATGTGTACTAGTAGAGCTATAGGCAAAACTTTTTTCTTAATTTGGGATAGAGTAAGGCAGAGTTATAACCCCATGTCAGATTTTTTCCGCCATCTGTGTCCCATTACGGAGATTTGCCTTCACTTCCTGTCCCATAGCCAAACAGGAAGTGAGAGGAAATCCCTGAAAGTTAAGGGAATTCCTTGAGGACCCCCAGGTCTCCAGAATTAGCGTCCTCATTGGAAGATTTCCCCTCTATTACTTTTCTTGGGTTTTCTTTTACTTTTACTCTCAATGAGAATGGTAAAAGGACAAATAGAGAGGGTGAATCTCCTTAACGGGGGCACAGACAGCAATAAAAACTGACAGGTGCTCTAATCCCTCTCCACTCTATCCAAAACCAAAAAAAAGTTTTACCTTTAGTTATACTTTAAGGTTGTGCTGGGCATTCTAATGTAGCCCCAATGCACAGAGAAGACAATTTGCTTTATCTCCTATTAGTTCAGTTCACACCAATGTGCTGCATAAAATTCAGCATTTTTCACAGCGTAGCATGTTGCAACATGGTATATAAAGATGAATTATATATCATTTTGTGACATTTTAATAAAATGTAAAAAATTTGAAAAAAATGTGCTAACAGTGCAATGCATTGCTGTGCCTTTCAGAAGCGGATGAGGAGCTATAAAGAGAATAATGATCATTCACTGGTGTGCATAGTCCCTTTGCATTAAATCTAGCTGATGATTTCTTTCCCAGTTGAACCAATTCAAACAAATTTGAATAAATTGTACATTTGCCATCATCATATGGCTGCCCAAGAAACTAAAAATAGCACACCACTTAACCTTAAAGTGGTTGTAAACCTAAAAAAAACATATATAAACCGAACATTTTATATAACTAAGCAATACAGCAAAAAACATGTGCCCATCGTATGGCAGGGAAAAAGCAGCCTGTCAGCTGCAATACCCCCTGCTTTGATCCGGAAAAAAAAAACCCGACACCTGCTAAAAAAAAAAAAAAGTTGTCGCCACACCTCCTCTCATTTGACAAAGAAGAAGAGATTCATGGAGTGTCTCCCGCTGCCTCGGCTTGACTGAGCACCGAACAGGAAGAGAGTTTATTTTCACTTTCTTCCCGCACATCTCCCTGGGACCAAGAGCAGGTACACAACTGCCTTTATGTTGAACTCAACAGACTAACAGCAATTTTTCTGTAAGTTTGTGTTTCTGGTGAAAGCCAGTATGTTTATATTGTATGAGGCACAAATAAAGACAGATAAGCCACACTCCTATGACTTATGGGGGAGTGTAGAGGTGGGAGGAGAGTCAGTGACGGGTCACGATTCCACCTCCTGAGCTCTGACTCGTGAACACGCCCATGGACCAGAAACATTTACAGGGCTGTGATAGATGACGAGAATGAAAAATGGAGGTAGAGATAGTATAAAAAGACGCATTTCTTTTTCAATTTATGAGGATGGGGTTAACTACCACTTTAAACCATTGTCAAGATTTTCATAGAAATCACAACATACATACACATCTTGATGATTCCATACACAATGCAAACCGGAAAGTTCTTCATCCCTAGCTGCGATTTTGGTAGCTTATCAGCTAAAGGTGGAAAAAAAGCACTGTGTTCTTTGAATTAAAAAAATAATGCCAATCCAGGTTGGACCTACATAAAAATACTGGGTCAGAAATAAGGGGCCACTGGCGATGAATATCTTAAAATTCAAACTTGATGCTTGAGATATCCAAGCAGAAACTACTTGAGCTAGCCAGGGCACTATTTACCAAAAAGACAAACCTCCAAATGCCAAAATGTATGCGAATTCCAAAACAATAACAAAAATGGCCAATTATTTCAAAGCCGTGTGACACAAGTGTCTGAACTATATCTGCATTCAGTATACAACAAAATAGTTTCCAAATTATATTGCTAATAATATTTTCCGTATTCCCATCACACACGTTTCAAGAGAAAGTTCTAGGGTACTGGGTGCAGTAGCAACCACCAGCTGGAGATTGGATCATGAAGCCACAATGAAGATATTTGCCAGCACACCACGGATCTTCAAGTTGAGTCCAAACATTTTTTTACTGAAGCATGTTCAGATCACAAACAAGAGAGTGCAACATTTTAGATTCATGCAGGACCCCTTCGATAGGCATGTGATCACATGACTGATGAAGTGGTCCAGTGTGACTCCGAAACATTGCACTCTTGTTTGTGATGCGATCGTGCTTCAATAAAAAAAAGTTTGGACTTGGTTTGAAGATCCGTGGTGTGTGGCAAATATCTTCATTTTAACAAATACAGTATTAATGTATTGATTAATTACTAGGAAGGCAGTAAAACACTACTGTCTAAAATGATCAACCATCAAATGATCTTGATATCTAATGGGCCTACCTTCAAGCAGAGTGTCTATCACACAAGGAACATTGAGCTACACATAGGTTGTGATACAACATTTAATAGCAACTTGATAATGTTAAAAATGACACAGCTTACTAACTACTATAGGCAGGACATTATTTAGCTTCATAGCTACAGTGATTACTCCTTGACGTCCAATGCCCTTGAAGAGCTTGTAGTGTGTTTTTAACACACTAGGTAGTTCTTCCAGGGTATTACATGTGTTTGCATGAAGAAAGTAAAATATTGAAATTGAGACAGATTTGGCAGATTTGTGTGACACAGTCTGAGTTCAATTTGTTGAAATATCCTCAGTAAATGACGATTGAAAGGTTACATACAGCTAGATTACCTTTATGGTTCATTACTGAAAATATAAATATGGTGATTTAGCTTCCGTCCACATTATTTACTGTTAGTGTACACAAAATGAAGACGAGACAGTAGGATTGTTAAATACTATTTTAAAGCCAAGTTCCATGTTCAAACATCTGGCTGACATATTTCCTTCCAGAGCTAAATGTACTGTATGAAACTGGGATGGAGATGTCTGGCAATGTTGGGGAAGACTAAGTGAATTATTACTGCAATTGAAAAATGATTTCAGAAATATAATTCATCTACCAGTGCATGCATAATATTCAGTTTTTAAATGATCTAATTAAGGAATCCAATCATTTCAAAAGTGAAAGCCTGTGCCATTCATAGGACTTAAATTTGGCTCATGCTGTGAAATTCATCCATACTTTTTTACTCCTAGTCATTACTGGTATGTCATTTCTGGGATGTTATATGCATTCTGCATGGTCCTTTATTTAATAAAATTTACTTAAACAGAAACGTTACCCTTATAATGCAATTACAACAACAACAAAAAACTTTCGAAAATGTTAGTAATGGCAATCTACAAACTGAAACTTTATAGGTAGTTACAAGCGTTCTATTCTTTCCACATCTTATTTTTCTTTTCCTCCCCATCCTGCTCATGGTGCCCATTTCCACTAAGGACAGGTGAATCCATTTCCCTTTACTTCATGGAACTGTGACAAGAACACTGGGTCTGCCTTTCTGGTACATGTGACAGGAACTTCCCAGGATGCAGCTGTGAGGCCAGGGTTACATCACCAGTGCCTCAAGAGACTGTAACGTGGAAAAATAGTAATTAAAAGTAAAATCAAAACATGTTTATTTAATTAGGGAGTGTAATATTATTTCATATAAGCATGCAGAGCTGCAGGCTGATGTGATTTTTAGTTAAAGGGGGAAGAGGTCCACTTTAACCGACGTCTTATTAAAGTGCCCAAAGAAATGCAACACTGAGACGGTGTGAACACTTTAAATGTGGGCAAAACATCATTCTGAGAAACTGGTGTCACTTGGAAAAAAGTTTAAACTTTTTGTCTGACTCCTAGTTGTTCATTGTTTAAACCTAGTTTACACGGGCCAAATGTTGGGCGGCATCGGTTGGCTCAATAAAAAACGGGCAACATTTGGCCTGTGTGTACTGGAATCGGACCGACAGTGTCCTGTATGAGCAGCAGTCATACCACCTCTTAGCCCTTGTACACACAATCGGAGATTCCGACGGAATGTGTCCGATCGGATCGTTTTGTCGGATATTCCGACTGTGTGTGGTCTGCATCGGACTGTTTCCGTCGGAATATCCGACCTGACCAAATTTTCCAACTTGCCGGAAATATTTTCCGACAAAATGCTCCGATCGGACATACTCCAATCATGTGTAGAGAATTCCGATCGGACAAAGTACCATGCATGCTCAGATCAAATTCCTACATCAAAGCTATTGGCTACTAGCCTGAATGTAGTCCCATCGTAACGAAATTACGTCATCACGTTCTGAAAGATCGGATTTTCCAACAACTTTGTCCGAACGTGTGTATGCAACAGTTTCGGACAAAATCCGACGGACAAAATCTTACGGATTTGGTTGTCGGAATCTCCGACCGTGTGTACAAGGGCTTAAAGGGTCATAGATGTGGTGGTATGGCCGCTGCTGATACAGGACACCAGGCTTCAAACAGCATATTTCTAGAACTAAAGCTAATCAAGGACTGTGTTCTGTGTGCATGGTGAGCTATTACCTGCAGGACTCTGTCTGTCTGGCATCAGTGTTTTTTGGTCTCCCCCAGTAGGGGCAATATTGGTTTAGGTCCCCTCTACATACTGGTGTTCTGTTCACATCTGCAATCTGTGACAGCTGCAAAGTGGGTGAAGTCATCAGAAACTTTATGAGACTGTGTCTTTGTTTTAACATAACATGGAATTTATACATGTACATGACTGGAATAAACACAATTGATACCCTACTGCCCCGATGAAGGAGATGGTAACAAACTCTGAAACGTGTCGGGTAAAGGATATTAACCTGTATTGTCATGTACTTTTGTTATGATGCATTTCCAGTTGTTTAGGTCATGTGTATTCCATATTTTTAATTTTATCATTATCTACTCATCAAATTGATTTTTAATTACTCTATTGTATTACTATTGAGTGCCTTAAAAGTCCCATCACCCCAGAGGATTCCTTAACTGGTTCCCGACCGGTGCATGCCGATATACGTCGGCAGAATGGCACGGGCAGGCATATTGGCGTACAGGTACGTCCAATCTTTAGTGCCGCCCTGCCATCGCGAACGTGCTGCGGGCATACCCTCACGGGGCGGCTGAGTGGAGAAATGCCGTTGTAAACAGCATTTCCCCGTTCTGCCTAGCAACTAGTGATGCTGATCTCTGCTCCATGTGATTGGAGCAGAGATCAGTGTTCACTAAATAAAAGCCCAGCCCCCCCACAGTTAGTAACACACCCCTAGGAACACTTAACCCCTACACTGCCACCCACTGGTTAACCACTTCAGTCCCGGACCATTTTGCTGGCCAAAGACCAGACCACTTTTTGCGATTCGGCACTGCGTCGCTTTAACTGACAATTGCCCGGTCCTGCGACGTGGCTCCCAAACAAAATTGATGTCCTTGTTTTACCACAAATAGAGCTTTCTTTTGGTGGTATTTGATAACCCCTGCGGTTTTAATTTTTTGCGCTATAAACAAAAATAGAGCGACAATTTTAAAAAAAACACATTATTTTTTACTTTTTGTTATAAATATCCCCCAAAAATATATAAAAAAACATTTTTTCCCTCAGTTTAGGCCGATACGTATGCTTCTACATATTTTTGGTAAAAAAAAATCGCAATAAGCGATTATTGATTGGTTTGCGCAAAAGTTATTTTTTACATTTTTTTTTACTAGCAATAGGCGGACACATCGGACATTTTTGACACATTTTTGGGACCATTGTCATTTATACAGCAATCACTGCTATACAAATGCAGTGATTCCTGTGTAAATGACACTGGCAGTGAAGGGGTTTACCAGTGTGTGGCAGTGTAGGGTTTAAGTGTTCCTAGGGGTGTGTTACTAACTGTTGGGGGCTGGGCTTTCATTTAGTAAACACTGATCTCTGCTCCAATCACATGGAGCAGAGATCAGCGTCACTTGTTGCTAGGCAGAATGGGGAGATGCTGTTTACAACGGCATCTCTCCGTTTCAGCCGCCCTGTGACACGATCGCGGGTAAGCCCGCGGTGATTGAGTCTGCGGGACCCGCGACCGGACTCACGGGGGTCCTGACCAGCATGCGAGCATGCTGCCGGCGGCACGCGAGCGATCGCAGGGCGGCATTAAGGATTGGACGTACCTGTACGCCAATATGCCTGCCCGTGCCATTCTGCCGACGTATATAGGCGTGCGCTGGTCGGGAACTGGTTAAAGTGATTGTAAAGCCTCGCTTTTTTTTCTCTGAAAATAAAAAATATGTCATACTTACCTGCTCTGTACCAAGATCCTCCTCTTCTCGGGTCCCTCATTGGCTCTCTTGGCCCCTCCCTCCTGTTGAGTACCCCCATAGCAAAGCAGCTTGCTATGGGAGCACCCAAGCCAAGCCGCAGCTCTGTGTGTCCATTCAGACACGGAGCTGTAGTTTTGGCCCCACCCCCTCTCTTCTAATTTGCTAACTCACTTTCATTCACAGCAGCGGGTGCCAATTGCGCTGGGTACTGTGTCTCAGCCAATCAGGAGGGAGAGTCCTGGATGGCCAAGGCACTCGTGGACATCGCTGGAGAAACATTGGGCTCAGGTAAGCATTGGGGGGCTGAGAGGGGGCTGCTGCATACAGAAGTTTTTTTTTAATCTTAGCTGAGAGGGGGCTGCTGCATACAGAAGGTTTTTTTTATCTTAATGCATGCATTAAGATAAAAAATATCCTGCCTTTACAGCCACTTTAAGGCAAATTGCCTTGTCTATGCATTGGGACTGTGTTGGGTAAGGCTGGCAGTGTGTATGATGTGATCAGGCCTTAAATGTTCCTGTTGTTATAGGGTTGACTTTGTGACATTCAGATGTTTTGGATGAGTCATGTCCCACCTTCCATGTAGCCTTTTTAGGCAGTTTTAGAAAAATAAACTGAATAAAGGCCTATTTATCTACCATAATTATATCTATTTTTTTAAACATAATTAATCATTTGTCTGTTATTCCCAAAGTGAAATTGCTGGAAACTTGTTTCTAAAGTCTGCCACAGATTTTTCGATTTTCTTTCCTGCAACTAAGAAAGAAATCCCTCCCATGGAGTTACTGTATTCTCCCAGTGGAAAGAAGGTGGGAAGCCGTCCCCGCTGGTAGAACACAGAGAGGTTGATTTACTGAAACCAGAGAGTGCAAAATTTGATGCGGATGTGCATTGTAGCCAATCAGCTTCTAACTTCAGTGTGTTCAAGTCTGTAAGCTGATTTTCTATGCAGAGCTGCACAACGTTTTTTTCTAGTTTTAGTAAATCAACCCCATAGTGATTAATGTTAAGGGCTATAGCCTCTGGAAATAATTGCATAAAAAATTTGACAGGCTGGTTGTACCCAAGTTGATCAATCGATCAGCTTGGGTACAATAAGCCTGCCCATACATGGTTTTGAATCTCGGCTGGTCCCCTCTGAGCTGGCCAAGATTCGAACTGTCTATGGATGGCTTTAGTTTTGGACAGAGTGGGTTGGGATCACCCGGTTTTGCCGATATCCAAGGCCCCATCAGAGACTTTACCTCTCATTTCATGATGACAATGTTTATCAGACAGGAATCAAAAGGAACTTTCCAACAGCATCAAAACAGAAATAAAACAGATTTTCTTTAGTAGAGTAGGGGAAAGTTAGAGCCCTTTTCAGACTTTTGTTTGTTTTTGCTCCTGTTGCAGATTTCTCCTCCTCACTTCCTGCCTGGTAAAACCATTCTCTATGCAACAGAAAGTGAAAATCTCTAGTCTACTGGGGCTCCAAATTGCAGTAAAAGCCAGACACATATTCTAATTCTCCCCCACTATCTATAACTAAAAAAATTTTTTGGCTTGGCATAAACTATAATTTGTCACTCTGTGTCATTTTTCACCATCATAATTAGTCTAAAGCAAATAAAAGCAAAATGATAACTGTTTTTCTGACATTTTTCAGAATTTCCAGAATTGGTGGCTATTGTGGATCATGAGCTACAAGAAGCTTGCTGGATTTTTCCATAAAGATTTGATTGCAACAAAATAACAAACATTAATAATTTTTTAACATTTCACAACAAAGTGAGTTAGAGAGTTAAAGCAATGAGCTTGGGGGGATATCACATGTGTGTCACACCATATCCTAAACTTAGTTACAAGGATAAACGTCACATAAGTTAAAAAGATATGTTTTTATTTCTCCTTTGTGATAAAAGTAGAAAAAATTCTCCCTATACAGTTGAAAAGAAGCTCTGCTGACTTCCATCATCCAATCATGCACAAGCAAAAAGCAATTTTTTAAATTTTCCTTGCATGTGATTGTGTAGTCTTTGCAAAGTGAAGCTTTATCTGAGCTTCGGAGCAATTGCACTTGCATGTTTATTTGCCATTAGTAAATGAACCCCACAATATCGTGTCTACTAGAATTATTTTGCTCTCCACAGATATGTTGAACCTTTTATCCACTGATAAAATCCTATACACATTTGAGAAATAATGTGACATTTATCTTTGTTTGGTTTACACACCTAAATAGTGTGATGTTTGGAGATTGTTTAGACCAAGGTAGCGCTAACCAGTGAGTACAGTCCATGCCAGTTGTAAGTGCTTGTTGGCCCACTTTACTAAAATAAAAGACAAAGTTTACACCAGAACAAATGGCTTCCCTTGCAGGAGTTTCCACCATCAACAAAAATAAAGTAATGTTCAGCCTATTGGCTCTTTTTAACAGGACCCCTGTTCAGGCCTTTTGCCACAGTCCTCCTGACCGTCTAACACAGTATCCCTGTGTTCGTGTACAAATGCTGGACCTCTGACAGCTCTCTTTTCCCTACAACTCACTGCTGTTCCAGGTCTCAGGCTTGGGCCCTCTGTCTGCTCTTCTCTCACAGACTACACCGTGCAGACATGCACATTTCTGGTGGCTCCCTCATAACCACATGGACTCCTCGGGAAGGTGGAGACCAAAAACCTAGTTTGGATTCTCCTAAAAACCCAGCACACATCTGTACTATCAGTGTACTGGTTGTCTGCAAACCCTCACCAAGACTGGAGATTTCATCTCAAATCGCCAAGCTCCAGGTCCCAAAGGGAATTTTACTAAACAATAAGGAAACTGAAAAGCCTCTAATGCCGCGTACACACGATCAGAATTTTGGTCTGAAGAAGCTCTGTTGGTTTTACCAACGGAATTCCGGCGGGATTTCGCTCAAGCTGTCTTGCATACACATGGTCACACCAAATTCCGACCGTCAAGAACTCGGTGAAGTACAACACGTAGGATGGGACTAGAAAAAGGAAGTTCAATACCCAGTAGCCAATAGCTTCCATCTCTTAGTTGAATCTGAGCATGCGTGAGTTTTTGCGCGTTGGAATTGCATACACACGATCAGAATTTCCGATAGAATGTTTTCCCGTCAGGAAAATTGAGAACAAGCAATCAATTTTTGGCTGGCGGAAATTCGGACAGCTAAATTCCAATGGAGCATACACACGGTCACATTTTCTGATGAAAAGCTCTCATCTGTCTTTTTCTGCCCGGAATTCTGATTGTGTGTACGCGGCATAAATGACATTAGCCCCTTGAAGCCCCTCAACCTGCCTGGATGAGAATCCTGGGTCAACAACTCTTTTTACACCCTGGCAGGACATGGCACTTCCACAAATGACAGGGAAAGTTTACTGAATTATGTTTAGCTCTTTTTTCATATTAACACCTGCAAAAAGACATTACCACTAACTAAACATATTTTTACATTTGTACAGAAGAGTAACAAGATATCTTTGTAAGAGGAAATGGGTGCAGCAAGTTTGCAGTAAACATTACTACTCTTCATTTAAACAGGAATGATTTGCAAACATAATCCTCTCCTGTGTTTGGCTGGAGCCCCATACAGATGTAACAGCTTTTCTATAAACTAAGAGCTTACAAACTTTGTATAAACAGTTTTTTTTAAGTGGTATTAAACCCCAAACCAAAATATAATATGTAATATATTGCAGCATATTAATCCTTAGATGTGGTGGCTGCATTACTTTTCTTTTTTAATTTTTTTCCCCCCTCTGCTTTCCCCTGGTGATCTGACCAGTAACACACCTCCTGTCTTAGAGTCTGTATTAGAGTGCCCGCGTTCTAGATGAATGAGCACGAGGGGCACCTTTGGACAGCAGCATTGTCAGTCAGAGGGAAAGATATGCTAACAATTTTAAGCAAAACTCCAACTAAATAAACAAAAGCCGATCATTGTAAGCACCCCTGCCAGTTAAATAGTTCTCATCCCTGTATCTGCTACATCTGGAAGACAGCTTGTTCTTTTGAAAAACCACAGACATGCTTATCAGGTGAAAATAAAAGAAAGAAAGCCTAAAATAGAAAATGAATGCAGCCATCTAAGAATGGCTAAACTGCAGTATAACAAATGTTTGCTTTTGGGTCCTCATTGGATAGATTGATAGCAGCAGGAGCCAGTATATTAAAGAAAAAAACAGCCTGTAAATGTCCATAGAAGAAGAGAAAAAGTCCATCAATCCCGGGAAGCCCCCGAATGGTAGGCGATCCTTGACTTATAGGTGAGTAATAGTCTTCCACCAACAACACCACAATAGGCCAAGCCTCTTACCCTTAGGAATGGACCACTAGGTTATAGGTGGTCATTAGAGCCTTAACTTGACGGGCTACATGCTTGTTTCATGTGACTCGACAATAACTGAAACCGGAATCATCTAGGTGACTAGAATTATCTGAAAGCAATGGGATCCTATTGCCCATAGTAAAGGCTTCCTTCAACAGTAAAAAGATTCTAGTCACAGAGATTCAAATTTTAAGGAAGAACAAAATTGTATTCTGTCCTCAGCTTGTATAGAGAGGAATGAATTGTCTATTTGGTTAAAAAGCCAACCTGTTACCACTCTTTTGTTAAAGTAACATACTAGTATAATTCTAAAAGGACCCATAAAAATAAAAATTTCTTGTAAAAACTGCTCCTTTGAGCCCTGGGGGTCCCAATCTTATGTTTGCTACATATTTTTTATCCCCATGTGGAGCCCAAATGCTTTGGCACCATCTCTCTACACAGAACTTGTAATTTCACTTCTCAGAACACCCGACACGGAGGCACATGCTATGCACTGGGGGATGCAGGTGGCATACCATGAAAAGTTAATATAGGCTCCTAATACATGAAAGATTTTACATAGATTTAGACTTCTCTGAAGCCCAATTGCCATTTTAGTGATGGCATTTTGAATGCACAGAGATATTGTGATGAGATACTGAGGCCCATTGTTGCGCCATTCATCCACGACCATCACCTCATGTTGCAGCATGATAATGCATGGCCCAATGTTGCAAGGATCTGTACACAATTCCCGGAAGCTGAAAACATCCCAGTTCTTGCATGGCCAGCATACTCATCGGACATGTCACCCATTGAGCATGTTTGGGATGCTCTGGATCGGCATATACGACAACGCGTTTAAGTTCCTGCCAAGATCCAAAACTTCGCACAGCCATTGAGGAGGAATGGACCAACATTCCACAAGCCACAATCAACAACCTGATCAGTTCTATGCAAAGGAAATGTGCTGCACTGCGTGAGGCAAATGGTGGTCACACCAGATATTGTCTGGTTTTCAGACCCCACCGGACCCCCCTCCCCTAATACAGTAAAACTGCATATTTTAGAGTGCCCTTTTATTGTGGCCAGCCTAAGACACACCTGTGCAATAATCATGCTGTCTAATCAGCATCTTGATATGCCATACCTGTAAGGTGGATGGATTATTTCAGTAAAGGAGAAGTGCTCACTGATAGATTTTGACAGATTTGTGAACAATATTTAAGAGTAATAGGCCTTTTGTGTACATAGAAAAAGTCTCAGATCTTTAAGTTCATCTCATGATAAATAGGGGCAAACACAAAAGTGTTGCATTAACAATTTTGCTCATATATATATATATATATATATATATATATATATATATATATATATATATATATACACAGTGCCTTGCGAAAGTATTCGGCCCCCTTGAACTTTTCAACCTTTTGCCACATTTTAGGCTTCAAACATAAAGATATAACATTTTTATTTTTTGTGAAGAATCACCAACAAGTGGGACACAATTGTGAAGTGGAACGAAATCTATTGGATTTTTGAAACTTTTTTAACTAATAAGAAAATGAAAAGTGGGACGTGCAAAATTATTCGGCCCCCTTGCGTTAATACTTTGTAGAGCCATCTTTTGCTGCGATTACAGCTGCAAGTCGCTTGGGGTATGTCTCTATCAGTTTTGCACATCGAGAGACTGAAATTCTTGCCCATTCTTCCTTGCAAAACAGCTCGAGCTCAGTGAGGTTGGATGGAGAGCGTTTGTGAACAGCAGTTTTCAGCTCTTTCCACAGATTCTCGATTGGATTCAGGTCTGGACTTTGACTTGGCCATTCTAACACCTGGATACGTTTATTTGTGAACCATTCCTTTGTAGATTTTGCTGTATGTTTGGGATCATTGTCTTGTTGGAAAATAAATCTCCGTCCCAGTTTCAGGTCTTTTGCAGACTCCAACAGGTTTTCATCCAGAATGGTCCTGTATTTGGCTGCATCCATCTTCCCCTCAATTTTAACCATCTTCCCTGTCCCTGCTGAAGAAAAGCAGGCCCAAACCATGATGCTGCCACCACCATGTGTGACAGTGGGGATGGTGTGTTGAGGGTGATGAGCTGTGTTGCTTTTACGCCAAACATATCGTTTTGCATTGTGGGCAAAAAGCTTGATTTTGGTTTCATCTGACCAGAGCACCTTCTTCCACATGTTTGGTGTGTCTCCCAGGTGGCTTGTGGCAAACTTTAGATGAGACTTGTTATGGATATCTTTGAGAAATGGCTTTCTTCTTGCCACTCTTCCATAAAGGCCAGATTTGTGCAGTGTACGACTGATTGTTGTCCTATGGACAGACTCTCCCACCTCAGCTGTAGTTCTCTGCAGTTCATCCAGAGTGATCATGGGCCTCTTGGCTGCATCTCTGATCAGTCTTCTCCTTGTCTGAGCTGAAAGTTTAGAGGGACGGCCAGGTCTTGGTAGATTTGCAGTGGTCTGATACTCCTTCCATTTCAAAATGACCGCTTGCACAGTGCTCCTTGGGATGTTTAAAGCTTGGGAAATCTTTTTGTATCCAAATCCGGCTTTAAACTTCTCCACAACAGTATTACGGACCTGCCTGGTGTGTTCCTTGGTCTTCATGATGCTCTCTGCGCTTTTAACAGAACCCTGAGACTATAACAGAGCAGGTGCATTTATACAGAGACTTGATTACACACAGGTGGATTCTATTTATCACCATCAGTCATTTAGGACAACATTGGATCATTCAGGGATCCTCGCTGAACTTCTGGAGTGAGTTTGCTGCATTGAAAGTAAAGGGGCCGAATAATTTTGCACGCACCACTTTTCAGTTTTTTATTTGCTAAAAAAGTTTAAATTATCCAATAGATTTCGTTCCACTTCACAATTGTGTCCCACTTGTTGGTGATTCTTCACAAAAAATTAAAATTTTATATCTTTATGTTTGAAGCCTGAAATGTGGCAAAAGGTTGAAAAGTTCAAGGGGGCCGAATACTTTCGCAAGGCACTGTATATACGTATATATATATATATATATATATATATATATATATATATATATATATATATATATATATATATGAAGCTCAATAAAGTTTTAGTTGTGTCTCTGTTGCTTACTTCTTGTTACTTCTTATTTGGTTACCAGAATAAAAATGGAAGGAAAATCTCCCAGACAGGCAAATGTAGGGCAAAAAAAACTGACAGGTGTTAAAACCCTGTTGGACAATATCTCTCTTCCACGTCCACAGCATATTTTCAAGTTCTAGTCTTATGTTATGACAATGCCATGTGGACATTTACTTAAAATTACCCTTTGCTTTTATTTTTTTAAAGAATGTTATGCGACCGGTCTAAACTACGTGGCATGTTCACCAATGCCAGGAGCCTAGCGGACAATATGAGTGAACTAGAGATACTGTTGTATGAGGAGGATTTCGATTTTGTGGGAATTTTAGAGACCTGGTTCAACAGCTCTCAAGATTGGCTGGCAACCATTCAAGGGTATTCCCTTTATCGCAGGGATAGAGAGGGTAAAAATGGGGGAGGGGTATGCCTGTAAATCAAGAATAATGTACAAGTGAATGTGAAAAATGACATCACTAACTGAGCTAGGGAGGAGGTGAAATCCTTATGGTTAGAGCTCCAAAGGGATGAATCTAAGGGGAAAATAATACTGGGAGCATGCTATAGGCCCCCTAACCTGAGGTAGGAGGGAGAGACAGACCTCCTATCACAATTTGGATTAGCAGCAAGCATGGGAAGTGTCATCATAATGGGGGATTTTAATTATCCAGACATGTACTGGGCGGAAGGAACCGCGCATTCGTCTAAGGCTCGCCAGTTCCAAAATGTCTTGCAGGACATTCATGGGTCAG
The DNA here is from genome assembly GCF_037356315.1 of Lithobates pipiens. NCBI lineage: Eukaryota > Metazoa > Chordata > Amphibia > Anura > Ranidae > Lithobates > Lithobates pipiens. The sequence continues at coordinate 158,918,738 of NW_027507903.1, forward strand.
ATACTACCAACCAGTTACCAACAATACAGACCTGATCACAGATGTAGAAATAAGGGGCATTTTAGGAAACATCGATCACAGGTCAGTTAGCTTCAATATAAATCACACAAATAGGAAACATAAGAGGAATACAAAGACACTGAATTTCAAAAGAACCTACTTCCCTAAACTACGAACTTTGCTAGAAGATATAAATTGGGATAGAATCTTAAAAACAAAGAACACAGAGGAGAGATGGTATTGCTTTAAGAGCATATTCAATAAGGGCATGAGCCAGTGCATCCCATTGGGAAATACATTTAAGAGCAAACAAAAATCCTGGATGGCTTAACTAATGTAAAAATGCATATAAAAGCTAAGGAAAAGGCCTTCAAAAAATACAAGGCTGAGGAATCATCATCAGCATTCAAACTTTACAAAGAATGCAACAATAAATGTAAGGGTGCAATTAGGGCGGCTAAGATAGAACACAAAAGACACATAGCGGAGAGCAAAAAAAAAAATCCCAAGAAATACTTTAAATATATAAACAGTAAAAAAAGGCAGACAGACCATATTGGCCCCATAAAGAATGAGGAAGGAAATCTGGTTACAAAGAATGGGGAGATGGTGAAGGTATTGAATTTATTCTTCTTCTCAGTCTTCACAAAGGAATTGGGGGGCTTCAGTAACCTGCACTGTTTATCCTCATGACATATCACAGGAAGCACCCTCATGACTAACAGAGGACAGAATTAGAGATAGACTTGCAAAACTTAACATTAATAAGTCACCGGGACCAGATGGCTTGCACCCGAGGGTCCTTAGGGAACTTAGTCAAAGTAATTTTTACTGACAGTCTACTAACGGGAATGGTGAGCTGATTGGAGAAAGGCCAATATAGCACCAATATTTAAAAAAGGGTCAAAATACATCCCTGGAAATTACAGAACAGTTAGCCTAACATCAATAGTGTGCAAGCTCCTGGAGGGGATGATAAGGGAATATATACAGGATTTTAGTAAAGAAAACTGTATCATTAGCAGTAATCAGCATGGATTCATGAAATACCGTTCTTGCCAAACCAATCTGTTAATCTTCTATTTGGAGGTGAGTTGCCATCTAGATAAAGGAAGGCCCGTAGACGTGGTGTATCTGGATATTGCAAAAGCATTTGACACTTTGAGTGTTCCATAAACATTTACTGTACAAAGTAAGGTCCGTTGGCATGGACCATAGGGTGAGTACATGGATTGAAACCTCGTTACAAGGGTGAGTTCCGAGGGTAGTGATAAATGGGGAGTACTCGGAATGGTCAGGGGTGGGTAGTGGGGTCCTCCAGGGTTCTGTGCTGGGACCAATCCTATTTAATTTGTTCATAAATGACCTGGAAGATGGGATAAACAGTTCAATCTTTGTATTTGCAGGTGATACTAAGCTAAGCAGGGCAATAACTTCTCAGCGGATGTGGAAACCTTTTAAAAAGATCTGAACAAATTAATGGGGTGGGCAACTACATGGCAAATGATGTTTAATGTGGAAAAATGTAAAATAATGCAATTGGGGGGCAAAAATATGAATGCAATCTACTCACTGGGGGGGGGGGGGGGGGGGTGAAAGTGATTTCTGAACAAAATTAAGCATGGAACAAGGATGGGTGAGGTCACTTTGAATAATAAAAATGAATTATATTAGGTTTTCAGTTTGTGGTGCTCAGATGCAGATAAGTTCTGCTTTAACAAACCGTCACAAGATGATTAAAATAAATAAATGAGTGGATTACAAGCCTTGATATGTGTTCTCATAATTGGGCATACTTGTGAAAATCTGCTCAGCACAAGGACCAACATGTCTCTCCAACCATTAAAGTAGAATTATAGGCAAAACTTTCTTCTTCATTTTGGATAGAGTAAGGGAGGGTTATAACCCCTGTCTGTGTCTGTCAAATGTCTGTGTCCCATTGTGGAGATTTCCCGTCACTTTTTGTCCCATACCCAAACAGGAAGTGAGAGGAATTTCCTACAGATTAAGATAATTTCCCGGGGACTCCCAGGTCACCAGAACTAGTGTCCCCATTGGAAGATTTCTTCTCTATTACTTTTCTGTGGACAACCCAAAATTTGGGATTTTCTTTACTTTTACTTTCAATGATAATGGTTAACAGGACAAATAGAGAGAGTGAATCTCCCTTATGGGGGCATAGACAGCAATAAAAACTGACAGGTGTTCTAATCCCTCTCCACTCTATCCTTTACTATTGCCCTTAGTTTTAATTTAAAATTGCGTGAAGAGTCCCCCAATAATCATCCATAGGCAGTTCATGCCTTATCCGAAGCCAGTTGAATCTAAACGGTACCAATCATACTTAGGTATTTTGGATGTAGTTATATGGCTGTGTTTTTATAGTCAATGGGACAGTTCATATATTTGCATTTTCATCATTCATTTATTATTTTAATGCATTTTTATTGCATTTTAACAAAGTTGGAGATTCACGGAAAAAAAAAAACATAGCACATTCATTAAACACAGGAGGCACACTATCTATCTGGAAAATACGTGGAACAATGTATGAAAAAATAAATGAAAATGTGACAAAAAAACACAGTATATTAACTATAAATATATTAAGCTGCAGCTGCACATTTGGCCTCAAACAGAAGAACTTAAACGGCCTTAAGAACATTAATAACCAATGTCTGATTACATTTATGTTACTGTCTGGCTTTTGTTTCTAGGTCTATTTCCAGTTTAAACTCTGGCTATCCTAGTAACTGCTTTTGCCAGAGTTTCTGCTTATTCCTGATCACACCTGCCTGCCCTGACCTCCAGTTTGTCTGGCTCTGTTCCTGCTTTGCAAGTCTATATTGCGTCTTCCTTGCTTGCACTAGCTGGCACTCACCGTCTAGTGACAGAAAGGCTGCACCATGCCCTGTCCCAGCAATGACATTGTACCTTATGTTTTCTTTATTAACGTCTTAAGAATATCTGTACTAAGCCATAACTTTAGAGCCAAAGCAACTCAGGTGCAGTCCACATACACTATGGTATCAAAAATATTGGGACAACCGCCTTTACACCCACATGAACTTTAATGCCATCCCGGTTTTAGTCCATATTGAGTTGGCCCATCCTTTGCAGCTATAACAGCTTCAACTCTTCTGGGAAGGCTGTCCACAAGGTTTAGGAGTGTGTCTATGGGAATGTTTGACCATTCTTCCAGAAGCACATTGAAACCTGCAGACTAAGACTCGAATGCCATTAAAGTTCATGTGGGTGTAAAGGCAGGCATCCCAACTTTTGACAATATAGCGTATGTCAAGGCAGAACTCGGGGCAATAATATTTTCATGCCCTTGTTGCTGATCTCCTACCTTCACCAAGTTTGCCATCCATTGTTCTTCTGAGCTCTGTAGTTCCTCTGTAATAGGCTGCTGAACTTGCTAAAAACCATTATTGCCTGCTGACTTTCTGTTTGTAAGACTGCTGGCTTCTATCCCTCTCCTAAGCTCAGCCAGCAGTCTGACATGCCCCCTTGTAGTCCTCTTAAAGAACAGGGAGGAATCAGACATGTTGTTGTGGGCGGAAGGGGTCTCACAAGCCCCGGACTGTGCCGCCCATGGAAGAGGTGTCCTCCTTCTCCTCTCTCCTCCCTCTTCCAGCCTCCTCATACTATACCTGTGTCAGGTATAGTATGAGACCACTGATCGCTGATGACCACCTCCATCTGGTATTGGCACAGTGCACTGTCAATCATAATACTGGGAGGCAGACATCAGCGATCAGTGTTCTCATATAACAATAGAGATCCCTTTTGTGTCATATAAGGAATTTCTAATAATAATCCCTGCTCTGCACTGGTGATCCCTGACAAGCTGCACTTGTGGTCCCCGGCATTTGGCACTGGTGGTGGTCCTTGACATTTGGCTCTGGTGGTTCCTGACATTCGGCTCTGGTGGTCCCTGACATTTGGCTCTGGTGGTGGTCCCTGACATTTGGCTCTGGTGGTCCCTGACATTCAGCTCTGGTGGTCCATGACATTTGCCTCTGGTGGTCCCCGACATTCGGCTCTGGCGGTGGTCCCTGACATTTGGATCTGGTGGTGGTCCCTCGTGGTCCCTGACAAGCTGCACTGGTTGGACAGACATGCTGCACTTGTGGTCCCTGGCATTCGGCACTGGTGGTGGTTCCTGGCATTCGGCATTGGTGGTGTTCCCTGACATTTGGCTCTGGTGGTCCCTGATGATTGGCTCTGGTGGTCCCTGACATGTAATACAAGTAAATGGTGCAAAAAACGAAAACAATAGTCCAATATGTAAAAAAATCATTTGGAAAAAATAAGGTGCTGAATAAGCATAAACTTTATGCACAGAGGAGACTTTTAGTCCACTCTGTAAAGTATTATACTTGAATCCAGGCAAAGGGTGATGACGTCACTGGAAATGCTAGTGACAGTAATCCAGTAACGTCATCACCCTTTGCCTGGATTCCAGTCTGCTTTCCAAGCCTTGTTTTGATGCCTATTCACAGCTGCCGGCCGAACACCATCCAGTGGTATTGGAGACGAGCTCTGAGACAACACATCCATTGGCTTCCTAGGGACTAATGTCACTGATGCCCCCCATTGTCTGGGACCATACCATGCCTTATTTCACTACTAAAATGTAAGTTATGCTTACTTTTGTTTGATTAAAAACTTGTGTTACAGTCTGCAGTCTGTTCCCTGACATTTGGCTCTGGTGGGGGTCCCTGACATTTGGCTTTGGTGGTGATCCCTGACATTTTGCTATGGTCGTCCCTGATATTCGACTCTGGTGGTGGTCCCTGACATTTGGCTCTGGTGGTACCTGACATTCAGCTCTGGTGGTCCCTGACATTTGGCTCTGGTGGTCCCTGACATTCGGCTCTGGTGGTGGTCCCTGACATTCAGCTCTGTGGTCCCTGACATTCAGCTCTGGTGGTCCCTGACATTTGGCTCTGGTGGTCCCTGACATTCGGCTCTGGTGGTGGTCCCTGACATTCAGCTCTGTGGTCCCTGACATTCAGCTCTGGTGGTCCCTGACATTTGGCTCTGGTGCTGGTTCCTGACATTTGGCTCTGGTGCTGGTTCCTGACATTTGGCTCTGGTGGTCCCTGACATTCTGCTCTGGTGGTCCCTGACATTCGGCTCTGGAGGCCCCTGACATTCAGCTCTGGAGGTCGCTGACATTCAGCTCTGGAGGTCGCTGACTTTGGTGGTGGCCAGTGACATTTGGCTTTTTGGTCCCTGACATTTAGCTCTGGTGGACACTGACACGTTGCACTGGTTTGCATTTATATTAAAATGCTTTGTAATTATAAGGCTGTAACCTATCATAACGTGTTATTTATGGTTTGCTTTCTGCAGAATGAGGGATGTGATTTATGTTGAAGTGGGTGAGTTCACATTTATATGTACAAGCCTAGTGTACCCTCCCACATTCAATGATTGAATGATCCAAGGATTCATGGGAAATGTAGTCTGATTACAGTTAGAGAGAGAGAAGAGGATATGATGCAATCCCTGTTCTAAGAGATCCTCCCTGCTAGAAGAAAAGATGATGCATTTTTTGAATCACAGAGCTGACTTCCTGAAAATTCAATCAGTCATATCTCTTAAACGGTAAGAAATTTCACATGTAATATATCTATTAAATAGTAATGTTAATCAGTAAAAAGGTACTGAATGACAATTACATGAATGTATGTGCTCAAATCAGGTTGCAGCCTTGTATAACTCTGTCCTTTGTAAAATATTTCACACCATGTGAAAAAGTCACCATGAGTGCACACTTCCTGGAATTGAATTCTGTCTCAAGTGTATTCATTCATGTCTTAAGCCAGCCTTCCTACTTCCAGGCATTATTTTTCCTGTCCACCCAGTATATGCAAGGAATGTTAGCTATTTGCCGTTTGACAAAAAGATGTGACTGTTCAGGAAATGCCAATTAGGCAGAAAGTCGGGATGACCATATCGCTTTCTGTGCATGTCCTGAAAAAGCTTGACAATTGTAAGGCTTTGCGTTGGTGTAACATTGTACATGTGAATGATTAAAGCGGAACTAAACCCTTCGAACTTTTGCAGCCAAGGAAGCTGCTATCTTAGCCTCTATTTGTTCTAAGTTGCCATAGAGGTGCAGATGCAATCAGTTATGATACCAGCCATTTGATAGCTTGGAGGTTTGGTGGGGAGCACAAGCACCTGTGACAATTAGTTTTGGGAAACATTTAAATATCCACTTCAGCTCCTGGAAGATTTATCCCCCTTTAATGACCAGGCCATTTTTTGTGATACGGCACTGAGTTACCTTAACTGACAATTGACCGGTTGCATGACGCTGTACCCAAATAACAGTTTTGTCCTTTTTTCCTATGAGTAGAGCTTTCCTTTTGGTGATATTGGATCACCTCTGCAGTTTTTATTTTTTGCGATATAGACATAAAAACAACCAACAATAAAAAAAAATTATATATATATATATATATATATATATATATATATATATATTTTTTTTTTTTTTTTTACTTTCTGCAATAAAACATATCCAATAAAAAAAATTGAAAAAATCAAATTGCCTCATAAATTTTGCCCAATATGTTTTCTGCTAGCCATTTTTGGTAAAAAAAATTCCAATTAGCAGATATTGTTTGTTTTGCGCAAATTTTTATAACATCTACAAACTATGAGATATATTTCTGGAATTTTTATTTAGGTATTTATTTTTACTAGTAATGACGATGATCAATAACTTATTGTGAGACATTGCGGCGGACAGATTGGACACTAACTTACACTCTTGACACTTTTTGGGGACCAGTGACACTAATACAGTGATCAGCGCTAAAAATATGCACTGTCACTGTACTAATGACACAGGAAAGGGGTTAACATCAGGGGTGCTATGGATTTGTCACCCGGTGTGTGAATGTTTTTTTTGTGTGTGTATGTCTGTGTGTATATGTTTGTAAATACTTGTGTCTAAAGGACGGTTAGGAAGTATATATGATAGTGGCAAGTAAGAAAGAAAAGATAAAAATATAAAAAGATGTTTTGCACGGATCAATCGAAATAAATAGGAAAATGAGGAAAGGACGTACTAGCGGTATAAGAAAACAAAATTGTAAAATATATACTGATACTGTAACTTGGTCTGTTATAACTTGGTCTGCTATTTTGAGATATGTCAAATAAAGAAATAAAGTAAAAAAAAAATAAAAAATCAGGGGCGATCAAAGGGTTAACTGTGTGCGTAGCCAGTGTTTTAGTGTAGTGTGGGAGGTGCTTTTACTAGGGGAAGGTATTGATCCATGAACACAGGATCCCTGCCTTCCTTATCTGCCTTGTTTACATAGGCAGACTGCAGTTCTGCCTGTGTACTGAATGATCAGTGGGTGCCAGCAGATATCAGTCAGTAGCCTGCTGATCGGCTACCACTGTGTGAAATCACAGCAGGAGAGAGCCGCCAGCAGTGCACACTCGCACCTGCTACCCAGAAGTGCAGGATCACGAATATATATGTGATCCTGCGCAGCACGGCCACCCTGTAGCAGTGAAATTGCTATAAGGCAGTCGGAAACTGGATATATGGGTTTAGCTCTGCTTTAATGTCTAAGTAAGTGTACTTAAAGCTTGGTATATGAAAAGTTTTTGTTACCTGCACAAGAAGTTCCAACTTCCTTTCATCTAGTAGGTGGACTTGACATCGCCGACCCTCCGTCATCTATTTGAAAAACAAAAGAAACAGGCATGGTTACAGTATAAGTAAAAAAAAAAAAAAGTGTTTATCAAATAAAACATCGAGCAATGAGTACAGTTTTCAGTGTAACTACAACATGAGTACAAACTACATTATTTATTCACTAAGAAATAACACTGTCACAGATCTTGCATTTCTTAGCGACTGGAATCAAAGAAAAAGTGTCAGCAACTGTTACATAGGCTTCCTTCTTTTCTGCATTATTTCTGCACCAGATGTGGAAGCTTCTAAAAAAAATACACCTCAATGCTTCTGATGTGTGGAAGGCAATGATTTCTTTGTAAATAGCGTCATATAAAGGTAGTGTTCGCCTGCATTTATGATGCTTTTACCATGCATGATGTACTTTTTATTTTTCCAACTGGGTCAATATGAGTGCATTCTAAATTCTCTCTAAAGCGATCTCAAATTTTGACCATATATATTTTCCAGCAGTCTTAAATACTTTTTTTTTTTTACCAGCTTTTCATCACACAATTGATCAAGATTGATCAGATCAAATTTATGTCCACTTTAAACAGCAGAAGTGCTTGCATTGATCCATTGCATAAAAGGTATGGCCACAAAATGACACTGACACAAAAGTGCACTTTAATTGAAACAAATAGAAAAAAAACACCGCTATTTCCTTGAATTTCAGGCAAAGGTCACATTGTGGATGTTTTTAAGTCATTGGATATGACGGAGTATACTGGTTTTATCAGGGATTTTTTTTTTCTCAGGGAATAGGTGCAGAAACTCAGGGATCAGGAGTGTGCATTGTACAGAGTGCAGAGTTCAGGAGTGTGTTTCACATAGTGGAGGAGAGCAAAAAAATCCCAAGAAATGTTTTAAGTGTGTTAACAGTAAAAAAAGGAGGACAGACCATATTGGCCCCATAAAGAATGAGGAAGGACATCTGGTTACAAAGGATGGGGAGATGGCCAAGGTATTGAATTTATTCTTCTCCTCAGTCTTCAGGAGGGAATCGAGGGGCTTCATTAACCAAAACTGCAGTGTTTTTTTCTCAAGACACATCACAGGAAGCATCTCCATGGTTAACAGAGGACAGAATTATAATTAGACTTGGAACACTTAACATTAATAAATCACCAGGGACCAGATGGCTTGCATCTGAGGGTACTTAGGGAACTCAGTCAAGTAATTGCCAGAGCATTGTTCCTAATTTTTAGGAATGGTAGCAGCTGATTGGAGAAAAGCCAATGTACCACCAATATTTAAAAAAGACCCAAAATACATCCCTGGGAATTACAGACTAGTTAGCCTAACATAAATAGTATGTAAACTCTTGGAGGAGATGATAAGGAACTATATACAAGATTTTAGTAATGAGAACTGTATCATTAGCAATAATCAGCATGGATTCATGAAGAATTGTTCTTGCCAAACCAATCTATTAACCTTCTATGAGTAGGTGAGTTGAGGGGTATCTGGATTTTGCAAAAACATTTGACACAATTCCCCATAAACATTTACTGTACAAAATAAGGTCCATTAGCATGGACCATAGGGTGAGTATATGGATTGAACACTGGCTACAAGGGCGAGTTCAGAGGGTATTGATAAATGGGGAGTACTCAGAATGGTCAGGGGTGGGTAGTGGGGTCCCCCAGGGTTCTGTGTTGGGACCAATTCTATTTAATTTGTTCATAAATGACCTGGAGGATGGAGTAAACAGTTCAATCTCTGTATTTGCGGATGATACTAAGCTAAGCAGGGCAATAATTACTCCGTAGGATGTGGAAACCTTGCAAAAAGATCTGAACAAATTAATGGGGTGGGCAACTACATGACAAATGAGGTTTAATGTAGAAAATGTAAAATAATGCATTTGGGTGGCAAAAATATGAATGCAATCTATACACTGGGGGGATAATCTCTGGGGGAATCTAGGATGGAAAAGGACCTGGGGGTCCTAGTGGATGCAATATAAAAAATACCCTGCGCAGCCAAAAAACAAAAATATCAGCTAACACAACAAACAGATAACTGTTTCAAGTGAGAAAGGTGCATAAAGTGCAGCGCTAAATTATATAAATTAATGACCTAGCCAAACTAATGCCAGAAATCATAAATGGATATAGGTGAATAATGACAAATTCTGTGACATAAACTGTAATCTCATATATATAGTGCGATATAAATAAAACAAAAATATTAATCAAAAACTGGTGAAAAGGTCCATAGAAAGTGTGATAAGGTCCCCAGTGATAGTCAGAGCCTTGTAGATCTTTAGACCACCAAAAATCAAGACGGAGCTTGCGACCATCCGTGTAACAGCACCACCACCGATAAAGATGCAGGCTTACTGGAAGGTTCAGACTCAAAAAGAACATACGCTCTGTGAGTCAGTAAGGCTTTATGGTGTCAAATGACAGCTGGGATGTGACCTGTCGAAATTGTGTCCCAAAACTTATGGGTAATCCGCCTCCATACAAAGGTGGTTGATATCAATTTGCAATCAGTGAATAGGAGAAATAGAAAAAGGGCCACATAGTGTAATTCCGTATAGCTGGTGAAGTTTATTAAAAGTAATACACTTACATTTTAAGTAGTAATTTCAAGTGCTTCTAAAAACAATGGCGGGAGTGGAGTCCTCCCAAAGTAGTAGATAGTGATAGATGATAGTCCTAATAGATGATAGGCTCACCAATGGCAAATGGAATCAACAGAGATAAAACAATAATTCTCCCGCTCTACAAGACTCTGGTCTGGCCGCACCTAGAGTATGCAGTCCAGTTCTGGGCACCAGTTCTCAAGAAGGATGTACTGGAAAAGGAGCGAGTACAAAGAAGGGCAACAAAGCTAACAAAGGGTGTGGAGGATAATAGTTATGAGGAAAGGTTGCGAGCACTGAACTTATTCGCTTTGGAGAAGAGACGCTTGAGAGGGGATATGATTTCAATTTACAAATACCATACTGGTGACCCCATAATAGGGATAAAACTTTTTGTGGAAGTGAATTTAACAAGACACATGGCCACTCATTAAAATTAGAAGAAAATAGGTTTAACCTTAAACTACATAGAGGGTTCTTTACTGTAAGCCCTTGTACACACGGTCGGACATTCCGACAACCAAATCCATTGGATTTGGTCCAACGGATTTTGTCCGAATCTGGTGTTGCATACACACGGTCGGACAAAGTTGTCGGAAAATCCGATCGTTCAGAACGTGATGACGTTATTTCATTACGACGGGACTATGTTCAGGCTAGTAGCCAATAGCTTTGGTCTAGGAATTTGATCTGAGCATGCGTGGCACTTTGTCCAATCAGAATTCTCTACAAACGATCGGACAAAGTCTGATCGGATCATGTTGTCGGAAAATTTTACAGCCCAGCTCTAAAACTTTGTCGGTTGGATATTCCGATGGAAACAGTCCGATGGAGCCCACACACGGTTGGATTATCCGACAACACGGTCCGATCAAACATTTTCCGTCAGAATGTCCGACCATGTGTACAAGGGCTAAGAGCGGCAAGGATGTGGAATTCCCTTCCACAGGCGGTGGTCTCAGTGGGGAGGATCAATACTTTAAAAAAACTATTAGATATGGTGCCCCTGGATGACGCAATTTTGTTGCGAAACGCGTAGGGCTGAGCGGTACGCTACTTATCACCGCGTGTTTGTGACGGGTTCCAGGAGAACGGGTCTGTCCGTGTGCGTCCGGCCGGCGCCACGGACTTAAGGCGTATTTTCTTTTACACATCTGTAAGTGTATTTTTATATTTTTTATCCCAAAATAAAAGGGTTTTATACTATTTTGAGTTTTATCTCCCTTTATGATTTTGATGCCCCTGCCTTTGAGTCCTTCTTTTGGACCTTGAGCCAAGTATACGGGAGCGAGCTTTTCTTCCCAAGAGCTTTTGAAGCAGCAAGGTCAGGAGGACATCGTGGAATCCCCTCCCCCGTGGCTGGAAGTGGTGCACAATTTCATAGAGCTCTGTGTGACCCTCTGTAGTGGGGGGTCATATTCGTCTGGTAAGCAGCAAATCTCAACACATGTTGGTGGTGGATTGAACACGACTTTTCTCAGTTTGGATTACATGAACATTATGTTTTATTTTTAGAGGTCTTATATTTACAGCCTTACGTCAATCATTTTGGCGTTCTATACACGGACTTATTGTTTATACACTGGGTGTTGATGTTTTATATATTTTTCGTATTTATAAGTTATGTCATGTATTCTTATTATATATAGCGAATCACAGCAGTGAGGTTTTGAATCTAGAACATTAATACATATGTGTTCTATATTACGCACACATTTTTAAAGGGTTGTTGTACCCTATATAGTGTATATCCTAATATTACTGTACCCTATATAGTGTATATCTTAATACTACTGTACAAGTAGCTGATCACATTTTTCTTTGTTTAAGCGCGGCTTATGTTTTTTCGTTTATCTATTTTGCTTGTATGTGATACAGTGAAGCCGCAGCTGAACACTTTTGATACTTTTCATTATTTAAGAAATTCACAATTACTTCACACACTTCACAATCTTTCACCTTAGCGCAGTTTGTTTCCCCCTTTTTTTCTAAACTATTAGATATGCCCCTGAACGACCACAACATACAGCGATATACAATATAATACTGACATATAATCACACACAAAGGTTGGACTTGATGGACTTGTGTCTTTTTTCAACCTCATCTACTATGTAACAATGTAACATACAAAGTGCAGAGTGCAGAGTTCAGGAGTGTGTTACGTACAGAGTGCAGCGTTCAGGAGTGTGTTATGTGCAGAGTGCAGAGTTCAGGAGTGTGCGATGTACAGAGTGCAGAGTTCAGGAGTGCATTATGTACAGAGTACAGAGTTCAGGAGTGTGTTACGTACAGAGTGCAGAGTTCAGGAGTTTGCAATGTACAGAGTGTAGAGTTCAGGAGTGTGCGATGTACAGAGTTCAGAGTTCAGGAGTGTGTTATGTACAGAGTGCAGAGTTCAACAGTGAGTTCCGTACAGAGTGCAGAGTTCAGGAGCGAGTTACGTACAGAGTGCAGAGTTCAGGAGCGAGTTACGTACAGAGTGCAGAGTTCAAGAGTGCGTTACATAAAGAGTGCAGCATTTAGGAGTGTGTTACGTACAGAGTGCAGAGTTCTGGGAAATGCAATCTCTAAAGACAAGCATCACTATGAATGGATCCGCATGCAGCTAGCTTGATTGGAGAGTAGGGAGCTCCATACATATGTAAAGGAAACACAAGGAGAGCACAGCAAAACAGACCAATAATGTAGTATGTTAAAACACTAGTTTACAGAGTGCAGCATTCAGGAGTCAGTTACGTACAGAGTGCAGCGTTCAGGAGTGTGTTACATACAGAGTGTAGCGTTCAGGAGTGTGTTATGTACAGAGTGCAGAGTTCAGAAGTGCTTTACATACAGAGTGCAGAGTTCAGGAGTGTGTTAAGTACAGAGTGAAGAGTTCAGAAGTGTTTTACATACAGAGTGCAGAGTTCAGAAGTTCTTTACGTACAGAGTGCAGAGTTCAGAAGTGCTTTACATACAGAGTGCAGAGTTCAGGAGTGTATTACGTACAGAGTGCAGAGTTCTGGGAAATGCAATCTCTAAAGTAACACTATGAATGAATCCACATGCAGCTAGCTTGATTGGAGAGTAGGGGGCTCCTTACATATGTAAAGGAAACACAAAGAGAGCACAGCAAAGCAGTCCAATAATGTAGTATGTTAAAATACTAGTTTATTATAGGAGTAAAAAGAAGCTATAAGTGTACTCACAAAAGGGAGTGGGGGGGGGGAGCAATAACAAACTCTGGGGAGGACAAGTCCTCTACACTCCAGCCCCAAACAGGGAATGAATCAAGCCGCTCCAACTGTTACATTAAAGTCTGCATTAGTGAAAATAGCCGCCTGTCTCAGAAATAAAGCAGGCCTTCTTCTTTCCATTGACAGGCAGCTATGTTCATTAGACATGTATACATTTGTTTTGTTTCGTTCCGTTCCGTTTCATATTAGAATTGATTAGTATTTTGTAATTCATGTTTGAAATTTCGTATGAAATACGAATTTTCGTTAAGTTTGTTAACTTTTAGTAACAATTACGAATGTTTGTTATGATGAATTTATCATTATGAGGGGCTCCCACCATCCCTGTGCTGTGCTGACTTCCTGGGTTTTTAACTTTTAGGTTTGTTAACTTTTCGTAACAATTATGAATGTTCGTTAGGAATTTGGACCCAAAATTCATAAACGAAATTTCGTACAAAATTCGGAAGCATCGCAATTCATATTTCGGATACTCCCGAAAGTACGAATTTACAGAAATTCGTATGAAACTAATCACATATGTCTAATGTTCACTGATGCTGGCTTTGATCTAACTGTTGAAGCAGTTTCATTCATTCCGTGGCTGGGGCTGGAGTGTAAAGAACCAGACCTCCCCAGAATCTGTTGCTGCTGCTTTCCTTAGTTTTCCCCTCTTTTGTGAGAGCTACACCTATAGTTGCTTTTTTTCTCCTATAATAAATTGGTGTTGTAACATGCTACAGTAATATTATGCTTTGCACTACTCGAAAGTATAGGGCAGAAGGGGCTCTATGTCAGCTGCTAGGAGGAAGAGCTGTGACATGTAAACACAGAAGCCGGGCTTCTATGTTTACAAAAGACAGTAGTAAGCAGTGAGCACAGGGTGTCAAGTTCTGCCATGTTCCAGCTGAAAAAAAACCCTTGGTTTACAACACAAAGGGACCTACAGTTACTTTAAGGAGTAAATGATGACAGTTTCATATACACTATGAAACAAGTTAGTTCACTGTGTGTTTACTGATCTAATTATAATGGACATCAGTTCATAACGAACATTTTGTAATGATGTTCAAAAATATCAACAAAAGATAAAAATCAAACAATTAAGGAATATTATGTATTGTTATTAGTAAGCCAACAAGAAAGTATGTGCCCTAGACATCTGAAGATATGTGAATTTTGATTTGATGATAGCTAACAGATGCAATGTGGAATTCATAACAGATACAATGTGGAATTACTTCATGCATTCTAGACTCAGTGCTCATGCTTTGTCACTGAGCCCTATGACCCTTCGTTTTCCCTCATTCATCATAACTGTCTGTATAGTCTGACTGCTCAGAATCAAGATTTCCTTTCTTGACTGTTAAGGAAAGGAACAGCTGATATCCGATTGGCTGGTAAGAGCAACATAGCCCCCTTGTGAATTTGACAAATAAGGTCTATTGTTCTTTGTGAACAGGACAATACAGAGAATGACACAATTACTGACTCATAAGGTCTTATTTATTGGAGTGTTTGAATAAAAACACAGTATTACCTCATCACAACAGCTAGTAAAATTCCATCACATTTTCCTGCGTATCTTTGATTCTGATTGGATATTATGAGGCATAGGCAGTATTACTTCTTATTTTGATTGATAGAACTTAATTTTACAAAAATGTACAATATTTCTGGGGTTCCACATCCCCTAGAGAACAAATTGCAAGGAGTCATTTCTAGAACTCTACACACTATACACTATATGTGTAACCTGCTTTGACATTTCTACGTTTGTTTCAATTTTCTGAATATAATAAAATAAGGTATAAAAAATGAATGAGAATACTTGCATAGGTTAGATGTTTTCCCTCAAGTAAAACATTCTGGGAAAAAAATGCTGTCTAGTTTGTCTAATTTAAGAGTATTTGACCTCTACAGTACATTATTAAAAAATTCTATTCTCACTCCTATTGTTTTATGTTTTTGCATATGTTAAAATGCTATTTTTTTAGCCTGCCTGTGTCCTCACCTTGTACAGATGTTGGTGCTAAATGCATAGTAATAATATTATTAAGAATTTTTGGGGGGATTTTAAACAAAAAGAGATAAGATGACCACAAAAACACATTACAATTCAATGTTGACTAAGTGCATTAAAGTGTTACTAAACCCAGGACCCTGCATTCACTATATCTGGTCTCCCACAGTACACTGACCATGGAAATGCAATTATTTTAGTAAATATAAACTGCTAAATACTTTTTCTCATCAGTAGTATTTAGCATTCTCCTGCCTTCTATCAGTGTCCAGCCAAGCACTGTTTAAAGCTTGTAGGAGGGGTTTTCTGACTGTCCTATGACAGCGGTCATCAACCCTGTCCTCAGGGCCCACTAACAGGCCAGGTTTGCAAGATAACTGAAATTCATCACAGGTGATATCAGTTGCTGCTCAGTGTTTGCAGTATTCTAGTCTGCATCTCCCCAAGGTAATACATAAAACTTGGCCTGTTAGTGGGCCCTGAGGACAGGGTTGATGACCACTGTCCTATGAGACTGCAAGACCCCTGACATTCTGTCTGGACAGTGCTGATTGGCCCTGTGCTGATCAAATGCACACTCCTATGAAAAAAAACCTTTTTAGCAACACATGCCAAAGTGAGCATGTGCAGCCTGACTCCAAAGACTCTGTGTTTTCAGGAAATGATTAGGGGACAGTGGAAGAAGGGGAGGATCAGAGAAGACAGGATCAAACAGCCTTTTTACACAATAAGGAGGAGTAGCCCCTTAGGACCCACAGTGAGTATAACAAGCTGTTATTTACTGCATATTTGACTGATTTTAATGTAGTGGGTTTAGTAATACTTTAAACACAATGAAAGTGTCATTAATAAAAATTCAAAAGTTGCAACCTCTTGGAAAAGCCCTGTGATTGATTTAGACCTCATAAAGCGAAAGCTAACCTGGATCATGTTACACGAAAAAGTAGCCAGTGTCCTGCGGGACAAACAATCCCTATTTGAAAGTATATGGACCCCCTGGCTTTCTTTTCTTCAGGTTTCGGACACCTGAGGCTGACACGGGTTTGATGGCTGGATGGGACTCTGGACGGACAGGCTTCGGCTCTTTTTCCTGCCTTGTTTTTCTCTTCTCCCTGTTTCCTATTTTCTCTCTCTTTATATCTTACATTTCTTTTTTTTTTTACTCTCCTGGTGTATTATTGGCTCAACAGTTAGCCTTTATCCTGGTTATAAGGTAGATTGTAAGGTTTCGCTCATGACAAACTACCTCAGGAGATTTTTCCTTTGATGTCTGGATAGAGACACAACTTTACTGATGGGTACTATAGAGGATACACTTGGTCGATCACATTAGTGTAGTTTGTCACACCTACTTGTGAACTGTTCATAGGTTCATAGCGAAACCCTTACCATGTTTTATCTACTATTGTCGTCAAGTTTTTTTTCTTTTATTATGTCCTATTATGTACTTTTTATGTTGACAGTTTTATTTTGTACTACTGTGAGCTACTCAACAATGTCCTATCTAAACTTTAATAAAAAGATTGACACAGAAAAATAAAAAAAGTTCAATTTTCAAGACTTCCAGGTATCAAAAAAGAGATTAGAGTGCTGGAAACTAAGCACTGAGAAATAAGTCATATCTCTCTATTGTGGTTGGACGAGAAAAAAAAAAAACTTTATCTGCTGTGTACTTTATATACTGTATTTTATACCTTTGAAGCAGATGCATTTACTGAATTATAGAAAGATTATGAAGTTTATCATAATCAGTTAGGACAAAAAGGAAAGAAGGAATGAAGAATGAAGGAGAAGGCAGTGTGGTGAGGACCAGTTGCATATTTTGTGATTATTAAAAAAAACTTTGACCATTTCAGAGTGATTTTTACTCCTTGACGCTGTTTCAGTTTTACAATAAATAACTTTTTCTTAATCTAAAAGATATGATCTGTATGACAGATTTTTCAGTGTGGTAAGATTATTTGCTCTCCTAGAAAGTGCATATAAAATAAAATAAAATAAAATGACCAAACATCTTTTAAGCTGTTTATTATATTATGTATGTATAATGTATATTTAAAACTTTATTTTCTACTTTTGTATAAAAAGGTGAGCGGCCAGACCCAAGTTTTTATAGCTGTCTGTGTCCCCATTGGGGAGATTTACCCCTCTATTTGTCCTGGTGACCCTTATCACTTCAACAGAAACTGAGAAAGTGAGTGGAAATCCTAAATTATAAAGTTTTCATGGGAGCAGGGACTCAGAGTAAGTGCCGGTTCACACAGCGATGCGCGGCAAGGCGTCTCCGACTTGCCTCGCCGCGACCTGCACGGACCTCAGCGGCGACTTGCAGAGGACTTCTGCATAGAAGTCAATGCAAGTCGCCCCCGAAGTCGCCCCGAAGTAGTACAGGAACCTTTTTTCTGAGTCGGAGCGACTCGAGTCGCTCCTCTCAGAACGGTTCCATAGCACTGAATGGGGGCGACTTGCGGGAGCGAGGCGAGGCGAGCCGTGTCGCCTCGCCTCGCGTCGCAGTGTGAACCGGCCCTAAATCTTCAATTAGGGAGAAATGTTCTTTCTACGATGGCAATATCCCTCACTTTGGGGTGATTTTATTTCACTCTCTGTTGTATCTCCAAGACAGGAAGTAAATGGAAAACTTCCTAGCAGGACACAGACAGCAACCTTTCCTACTCTATCCAAAACTAAAGAACAAGTTTTTTTTTTTTTTTTTAAATATGTTAATATGGACATACTTAAGACTCCTAAACTGCTTTATTATGCTACCAGATAAATGTCCTTTCCAGCCAATCCCAACAGATCACTGAAACCTCCCGAAAAAACCTAAGCCCCATTGTATTCCTAAATGGTGTGACTGATCTATCCTATGGGTTGATAAGAACTGTGGCTGCTTGTAAAGTTTTCTTAGTAAATAAGGGATGTTTGTTATTTTGTATCTTTTTTTTGTTTACTCATAAACTTCCCTCATACATTTCAATGAGCCATAATAGTGATATAAAGCAAGTGACACTATTACATGCCAGGTACAACAGGATTACACTTAGGCTCCATGCACACTAAGGTTTTTTTAAGCTAAAAAAAATGCTAGATAAAAAACACTGGTAATAGCTTTCTGTAGTAGCATTTTAGCAGCCTTTTAAGAGCATTTAGGAGTGTTATTGTTCTATTAGCATTTTTGCAATAAAAGAAAAAAAAACCTTAGATGGAAGCCCCCCGATACCCGGAGTTATTTCCGGGTATCATGGGCTCTGGCTATGTAATTGGCTGAAGCCGCGATGACGTCACTCCCACGTATGCATGTGGGAGCCACCGGTAACGGCGCATCAGTTGAAGCAACGTCATGAACGAGCCGTTGCTTCAGTGCACTACGTCGGCATATGCTGATACAGGAGATATCTCCTAAACCCTGCAGGTTTAGGAAATATCCATGGTAGCTACAGGTAAGCCTATTATAGGCTTACCTGTAGTAAAAAGTGGATTGTAAGGGTTTACAACCACTTTAAGCTGTCCATAGATTTTTTTTATTTAATTAAACCCGCTGGTTGAAAAAAAAAAAGAACCAATTCCCCATCACACACATTTAAGGTGGATGAGGAAATTCTCCCTGCTGTTTCATTATATTCTGACGGCAGGCTAGAGCCTGCAGCGCTGATCGTGAGAAAATTTTCCAGCAGGGCATTCATACAGAAGTCAACTTCTGAAGATCAACTTCTGTACAACCACATTGCCCATACCATAGATCCAAATTCAGCTGGCCACTGTTGCACTGTCTGAATTTCAATCCATCTATGGGTAGCTTTACTTATTTGATTTCTAGCTGGAAAACTCATAAGTATACTTTACGTGTCATCGTCATAATTATACTCTATCTATTCATCTCTCATTAACAAAAATATTTATGATTTATTGTTTACAAAAATATTTATTCATGCAGTTGTATAATCGAGGAACAGCCTTGGCTAGTGTAAGACATTCAAGGAAAACACTAAATGTGTGACAAAGCACCAAGGGAATCTGGCAGACAGAGGCCTAATTGGCCTGACACACTTTCCTAGCCAAATTTAATTTACAAATAAAGGCAATTCATCCTCTATCACATGACATGTCTAATAAGAAAATGTTTAATCATTTCAACAAAACAATTCAATATAGCTAATTAAAATATGTAACGGTATTTTACATATAAATACAAGAACATAAAACCTAAACTAAAAATGCCATGCCTAGATCATTAGAACGACAGTATGTAAAACTAAGGGTTACACTACAGTATATTTAAAAAGTAGAGAATGTGACATTCACTAAACATTCAGTGAAGGTGTATCCTCCAGGTACATGTGGTTTAAATGATAGTGATCCATTCACCTGCAGTGAATGTTTGTTTAATGTCACAATCACCACTGTATTGTTATGTTCCTGTGTTAATATGTTTGTAATATCAGTTGCAAATCTATCACAGCAGATACAAGTTGGATAGTAGACTAATATTCTTTGATTCTGTATCATTACAGTAATGTTCATTCACTGCACATTACTCATCCTATAGGTATATTTGTACATTTTAAAAAGGTGTATGAACTCTAGAAGTTGAGAAACAGTGGCATACAATGTTTAGCTTTCAACAGAATGTGCCAGTGTAGTAGCAATGCCTTTGGCTAACCTTGAAGTCAGCAATTTTGCGGGTGCAGAAAAAAGTGTATCAGAGATATGTTTACTTAAAAGCTGTTCAATAAAATGTAAATTATTCAGAGCGCACTTTATAACTCAATTCGATTATCAGTAGACAATATTGTAAGTTATGATATCTATCTATGTTTCCTCCAGAACTGACAGCTAATTGAGAATACAGGAAGGATTGTTAGCTGCGGATATAAAATAAACTATGCGGTGGAGATACTATATATATTATAAAAATAAAAGAACAAGTGGGCATTCCTAATAACAATGAGTGTTTCAAGACTTTCTACCATGGCCAAAATTCATGGAAGGCTTATAGAACGACTCTTGTGCTCTTAGCAATGTTTCTATTTAATGCAAAAACAAAGAAGGATGCACTGGCATAGTGTATTATCTCAGGCACCATCTATTGCTAAACCACATGAATATACTCACAAATCCATTAAAATTACAAGTGTAAATTAAGTCCAGACAAGGTCTCTTCACATCATTCTGGCTAGAATAGCCAGTAGGGACGATCCCCACAACAAATGTCAAGACTGACACACGTTTTTGAGGGGTATAACCTCTTCCTCTTTTTAATGAGCCTCACTAAGTGCACCAATGTCAGTCCTGTAATAACTCTTGCAAAATTACGAAAAATTACGAAATATGCTCATAAATGGTATTGTGCTTATTTACCAGCCAAAGTGCGAGATTTTGTGTAGACCATGGCATGTAAAATCAGTCTTATCCAATATAGCTAACAAACATAAAACCTAGTGGCATGATCTGCCAACAGTATTGATACATCTCTACCAAGGCAGTAACTGACTACAACTATGTATAAAGCTCCCATCACTGGCAGCTGTAACCAGTCTACTTCAATCTAGATTATGTACCATGGCCACCCTTTTACTGCCCTGTGCCTGTGGTATGCTCATACAGAGTAACATATCCCCTACAACTGCACTGTCCAATAAATCAACAGTTTTTATAAACTCCTATAATGTGAAAAGCAGCTGTAATTAAATAATTATAATATATTTACATTCACAAGTGCTAAAACACAAATCTGTGCTATAAATAGTATACAATGTTGCAAAGTTCAAAATCGTTCTGTGTAACAGTGCTTCATTCCCCACACAAAAAAAGTTCTTGGAAATGGATCCACTACCTTTAACCAGGTGTTATCCAGCCCACTTTCAGAGAGGCTCACTCCCAAAATGTGGATTTCAGAACACATTAGACATGTGCATTCGTTTTCGTCCGAATGCATTTTCGTCCGAATTTCAGGTATTTTCGTTTTCGTTTTGACAAACGATAACGAAAGTGCAGATTCCGAAAAACGAAAGATCCGACATAAATAAATGCTTTTTTTTCGTTTTCGTTGTTACAACAGTTCGATATAGAATAGGAGATTCGAAGTGACCGTTCGATATAGAATAGGAGATTCGACGTGACTCCATATGTCTATTGAACCTGTGGTCGAATGTGCCTAAGTTTCGTTTACCTCTATTAGTCCTATTATATAGAAAAGCTTCGACAGAGAGTAAATATTCGACATAGAGAGAACAGAATCGACAGAGAGAAACGATACTGGAATTGGGTGGGGGAAGTAAATAAAAAAAAAAAAATGATAATATTCGACGGGATCGTTGCACGTTTATAATAATATTCGACGGGATCGTTGCACGTTTATAATAATATTCGACGGGATCATTGCATGTTTATAATAATATTCGACGGGATCGTCGCAACTATACGACACTGCAATCGTACATTTCGGCAATCGAATGCTCCGCCTATAGGCTATATAGTTTAGCAGCTCCATCGAATCTTCTTTATCCATTCGACAGATACCATAAGCCTTCCAAGACAGATTCGACCGTAATTCATGTGGATTTTCGGACGAATGCAATTTTTGCACGAAAAACGAAATAAATAAAAACGAATTTCGGGAGTAACTAAATAAATAAAATTTACGGACGAAAACGAAAAAACGAAACGAAATATTCTAGTCTGCACATGTCTAGAACACATGCAGTGCTGTGGATAACATACCTGATGAAGGCTCTGTCCACACTTGTGCGATGCAGGAATGCAACCAAAATCATGAATGTTTCCATGGCGTACAAACCGTCCATCCATTTTTGCAGATGTACTGAGTGCCCTACTGTAGGGCTTTGTAGGGAAATGTTAGGTCTGGCACACGGAACAGTGAAGTTTTACATGCCTCCCTTGTACTTGCTCATTGTGACATATGATTAACAAAGTATGGAGAAAGATCCCAGTCCAAAATCTGAAGCAGTATGCTTATCCTTAGATCGATGCCCCTGCTAAATTGTGTGAATTTAGGCTGAGCTGAATTAAGACCATACAAGGTCCTAGACAGGTCAACAGCTTTGGCCTACACTACTTCTCAGACCACCTTCTGCATATGTACCTTGTTCACATATTCCAGTAATATAAAAACATAACACAATGGGGTTGATTTACTAAAACTGGAGAGTGCAAAATTAGCTTTAGCTGTACATGGTCATCAGTTTATAATTTCAGCTTGTTCAATTAAGCTTTGAAAAAAAAATGGAAGTTGATTGGGTCTTATGCAGAGCTGTACCAGGTCTGCACTCTCCAGCCTTAGTAAATCAACCCCTATGGGTTTGGAGAATTACTAAACTATATATTTTTCAAAAACAAAGGATCTATAGAATAAAAAGATGGCAGTTCCAATTGTGTATGTTGTAAGTACACTTTTCTGGTAAACCAAAACACAATATAATCTCCAAATTTACCACTAGGCCCTAGACACCCACCGTTGTTTTGTTGTTTTGTGGGTGATCCAGCCCTTATAAGGTGAAATGTACTGGAAACAGGGGCGGACTGACCATTAGGACACTCGGGCACTGCCCGAGGGCCCCATGCCACTAGGGGGCCCCATCAGGTTTGCCAGCCTCAGTAAAACCAGAGACAGTATGTAAAAATGTGTGTTTTTTTTACATCTGTCTCTGAAATGTCCCTTACCGACATCCTTTTGGTCTAAAAATCACGAGATTATAGCTACCCCACCTCTCCAGTACTGTGTGTGTGTATACTGTGTGGCCCCATAATCTCTGATTGCCTGGGGGCCCCATAATCTCCTATTGCCCGGGGGCCCCATGAGTTTTCAGTCCGCCCCTGACTGGAAATCTGACAAAGCCTTCTTATTTGCAAGGCCCTACCAGCAGTGATGTGCACCATGAGAAACATACTTCAGGAATAAGTAAATTACCGCATGACCGTTTTACAAATTTATATATCCTATGACAATATCTACTCACATACAGCAACTTTCAGACTGGTAAATAATGCATATAATTTTCAGACGCATGCAATACAAAAAGCATAGGCTCTATACATTGGAACCTATGTGGCATACATCTGTACAACATAATGTACAGGGAATTTTTATTCTTGTAATAAAGGACCTAAGATGAGACATATGTTTAACATATGTCCTATGCTTATAAAGGAACATTGTGGTGTTAAATAAATTCTGTCTTAAAGTTATGCTTTGTACGCGATTGTGTTTATGTTTAATGTTAGCCCTAGACTATGAAAAGTAAGATGCTTTGAAAATAAATTATGAACATGCAATGGCAATTTAATCTTTGCAGTGTATTCTTATCCTTTGGAATTGAGTGGAATCAAGATTGCTGGAAAAGGCAGCTGGACCACAGTAAAAACTGCAGCAATTTATTTTAGCTGCCTAGCAAATGTGTTGTAAATACAATTTAATCTCCTGTTTGATCATTTGTTTATTTCCTGTGTTTTTATCAATGTTCAAGTACTTCCTATTTTGGCAAGGTGCATGAGCTGTTGCATTTATAGTCATAAGTGCCATTACCCTTTTTGTTCATTTTATGTTTGAAAAGAAACATTAATTTTGAACAATTATGTGTCCTTTAAAGAGGCCTAATCATATTCAAAGGTCTCTCGGGCCTTCATAGAGGTACAGCTATGTTAACTGTAACATTAAACACCATTAAAAGATGGGCATTGACAGAAAGGTTTGGCCAGACGTATAGTCAGGATATGGCTGCTCCAAGCAAAAAGTTACCAGCATTAATATAGTAACAGTAGAAAACAAATATTTTCATAGTCACAAAATAAAAGTATGAGAATATAAAATATGTAATAAAATTCTAGAAGGCTCTGGTTGGGGCTGGGTGTCAATGCGAGGAGGTTAAGGGACTCTGCAGCAGACTTGGTAGCCCTGTAGGAGATGAGGTTTCTGGAGGGAGTTGTGAGGGATGGGGTCTGTGAGGTGTCTGGGAATCTCTCCAGGAGGTTTTTTTTCAGGGGCAATGTGGGGGAGAACATTGTGGAAGCTGGGAAACACTGTGGGAGACTGTTGGGGCACCATGAGGGCTGGAAAGTCCACAGAGGCCCGGGGTGCACTGTGGGAGATTAACAGGCAATTTGAGGGCTTGGAGGCACTGTAAAAGGTTAAGAGGCACTGTGGACCACTATGGGGGGTTGGTGGCAGTATAGAAACTAGTAGACACCATGGGAGGTTAAGAGATTTGCCACTACCTAGAGGCCTGTGAAGAGGGTGGCCATGGCCTGGTAGTGGGCCATGGCTTGGTGGTTGAGAACCACTCATATACGCATATATGTAGATGTATTTCAAACATTCTATGCACATTGTAGGTGTTCAAGATACATTTTAGATAATATTAAATATAGCCAGATCAACTGAGCACAGAACTTAAAAATGTATTGAATGTATTTGTACCAAGAATAGGCATGGTCAATCTGTGGCACACCAGGTGTTGGTGATCCTAACTGATGCCCAGGTACTGCTGTCTGAACACATGAGAGCCAGGATTTCTCTGTCTGGTCCAAAACAAAGTGTAAACCTTTGCTAACATTGTGCTTTGCCATAATCTATAAATGGTTTACATGAAAACTAAAATCTCACTTGTGCAATAAATGCTAAATAATGTATAGTAATAGTTACCCAATGTAAAAGTGTTTGCAAATTATGCACATGACACTAGTCAGCTGCTTATTTGTAGCCTTGTAGTGGCATTGTGTGCTAAAAGGCAGCTGTCACCTTTATCCATTCATGAGTCAGGTCAACACATTTTTCTGCTGTGTTCTTTGCTGAGCATTACAGGAATACCTCAATTGTTAATTTTGCATTAACAAAAGTAGACTAAAAGTGCTGTTCCGTGGATTAGTTTAGCAGGCTCATGTGATGTCACATGTAACACATAAACATGTTTTCTTAATGGTTTGAATTAAAGGAGCAGTGTCACTTAGAAAAGTGAAAACTCAAGTAACATGAAATATTTCTAAAGTAATTTCTTAGTTAGTAATTCAGGCGTCTGATAAAGAAATTGCTGTTCAGCATAATGTTTGAACACTTTTTGAGAGGCTGAAACAAATGAAATGTTGTATTCATGGAACTGCACCCTGGCTTATACATTAAACTTCTAATTTTATTTCAATGCATAAAAATGTGTTACTCTTAAAGAATATCATTATTTTCAGAAACACTTAGTCCCTCAACAAATGCTTAGAACAGACCTTAGGTGCAGATCTCTGGCTGCAGTTGTGGCTTGCCCATGGCCAGGCAGTATGCCCTCTAGAAAGTCTGTGACCTCAGCACTAGGGTGCATGTGTGGGGGCTGGCCATACAGATGAATGGACTGCCTGTGCCCTTGCTCAGTGGGACATAAACCCATTATTGTCTCTAGTTTTCTATTTAATCGTCTCCAGAATGATCATGTATTAGAACTTTTATAATAAATATGGAACTAAATATGTGTTCTCAAAGAGTTACAGAAGTCACATAACCACTGATCCTTAATGGTGAAAGTTAATTTTACATTAGATACTACTCATGCATATATATATACTTTACCATAACAGTGATTTCATTGGGTCCAGAATTTAAAATACCTTAAAGCTCAATATATTTTTTTCTGTTAAGTGCATGTATATGTGATAGAACATACGTGATAAATTTATAGGTATTTTATACCACTCATAGTAATCACTGTAGCAATCCTGACAATGTCTTTATCTTACTTTCTCCATAGAAGGCCATAACTTTTTTAGTTGGGGCACCATCAATGGTCAGAATTAATTCCTGCAGTTAGATGTTGGCCCAAAGATGATACAGTGACATAAAGTGCGGTGTCTGTGTAGTATTCTATAATGTTATTGGATGTGTGTATATGAAAGCTGCAGAAATCAGCTCCTTGCTGCTGCCTCCAATTCAGCATTTGTCAACAAGGGTTCTGTGGAACACCAGGATTCTTTCAGTGGTTGATAGCGGTTCCTTGAGGAATGAACAATTTCTCACTCCCAGATAAGTTCCCACTGACACCAATGATCTTTTTAGCTATCTGTAAGAGGAGAATTCTTCCTACTGGCCAATAATATGAGTAGCAATCTTCCCACTGACCAGCAATTTAAGGAATAATTTTCCAACTGGAAGTCACTAGCCATGGACACTACCAGCTATGGACTTACACCTTTACAGGTATACTTGGGCAACCAGAGAATAGTAAATTAGGAACTGGACTGTGATGTACTTTACGTTGTAATGTTCCCAAGTGTTTCAGTAAAACTTTGTTAACCATTGCAACACAATTGATTATGTGTATACAATCATAAATAACTCATAAATTTCACAAAAATCGTGTCGTCAAATGTCCTTCACATATCTCAGAATCAAAAACAGTCCCATCAAAAATCCACAGCATTGTGTCATAAACAAGTGACAGTTCATATATCTTGCAAGCCTGGTCTGAAGTTATTCAAAGCGGTGCATTGTGGTAAATGGCATATAAAAGGAACAGGGCCTGTAAAGCACACACTGGGAATGGGAGCAAGGCCACTACAGAAGGGTTGACTCAGCAGAAAAGACAGAGCAGGAGAGTAGTTGCCACAGGTAATCATGAACTGGTGGGAATGTATAGCAATGGATCATGAGCTCAACGGTGCCCTTCCAAAATGGAACATATAATGAGCAAGGGTGTGTAGTGACATGGGACAGACTATGTCACAGAGAAACTCTGTATGTTACACAGCTGCACATAAGGTTGACTTTCATATAAACGCAGCCCCGCCTGGTCCCGGACATTGATGAACGCGTACATGAGAGGAGAGGTACCCTTGCATGTGTGTATGGGCAAGGTGGCCCCTGCCCTCAAGCTGCTCCTGCCATAAATTGAGTGAGCTGATAACTTTCTGCACTCTCAGCCTGAGCTACGCTCTTACCAGTTACATTCTTTGCTATACACATTCTTTTCCATCTCTCAAATCGCCTGATTTCTATGTCATCAAGAGGAGGAGGGGGAGTTGTTCTATAGTTCTAACACATTTCCTGTCCTAGGGTGACACTGCTGCCTCTCCAAAGTCACAGTATGTTGAGTGAGTGTTGTTACTGTAGGACAGGAAGTGTGTTATTTTCAACTAATGCAGCCACGATATCTGAGGACTGATAAGCTGTAATATATTACATTTTGTATTTTGGGTATAGAAAGGCTTTAAAGGAAAAGTACAGCCTAAGCTTGTTTAGCTGTAATTCTCCTGTTGATCATAGGAGTGCAGTTCGTTCTGCACTCCTGTGATACATTTTCAGCAGACAACGGGCTGAAGTCTGCTGTCAGCTGACATCACAGAGCCGGTCCCGGCTCGGCCAAGATTGCAACAATAAAGTCGGGATTTGCCCACATTCCTGGACCAGCAACTGTCTCAGCCGCTCGCTCCTGCCCCCTCCACAGCCCAGCGCTCCAGTGACACAGACAGTGGTGACAGTCACCAGCTCTTTGCTCACTGAGAACCGAGCAATCAGTGGTGTAGCGATGCTGCATCCACCTAGGTAAGTACGATTCTTAAAAAAAAAAACGAAAAAACCCATACTACTTTTTTAAGTTAACAGTTGGGCAGAGGTGCACTTAAAATCGGACCACCCTTCTGAGTCATTTTAATTACACAAAATAATTCTGAAATATAAAGGTGGGATTTCCTGGATGACAAGTATATTACTAAACATTCAGAGAAATCCGGACTACGTTTCCGTCCATAGATTAACTACTTGATTGTGTCTTGATATGACTTAGCACTTGGGAATGTGATCTCCAGACAATTCGACCACAAAGACAGGAAAAAGTCATCCATTCAGTGAACAAGATATCTGTATATATTTCAGTTACTGCCCTCATCAACATACCCTAGAAGTAAGGAAGAATATGTTTGTCTTCAGATACCGAAGCAAAAAATAAATCATCAGTATTACTATACAGCCAAGATACTGTAACTACATCTAAAATGTATTGTCTCTTGCTGCATGTGATAAAAAGATCATTTCAATAAATTCTACTGATTGGAATGTTTGTCTCTATATGAGAATTATTAGTAGGGACTTTAGCACAATGACAGGCTAATTAATGTCAAAGATTTTTTTGTTTTTATACAAGCCAATAAACAGGATGAAGTCAATGTGGCTAGAGCAAATGAACAGAACAAATATGCTGCTGCTTTGTGTATTAATACTTTTGTTACAATAGACAATGCCATGCACTAGACCCATTTTAGCGAGACGCTTAATAAAAGTCCTGGGAGTTAGCAACTGTAGTTCCAGCTCTCTGTGCAATCATAAACAAGATATCACAAGCTATGCTTTCTGATTTGAATACAATACAGCTTAAAATGTATGTAAATTTAATTTTTTTCAGTTTTGGATGGTGTAGTGAAGGGTTTGACCCCCCTGACATTTTTTTTTATTGCAGTGATTAACCCCTCTGCTTGTTCTGGTGACCACTGTCACTGAGACAGAAAGGAGTAAGGAGAGGGGACATTTTAGGGACATATGACATATACTATATTGTGTGCACATGCACATGAACTTTAATGGCATGCCAGTCTTATGCCCCATACACACGGTCGGACATTCTGACCACAAAATCCGCCGGATTTTTTCCAACGGATTTTGGCCAAAACTTGTGTTGCATACACACGGTCAGACAAAGTTGTCGGAAAATCTGATCGTTCAGAACGAGGTGACGTACAACACGTACGACGGGACTATAAAGAGGCCAGTAGCCAATAGCTTTCATCTTGTAATTTATTCTGAGCATGCATGGCACTTTGTCTGTCTGAATTCTCTACACACGAACGGAAAAAGTCAGATAGGATTTTGTTGTCGGAAAATTTTAGATCCAGCTCTCAAACTTTTTCAGTCGAAAAAAGTCTGATAGAGCCCACACACGATCAGATTTTCCGACAACATAAACTGATCAGACTTTTTCCAGGGCATTAGTCCGTAGGGTTTAATATTGAGTTGGCCCACCCTTTGCAGTTATAACAGCTTCAACTCTGCTGAGAAGGCTGTCCACAAGGTTTATGTGTGCGTCTATGGGAATTCTTGACCATTCTTCCAGAAGCACATTTGCGAGGTCAGGCACTGATGTTGGATGAGAAGGCCTGGCCAGAGCTGCTTCAGATTTTGCACTGTCCAGTTTTAGTAAATCAACCCCCTGGTGTCTAAGATGGGAATTCTCTCCATTTTTGGGAGATTTCCACTTCCTTCTTGCTGCATCGCCAAGACAGAAAGTGAAGGGAAATTTCACCAGCAGGTCACAGGCAGTAAAAAAAATTATCTGGCAGGGGTATCAACCTTTCCCTACTCCAGGGATATGCAATTGGCGGACCTCCAGATGTTGCAGAACTACAAGTCCCATGAGGCATAGCAAGACTCTGACAGCCTACAAGCCTGACACCCAGAGGCAGAGGCATGATGGGACTTGTAGTTTTGCAACAGCTGGAGGTCCGCTAATTGCATATCCCTGCCCTACTCTATTAAAACTATCAAAAAAGTTTTGCTATACTTACACTTTGAAAGAAACCTCGCCAAAAAAAAAACATGGAAGCTGTTGTTGTTAAAATGTACTTTTGCAATTGATAGTTGCTTGGCTGCCTCTTGCTTCAGTACTTCTCACTTACCGAGAAGAAGTATTGACTTTATTGGCTCTATTCTAACTTTCCTTGTTCAGAGTTTAGCTGGCCATACACTGATTGAAATTTGGCCAGTTCAGCAGAGACCAGTCAAATTTCGGTCAGTGTATGGCTGTCCCCGCTTGATCATTTGATCAACTTCTCTTAAAGGGACATGTTGGAAAATTCGATCAGCGGCTGCCATGGCAGCTTTCATATTTTTCTTTGGAAAAGTTTACTTAAAAGCTATACTCTAGGAAAACATGTAACAACATGACTTTTGATACAAACTAAAAAAGCCATCTAGAAATACTAATACTGTTATTGATGATTAGTATATTTTGAATGTCTAGTTATTCAGTACTAAAGTGAAGTTTATAGCAATCCACAAGATATCAAATAAAATAAAATGAAAAAGAGTGCATTGAATCCAGAACAATCACTGATATGTGCAGATGTAATTACATTTTATTATGCATCAGCTCCTTGAAGTATTGTTGAGGACAGCATCATGTGTATGTATACATCTGGTTGAACTTAAAATGCTAAGAAGATATTACTGCACAGGTTCTGAAATTAATTGGAGGACCAGCTGCAACTGCAATAAATACACAGTTAATCAAAAGCTTCAGCTACCCTATTGGGAATACCTTGATTTGCCACCCAATGGAGCCACTTTGAAACATGATGAGATTAAAACCCAGCAGGGCATCCAGTGACAGGGTTAAAACCTCAGACCTCATTACTAGTTATAAATGTTAGAAATACTTAATGTGATAGTAGCCGTATTAGTGCAATTGTGACAGAGAAAATTGAGTACTGTCCATGATACTTTTTTTATTTGCACTAACATACAATTTTTCAGGACAAGCTTTCGGGTATGTCCCCTTCTTCAAGGTCAGTACTGCTTGGACCTTGAAGAAGGGGACATACCCGAAAGCTTGTCCTGAAAAATTGTATGTTAGTGCAAATAAAAAAAGTATCATGGACAGTACTCAATTTTCAAATGTTAGAAATGAAAGTATTTTTCATACATTGTACTGGTCTTGTCAGCAGATGTCTGCTTCATCTGATTCAAGTATAGTGACCAGACAGAGACACATGACAGTATATCATCTCTTGATCACCATTACGTCTCTTGCTTGGCCTTTTAGCTTGCAGAGAAATGTCATCTCAGGCCAAGTACACCAATCATAAATCATGCATCTAACAACCCCCTTGCACTGAAATATGAAGACCAAACACTGCAGGGAAGCGCTGAGACTTTAGATCTCTACCACTTCTAATTGTTCTCATCTGAAAGGACAAAAGCTCAAGTTTTTACCTTACTTGACACATCTTTAATGTGAAAGGGTTTGCATACATGAAATGCATATCCCTGAAAGCTTACACCATTCAGGCTGCAACTGAGAATTTTCCCTAGTGACCTTGTGCTCTTCTGCCAGTGGGGATTATGCCCTTTGCTTCCTGTCTCATGTAGACATGATGTCATCCAGCAGATAACATTTGAGATATAATGATATTCACACAGTGGAATCTAACATGATTTTGGAAGACTCCTACCACTATTTAGTACTGAATCTTGAGTACTGTTGCAAAATTCACTTCTCTAGTAGATGCATGTAGA
Organism: Lithobates pipiens; assembly: GCF_037356315.1. Taxonomy (NCBI): domain Eukaryota; kingdom Metazoa; phylum Chordata; class Amphibia; order Anura; family Ranidae; genus Lithobates; species Lithobates pipiens. The sequence continues at coordinate 158,950,565 of NW_027507903.1, forward strand.
GCATGGGTCTTCAAACTATGGCCCTCCAGTTGTTCAGGAACTACAATTCCCATCATGCCTAGTCATGTCTGTGAATGTCAGAGTTTTGCAATGCCTCATGGGATGTGTAGTTTTGCAACAGCTGGAGGGCCGTAGTTTGAGGATCCCTGATGTAGAGCATGTGTTCTCTAAGTGCCAACCAAGAGCTCAAAGCTGAACTCCACACAAACAGCCAAATATATACATGCTTTACCTGCAAAAGGTTTTGTATTTCTGTATATTAACTCTTGGGATTTACACAGTTCAGCCATGTCCACCAGACCTGATTTTTCTCTGCTACAGCTGAAGAAGAATTCCAGGTATGGCTATATTCTACATCAGGGTTTCTCAACCTTTTTTCAGTCAAGGCACCCTTTAAAAATGATGGAAAATCTCGAGGCACCCCATTCTAAAATGTAAAAACGAATACAATCATTTTACATAATGCAGCAACATCCACAAAAGTAGGACACCCAAAGTTAGAGGGAATATATTCTTTCAAAGCAAATACACTTTTGTAAACTGGTACTGATTAGTCTTTCAATGTCCTTCTCCCTCAGTTTTTCTCCATCACTCTGCTAACGTGACCCCAACACTGATGGAGAGGGGCAAGAGAGGGAGATAGAAGGATGATGCCATTGGTCGTTAGGACACCGGCAGCTAGAAGGTTGTAATAGTGTACAATGAAAACCTGTGACTTAGTGTAACTAAAAAGGCAGGCTTCATCTACACGCTGGTTCTATACAATTTCTGGGCCATTTTTAGGAATTTTTCCAACGCACCCCTGAAGAGACCTCAAGGCACCCCAGGGTGCCTGGGTACCCTGGTTGAAAAAAGCTGTTCTAAATAGTTACATAGGTCCAGCTTGAACTGATATAACTATGTATATACAGTACTGTGCATGGCTGATGCCATGGGAAGCTGAAAATCACTGAAGTAGACACGTCCACTTGCTTCTGGGTCTTGTGCCGAGTGGCTGCACTCCTTCTTACTGAACACAGGAAGTTGGCTGTTTGACGCGGGTGCCATTCACAGAATGCTTTGCATTTTCTGAAGGAATGCAAAGTATTCTTTGATTGGACTAATCAGAAAGGTGGGGCCATGATATCACACTCTCCACCTCATCCAATCAGAGAATGCTCTGCATTCACTCAGAAAATGCAAAAGATTCTTTGATTGGCACCCACACTGAGTGGCCAACCTCCTGTGTTCACAATGCATCAGACCAGCCATTCAGCATGGGGCTCAGAAGCAAGTGGAGATCACTTGAGTAGCAATGTCTACCACAGATATCCAGCTTCCAGAGGCATAAGCCAGGTATGGTATATACATAGTTACATTGGTCCTAGCTGGATCAATATAACTATGTATAATATAGCCAAACCTAGAATTCCTACGTAACTGATAACTAAACCCAAGTCAATAACAATGTGATATAGTCCAGCTTAAGCCCCATATACACTATCAGTTTTTCTGCTGAGTTTTTCCTTCCGATTTACCAAAACCATATAATATGAGGTCAAACCTTAGGAGTTTCAATGTGTACGCAATCAGGCAGGCCCTTCTACTACATGGTTTTTGTAAATCTGAAGGAAAAACTCAGCAGAAAAACTGATAGTGTGTATGGGGCTTAAGAAACCCTTAGATGTAGAGACTTTATTTTCTTTTATCAGGCTAAGAACATTTTGAGCATATACAGAAAATACCTATTGATTTTATCTAAACGTGGTTTCCTTGTCACTTCCTGTGAGTTGAACAACATCTTTCTTCTACAATATCTTTCTTCAGTAAACTATTAATCCCAACACTCGGCATATAATGTAAATAAACAAATGCAGACAAGTCCAGCTTTGGTATACATGGCCCAGGGGAACAGTGCAGTCACTTCCTCAGTCATGTGACAATGCTCGGTCATAGCCATTGGATGCTAGAACTGAGCACTGTCACAGGGCAGGAGGTCACATGCTCCTCCATATCCTGAAGTTTCAGGTATTGTAGCTAGGTGCAGAGGAGAGGCAGTGATGGCAAGGTGAGTAAAGGGGGTGGGGCTAGTAGTGTTTCTTTTGCAGAGTTTTGTCCCTTCCCCAGCTTGTGACTGGACAAGGAAAGGAGAAGCAGCAGACTGAAAACCTCATCTTTTTGCCCCTCAAATCTCTCCTCGACTCTGCATGCTCCTTTTTTTTCATATGGTCAGCTTTATATGCAGAGATGGTTTATATACTGTATTTCCTGGACTATAAAGAATACTTCTACTTCTCTTGATACCCTCTACACCCCTTTACTTCTAAAATACTTTTAAATGTAGCAAGAAACGTCCAGAGGCAGATAGCACAAAATAAGGAACATATTATCACAATTTATAAAGTTCTCCTTTTAACATCACTGCCTTAGTACCCAAGTGTATCCATCAATGTACTGTATGCCAGGATACATCACCCTCAAATTTTTTAGGATAATCTTTTTTTTAAATAATATTATTTTTTAAAGAACATGAAGGCAAACTTTTTGAGATGAAAAGCTTTGAAAGCAATACACAGGTAAGAGTTTAAACTGTACCTGTAATCAGACAACCATTACTATCTGATCAACCTGATCTGGTATACAGTAGCAATGGAAAACGAGTTTCACATATATACAAGCACAGCACAGGCAAATAGCTTGAAGCATAATCTAGATACTGGGTTGTTTGCCTAATGTCTACTAAATTGGGTCTGCTTTTACGTAGAGATCATTCCGGTTTACATTGCAATTAGATATTTCATTACTTATTTATGGCAATTTACACAGCTCCTTACATAGTGTACATTCATGTCAGTCACTGCCCTCAAGGAGTTTACAATCTAAGGTCTCTAAAGCCTAGTACACATGGGCCGAATGTGGGGCGACATTGGCCGGTTCAATAGAGACCGACCAACATTCGGTCTGTGTGTATGGTAGCCGGTCCAACACAAGTCGGCTATCGAAGCTGTCGAAGGGTCATGACCAAAAATGGTCTGCCAACCGGCTTCCAATAAGCACTGTCAGCCAATGGCTGAGAGCGCTGACCGGAGTGTTCCGACAGGGGGGCTAACCCCCTGTCAAAACATAATAGCACAGCAGGGGAGATTGCTGTACTAACATAGGATTGTTAGTACAGCAGTTACAACCTGAGTTAAATGGAAAAAAAAAACTAGTAGTGTATACTATGCTTAATTTACATGCATACATGCACATACTAGAGCCAATTTAGGCTCACCATACACATTACATTCTAACCATACAACCTCTGTTCAATCAGCTTTAGATCTTCCAAATGTATGTAATATGAGGACCTACCTAAACTATCCAATCAATTAATATCCAATCAGGCAGGCTCTTGCACCACATACTTGTTGGTAAAGCTAAAGGGGTAAAGGATATTGTACAATCAGATTGCAAAACTTAAGAGGAGCTTTAAACAGGATTCTATTAAATGACCAGCATGGTATTGGAGTGTGGAGGGAAATCGGAGGTAACCCACACAAGCACAAGAAGAACATGCACACTCCATGTAGGTAGTGTCTGGGTGGCTGGGATTTGAACTGGGGACCTCAGTGTTCCTAAGCAGGCATGCTAACCACACAAAAATCTAGAAAAAAATCTAGTATAATGACTGCATATTGCTAAAATACACACTCAAGCTGATTATAGCAGTGTTATTGCACTTGTTTCCAGACAGTTGAGTATTGTACATTATTTTTCACAGTCATTTGAAATAGAGCCATTTATTACATGCTCCACTGTTGGAGTGGTATACTTTATTATTGTTCCCCATTGACAACGTCTGCTGATGACAAAACGCGTCTGGAGGAAGGCACATAGTGACGTCACCACACAATCTGAATAGGAGGATGGGCTCCGTCTGTTTGTGCCGGCCGTCATTTATTTTACGCACGATACTACTTTTTAACTGTAAGTGCAATACTTTGTTTAAATAAATCTGGAATTTCAGACTTTATTGCACTATGGCCAGTGTTTTTCTCTCCTCCTGAGAATCCATTGGACACACACGGTCATTTTAGCAGGATAGAGGGAGCCGTCAATACCATCTGACATCGCTGACATTGTGGTCACCTGCAAGTTTAAAGGCCTTGGCTGGGCTATAGCCACCTGCCTTTAAATCTTGCCATCTGGTAAGCAGAATCTACGGCTATGGTGGTTGGGCACTCTGTCTGCCTGTGTGTGCACATTGCGGTGTTTTTAAACTTCCAAGCGACTTTCAGTTTCTATATGGTTAATTGACTGTTTTCCATATCAGTATGCTAGTTTCTGTGGACTCAATACATTGAGACTTTGTAGCTCAGCTTTTTCCAATTTTATCATACCTTATTCAGTGGCCCTGTGGCCTCTAATATGTGGGCAGGACCAAGCGAGCCCTTCAGGTGAGGCTCAACGAGCACCTAAATTACATCAGAAAAGGCTTCAAAAATGAATCTGGATCTAGGCACTATGACCTAATGCACGATAGGGACCCTTCAGGTACCATATTTCTGGGCATTGATAAGTATAACCCCACTGGCGAGGAAGCTCCCTAGTGCAGGAGATTTCTAAACAGGAAATGGACTGGATATATAAGCTGAGATCTTATGTCCCTTATGGCCTCAATGTAGACACTGATGTCAATGTATTCATCTCCCAACTCTTAGATCTATATGACAAAGTCTGATAACATTGACTATTTTTTGTGCTATATGGGGGACTTTAAAACTGAAGGTCCAATAGATAACTATTTTCTTTAGTATACTATGTGTGGGCCAGTTATTACGGGTAAATAATTATGTTGACTGTATTGGGATTTGAGGTAACACCTTAGGGGTTATTACCCCTTGCTTTTCTAGTTATAATTAATTGTATTGGTGTACGTCACTGTTAGCCTTGAGTTGCTTCTGTTTGCTAATTCGGTTCATTTATTTATTGGAATTCAATTTTTGTTGATTTGAATGTCATGTTTTTTATTAATTTGATATTCAGCCAACAGTATGTATGATATATTTTTCGTTTTTTTTATATTTGTTTTTTCTTTTGTCCTGTTTCTTTCAATAATGAATGGAATTTTTTTTTTAATAAGTGACATTCCTATTCGCAACCACTAGATGTTCTTTTGTTGACCTTTGGGGTTTGTGACACCATTGCACAAACTTTGTTACTTCCTGTGAGTTTAATCCGGGTGGTCAGTATGTGTAATAGGTTACCATTCACAAATGGTGGCTACGGGAGAGGATACCTCTAGTGCCTCTAGTTTACAGAGTATCCGTCAGGGTGACGGACATCCTTGAAAGAGGCTTGGTACATGCCGATGCGGATGATGATATAGCGACTTGCGGCTCAGAACGAGGCTTGGGTTCTATGTTCACTATTTAAGGAGGTGACGCAGCGCGCCGCCCATGCCCCTGGATGACGTCATCTCTGACAAAACACGCTGATTTAACCTATCCCCTCGTGTCCAGGAAAGGACTTTTTTTGGTTGTGCATCAGCCGGCACACCAAACTTAAGGCCTTTATTCATCTTATAACATGTAAGTGCATTACTTTTTATTTTAATAAACTTTAAAGAGGTTTTAAGCTATGTGGAGCTTCTTTGTTTTTTGATACATAAACCATCCATCCATGTGAATGATCGGTGCCCCGGGATTAGTAGAATACTATCAGTGGGAGAAAGACCCAGGCTGGGTTTAAGCTAAACGTGCTACTTGATCCCCTGTAATGGGGGATCATCTGGAGCTGGTAAACAGCAAATCTCACTGGTGGCGGACCCTTTGTTGGCGGACCCTTCACATAAGGTAATTGATGGCATTTCTATCATCGGGAATCATCAAGGCTTACAGTTAGAACCACTGGTTGACTATTTAGGAACGCTATAAATTTTTATATCTGATGGACTTATTTATAGTATTTTTTTTAGTGCAATTCTACATTTTTTTATATGTGCTATATTGTAGTTTATGTCATAGGGGAGAATCGCTGCTCATATTTGTTGTTTACGTTATCTGGTTTACTTATGTTTTAACTCTTATAGCACAGTTTGCCTTTTCTTCTATTATTTTTCATACTTGCAGTTCTAGAAAGGTATTAGAAAGCAGCAGATCTCTCAAAAGCTTGTCTTGAAAAATCAACTGTTTTTGTGAATTTAAATATATATTATATTAAATATATTTAATTTAAATAAAATATCACTTGAGTACTCAACTGTGTTGTGGATATGTGTAAATGAAATACAGTGAAGTTGATTTACAAAAGGAAAATAGACTCTTCACTTTGCAAGGGAATTTGCCCCGGAGCTTAGTGAATGAGGAGAAGCTCTGCTGACTTCCATCATCCAATCCTGTGCAAAAAAAATAAAAAATTGCTGTTTGCATGGAATTGGATATTTTTTTGCAAAAAGGGAAACTTCACCATGTTCACTAAACTCTGGGGCAAATTCCCTTGCAAAGTAAACAGTCTATTAGCTTTTAATAAATCAGACCCTATTTTTAGATTCTTAATAGCTTCATATAGATATCATAAAGGATACAAATTACACACATTATATTTCTATAAAGTTAACCTTCAAGTGATAGCCCTGCATTTACAACTTTACTTTAAATGACGGAGCACACCTTATCAAAGACAACTCCTCATTCTACATACAGGCAGTCAACAAGTCACAGCTCCTGTCAAAGGGTTCACAGCTGTAATAGACAGCGCATCCTCAAGTAACACACGTAATCCCCAGAACGCAAGATCCCAACTTTATACTGACACAGGTGTCATCCTCATTTGAACAGCACAAAACTCTCCCTTAACTGACTGTTCAATATCTGCAGCCAACACAAGCTCCCAATGGAGCTCCAGCTATTGTCGAGACGCATTTCCCACAAATCTACAAACAATCTAAATATAGAAGATTTCTATCACAGAGCTGTCACAGTGGATAGCCATTAGCAAGGCAAAAAAAAAGAAAAGAAATCGATCATTCATATGATCACATTATACATGTTTATTTGTTCTCATTAACATCTGAAAATAACGGCCCTTTTTAAAAAAAAAAGGTAATTTTGTTTTACAAACCAGAGTAGTACAATATTTCTCTGTAAATACAATATGGCTTCCTAAGACTAATAAGAGGGAAAAATGTGTCTTCGTTTTTCACAGAATGCATTAATTTACCATTATGTTTCTAAATGATCCCAATAATGTTGACAGCTTAAATCAAATATATATATATATATATATATATATATTTTTTTTTTTTTATACTGTTACTATATGCTAGAGTGCAGGGAGGATATCATGGACTGCTCCACTGCTTATAAGAAGAAGGTAGCCTCCATAGCAATCATGACATCACAGAAACATAAAACATTTGCTGTGGCCTCAACTACAAGTACCTATCGGTACGTGGCTTGAAGAAACTGAACAAGTGGGTCAGCCAACAATGATCAGATCCTGAAAATACACATGGCTAATGTTTCAAGGTTTATCTCTGAAGCTTGTATTTCAAGCTCTGCATTCGGTGGCATACATTATATGGAAGAGCATCAAAACTCCATGTCAGGTGACTAACACCCACCATGACAGTCTGCATGCAAAGCATGTGCAAATAAAATTCAAGACTTGTTTACTAGTAAGATATGCAAAACCAGCCTGTTCACGCTACCTTTACAACAAACTAGGTAGGAAATGTCTATTGAATTGTGCAAAAGGAGACACCAGAATAAGGTCTCAAGCATCAAGTAAGTCCTGGAACACACTGATCTCCTGTTTTATAATCTGGCAAGGAACACGTTAAACCCTTCTACAAGAAATGGAGCCTTCACCATACGATATGGGCTTTTCAGCAATAAAAAAAAACAGCATTTTTACTATCATGGGGACTGAGAGCTTTCTAATGTCTCACGTTTCCTAGCTGAATGCTCTGTCTGGGTAGGCTGCCCACATCATGTGTGTATAGCACGAAATCTGCCAAGGCTATTTTTAGACCTAAACACCTCCTAAAACACTGTGACCATCGAAAGCCTTAAACCGGTTATATTTTTACTCTTTCCAGCAATCACCCTGGCAATTTTCTATGTCCCTGATGGAAATATCAGCGCTGCCTTAATCACCATGCCATTTACATGTCTGCTTGTATCTAAGTGAATGAAAAACATCCTATACCGTGTGCCCCCCCCCCCCCCCCCTCAAATGCACATCTCTCTGATCCACACTCATTGCATTTTCTCAAAGTGCAATGTTCACCTATGTAAGCAGATACATTAGATTTCATCTTCCCTTCCCATGTCATGGTGTTCTTTTTCATCATCCATCAGCAGCACTTCCAAGCCGCTAATGGCTGCTTTACTACTTACACCTTCCAATATAAATCGTGCATAGTACCAATACATCTAGGTGCTCTGCCTGGAAATGGTCCACCTCCTCTTCCATACATTAAGCAAGATGGATGGATGCACATATTCCTTAGATTATTTTTTATTTTTTTTTGAACAGGTCATCCCTACATTTTGAAATTGTTCTGTGTAGTCTATATATATAAATATAATATAATATCGATGTGTCTACAATACACATAAGTGCGCTGACTCATTCATCTTACATTGTATACAACTTTATATTTTATAGGCAGATTTTAAAAAAAGTCAACAATCCAATAATATAATACATTGTTTAAAATATTTATATTTAGGAATGGTCATACCCTACGTTCATAGGTCAACTGTCCATGCATTTAAACAATAATATGTCTCCCGTCCAATCCCCTTGCATTGATTATTTGTTTGCAGGATTACGGGAAAACTTCCCTGCCTGAAAAAAAAAAAAAAAGGAAGACCTAACGTTCACGCATTACCTTCTCCTCACCTTGGCTGGATCAGACGCTCTGCAGATGTCAACCCCAGAAAAAGCATCACATTAAATCCTGGTTAAACAGGCTCATGGCCTAACAGGCAGCATCCATTTCCATCTCCAGTACCTCCTCTGTGGCTTTGCTGGAATATACAGACACAGCCCCTCTTGCTTGGTTTCCTCCTGTGAGTGTGTGTGTGTGTGTGGATGTGTGTCTGTGATTCTATCCTCTCTGCACAGTTCTACCACATCCCATCGCCCTGCTAACGGTCTCTCACATAGATACTGGCGGCGGTCCAGGGTGCACCACACAAATGTTCATCTTCAGGAAAAAAAAAAGAAAATTTCAGAGAGCTCGTTATACTACAAGGAGATTTCACACACAGGCACAGAACATGCCATTGGGAAGAAGGAGGGGTGGGAAAGCTGCTTCAGCTTGAATGCTTTTCCCTTGGTTGTTCCTGCTGGTGCATTCCTCCTTTTTTTTTTTTAATGACTCACGTGCAGACAAAAACACACTTTAAATGAAAAGAGGTTGGCTAGAGATGGGGGGGATGGGAAGCAAAAGAATAAAAAGGAGCTGCTTATGCTAGATGCTGGGTGATGTGTAAACCAAGCACCCCAGCATGCAAGCACCTATTCAGACTGGGGCCCTGCATTACACACTGCATAGCAACATCTGGACTGGAATGCCAACCGCAATCCTGTTCACAAGGACTGTTTGCCGAGGTTGCTATGCAAGGCAAGATCACGCAACATTTAATTGTAAAGTGTAAAACAGCAAAAAATATATATATATTATATAAAACATGTTTTCATTCTATGTATAAGGTGAATCTATCCATATTAGTGCACTTATAAAAATGAGAACTGTAAGTGATGCTTTTTAATTTGCACTTACAGTTCATTTTTTACGACTGGCATTCAAAAGATCAATTCCCTTCAATAGGTCACATAAAGTACTCAAGTGTTTGGCATTCGATCTATTAGGGCCCATTCATATCAGATGCATTATCAAGCATCTTTTGAAGCACCTAGACCAACCTTTCTCAACCTTTTCAACACAGAGGAACCCTTGAAATAGTTCTCCAGTCTCGGGGAACCCCTGCTAAAAAATTAGAAATCTATAACTCATGATACATTAGTGTGATGGTCAGTGGGAAGAATGGTCCTTACACTTGTGGTCATTGGGAAGAATTACCTCCTTACAGATAGCTAAAAAGATCAATGGTGTGAGTGGGAACTTATCTGAGAGGCAGAAATGGTCCAATGCTGAAGGAACCCCTAGCAACCTCTGGAGGAAACCCTAGTTGAGAATCACTGGCCTAGACAGTATATATAAAAAAAATTCCAATAAGAGTATTGCGTTGCAATGCAGTGCGCTGAAAACAAAAAGTACTGCAGGCTGTATTTTTGTGCAACACATACACTATGTTGTCAAAAGTATTGGGACAACTGCCTTTACACGCACATTTAATGCAGGGGTCTCAAACTGGCAGCCCTCCAGCTGTTGCGAAACTACAAGTCCCATCATGCCTCTGCCTGTGGGAGTCATGCTTGTTAAAGACACCAGTCCATCCTGAGTGAGTGTCTACAATTGTCCCTATCCCTGTACATTGCACACTCACATCAGTCTGAAGGAGCCCACAATCCAAGGTCCCCATTTATATACTAGGGCCAATTTTGGACAGAAGCCAATTAACCTACCTGCATGTCTTTGGAGTGTGGGAGGAAACTGGAGTACCCGGAGGAAACCCATGCAGGCACAGGGAGAACATGCAAACTCCAGGCAGGTAGTGCCATGGTTGGGATTTGAACCAGCGACCCTTTTTACTGCTAGGCCAGAGTGCTAAGCACTACACCACTATGCCCTCCTTGTAACAGACTTGCAATGACTTATGTGACTTGTAGTTTTGCAAAAGCTGGCAGGCTGCCAGTTTGAGACCCCTGCTTTAAAGCAGATGTAAACCCGCACAGATTTATTTATTTATTTTTAAAGAAAAAAAAACCTGCAAGGCAAAAGCATAATGAGCTAGTATGCAGCACATACTAGCTCATTATGAAATACTCATCTTAGAACGAGGCTTCGACATCTGATCCTGGTCCACATCGAGGGAGTTGACATGTTCCCTTGGCATTTCTTCAGGGTATCGCAGCTTCCGCCACTCACAGCGCCGGAGACGCGGTTAAGTCATGCCCACACTTGCACGGGGGAGTTTTCTTCCCGGGTAAGGTCTGGCAGTGCATGCAAGGCGAGGCAAGGCTTTCACAGAGCATGCGCCACTGACATCAGTGGCTGCATGCAAAGTAAATATCTCCTAAACAGTACAGGTTTAGGAGATATTCATTTTACCTACAGGTAAGCCTTATTATAGGCTTACCTGTAGGTAAAAGTTAAAAAAAAAGGGTATACAATCGCTTTAATGGGATCCCAGTCTTAGTCCGTAGGGTTCAATATTGAGCTGGCCCACCCTTTGCAGCTATAAGAGCTTCAACTCTTCTGGGAAGGCTGTCCACAAGGTTTAGAAGTGTGTCCATGGGAATGTTTAACCATTCTTCCAGAAGCACATTTGTGATGTCAGGCACTGATGTTGGCCAAAAGGACCTGGCTCGCAGTCTCCGCTCTAATTAATTCCAAATGTGTTCAGTCGGGTTGAGGTCAGTATTCTATGCAGGGCAGTCAAGTTCCTCCACCTTACACTCGCTCATTCTTACCTTTATGGACCTTGCTTTATGCTCTGGTGGGCAGTCATATTGGAACAGGAAGGGGCCATCCCCAAACTGTTCTCACAAAGCTGAGAGCATGCAATTGTCCAAAATGCTGACGCCTTAAGAGTTCCCTTCACTGGAATTAAGGGGCCAAGTCCAACCCCTGAAAAACAACCCCACACTATAATCTCTCATCCACCAAATAATTTGGACCAGTGCACAAAGCCCATAAAGACATGGATGAGTGAGTTTGGGGTGGAGAAACTTGACTGGCCTGCACAGAATCCTGACTTCAACCTGATAGAACACCTTTGAGATGAATTAGAGTGGAAACTGCGAGCCAGGCCTTCTCATCCAAGATCACAAAATGCACTTCTGGAAGAATGGTCAAACATTTCCATACATACACTCCTAAACCTTGTGGACAGCCTTCCCAGAAGAGTTGCTTTTATAGCTGCAAAGGGTGGGCTAACTCAATATTAAACTCTACGGATTAAGACTGGGATGCCATAAAAGTTCATGTGTGCTTAAAGGTGTCACAATACTTTTGACAATATAGTGTAAACGCGACTCTGGAAAAACAACAAGATAAGATAAGAAAAGCATTTAAGAAAACTCATTGCAACATCTAAAAACTAGGAACGCAATGCATTTAAAAACCATATGCTGATTTAAGTACACTTGTGTTATTACATTGTCTATAAAAAGACAAACACTTTTGTCTGTTGCATACACACGGCCGAACAAAGTCGGACAAAATCCGATCGTTCGTAACGTGATGACGTTATTTCGTTACAACGGGACTACCTTCAGGCTAGTAGTTAATAGCTTTGGTCTAGGAAGTTGACCTGAGCATGCGTGCCATTCTCTACAGTCCGATCAAATCATGTTGTCGGAAAATTTTATAGCCCAGCTCTAAAATTTTGTCGGTCGGATATTCCGATGGAAACAGTCCGATGTAGCCCACACATGGTCGGATTATCCGACAACACAGTCCAATCGGACATTTTCCGTCAGAATGTCCGACTGCATGTACAAGGGCTTAGAGTGGTTGTAAACCTCAGTTATGGAATTTGAGCAAAGCACATATATCTGTAGTGTATACTTATTTCTCTCCAAAGCTCTAAAGCCCCATACACACTCAGATTTTCTGCTGATTTTTGTCTTCAGATTTACCAAAACCATGTAGAGCAAGGGCCTGTCTGATTGCATACAAATTGAAACTGAAACTTAAGGTTTGACCTCATATTATATGGTTTTGGTAAATCTGAAGGAAAAAATCTGCAGAAAATCTGTGTGTATGGGGCTTTGGGGGTGTTGTTTCTCTCTGGTGCTTCCTCTGTTCCTCTATTCCTCTGTTATCAGCATGAGGGACTTCTGAGGAGAGGGGGTGGGGGTTAGAGCTCAGAACAAAGCTTGTCTATCCACAACACAGTTCTTCTGAGGTGTGGAGGGAGTGAGTTCCTTTAGTCCAATCATCTCCCACACACTGTAACTGCAGTCTCTCCACCCTCTGCTCTGTGCTGCTGATAGATGAAGAAAGATTTTGATCACAATTGTGCACCTTTGAAAGGGTGTAGAGAGCAGACAACTACACATAAACAAGTAAAACCTATGTTGAAGGATTTGTTTAATCTCTGTGTATCTTCTGAGGCTGTTCACTTTACTCGGTATGTGAGGGTTTACAACCACTATAAGGTCCAGTCTCTCTCCCTCTTTCTATTCACTGTGTCCCTTGACCCTCTAATAGCAGTCAAAGATACTTTGATCTGTGGACTATGAACTCTTCTTACAATGTTCATCTGTAGCTTCTATCTTGCTCCTTTGCAACACTATTTTTACAGCCAAATTTCCTCCAAATATCCACTCCAGCAGTTAAAGTCCTCAGCCACAAGCACATGTCCTAGGCTGAGGTAAGGCCCAAGTAAAGAAATGATCTACAAACACACCTTGCCCAGTTCAAATGTAACCCCTGTTTTTAACGCATACTGTTAGACAGGATAATTTGGTTGGTTGAAGGCTGGTCGGTAAGTTGAGATGGGAATTTTCTTTGGTTTTGTTTGACATGCATCACCCTTCCATGTGCTCTTTGCTGCAAAGGCCAGTTATAGGTGGGGCAGTGGCCATTTGTTTGTAAAAACTCTGGAAAGGAGACCCAAATATTTATCATCTTCTCAAACCATACCTCTGAACAAGGACAAAAGGATTGGTTGCTTCAAATAAATATTAGGAACAGAGTTGTACTTTCAGCTCGGATTACTGGAACCTCCTCCACAGTAAAAGACTAAAGCAATCAAATCCCTGAATTCAGGGAAGGCCTGCAGAGCCTAGAGAAAATGGTAAACAAGAGCTCAGGCTGGTTACAGCCTAGCAATGACCCACTACATTTAGTTAGGGACACAACAGCATAAGGCAAGGTCCCCCTATATAAAATATGCTTCAAATATGTTGTTTTTCTTTGTTCGCTTGATGCCACCTATCAATACACATCTTTTATTGATAGAGATACTTGATCGATAGAGGCAGAAGGTTGGTAGAAAATAGAGATTGTGGTGATTTGATTGGGAATTCCTCTTCCACCAGTAAGAGGATACAGACCCGTGGGAGGGGAGATGTTCACTTTGTGACCACTTACTCACAACAATATAACCAGATTGTGTCTATCATTAAACACTGCCTCCCTGTCTAATGTGCGGACAAAACTTTGGATGATATTCTAAGACAGGGATGCAATTTTTCTAGTAAGAAAGCTCCTACTTAAGGTAATATGCTTTCGCCCTCTTTATTTCGTTCCACTTCCCCTTCCATTTCATGGTTGGGGACAGTGAGTTTCTATCCCTGTGGTTATGACACCTGTAAACAGTGTGAAAGACAAAGAAAAAGCAAGTCTGTTATTTATTTTTCAACAGGTAGAACATATCCAGTTAAAAGATTCATAAGTTGTAATTCAAAGATGATTGTCTACCTAATTGATTGCAGTACTTGTAGAGTACAGCATGTGGGATGCACTATTCGCAATCTACGTATTAGAATATCAAAACACTACAATGACTCTCTTAATAGCAATTCAAAAATATTTCAAATGTGTCTAAACACTTTAGAACAGTTCATGGGGGTAATCTGGAGTCTTTTCTTTTTGTGGTCTGGAACAGGCGAGAAGATTTGTTGGGGGGGGGGGGGATACACACCATACCCTACTGCAGCGGGAAGTGTGGTGGATACACAGATTGAATATTCGATTTCCTAGTGGAATGAACATTAAATGATGTCAATTTGTTTTTAAAACAATACAATTTGATACCACAATGGGTTCATTTTTTCCCTAGCGTTCTCAGTCTTTGTTTCCATTTTCCCTCCCCTCTTTCTCTGGCTCTGCCAACCTCACAGGATTTTAATTCTTAATTGATTTTAAATTGGATTGTACCACCCCCTTTTTTGGAGGAATAGCTATCTTTTCTATATAAACTTGATTTTATTGTAAATACTGTATGCTATGAGGAAGACTTCAGCCGAAACATGTTAACACTTTAGATGTCGCACTGCTGTTAGTGCTCAATAAAGAAGAAGCAATTGAATTGCTGGAATTTCTTCCTATTTTGATGTTTATGGGACACAACAGGCCTGAGCACCGTTATTCAGCTCATCATTCTACAATCATGCGGTAGAGCTTGGGTGAGTTTTTGTCTACATTAACACATCTTTTATTGTCTGTGATGATTCGGAAAAAAAATAATCAAATTAAAACAATACAACAAGCATTTCAGATATGTAAATAAGCATCATGAGATAGCTGTAGTAAAAAAAGCACCATGAAGTGAATATGACAATGGATAAAAACAATATAAATGTCCCTGGCCCAGAATACAGAGAATGCCTGAAGGACTTCAAAGTTCTATGCTCTAATCTTGTGTCAGAATGCATTGCACTCATTGTCAATATGAGCATCACCGAGTGTGGCTATAAGTAACTGGATTAACTATCATTGTTTACTGCTATCAGAATCAGTGAACAACCCAAATTTAGCTAAAAGAGGAGAAAATGGTTAGAACCTCTCATTTTATTTATTGCTGTCTGTGTCCTCATTAAGAGGATGTCTACTTACTTCCTATTTGATTGGGGTTAAACAGAACAGGAAGTCAGGGAACATCTCCACCCTTCCTGCCTGTCTGAAGGACATCACGTGGAATAGGAAATGAGGGGATATAGGCAGCTATAAGGACACGTTTAGTAGAGAAAAGAAAGGTTAGAAACTCTGCCTCACTACTTCACTTCGTATCCAAGGGGCTGGAAAATCTCTTCAATCGGGACACAGACAGCATTTCAAACCCAAGAGAGGTTCTAACCTATTTTGGTTCAATCCAAGAAGTAAAAAAAATAATGTTTTGGCTGGTGTTGAGTTTTAAACCCACATCTGCAATTCCAGCCACCACCATCCTCTAAACAGGAAGGAGTTGGAATAGGTGACCGTTCTTCGGGGCACTAAGAATATACATTTTTGTTTCTCGTTAATATAGATGTACAAATAAACAAAGTAAAGCTATACACTATGGATATAGAAGATGTGCGGTATTATATTAAACCTTTGAGGTAACACGTAGTTCATTTTCTTAACAGGATATACAGTGATGACAAAGTTATGTCCTCAATTATGCTGGCAGCAGGAAAAGGAGCTGGCAGCTGGATGCTGAGTCAGTGAAAATCCGAGAAAAAAACAACTCTAGAAAGGAAACTGATCGATACGCAGCTGCCCTGTGTACCATTCTCTCCCAGAGCGTCCATTGTATGACCTCTCTTCAAAGATGATGATTGTGCCAAACTTTAACGTAACAATTTTTTAAAAATATTTCTTTCACTTGAGAAATACTCAGCAGTTATCTGAAATATTGCTTTGCCCTGGAGACATTGAGTTTACAAATGGTAAAAGTGCCAATATTTTATATTTAACATGTGGCTTTTGTCATTTTCTAAGTGTGCATTAAGATAATGTGGGGTCTATATCACCTGCCCACTACAGGAAATTCACTATTAACATCCTATACATGGGATCTTTAAAGAAGAAATCCAGGCATGGCATATTTTTATATAGTTACATTGGTTCAGCTTTGATTAATGTAACTATGCACTGAACATATATCTGGTAGACACGGCTACCCCAGTGATCTTGCTTCCAGGTCCTGTGCTGAGTGGCCAACCTGGTGCATTGTGAACACAGGGTCGACCACACAGCATGGGGGTCATTCAGAGAATGTTTGCTTCTTCTGAATGAATGCAAAGCTTTCCCTGATTGGACGAGATGGAGAACGTGAGGTCACTGCCACACCTCTCAACTTCGTCCACTCAAAGAATTTTTTACATTCATTCAGAAAATGCAAAGCATTCTCTGAATAGCAATACATGCAATAGAACAAGAGAGGGCACACAACCTCATTCAACAACCAAGACACCATTTATTTCCAAAGTAAAAATGAGTAATATACTCACAAATGGTTATTGACAACCATTGTCAAATCTCCAGAAGACACGGCCAGAACCAATGTGCACATCTCCAGTAGGACTGAAAAGATGTCACAAAATCCTGCAGACGCTAAAATATTTTGAGGGTGTCCCCTCTTGTTCACAGCTAAATCCTTTGAAGAAGAATGGGCACCTTTGAAATGCGTCAGCTGAAATATGGCTGCAGGGCGGGCCTTAATTGCCGGGAGGGCATCCATGGACGTCCACCCGAGCAAGCACAGTCTGTGATCACCGAGTCTATGAGACTCGGCTAAACACAGATCCGAGTAAGGGGTTGATCCCGGCCCCTTACCACATGAATAACTGCTGATCATGCAATGTAAACAGAAGCTTTGTAATCTGTATTTTTTTTCCTTGCTCTGAGCATGAGGGGAAAAAAATCATTGGTCCCTCATTCAGAAAGCCGCGGCTCTGCCCACCAGTGTCACCTGCCAGTGCCCACTGTGCCACCTACCAGTGCCACCTATCAGTACCCACAGTGTCACCTACCAGTGCCCACAGTGCCACCCACCAGTGCTGGCAATCAATGACCATCATTGTCTAATAATCAGTGCCACAGATCAGTGCTGCCTTTCAGTGTCACCTACCAGTGCCCATCAGTGCCACCCATCAGTGTCCATCAGTGCCACCTATCAGTGCTGCTTATCAGTGCCCATCAGTGCCACCTATCAGTGCCCATCAGTGCCAACCATCAGTGCTACCCATCAGTGCTGCCTCATCAGTGCCACATATCAGTGCCCATTAGTGCCATCTTATCAGTGCCTATCAGTGGCCATCAGTGCCTCCTATCAGTGGCCATCAGTGCATCCTCATCAGTGCACATCAGTGAAGGAGAAAAATGACCTGTTTTCAAAATGTTATAACAAACTGTGAAACTGTTTTTTTTTCCCCTAAATTCTGGTCCCTTTTTGTTTTATTTAGCAACAAATAAAAAACCCAACAGCAATTAAATACCACCAAAAGAAAGCTCTATCTGTGTGGAAAAAAAATGATAAAAATGTAATTTGGGTAAACTGTAGCATGACGGCACAATTGTCATTCAAAGAGTGACAGTGCTGAAATCTGAAAATTGGTCTGGGCAGGAAGGGGGTTTAAGTGCCCAGTAAGCAAGTGGTTAATGCACAGGGTTGATGTGCCCTCTCTTGTTCACTTGTAGCGCTTTTGGATACCCTAGTATGAGAAGGGCAGCAAGGCCTAGTGCAGTGATGGCGAACCTTGGCACCCCAGATGTTTTGGAACTACATTTCCTATGATGCTCAACTACACTTCAGAGTGCACGAGCATCATGGGAAATGTAGTTCCAAAACATCTGGGGTACCAAGGCTCACCATCGCTGGCCTAGTGGGTAGCAGATAACTGAGACCATGTTCATGTACTATAGATGTGTGGAATAGAGAGAGTCTTTCCATAGCATTAGCATCCCACTTAAGCACTGAGGATTTACTATTGTTGTCTGTTGTCTTCTCTGAATGGTGTGTTCACAATGCATCAGGCAGGCTGCTCACCAAGGACAAGGGAGTGTCTACTGCAGTGATTTTCAGCTTACAGGGGCATTGGACAGGTATGGTAAATACATACAGCCACAAAGGTGTCCAGAGACCGCATACCGCTACAATTATTCCCTACACATGTTAGAGAGGCTTTCCTGATGGGCAGAGAGCCAGCTGAAGCCATTTTGTGATCATTTGTTTTCTGATTTACTATATTGGTGTGCGATCCTTGGAAACATTTGTGGCTATATGGTCGGGTTTGATGTGCTCTTCACTCAGAATCAGTGTTATTGCTGTTTTTTTTTATATGGTAAATGCCCTATACATAGTTACATTGGTCCAAGCTGGACCAATGCAACTATTTAAAAATATATCATACCTGGAATTCATCTTTAATTATCACAATTTTGGCAAATTTTGTATTTATTAAAGGAAAGAAACTGAGATACCGCCTGCCCAGTAGACTCCCTTTGTTATGTTTCTACATAAAAGTCAACATAGCTGTGTGTAGCAGGTACCGGTTTAAATCCCACTTTACACCATTTTTAAGTGAGGGCCAGAGATTAGTAGATAGGTATAGAAATTTGATGATTTAAAGTTCAAATGTACAAAATATTGCTTCAGCTCTAGTTAGGACAGTTTAGGCTGCTCTTTCAAGTAAAAATCCAGCCAAAACTTCAATAGTTTTGCATGGACTGGGTTAGGAACCTCATTTAGAACAGATTTTATTGCTATACGTGTCCCAGCGGGGTGATCCAGCTCTCCTGTCTGTCATCAGGTCAGAACTGAAGGACAATTCCATATGTGTCTGCTACCTATAAACAAGAGCTGGAAGGATACCTGGAAATAGGGGCAACTGTAAAATTAGATTTTATTTCAATGTTGCTGAAGATAAAGTATTACTAAACCCATGAAAGTAAAATCAGTCTGTATATCCAGTAAATCATGCTTGTTATACTCACTGTTTATCCTAAGGGGTCAATCCAGCACATTGTGTAAAAAGGCTATTTGATCCTCTCTTCTCTGATCCTCCCCTTCTTCCACAGTTCCCACTCCTGATAGTGCAGAGCCTCTGGGCACATACTGCTAGAAATATTTTCTATTTTTTTTGGGAGGGTGCATATGATCAGCACAGGGATAATCAGCACTAGCCAGACAGAAAGTCAGGGGTCCTGCAGCCTCATAAGACAGTCAGAGGTGAATGAAAAACCCTCCTACAAGGTTTAACCAGTGCTTGGCTGGACACTGATAGGATTCACAGGACTGCTATATACTGCTGATAAGAAAAGGTATTTAGCAGTTTATATTTACTAAAATAAATGCATTTCCATGTTCTGTATACTGTGGGAGACCAGATGTAGTGAATGTTTCCCAAAGAGAACAAAAGCAGCATGACAGTAATGCTTAAAATAGAACTAAAGGCAAAACTTGTATTTTCCCCCCCATTTTGGATACGGTAAGAAAGGATAATAGCCCATGTTTTTTTTTTTTTGTCCCATTGGGAAGATTTAACCCCATAACCAAATCAGAAAGTGAGAGGAAATGCCTGAAAATTAGGGAAATCCCTCCTATTTCTCCCAAGTCACCAGAACTAGTGTTCCCATTGGAAGATTTGGGGATTTTCTTTTACTTACAATGATAATGATAAACAGGACAATTAGAGAGGGTGAATCTTCCTAATCTCTCTCCACTCTAACCAAAATTAAACTAGAAAAAAAAAGTGGTTGTAAAAGTGGCTGTAAACCCTGAGGCCCCTTTCAGACTGGGGCAGGAGTTGCGTCAGCGGTAAAGCGCCACTTTGCCATCGGATTTGTGGTGCTATCCAGCCACTAGCGCTTTGCCAGCGGTATAGCCACGTTGCCCCATTGATTTCAATGGGCAGGAGCGGTGAAGGAGCAGTGTATACACCGCTCCTTCACTGCTCTAAAGATGCTTCCCTCTGGGCTTTCACATTGGAGAGACAGCAGTGGCTGTTTCAGGTCAGTTTGCAGGTACTATTTTTATCGCAATAGCACCTGCAAAACAACCCAGTGTGAAAGGGGTTTTACAACTTTTTGCTATAGGTAAGCCTATAATAAGACTTACCTGTAGCTACCCTGGATATCTCCTAAACCTGAACGGTTTAGGAGATAATCCTTGTATTTGCATGTGCTGACGTCATCGGCACATGCGCACTGAAGCAACGGCATGTACAGTAATGTCATCACAGCTCCGGCCAATCACAGTGCCGGAGCCTGTTATACCCATAAGTAACTCTGGGAGCGATGTCACCGGCCAGAGCGGTGAACGAGGACCAGGGGCTTCGATTTAAGGTAATACACAATAAGCTAGTATGTTATGCATACTAGCTCATTATGCCTTTGCCTTGCAGGATTTTTTTTTTGGGGGGGTTTACAACCTTCACCATTCCCTTCAGAAAATAAATCTAGCAGGAGTTACTCTTTAAAAAAACAAACTTTCATCTGTCATTAATATTTACTAAATGGGGTCAGTCAGAATAACCCTGGTAACCACATAATTTATTATGTGTAACCACATAATAAAATGTCCCTACCATAATAACATATAACGGAACAGAATGAGCCAGTTTGGAAAGAAAAAGCCTTCAGTCATGTTTCTTTATACTGTAGCACCATCAAAACTTTTGAACACTATGCAGATAGTTGGAAGAGAGCCTAAGACCTTTGCACTGTAACCTTTCCAAGCTAGCCACTAAGCCAATGGATGAACCATTGTGGCTCAAAGCCGTAATGCAATTATATGGATGCAAAATAACTGTGCTAAAAAAAATGTAATGCTTACAGTTAAATTTGGCTCATGAATAAATTGGTTGCAATATGTGTGTATGTGTATGTAGACATGTGAGATAGGGACATTAGATTGTACGTTTCTTGAGGGCAGGGACTGACATGAATGTACAGTAAAGTGCTGCATTATTTGATTGCATGATATCACAGTCTGCAATAACAAACACAATTAATATCTGCATGAACTGGGATAAGATTTCAGGAATATTGTATATGTAGTGCACACATTTAGGTATATGTAACTCTAAGCACGTATCTATTCATTTGTAAGGGCCAAAATATAGACACTTATCTTTGTACATACATTTGCTTATGCAAATACTGTAGGTGCAACTGTAAGCGTTTGTCAGATATTTACATATTACCTCTACTATATAACATGCACGGTAAACTATATACATTTGAGATGCCTTGAATAGCAATACAAGCCAGCAAGAGCCTGTGCAAATTATTTTTCTAAAAAAAGATTGTACGGCTACAGTGCAGCTGAATGATATGACATTGCTAGAGATATTTATTTAAGGGTGAAAGACATTTTTCTGAAAAAAAATAAAAAATAAATCCATTTTAATCTATGCAAAGGATTTGTATGTGTGAATAGCTAGGTTTTTATTAACATATGGTAGAAGCAGCAGCCCTTTAACTCTTATTAACAGCACCACCAACAGGTCAAACAGCAGATGACAGGAATAAATGACAAATCTGATCACGCAACGCTCACTCTGTAATATTGGAAATGATTACATTTCTGTCAGCTCCAATAAATAAGACAGAAAATACAGCGACACATCTTATCTGTATTTCAAAGCATGTTCCAGCTGAATAACCCAAAAAAGTGTCATATTTTGAAAAGAATCAGCTTATGTTGAAGATAAAGATGAATCTTACACATGGTTGGCTGAATCCATTTGGTTTCCTGTATGCACCGGAAGGTCAGCTGACCTCAACGCATTCAGGAAACATGATTGCAAGGTTACACATTTCTTCTAAGCTTTAACAACAGGAAAAGGGAAAAGGTGTGACAAAGACCTTACATGACATAGGTTTGTTTCTGCAAAATAATAGACTATTTCTTTGTAAATAGACCTCCACAACATCTTGTCATTGCCGATCATGCTTAGTAGTGCTCCATAGGGATTACGGAATGCAGAAATGTTAATTCTGCCTACCTTTTGTCTTGAATTTCTTCTGAAATTTGGCAGTTAACCTACACCTTCATATCTGTAGTGTGAGATCACTGCATGCTTGGACTTAATTGATGATTAGTGATAAGTAATAGTAAAGGATCATTTTTAATTTTTTTTAAATATCATACTTACCTCCACTGTGCAGCTCGTTTTGCACAGAGTGGCCCCGAACATCCTTTTCTGGGGTCCCCCTGCGGCTTTTGCGGCTCCTCCCCGCATCAGATAGCGCTCTCCCGAGGAGGTTACCTTGCAGGCGCTCTTCCGAGTCCAGCATTTGCATCCACAGACAAGAATGCCGTACTGGGCCCTGCCCCTTGCCCCCCGTGTCATTGGATTTGATTGACAGCAGTGGGAGCCAGTGGCTGTGCTGCTATCAATCTATCCAATCAAGAGCCGGGACCCCGTGGAGAGGACAGCACGTTCCCGCCGAGGAGATGAAGGGGTTCAGGTAAGTAAAATAGGGGGGCTGGTGACTGCCAGGTGTATTTTTCACCTTAATGCATAGGATACATTAAGGTGAAAAAACACGAGGATTTACAACCCCTTTAAGCCCAGTCAGGGTGAAATGCATCAGTGGGGCATGCCCTAGATGTGGGGACTATAGCTCAAGTCTTTACTAGTTTATCAGAAGATGTGGTTGATCTCTGTGGTGTTTGCCCCCTAATTTTCCTATTGTGTTTTTTTTCATGGAGTAACACGTGCTCCTAGAGTGGCTGGAACTCATTGTAGCAGGAGAACTGAGCAAAGGACGAATGCGAGGCATTTAAGCACTACTATTTTTTACATGTGGTCACAGAGAGAAATATATAAACAGGGTTTTTAAAAAAAAATACAATTTGTCTGGCTGTTTTTGGCCTCAATACTTTCTCAGTCACTGCCCAGGAGCAAGCATGTAGCTGGTGAAGGTTGGGATTCCTGATCCACATGCTTTTTTAACGGATCAATGACACAACGCATGGAGGATCAATATACAGGGCAGTGCCACCCATGAGATCAACTGGGACAGTGGGACTCAGGGAAGCATGGTGGGGTTTATGCTGAGGCTAAGGTGCCCATACTGGTGGTCATACAAAATAGATAATCTCCTGTGCATAAATGTGATATCCTGGTACAGGTATACATGAAAGCTTCACATCACAGGGATATCACTTCAAGCCTTGCTGCCTTCTAGGACTGGGAATGTCTTGAAGCCACTCCAAAAAAACTAACAGAAGAGGACGCACCAGCCTAGTGCATTATCCCACAACATTTATTAAAAGACAGCATAAAATATACTTCAAAGCTGAAAAACACTTTGACAAATTGGCTCTGATGAAGAAGGTATCTCCTTCGAAACATGTCAGCCTGTCAGGATTCCAGTGAGGTCCCCCTACACTCTGGAGCCTGCTGAGTCAAGGACTACTGGGCTATGGATGAACTGTTTTAATTCACATGTTTATGAGAACATTTTATGCAGTTTTTTTATTAACTGTTGTGGGATAATGCACTAGGCTGGTGCGCCCCCTTCTGTTTATTTTTTGTAGTCCATACTGGCCACCCTTTCTTCAGTGCAGCTCAGTAATGCTGAGCCTGGTAGAATCACAGATTTAGCATTGCTGAGCTTCCTGCCTTAACACTGTGTTTGTCGCACAGACAGGAACAATGGCTGAGCCTTTTCGGTCACACAGTGTGTGTAAAAAGTGTAGGATCAGCGTCAGTGAGCAGTGGCAGGAAACGTTGACTTTTAACAGGCTCAGCATCACTTAGCTAACTAACTGCCTGTGTGTGTGGAGAGCAGCAAAAATTTGCGCCTTGAGTGTCATTCACTCCCAGCCTGACAGCTAGCATCCAAAAGTTTAGTAATGCACGCTATGTATGCTCTCTGTACAAGTTACTCTAATATGATATAAATCATTAAAAACTGTTTATGCACATCCCTATTCCCTGGAATGTTTGCTCTTTTCCTTATGCCTGAGGCACCAAAAGTAGGTTGGAAGATGGAATACCTACATTTAAAGTTATACGGCGTGCTATCAGTCAATCTAAAACTGATACTTCAAGTGTCATAAGGAAAAGTGCTACATTTTACAGTCACCAGAGCAGGATGTGAGTGAAAATCCTCCATTGGGGACACTTTTTCTTATGACAACTCCATAAGATGGCAATTCCATGCATTCATTTCCTGTTGCATCTTAAAGTGTTACTAAACCAGGACCCTGCATTCACTATATCTGGTCTCCCACAGTACACAGAACATGGAAATGCAATTATTTTAGTAAATATAAACTGCTAAATACTTTTTCTCATCAGCAGTATATAGCAGTCTTGTAACTTCTATGGATGTCTGGTTAAAGCTTGTAGGAGGAGTTTTAGTATGCACTGACTGTCCTATCAGGATGCAGGACCCTGGACCCCTGTCTGGACAGTGCTGATTGGCCCTGTGCTGATCAAATGCACCCTCTCAAGAAAAAAAAGCTCTCTAGCAATACACAGGAAACTGAGCATGTGCGGCCTTTCCCCTGGCTCTGTATTATCAGGAAATATATTGGGGACAGTGGAAGGAGGAGAGGATCAGAGGAGACAGGATTAAAGCGGGAGTCCGCCGGGACTCCGCGTTTTTTTTTTTTTTAAAGTCAGCAGCTACAAATACTGCAGCTGCTGACTTTTAAAATAGTGACACTTACCTGTCCAGCACGCCCGCGATGTCGGCACCCGAAGCCGATCTCTAGATCGACACTCGAGTGCTGCCGCCGCCATCTTGGGTATGGGAATCAGGAAATGGAGCCTTTCGGCTTCATTTCCCGGTTCCCTACTGCGCATGCGCGAGCCGCGCTGTGCAATAAGGACGGTCCCCGCTGCCTCTGGGATCTGTGTGTTTCCCAGCAGGCAGCGGGGCACTTGCGGAAGGGAGCAGGCACTTGCGGAAAGGGGCGTAATGTACGCCCCTTTCCGCAGAGAGCTAGCCCGGAAGTGGGTGCAGTTACCTGGATTATCCAGGTAACTGCACCCCCCTCCCCCCTGAAAGGTGCCAATTGTGGCGCCGGAGGGGGGGAGGAATCCGATGAGCGGAAGGTCCATTTTAGGGTGGACCTCCGCTTTAAGTAGCCTTTTTACACAATGCAGAGGATTAACCCCTTAGGTTCCACAGTGAGTATAACATGCTGAATATATACTGGTTTTATTGTTGTGGGTTTAGTAACACTTTAAGCACAAGAAGGGAAGGAAACTCCCTAGCAAGATACAGGCAGCAAAAAAAAAAAAAGGGGGGGGGGCTGAGTTAAGCCCTTTTTCTACTCTATCAAAAACAAAAATAATGTTGGCTTTACATACTCTTTAACCACTTAAGGATCACCTCACACCGAGGTACGTCTGCAGAATGGCACGGCTGGGCATAAGCATGTACCTGTAGGGGTCAGCCCCTAGGATTACTGAACTATATTGCACTGTGTTCCATCTATAATATATACAGCCTGCTATTTCCAGTTTAGCCACAAGATGTCACTGTTGCTGCCCACCCTTCAGAGGAGAGGAAACAGGAAGTGGCAGTGAGAGAGAACTGTGAGGAGTGTGTGGGCAGCTGAGGAATTCCTGTGCGGAGCTGAGGAAAAGTCAAGTCTGCCCTGAGGAGAGGGAGACTTTGTGTGGATAAAGAGTCGCAGTATTCAGCTAAAGATCGGGCACCTCGGGCAGAGAGAGAGAGCTGTGGTGATTTTGGGCCGCATCTGTGTTCATCCATCCGTCCCAGACGGGCAAGCTGCAGCACTAGGAACTGGACTTCACCTGCCTCATGAAGGAGGCCAAGACAAGGGACCCTCCAGCTGTCTAACAAACTGTGAGTGAGCACCGGTGCTGGATTGTGATAGGGAATAGTACAGTCCCTACTGAGATAGTACGTTGTAGAAACGTGTCCCGATAAGCGGGAATCAGGCAGGACATATTAGAAGAGGGTAGCCTGTATCACTGTGCATGTGTTGGCGGGAAAGCCATTTTGTGTACCACATTCCAGTTAGCCTTACTGTAAACTACTGTGAATTGTTAATACTGTTATCCTCCTCCTCCGGCCATTATATCTTACTGTTTAATAAAGCCGGTCTTTGTTTCAGCCTCCTTGTCTGCTGTCCCGTACTTGAAACCTGCATTGCGGTCTCCTATACCTCTGACCGCTACAAGTGGCGCTGCGAGCAGGGTACGGTTACAGAGATGGAGGCGGCTGAAGGCAACGTACCTGATGTTGATGTGAATGCCTTAGGTAATGGTGGAACCCCTACAAGGACCCTCCCTATGGGCATGCTTTTTAACTTGTTGCCAAAATTTGATGGCCAGAACATGTCACTGTCAGACTGGGTGACGAGATTACAGAGCGTTGCTAGAATTTACAATGTCAGCCCAGAGCTACAGGTGGAAATTGCTTTGGCTGCCCTGGAGGGTGAAGCGCGGAAAACTGTTTGCTTACAACCGGAAGCTACGCGCAGTACCTTGAAAGAGATTGTGCGCTTTCTAGAAGAAATATACGGTGAAACAGCTAGTGCGGGCCACCTCCGGGCAAAGTTCTTCTACCGGGTACAGCAGGAAAATGAAGGGGTCTCACAATATGCAACGGCTCTACAGGAAGTACTGGCTGAGATACAGAAAAAAGAGGCAGACGGGATAACCGCCATGGGATCCGCAGACCGGATACTGAGGGAACAATTGATCCTGGGACTCTACAGCTCTCACCTGAGACAAGCCCTACGGGAACGAGTCAGAGTGGACCCTACACTGAATTTTCGGCAAATATTGGCTGAGGCCGTGGAGCGAAGTAAAGAAGAAATTTATGCCTCTGGAGTGATACGGACCCAGACCGCCTCCCTCGGGGTTGCGAAGAATGAAGAGGTCCTGGTTAGAGTGGTGCAGGACCTACAAAGCTC
The DNA here is from genome assembly GCF_037356315.1 of Lithobates pipiens. NCBI lineage: Eukaryota > Metazoa > Chordata > Amphibia > Anura > Ranidae > Lithobates > Lithobates pipiens. Next base: position 158,978,014 of record NW_027507903.1, read on the forward strand.
CCTGGGTCTCATGCATGAGAAGTTGACGCAAATAGAGAGACGGATGGATTTGAGCTACCCCCCTGAGGTTGCATATCTGGGGCAACAACAACCTTATCAGACTGCCTCGATGGTTCCTGCACCAGAGCATCCTTACCCACGTATTCCCACCTACCGAGTCCCTCAATATCCTCCAGTGAGCTCGGCCAGTCCAGGCCTACGGGCGCCTCCCGCACACAGACAGAGAGAACAACGCAGAGAGGCTCAGTGCTGGCGGTGTGGAGAAAAAGGACACTTCGCTAGAGAATGCCGGAGGGACCTGCCTAGACGCCCAGAGCCGGCGTTAAACTTCAGGCCCCCGCAGTAATGAGGCGCACTGCGGGGGAGGTAGAGTGTCAGGCCACTCAGCACAGCTCCGAACACCTGGTTGCAGGATGTCCCACCATAAGAGCCGAGTTTGAAGGCATTCCAGTCAACTGTTTAGTGGACACCGGATCACAGGTAACGACCATGCCTGAGTCATATTTCAACCGTTACTTTCAAGCACTGGCCAAGCCAGAACAGGGGACATTGATCCGGGTCACAGCAGCTAACCAGCAACAAATCCCTGTCACAGGTGTCGTATGGATGAATGTACGTCTGTGTGGACAGGAAGTTGGAAAAAAAGGTATCCTGCTGGTCCCTGAAACCTTCAAAGAAGATGTACCGGTGATAATGGGCATGAATATCCTGCGAGAGTTGGATCAAATTATGTTCACTAAAAGGGGGCCGGGCTATTGGAAGAATGCCACTCCACACAAACCAACGCAAAAGGCATTTCAACGGTTAATCCGGTTTTGTGGGACACAGAAGAGTGTCCCAGTACATCAGTCTGTAGGAAATATTCGAGTGCCGGGAAGGGCTACCCTTACCCTCCCTCCTGATCGGGAGACTATACTGACTTTGCCCGTGGGAACCTCCCGCAACCTTGAAGGTATGGAGGTGATCATTGAGCCTGCAGGCCTGGGAGAGTTAGGTCAGGATGTCCTAGTGGCCCGGACACTGGCAGTAGTCCAAAATGGACGAGTACCCATAAGAGCTGTAAACGTTGGACAACGGGAAGTCTCTCTGGTGCCAGGAGTGGAACTGGCTCGCGTGTACCTACATCGGGGAGAAGTGCTGAGTCAGGGAGAAGTGACTCTAGCTCCGATAGGCAATTCTGCTTGGACCTTGGCAGTTACTGCAAAGCCTGCAGAGGCACCGACCCCAGAATGGAATGGGACAGTCATCTTGGAACAAATGGAGATAGATGTGAAAGCTCTAAGTCCGGATCATTTACGAGCAGTTGAAACCATGCTGTGGGAGAATCAAGCTGCGTTTGCCCGCAATGCCAATGACTTTGGTTGCACAGATGCTATCACACATGAGATACCGACGGGGGACACTCCCCCAAGCCGAGAGAGATATCGACAGATTCCACCCAAGTTGTATCAAGAGGTGAAGACATTGCTGAAACAGATGATCGATTCAGGAGTGGTTCGGGGTAGTCAAAGTCCCTGGGCAGCCCCAGTGGTGCTTGTCAAGAAGAAGGATGGCACCATTCGATTTTGTGTGGATTACCGGAGATTGAATGCGTGCACAGTGCGGGACTCATATCCTCTGCCTCGCATCGAAGAGTCCCTAACAGCCCTAGGGCGGGCTAAATACTTCTCCACCTTGGATTTAGCAAGTGGATACTGGCAGGTACCGGTGGCTGAACAAGACAAGGAAAAGACAGCATTCATACTTCCCATGGGTCTGTTTGAATTTAATAGGATGCCATTTGGGCTGTCTAATGCCCCAGGAACCTTTCAGAGGCTGATGGAAAAATGTCTGGGAGATCTAAATTTTGAAGCTACCCTGATATACTTGGATGATATTATAGTGTACTCTGCTACTTTTGAAGAACACTTGGCCCGATTAGGACAGGTACTTGAGCGACTGCGGGCCCATGGCCTGAAGATAAAGCCAAAGAAGTGTCATCTCTTCAAGAAGGAGATCGAGTACTTAGGCCATACGGTGTCCAAAGACGGGGTGCTGCCATCCCAAAATAAAGTGGCTGCCATTCAACAATGGCCGGAGCCTAGAACGCTGCGTGAGTTGAAGGCCTTCCTTGGTCTGACTGGTTACTACCGGCGGTTCATCAAAGACTATGCAAAGATAGCGGGCCCTCTGAATGAGATTTTGAGAGGAACTGCTGGGCAATCCAAGAGTCAAAGTGTTCCCTGGGGACAGAAGCAAGAGGAGGCCTTCCTGACCTTGAAAGAGGCTCTGACATCGGCCCCCATCTTGGCTTATGCTGATTTTGACAAACCATTCTTCTTATCTACTGACGGTAGTCTCTACGGACTCGGGGCAGTGTTGTCACAGATGCAGGACGGACACGAAAGAGTGATTGCCTATGCCAGTAGGTCCCTGCGGGATACGGAGCGAAACCCTCATAACTATAGTTCCTTCCGGCTAGAGCTCCTTGCCCTGGTGTGGGCCATGACAGAGAAGTTTGCCGGTTACCTTACAGGGGCTAAAATCTTTGTACAGACTGATAACAATCCCCTGGCCCATCTGGATACTGCTAGACTGGGAGCCCTGGAGCAACGTTGGGCAGCTCGCCTTGCAAAGTATGACTTCTCAATTCGCTATCGCTCTGCTACAGAGAATACCAATGCTGATGGTCTGTCGAGGGTTACTTTTGAAACTCCATTGGGAGAGCTTGATGAACAAAAGGAAGAGGATGAAATTCCAGACTTCCGCAAGTTTACACCTCCAGCAGTCGCAGCACAGACAAGCGGGGAGGCCCGGTCCCTGCCTAAGGCATTAGCAAGAACTAATGAGGAATGGGGGCGAATACAAGATGAAGACATTGGACTGCGACAGATAAAAGGTTGGGTGGCTCGGCAAAGAAAACCAGACAGAGAGGAAAGGGCTGATCTTGATGCTGAGATGAAGTCAATTCTACATCAATGGGACAGACTAGAGGTTCATGGAGCTGTTCTATACCGCAAGTGGCAGCAGCCTGCCGATCTGGAGGCAAGATGGCAGGTTGTCATACCAAGGAGTCTGGCACTAGAGATAGCCAGGGAAGCTCATGAATTTGGAGCTCATTTCGGGCCAGTCAAAACTTACCAGTGGCTGCAGCGTTATGTGTATTGTCCACGACTGGAGGTCGTAGTTGAAGAAGTCTGCCGACAGTGTAGAGTGTGTGAGCTTACTAAAAGCACAGAGCAGAGGGCACCCATACAGCCCATACAGACCAAGGAACCGCTGGAGGTATTGCTGATAGATTATCTCCTCGTGGGACAGTCAGCCAGAGGCCCACAATACTGCCTGGTCATGATTGACCACTTCTCCAAGTTTGCAGTGGTCACTCCAACTCGGGACCAGACGGCTGAGTCTGCAGCTCGGGCCATCTGTCAAGATTTCATCCGGGTCTATGGATGCCCGAAACGGATTCACTCAGATCAAGGAGCATGCTTTCAAGGGAAAGTGATGGAGGAGTTACACCGACTGTATGGCATTGGAAAATCCAGGACAACTCCATATCATCCCCAAGGGAATGGGGCCTGTGAGCGCTTTAATCGGACTTTGCTTCAGATGCTGAGGACCTTAGAGGAGGACAAAAAGACACACTGGCCAGACTATCTGCCTGAATTAGTCTGGGCCTACAATAATCGTGTCCACACTACCACCGGCTATACCCCATACATGCTACTGTTCGGTAGAGCCGGACGAGAAATTGTCGAATTGAATTTGGAACAGCCAGAAGATGTGATAGAGCGATCAACCACCTCATGGGTGAAAGAACACCGCAAGCGACTCCAGACCATCTGCCGGTTAGTAGGCCAGAGATTGCAAGAAAAGACTTATACTGACCGTCCTCCCATCCAAGAGATTCCGTTGCAACCTGGAGACCGGGTGCTGGTTCGAGAGAAACGGCCCAGAGGCAAGTTGAGTGAGCGTTGGGAGGTACAGCCGTACAAAGTGATCAAGAGAGTGTATCCCAATGGTCCAGTTTACGAAGTTCGTGTTGAGAATGGGGAGTCGGCTTCAAGGGTTCTACATAGGAATATGCTACGGCCATGTCGGTCAGAAGATCGGATACCTGCACAGAGGACACCACTCCCTGCCCCTTCCTCAGAATTTGTCATTTCCGATGGGAATAATATTGAAGACTGGTGGATTGTTCCTGACTCTGCACGTGATGAAGCCCCTGTTATAGAACCAGTACCAGCTCCAAGGGAGGAAGGACAAGTCCTAACAGAAAGACAAGACCTTCGGAGATCTAGTAGGTCTACTGCAGGGGTTCCACCAAACAGGTACAATGCTGATCAGTTTATTTGGTCTAACTGTATGTATTATGAACAATGTTGTGCTGCCGTTAAAGATTGATTTAACCCTTTTCTTCCCCATGGACTATATAGCAAGGCCGAGGACGGCCACCTTTAAGCGGGGAGGCATGTAGGGGTCAGCCCCTAGGATTACTGAACTATATTGCACTGTGTTCCATCTATAATATATACAGCCTGCTATTTCCAGTTTAGCCACAAGATGTCACTGTTGCTGCCCACCCTTCAGAGGAGAGGAAACAGGAAGTGGCAGTGAGAGAGAACTGTGAGGAGTGTGTGGGCAGCTGAGGAATTCCTGTGCGGAGCTGAGGAAAAGTCAAGTCTGCCCTGAGGAGAGGGAGACTTTGTGTGGATAAAGAGTCGCAGTATTCAGCTAAAGATCGGGCACCTCGGGCAGAGAGAGAGAGCTGTGGTGATTTTGGGCCGCATCTGTGTTCATCCATCCGTCCCAGACGGGCAAGCTGCAGCACTAGGAACTGGACTTCACCTGCCTCATGAAGGAGGCCAAGACAAGGGACCCTCCAGCTGTCTAACAAACTGTGAGTGAGCACCGGTGCTGGATTGTGATAGGGAATAGTACAGTCCCTACTGAGATAGTACGTTGTAGAAACGTGTCCCGATAAGCGGGAATCAGGCAGGACATATTAGAAGAGGGTAGCCTGTATCACTGTGCATGTGTTGGCGGGAAAGCCATTTTGTGTACCACATTCCAGTTAGCCTTACTGTAAACTACTGTGAATTGTTAATACTGTTATCCTCCTCCTCCGGCCATTATATCTTACTGTTTAATAAAGCCGGTCTTTGTTTCAGCCTCCTTGTCTGCTGTCCCGTACTTGAAACCTGCATTGCGGTCTCCTATACCTCTGACCGCTACATACCTGTATGTTGCATTTTAAGTGCCCAGTCGTGGGTCGGTAGCGCGTCGCCGACCTGGTCCTGTGCTCTGTGACCGTGGCCACGGGACCAGCGGAACCAATCTGGGTCACATGCGATCGGGTCACAGAGCTGAAGAACGAGGAGAGGTCTGTGTAAACAAACCTCTCCCCATGTTTCCCTGTGTGGCTGTCACCGATCGTCTCTTTCCTTTTATAGGGAAGGACGAACAGTGATGTCACATGCCAGGCCACGCCCCCTACAATAAAAAAAACACATACCGTCATACATAACACCTACACTGCCCCCTAGTGGTTAACTCCTTCACTGCCAGTGTCATTTACACAGGAATCAGTGCATTTAAATAACATTGATTGCTGTATAAATGACAGTGGTTCCAAAAATATGTAAAAAATGTCCGATGTGTTCGCCATAATGTCGCAGTCGCAAAAAAAATCCCTGATCGCCGCCATTACTAGTAACAAAAAAAATTAATAAAAATGCTATAAAACTATCCCCTAATTTGTAAACGCTATAACTTTTGCGCAAACCGATCAATAATCGCTAATTGTGATTTTTTTTTACCAAAAGAAGAAGAATACGTATCGGCCTAAACTGAGGAAAACATTTTTTTATATATTTTTTGGGGATATTTATTATAGCAAAAAGTAAAAAATATTGAATTTTTATCAAAATTGTCGCTCTATTTTTGTTTATAGCGCAAAAAATAAAAAACGCAGAGGTGATCAAATACCACCCATTTGTGGGGAAAAAAAGGGCATCAATTTTGTTTGGGAGCCACGTCGCACGACTGCGCAATTGTCAGTTAAAGCGGCACAGTGCCGAATCGCAAAAAGGTGCTTGGTCCTTTGCCTGCAAATTGGTGCGGGGCTTAAGTGGTTAAGACCCCTTTCACATTGTGCTGCCCTGGGTGTCTGAATTAAAGTGGCGCTATTTTTAGCGCTGCTTTACTGGCGTTATAGCGGCACTATTTGGCCGCTAGTGGGGGTTAAATCTGCCGCAAAACACCTCTGCATCGGTGCTTTGCTGACAGTATAGCAGCGCTGCCCCATTGTGTATTCAGTGGGGAGGAGTGGTGGAGGAGCCGTGTATTCACTGCTCCTCCACCGCTGCAAAGAAGCTGCTGGCAGGACTTTTTGTGATGCCCTGCCAGCACGTGCTTTCACACTGGGTTTGCAGCTGAGACTTTTTTCAGGCGCTTTACAGGCGCTATTTTTAGCGATTTAGCGCCTGAAAAAAGGCTTCAGTGTGAAAGGGGTCTAAATAAATGAGAGACACAAAGCTACTTTGTGATCCAAGCCACCTGCATCTACCCACGCTGATTGTTTCAAGTAAAACAGTAATAATGAACGCACCTATTATTGTAGGTATTTATTTTAAGTGTAGTTGTAGTACACATACTACACAATATATCACTAAATAAAACTAACATTAACACAGACACTTATTTTAACAAATGTTGACCCAAGGATCATAATTATTTTTCCAACAGCTTTTTTCCCAGCAGAGAGACTAATGATTTAAAGCCTCTGACCCCATTTGTCACACGTGGCTTGAGTTAGTGATTACAAATCAACAGCTTTGAAAGTCAAAGGTTAGAGAGCAGCTCAAGATATGACTAAGGGATGATTGGTGAACGATTGAAATGGTTGACTAGGGACCAGAAAAACTTATATAAGAAATCATTTGCTCAACTGTAATGCCCAATATCCATTATGGCTAATATGATTTATTTTCTAGTTTTACTGTGTCGATAAGCAACTTTTTCCAGACACAGTTACTTGGTAATTGAACACATTAAATGCCAGGACACTTTCCTTTTTTTATATTCCTTGCAATACGATTACCAAAGAAATTTGTCATCGTAAATAGGAGACTAAAGTGGGCAATGTTTCTGAAAGCTGACACATTTGTGCCACTGCTCCTAGCAACAGCAAATCAGAGACTGTCTGCTGTATTTCTGCTCAATAGCTTTTATTGAAGGTTAACCATAGATAACATCAAACAGCGAATTTTCTAGTTCTACTACCACTGAAGGCTTACCATAGAGGTGAGGGATTTTTGAAGTAAACAGTTATGAACACAAGATAACAATGAATAATCAATGAGATCAGGTAATCAATGTAGATCTTACATTTTATACTGTTCAGTTATGTGGTTTGGAACATATAAGTGTTGGTAGGAAAGAAACAGAAGAGGCAATCACAGGAGAATATTTAAGGTGAACGCCTTGGATGCGGGTGGGACTGTTCCTTAAACTATAATAGTCAGAAGTCATAGGTTTATCAGGCAACCAAAGTCTGTCGATAGGAAGTACGAGACCTATGGGTCCCAGGTCTTCTTAAACGTAGGCATAGTATTGCTGTCAGGTTTTCTATAGAAAATGTCCAATGAATTTGGGTTTTAAATTCATCCATCGAAAGTGTGTGGGACAGCCAAGCTTTCGTTATAGTTTGCTTTGTGTCCTTTAGTCATCAGTTTGCACTTGTTTCGAGATGCCCTCAGGATTTAGATTAAGTAACGCCTTGCCTGGGTGCACAAGGACAGGAGCGCTAGTGTGTCTATCAGAGTGACAGAGAAATGTGCTCTACTTCTCCTTTCACTGTCCAGTGACAGGGTGGCAGTGGAGACCTGTAAATAATATTGAACTGCAGTAGAGAAAAATCCGGTCTAATCCTATTTCACATGTGGCAGCGCTGCATAAATCTCAGAACTGGATGGAGAGAAATATACCTTTTTTGGTCCCATTCCAGCAATCTTCACTGTGCTGCCCTGCCCAGAGATACATTTTTTTTCTGAAGCCCTATTAATTTATTTTATGTGGAGGTGTACTCATGGCGCCCTCCAGCAGTCCTGCCGAGAGCAACTCTCCCTATAGGAATAAATGGGTCTGGGATAACAACAGAGGTAAGTATTGGGCTGCACTGGGGGTTGGAGCCTGCCTTAAAGGACATCTTGTACCAAAGGTACAGGTGTCCTTTAATTTTTCACTGTGCCTCCTTTTAGGAACAGTTTTTCTCAACTGGGCTATTTCCAAGAATTGTAGAAAACAGGATTCTATCCTTGCCTTCTGCTACTGTATAAACTGTGAAGATCAAGAACAGATATAGGATTTAATTACCTGTCTAAATTGGCCCTAGTATGTTTATGTATGAATGTGAGTTAAGGGCCTTAGACTGTAAGCTCCTTGGGGGCAGGGACTGATGTGAATGTATAATATATATGTAAAGTGCTGCGTAAATGGATGGCGCTAAATAAGTGCCTGTAATAAATAATCAACTGTACTGCTGTTCCAGTGCGTACAGGAACACAGTAGGTGGTCCATAAGCTCCTTGGGGGCAGGGACTGATGTGAATGTATAATATATATGTAAAGTGCTGCGTAAATTGATGGCGCTAAATAAGTGCCTGTAATAAATAATCAACTGTACTGCTGTTCCAGTGCGTACAGGAACACAGTAGGTGGTCCATAAGCTCCTTGGGGGCAGGGACTGATGTGAATGTATAATATATATGTAAAGTGCTGCGTAAATTGATGGCGCTAATTAAGTCCCTGTAATAAATAATCAACTCAAATGCTGTTCCATCACGTACAGAAACACAGTAGGTGGTCCATTAAAGCGAAGCACCTTGTTGAGAAATTACTTGAGCATAAGATGGTAAAATGACAGCTGGCCCTGACAGCACAAAGAGGAATCATGGTCCTGCACAAATTTCAGGATTCACATACTTACCTCAAAGACTTCATCATACATGGTGTAGATGGATTACTAAATTGCACATTCTACCATCAGAGAATCAGAGATAACAGGGCTTTACTGGGCTGGCAAAAAAAATGCCTGTTTTTTAATAGAATGCATAGCTGTTTGTTGGTTTACCTCAAAGGTACTTTCATTCCTTGTAGAGATCAGTTGTCATGTAAGAAAAAGTAGACGTGAACACACTGGGGAGATTAGACAGCTGCCTGATAAAAAAGGCACACATTTCCATATACCTGCTTAATTAGTGCTTTCTGTGACAAACTAATGAAAGTGGTGCATGCCAATTCATTACTGTGGCATGATGGTGGTATGCCAGATTCGAGTGCACATACTCCAGCGTGCTCCAAATTTTGGCTCAAATCCAAGATAATCTTCAACTCGAATCTTCCTAAATTATCTCTTCTCCTTTCTTCCTGCATTACTCTACCTTGCTGGCTGTCCATTCACATCCTCCTCTCCTCTCCTTGCTTCAGTGGTGATTATCACTGTTCCCCCCTCCCCATTACAGTATATATGCCATGCTGGTAGTGGTATATACTGTATTTTAGAACTCTTTTTACATTACAACATTGACAAAAGTAATTTATTTTTTTGGTCCATGCAACCAGAAATGTATTGAAACTTTTAAGGGATTTGTGGCAGCTGTAATATTGTTAATAATTTGGCGCACATGTGTATTTCCCTTTGTAATTCTTCTGATTAAATCTGCCAGTATGCACTTATAATCATAAAGTACCATACTCAGATTTGTTTCTCTGCTATGTGCATCTAAGACTGAGTCCTTCCAATATGATCAAATGATCTTTTTCCAATGACTTAGCACTCTCCCGGGCATGTAGAGTTCAAATAGCTAAAAGCTACGGTCATTGTAGGGAAGACATTAATTCGGCTAATTACCAAATGTGGATTGACTTCAGTGAGTCCGTATTGTGCTGTTTATATGCAAATCTTCACAAGAACAAGTACAGAGAACACAAATCAGTTTATGTGTATTTAGTACAAAATTGTCACCTGCAGTGAATCACAAATACCAGATTATGCAAAATGCATTGTGATTTATTATCCCTTCTCCACACATTTTTGGGGAAAGGCTTGCAAAACTGCCCCGTACACACAGTCAGATTTTCAGACAACAAATGTTGAATGTGAGCTTGTTGGCTGAAAGTCCCACAGTGTGTATGCTCCATCGAACATTTGTTGTCGGACTTTCTGCCAACAAATGTTGGCTAGCAGGTTCTCAAATTTTCTGCCAACAAAACTTTTTTGTTGTTATTTACGATCGTGTGTACACAAGTCAGACACACAAAAAAAAGTTCACGCACACTCGGAATCAAGCAGAAGGAGCAGCACTGGCTATTGAACTTCCTCTTTCTTGGCTCGTCGTATGTCTTGTACGTTCCCACATTCGTAATTGTTGGCCAACATTTGCGTGACCGTGTGTGTGCGCAAGACAAGTTGGAGCCAACAACCTTCAAACAAAATTCCACAGTTTTGTTGTTGGAAAGTCCGATCGTGTGTACGGGGCATAAAAATTTTAAGGGATTTTTGTATGAAAGTCTCCTGGCTATTAAAGTACACTTGTGCCCAGACTATGGACATCAACCATTTTACAAATTCTCAATAAGCAGTAAAAGAGCTTCAAAACAAAACCTCTCTGTCCTCTCTAGGTGCTTTTAATGTGATGTTATTCATTCTCAAATACCCACAAAGATCATAACAAAGGGGGTACTCACACCAGGTGTATAAACTATGCTCAAGCTTGGTTCACCCCCAAAGTCCAGTTTGTTTGTGTAGTGTGATCGTACAGGCATTGTATGCCAACAACTGCTTGGAAGAGGTGGTCTGAAGGATGATTCAGTTGGACTCAGTGGGCACGATAGACTTAGGTATAATCGCTAAGAGTGCTCAAGTATGGAACTCTCATAGATCACTATGGTCGGCCATACCAGACACTTCATCATCAGTTTAATTCAGTAATGCTGAGCCTTATAAAATCACAGTCTCAGCATTACTAAGCTCCCTGCCTGGCCTGTATAAATTAAACAGCACTATATCTAGTCTACCCCTAGAAGTGTGAAAATGATGACGACTCTAGCACTGGATAACATCTGTGCTTTTGAGTCAAGTTTATGAAAAGCACTGAAAACAAGGACAGGGTTAAAATTAAGGAAAGCAATGCCCCAAAAACGAGTGCGTGTGTGTGTATGTGTGTGTGGTTGGCAGAGAACTAAAATGACACACTGCAGAGCTGAGTGAGGAAAGCTCTGAGAGCTGATTGGAGGGAAGGGACTGACCAACCCCCCACCCCGCCTTTTTCACAGAGCACACAGGAAAGGAGCTGAGGTTGTCAATCACAGGCTGTGTGCTGGTGATCCCTCACCTGTCATCTTTTTTCTCTTGGTGTCTGGAAAACTTATCAGAAGTGACTCATGCAGATATCAAAGGAACAAAACAGCACAAAGAAATTACACTTATAGCTCTCAGTTGAGACAAGTATGCATTATAGGGGGAAATGCTTTATTCATACATGTCTGAGTTTTAACTGCTTTAGGAGTTGGATGGCTTTCATTCATTGAGAGACTAATGAGATACAAGTTATATCATCGGTCTGTATAGCCCCAATGTCAATTTGTCAGTCTGGTCAAAAACTAACATGATATAAAGCTAGCACAGAAGAGAAAATCAATAGCAGGCCATCCTAAACAGAATATTTATAGAATACCTGTCAGGTGTTTATTGCTATATCTGTCCTGTTTACAATTATCACCAAGAGAGAAAATAAAAAAAGAATTCCAAATGTTGAAATGTCACCAGAACAAAATTAGAGAGCATAGGAGTGCACAGGGGGTGTGCCAAGTGTGCCTGGGCACACTGTAATTGTTCTGTCCCCCCAAGTTGCGCTCCCCCCGCCAGCGGTACTGCTGACTTAACTCCTTTCTTCTCTCTCTCTGGCTGCTACGGAGGATGTTTCAGGATGGAGAGCTGATGCTACAGAGAAAGGGACGTGTGCTTGGGCTTTGCTGTGCACACCCTAATACAATAGGCTGCGCACACCTTTGTTAGAGAGGAAAACTTCCAATGAGGACACTAGTTCTGGTGACTTCTTCTCCATTCCTGTTTTGGCTATGGGACAGGAAGTGAAGTTAAATCCCCCCAGTGGGACACAGATAAAAAAAAAGAAAACTGATAGTGGTCATAACCCTCCATTTCTCAAAAAGAAAAAAAAAGTTTTGCCTTTTGCCCTGCTTTAATGGTATTGTCAGATTGGTTATTCCATTATTTATTAAATATAAATGTTTACATACAGTATACTGTCTCGGTAATTGTTCAGCCATCATGCTGTTTTAACACAGGAAAATGAGATCAAAGTTGTAGTGAAATTTATCTCAGGTGCCCCATGTTCCCTTAGATTGAGTGCATGCTGTTCCAGTATGCCTTTGGAGCCCCTCATAGATCTTACGCATATATTGACTTTCAAAAGCCTTTCTCGGGAAAAGCAAACAAGATCCGGCAACATGATTAGAGACATACTGCTTACTTCAAACAGCCTTTTGGAGTGAGATCAAATATCTATTTTTTTTAATACCCCAATTAGGAATTTAATAAATTCCACCGGCCTCTCAAGTAAAACGTTAAGGGTCTTTTTCACTAATATTACTCTACTATATATCAGTTGCCAGTGTTTATAGTCAGCAAAAGTTTAAGTAAAACTATAGTGCAGAAGTATGGAGGCTGCCATTTGTGAACCTCACCTAAAAATACTACTTTTCTGGTTATTATGTTGATCAATACTTTTTAAGTAACTGACTTTTCACAAGTTATCCTCTTAAAGTTCTGAGCCCAGTCTAAAGCTGGCCGAACACAGATCAAATTTTGGCTGATTGATGAACCCACCAAAATTTGTTCAGCATTATCTCAAAAAAAGTTAATTTTCAGTCGAAGGAGCCGAGCAGAAAATCCTTGGCTAAACAGCGCCTGCATTCAATCAGATAACAATGACATTGACAGATGAAAATTGTGGATGCAGGATATCAGAAAGCAATAGCCGGCACTGCAGATCCATACACCTATGGCGAACAAGACAAACTCTACTGGGCTGCAGACTTTATGAGGGAAATGTCAATGTGTACGGCCAGCATATCCCTGGGGTGCAAGCTTCTTCCCGGTCAGTGTCTTAAAGCAGTGGTCCCCAATCTTTTTGGCATCAGGGACTAGACTAAACAAATTTTTCAGCGACCGGAAGGGGGGGGGGTAGGAGTCTCACAACCCCCCTTTATATCAGTCCCCCTTTACATCACAGTTCCTCCTTTAAAGCAGTCCCACAGTACCAAGGGGACTGCACTGTAAAGGGGCACTGTGATATAAAAGGGACTGCCCTGTAATGATTACAGTGCTCCTAGCAATCACAGCTCCCCTCACCCTCAGCCCAGTGCCCCTTGCAGTCATGCCCCCCTCCTTCATTACAGCGTGATGCACCCATGCCCCCCCCATCACAGTGCTCTTTTCAGTCATGGTCCCCCCATCACAGTGCCCCTTGCAGTCGTGCCCCCATCACAGTGCCTCTTGACGTCATGGGACCCCCCAATCACAGTACCCCTTGCAGTCATGTCCGCCCATCAAAGTGCCCCTTGTGGTCATGGTCCCTCCCCATTACAGTCCTCCTTCCAGTCATGGTTCCCCCCATCACAATACTCCTCACAGTCATGGCCCCCCTGTTCCTCGTTAATGAAACATTGCCCCTTTCAATCTCTTTCTTGACAGGGCAGAGGAAATTTTTAGCCTGTGTCTATTCTCCCAGGTCTCCCTTCCAGCCAAGGATGTCATCCTATCAGCAGGGCAGGGGGTGGGAGGAGCTGAAGATCGGGATGGAGAACGCGAGCTGCCAAAGTGTATGTTAACAAACAGGGGATTGCCTGCTTGTATTTATGAAAAGTCTCCAAATCTGCATGGAGACCTCAGAGAATAGACACAGGCTGCTAAATGGCACCGTGACAGAACAGGACTCACCTCATGATGTAGAATAGCAGCCTGCTTATTAACAGGCCATGGACCTGCACTGGATTGGGGACCCCTGTCTTAAAGTATTGCCATCAAAGTCATTCAGCCAGCTAGCATTTTTAGGAAGTTGGCTATGCCAGATTTTCTTTTTTCTGTTAGGCTTCCTATAAGCCTATATATCCTTTACTACATATGTTTTTTTTTTTCTTCTTGTTTAACATTTTATTGAAGTTTAACAAGGTGTACAGGAAGAATAAGTATAACTTACAATCATTAAAGCCAGTAATAGTTATTGCATGGAAAGGTGATAAGTTTGTAGTAAACCGGATACTGCGGATATCGCAGGACTTTCCAGGGACTGAGGGTATGGTGCGGAGTATTGTCTAGCACCCTTAGAAATAGAAAATACGTTCATTCATTGAGCAGTTATTTGAACAAATAAAATGAAAGGAACAAGTCATTTTCGCATAGACGTGAGAGTGACACTGTCAGAGTCTTTGGGATAACGCAGGCTTAATGTAACTTTAATTAACTTTTGAAAAACATCAGGGACAAATAAGGGAAGACAAGGAGAGTTGCCCTTATTAAGGTAACATCTAGGTGAGTGAGTACGATATGGGCTTAGAGCATGTTAACTACGGGGGTGCGGAATTTGGGAGGAAGGAGGAGGGTGTGAAAGGGGTCCAGCCTTGAACCTCTGTGTTATCCCCAATCATTAAATTTGGGGACAACAATGAGGCTCCCTGATAGAGGAGATAAGTAACGAACATATAATGTTTGGGAGACTGTAGGCTATGGTAGAAGATGCAGGCACATATAGGGTTTGCTTAGTGAAGATTCCGAGCAGGGGTGGCAGGCTTCGGGAGAGAATAAAAAAGGGGGGGTCTAGAGACAGAGTGGAGGGGGAAAGAAATGGGTCAGTGGAGAAAGAGGAGAGAAAAGGGAAGGGGAGGGGGAAGGATAGGGTGTGTTGGCAGACCTCAAGGGTTAGGTGAAGAGAGCATGGCATTAGGGCTATTGGCATAACAGGGTTTTGTTGAAACCTGGGGGTAAGAAATGGGTCACCCAAGGGCTCCAGGGCTTCTCGTATTTAGGAACTTTATCTAATAGACATGTGCATTTGTTTTCGTCCAAATTTCAGGTATTTTCGCGCTGAATACAAAAACCGAAAAGATCCGACATAAACAAATTTCATTTCCGTTGTGACAACAGTTCAATATAGATAGGACAGGGCTCAAAAGTCCTGAGCTACTAGCCAGGCCTCAAGGGTTACTCGCCACCAGTTGCCCCACCCAAACCCTACCCTGCCCCGCCCCTAATTCCACCCCTAAACACGACCTCATAAATTATAACATGAAATTCCCCTTAAATGGTTTATGCAAAATTAAGCAACTTTATCCATGCTCATCAATGCAGCCTCGCCTGTGTCCACCAATGCAGTCTCACCCTTGTCCATCAATGCAGTCTCAGTCTTGTCCACCAATGCAGCCTCACCCGTGTCCACCAATGCAGCCTCACCCGTGTCCACCAATGCAGCCTCACCCGTGTCCACCAATGCAGCCTCACCCTTGTCCACCAATGCAGCCTCACCCTTGTCCACCAATGCGGCCTCACACTTGTCCACCAATGCAGCCTCACACTTGTTCACCAATGCAGCCTCACACTTGTCCACCAATGCAGCCTACCTATGTCCATCATGAAGGGGGAGCAGAGGAGAAGAAGAGCATTGCTGGCCAGATGATACGAGTGCAGAGGGATATTACTGGAACAGCTTTGATTTAAATTGCTGTGTGTTCCCACCGCTCGGCGTCCCATACAGCCCCACCCCCTGGCCAGGGAACTTTGATACCCATCACTCGTCCTTTGTTGGATGGGTGATCTGTCTATCAAATTCCCCAGGACCAGGGGGCAGGGCTGTGTGTGGCAGCAAGTGCAGGGAACACACGGCAATTGATCAAATCAAAGCCGCTAGTGATATTCCTTGTGCTCTCTCTTCCCCTCTGTGAGCGCTGGGAAAAGGACTCGCCGGCCGCCAGTGCTCATCCCCCCTCTCTCCCAGACAGCCCTTCCTTGCCAGCCCTCAAAATTCACTCACAAAATACGAGCAGGCGAGTGTAAATTTTGAGGGCTGGTTAGAAGATTTGACATGATTCTGACAATAGCAATCTGTGTCCATCGAACCTGTAGTCAAATGTGCCTAACCTTAGCTCTATTAGTCCAAGATTATTCTACATAGAGAGAAACGATTCGACATAGAGAGAAAAGATTTGACATAAAGAGAAAAGATTCAACATTATAGAGACAATAGCAAAAAAAAAGGTCGACTGTGCCTAACCTAACTCTATTAGTCCAAGATTATTGGACATAGAGAGAAAAGATTCGACATGAAGATTCGACGAAGCAGTCGCCACGAGTGGACATTTATGGTCAAATGCTCCGCCCATAGGCTATAGGAGAATTTTAATGTTGGTTGACTAGTATTAATAATTAATAAATATAATTATTATTAGTGTCATACAACATTCGAATTCTACTATAGCTTGTAGGCGGAACATTCGACCGGAAATGCACGATTGCGGAGTTGTACAGTTTAGCTACTCCGTCGAATCTTCTTAGAACATTCGACAGACACCATAAGCTTTCAATGACAGATTCGACCTTAATTATTTCGGATTTTCGGACGAATGCATTTTTTAACAAACAAAATAAATAAAAACAAATTTTGGGAGTAATACATTTATTTTTCGGACGAAAACAAAATTCCGAAAAACAAAATATTTCAGTGTGCACATGTCTATTATTTAATAGAGTTGCTTCAGTTGCTTAGCATTGCTTGGGTGACTCTATGTTTGGTTGCGAGTACACATAGGGAGGGGGATTTCCAGGCTTTTGCTATGGTCTGTTTGGAAAATGTTGTGACATATAGTAGTAGATTAAATTGATGATGGGTCAAGGCCTCAGGTTTGTTGTTCAGGAGTCAACAGTGGGATCTGGTGCTAGGGATGTAGTAAACATCTTTAATAGAATTGAGAAAATCTCCAACCAGAAGGCTTGTGCTATAGGGATATGCCACCATACGTGAACATGTGTACATCTATACTGCAGCGTCGGAAGTATTGTGGTGGGTATTGAGGGATGAATTTGTGTATCCTGGAAGGGACCAAGTACCACCTGGTTAGCATTAGTTTCCAAGGCGGCGATGTTGGGGGAGGAAGATAGTACATATGTGTTTTAAAGAATAATTTCTAACTCTTAATAGCATATGATGTATTAGAAGCAGGAAAGTCACCTATTCAAAATGTACTGGACCTCAGGTGACCACCTTCATTGGTCACCTTCCTGTACAATACATGGATGCTGGCCACACTGCAATACTGCAAAAGGGCAGTCATCTATTTTCAGATTGCAATTCCCATTTCCGCTACCTTCATTCAGCAGAATAGCATCTTAAATATCTTGGGTCTTCTTTCCACTGTTATTACCCACAGAGTAATAAAATAACCTGGACCTTAGCAGATTTAACAGGACACTGGACTGCAAAGCAAATTGTTTTGCTCGTAATTCCCACCTTCCACTTATCAAACCACTGCCTACTGAGAATAGCTTCATATAAGAGATTATGTGTGGGCGATCAAAATGAAATCTGTGTTGACAAAGGCAAGGCTCTTTCCAAAATAAACACATTTCCCACTACACAGTGTTTGAAGTGCAGTACTTAATCACCATGCTGCCAATCATCCTGGGAGAGCCTGCTTTAGGAGGACACTTGGCAACGGTTCATATGAGCAAAGTATGTGTATTCCAAGAGAATGCACTACAAATCATATTTCCTCAGATGGTATGGGGAAATGCTATTTGTAAAATGAGTGTAATCTGTATAATAATGATAGAGCTTGTCGTTTATCATAATCAAACAAAATTATAGAGTATACTACAAAATTTTATTATAGCTGGGGTCCATTCATATTTCTGTTTTATTATTTGTTAATATTCATTCTTTATACATTTTACATGTGTTTTACAAGTGCTACCAATATTGATATTTCTTAAGGGAGATGTAGTTATTAGAAACAGCCAAAAATGTAGCATGCAAAAATCTGTTAAATTACTGCACTAAAATGGAGATATGAACCGTGCCTTATGAATTTAATATCCTCAACTTCATAAAGAACCTCAACCTAGAAAAAAATTAATGATTGCTCACGAGGCGTTACATCTCATTTTCATTTATTGTCAAACCGATTTTGATCAAATGAATAAAACACTTCGGAATTGAGTTCCCTTCAAAATGGATTTTTCCATTTTGTTTCAAGGAGGATCAAGGTTCAGTTCCTCTTACAGATTCTTAAAGTGTGGCACACAGATGGGAACATTACCCATTCCCAGCAGGCAGGAATTGGCTTCTAAAGCGTGCCATGCATGGACTGAAATTTGGCTGGTTCAGCAGGAACCAGACGAATTTCAATCCATCTATGGGCAGGCTGGTTGTACTGAAGTTGATCTATCAGTTGACTTCAGTACAAGCAGCCTGACATTTTTTTAATATGATTGCATCATTGCATTCTGACGGTGGGGAAACCTCCCTCTTTCAGAATACAATAGCGCAGCAGGAGGTATTCCCCCAACGATATCTAAATTGTTGGTGGGGAATCAAGCAAATTTATTTTCATCAACCTGTGGTTGAAGGAAAGAAAATTGCTTAATGTACATAAGTCAAGGGCCTTCATATATTCCCACACAAATCCCACTAAAGGGCACAGAGTACGGAAATGCACATGCTTTCTCAAAAATCTGCCATGCAAGGGGTGGGCTGTGAGGAGTTTGCCATTGGCAAATATGCATTACTATTTAGGATGGCCGTTAATAATAAGGTCACGTTGTATAAACTAATGTTGGCAAAGCCATTCATAGCTAAATATGCCAGATTTGGGTGCTTGGTGACAAAACTGAATCTCTGAATTCATAGAAGGGACAGCTGAAATTATTACATTGCCTGACAGAAGGCCAGTGGCAGCCCGTAATGCAGGGCGCAGGGGCGCCGCTCCCCTAATACATACGTCCGGCTCCTAATCTATATGCAGGGTGCCGGAACGCATGAATTCCAAAGGGGGTTTTATTTTTTAGAAGCACTTGATTAAAGCCTCAGGCTCTGATAGGCTTCAAAAAAGGGTGGGCTCAGGGCTCAGAATTAATGTTCACTATTGTCTTCCTGATTTTCCTCCCGGCCAATCAGGAAGCGGGTCCTGAGACCCGTCAGAGGAGAAGTGTCAGAGGAGAATCGATCCTATTGGCGTCCGAGGAGGAGGAGGGAGGAGACGCAGAGGAAGGCACTGTGAAGCACCAGGAGGAGGAGACACCGCCCGGAGGAAGTGTTGCCTGCGACGTAGCTGGGGTAAGTGCGGGGCTGTGACCAGACTGAGGTGGGGCATCGGGTGGATATTGCCATCCCCCCAAAAAAATATACCACCACTGCAGGAGACATTAATCACACATTATACAGTTGTGTGTTTTATGGATTTTTCATTGTATTGTGTTCTATATCTGAGTGGGTATTCCTTGGTCAAAGTAGCAATTTTAAGAGGTAAAGGATTTATTAAAGCTTGCTTGCAAAAACATACAATCATTAGTCAGTAAACAGCTAAATAATTACACTGTATTTTGCATACCAGTAATATGATACAAGCCATCAACATAGTTATTGCGAGATAAAGGCACATAGAGTTTACAAAAAAGTACATTGTTGGGGAAGACTGTAATAATCCCATGCTACCGGTTTAGACAAATTTCCCAAAGGATAAAGAGTAAAGAAACTGAACTGTTCTGACAAAATGAAATGATAGAAGAGTTTTCCCCCCTTGTAACCTAAAGGAGAACCAAAGTAACAATCTGATACCCAAATTCAAACAAATTTGATTCTTAATTTTTAAAACTGGGTTCATACCTAGCTGCTAAGGTGCAGCACGTTATAGCACACTTTTTTTTTGCACAATAACATTCACTGCCCTAGGCAGCCCATACACAATTAATAAGGCTGCTATGCACTTCAGTGGCCCAGAGATTTGACCTGGACCTTTTTTTGACAGTGCACCTTACTGTCTGCAACACACGTTATTGCATTGCCATGTGTTGCACTGCGGTGTGGCAAACCTCCGTACGTAAGGTGCATTGGGGTGTCTTTCAGAAACACATGTAGCACTGTGGTAATGGGCACAAGGCCTTATACATTAGGTTTATGTTCAAACAGACACTGGATACAAACGTGCAATTAGCATCTGTATTTTACCTTTTAAAGTCTAGCACCAGGAATTCCAAAAATCTACCCTTGTCGTGGGGCCCCTTACATTGCAAGGGTTAAATGCTTGTTAACTCTAGGGGATGAGAAATAAAGTGGAATACTTACCATAATCCTTGCCCCAGCAGGTTTCCTTGACCTGTGCAACCAGTCCCCAAAAGCCTCTTCTATGAGGTGCTGTGGGTTGCCATCACACAATGACATAGCGATAATAAACATTTAACGTATGCTACGGGAAGGGGTCCCTCTGCAACGGTAGTATTTTGGTAATTTCCAAAGTTGTGCTTTAAGTATATTGAAGAAGTGTTGGAACATATGTCAGCTTGGCAATGTTTCTTGCGATCCTATTAGTAAGATTTCCATTACATTTTTTGCAGTGACTACGGCAGGGATAGACATGAAATAACAGGAAGTCTCTATGTGGAAGATGCAGACAGCAATGACATGACATGGGTCCTATCTCTTCCTACTCAATCAAAAAAATAATGTTTTGACTGGAACTACATTTTATGCCTTTAATGTTTAAAAATAGTAAGATAATTAGCAAATATTAAGGCACCTAACTCTTTAAAATCTTTAGTGCTACCTTTATAGGACTGCATTTTATGAGAATTGGTTACTATACAATGATAAAAGTTCTGCCTAAGCATCAGTATTTTCAATAAAGGTTCAGGACAAATAAACCACAGCTTATCCACTCAAGCCCAGATGTTCTCAAAATAAACAGATCTTTATAAAAGACTAAATACATGCTTGAAAATGCCTATCCATATGTATATTTTTCAATATCCTGTTTTTTATTATTCAGTTTCAGCTATAATATTATACCAGGCAAAAATGAGGCAACTAATTAAATAGATTTTATCATATGATGATCAAATGCAAATCTTAATAAACAAATTACATTACACAGGCAAATCAACTCAATTTAATCATGTTTTAGCACTGTCCCATGGGTCCATATGAGCATTTCCTGTGACCAGAAAGCATAAAAATAACACACCGTGTCTAAAATAAGCAGTAACTTCCTTTACTGGTTAAGCCTAAACTTAGCCTAAATTTAGGGACTATAAAAGGCTCAGAAGTCAAAATACACAACCTGCATGCAGCAATCTTCATTACCAGACAATCACAAGACAAAAACAAGGATACCGTAGTTATCACTAGCATTGCTTGTCTGAGCATAATGACAAGGATCTAATTCTCCTAGACGTAGATCAACCATATACTGTAAAACAATATTGGCACAAGAAAATAATAAATGGCTTGCAATTATTTAGCAAATAGCTGCAAATAAAAAAAAAACAAATGCCAGTGATATATGTCACTTTTGTAGGTAATTAAACAACATTTAAAAGTTGCTAGTGATATATAGACTGCATCTGAAATCACAAGGCATTGCATGCGTACTATGTGATCTGGAATATAGCAAGTTGACAATATACGGTAACACATTTGCGTGCGAAAACTGTCACACAACAAAAAGTTAAATGCAGTGGTGGCTGGTGTTCTATTTTTTTGGGTGGGCATCAAACAAACGACCCGACCCCCTGTTCGTTCAGCCAAACCCCTTCACCGATTGGTCGGACGATTGGTCAGTCAGATAAATCCCCCTCCGTTGCTCAGTCCATCCACCCAACAGCCCAGCACTTACCCCATCTAGGCTGCAGGCAGCTTCGTCAGCTTCCCCCTGTGTCGCCTCCTTGGAGCTTCCCCCCCCCCCCCCATCCCAGCCAATGCAGTCGCTTCTCCTCTCGGGCCAATTGGGTCTTAAGACCCACTTCTTGATTGGCCAGGAGGAGAAGCAGGAAAACAATAGCGAATAATAATTCGCTATTGTCACACAACTGGGTGGGCTCAGGGCGCAGTGCTCAGCACTGTTTGTTGTGAGCAGCCTATCCTGAGCCAGCGAGCTCTCAGAAAATTATTGTCCTCTCACTACTTTGTATGAACTCACATCAAAGTTCCTGTGCCTCTTGATGCCTCTTGGTGCCTCTAATTGCTGTTTAATGCTAAATGGTTCAGCATATGTAAAAAACTATACTGCTGCTATATTGTGTCAAGAATTTATTTTTGCAGACTACTAAAGATGACCAAATCAAAACCAAGCTCCAGCATATTGGCAGTTAATAACACAGAACAAATGAAAAAAAATACTAGGCAGGGTGAGTTGACTGTAATCTTTATTGTCCTCTACTCTTAAATATTGCATCGGGAGGTTGACATAAGTCATTCATTTACAGATCATTTATTGGCTCAGAATGACTCACCATTGGAGGTCTCATGGGTTATTATTACATACTGGCTTCAAATATGTGCTTTGTGTGAATAGTGGCATAACAGTAGCCATTCAGTATTATCGTACTGGAAGCATGTAATGATCCAACTTTTCCTTTAAGAAAAAAATAGCAATTTTGTAGATGTGTGGTGGAACCTGCTACTTAGTTAAACCACTGTAGCGTAAGTAAGAAAGAATAGGATTAAGAAAAATGCATGTGGTCAAACACAGTAATCCTATTATGTGTACCAGCATGAGCAATTATATAGAGGTATTAGGTTGATTGGAGAAATAAGCATTAAATGAAAAGAAATGACTGCTTTCTCTTTAAATTAGAATATATCTACATCTAATATGTAGCACGCCAGTGACAAGATTGAGGATTTTCAAGGATCCTACAAAGGGAAACAAAAAAGTCTTTGGAGACTGCATTCCCAGAATAAAGCTAGAATAGTGTAATTATGCCCTCAACGCAGGAAACGTTTCCTAAAATTGAACGAAAGTCAACAAAAATAGAGAACATTGCAAAGATGGTGTCTATTTCAGGAAATGAAACCCTGTAACATTTTAACACATCACTATTCAGTTACTATGATACAAGAATGACAGACTGTTGATTTTTGAGAGTCTTGTCTTTTTTTTAAGTAGCATTCCAGTTTGTCTTAAAAATGCTCCATCCCTCCTCCTTACACCTATACTAACTAAATTTGGTAAAAAAGATGCATATACTTACCTACTTTTCAGCTTGCTCTGGTTTGGTCATGTGATACAGCTCCCCTGTGTCAGCCAGTGGCGGCTGCAGGGGGAGCAGAGGGACCACCGACAATGGCTCTCCCCTGCAGTTGTCACTGGCTGACACAGGGGATCATGTGACTGGACTGGAACAGGCTGAAAATAGGTAGGTTCATTGTTTATACATCTTTTTGACACATGTTAGATTGAGGCTGGAGCCTTTTTTTAATACTAGATAGGCCTTAGCTGGAATTCTACTTCAACTAATTGGTGCTAAAGTTCAGAATTTTTAAAAATTGTTGTTTCGGTATTTTTAAAATGTATATAGCACAATGTATTTTTGTTTATATGCCCAAACCCCAGGTCTCCATCATTTACCTGTACCCCATGTACCCATCACCCTGCAACCTCTGGCAGCAACCGCAATCAACACAATTTAGTTCCCATTTCTCTTCTTCCCAAGACGAGACTCCCTTTCTCTTGTGCTCTTTGGAATTCCTGCTATGTCTATAACAAACTCACCTCTCTCCATGACCTCTTTATCGCTAACTCATTGCCCTATCTCATGGTGGTCTTCTCTGGATTCACTCCCCCAGATCCAGTGGACTTAAGGGAGGAGGTGTCGGAATCCTTCTATCCCCACATAGCACCTTTCAGGTACTTCAACCACCTCCCTCTCTGTCACTGTCTTCTTTCGAAGCACACGCATTTATCTTTTCACTCCAGTTTCTCTAAGGCTAGCTGTGATCTACAGACCCCCTGGGCCAGTACCAACCTTTCTTGATGACTTCTCTGCCTGGCTACCCTACTTTCTTTCTTCTGAAATCCCCACAACCATTCTGGGTGACTTCAACATCCTTATTAATACTATTAATACTAAAACTCCTGCCACTTCCAAACTTCTCAGCCTAACCTCCTCCTTTGAAATGAAGCAGTGGATACACGCTCCTACTCACTCTGAAGGCAATACCCTTGACCTCATTTTCTCTCACCTTTGCATTCCATGCATACTCTCTAACTATCCATTCTATCTTTCTGATCACTACCTTATTAGTTTCACTCTCTCCCTCTTCTCCACCTCCTCTCCCTCCAACCACCTAAAAGTTACCCGCAGAAACCTACGTCATCTCAACCCTTCTCTTCTCTACTCTGCTATTGACGACCTCTATTACAAAATTGCACCCCTATCCTGCACCGACCTAGCTACGTTTGTCAACAATGCTTCACGTCTAGCCTCACTGGACTCACTGGTCCCCTTCACTGCACACAGAATCAGGCCCGACCCTTCAACCTGGGCAAACAGATGATACTAGAAGTCTGAAAAAACATAGTCCTGCTTATGAGCGCCGTGGTGTAAGACTGAGTCTCAGAAAGATTTTAACCAATATAAATCTGCCCTCCAAAAATACAATTCCAGCCTCCTCACTGCCAAGCAGACCTATTTTATCACTCTCATTAGCAACTTATCATCCTGTTCCCATCAACTTTTCTCCAACTTCACCTCTCTACTTCGTCCTCCACTGCCTCCAACCGCCAACTCACTCACTTCCCAGGAGATCGCCAATCACTTCAAACAGAAGATTGATACAATTTGCAAGGAGATCTCTACTCTTCAGATACCCTCCACGCTTTACACTTTATGTCCATAGGTACAATCATTACTTTCCTCTTTCAACCCCACCAGTATAGACGAGGTTGCTAAACTACTTGCTAGCATCCACCTTACCACCTGCCCTCTGGATCCTGTTCCCTCAAAAATGCTACATTCACCCTCTGGCTCTATTCTACACTATCTAACCCACATCTTCAATCTTTCCCTCTCTTCTGGCATCTTCCCCAACTCTCTAAAACATGCACTTGTCAGCCCCATACTTAAAAAGCCCTCACTGGACCCATCCAATCTTAATAACCTATGCCCCATCTCCTTGCTCCCCTTCTTATCCAAACTCCTTGAACGTCTGGTCTACAACCGACTGAGCATCCACCTTGCTGATAATAGCCTTCTTGATCCCATTCAGTCTGGATTTTAAATTGGGGTTTGCTATGAATAGATCTGGCGCTATACCTATATATGGAAGTATGTCTCCAGGGACTTAATGGTGTAATAATTCGAAGTGTTACTTTAACCTAATTTGTAAGTGACAATGTGCAATGTGCTGTTCTAGTATGAAATATATATAAATAAAAATGGAAATTGTTTAAATAAGAATATTGGTCACAATAGATATTTGCCAGCGTGCTGGCTAAAAAATAGAAATATGTGCAATGTAAGACATAAATTAGTGATCACTTCTTAATGTTTAAAAACATATAAGTACCCAAAACATGTACGGTGCTAGTGCTAGTTCTACTAAGTATTTTAGTGACAAATATGAAATGTAAACACAAAATTAACCAAATTTTAAAGTTTCAAGTGCACAAATGTGACGGTAAAATGTAAGCATGCAGTAATAAAATACACAGTAAATATGTGATAGATGTCAGTACATCTAGTGGAACGTGTCAAAAATTGGGGGTGAAAAAAAGGTAAGAATAAAAATTCAATATTTATCCAAAACTATATAAAAAAGTAAAAAGAGATAAAAATATAAAAAAGAGCAAGAAGTCTTTGGTGCAGTGCAATTAATGGGGTTTTTCCGTGGATAGGAGGAGGGAATGTGATGGATCCAAATCTAATCTTCATGCATTGTGGACACTTCTAGGTTGTACTCTCACCAGAAAAATAACCCCATCCGGGGAGGATCAGCCTTCACAGTATGAGCTACTGTGTCGCTCTCTGGCTTGCTTCTGATGGGCTGCTGGAGATCCCTCGTTATTTCCAGGTGGAGTGTGCCACAGTGTGTATATGTTAAAAGAGAGGACCATCCATAGTGTGATACCGTATAAGTTAATTTATTAAACAAATACTTAAAACTACTCACAATTGTGGATATAGGTAATGGCATAAAAGGTTGCTGTATAAGGAGTAAGGAAGCTGCTGCGAGCGTTCCGTTCGGCTTCCACGCCGTCTGTGTTGAAAGTGTGTGATCGATAAACCACGCCCTACGCGTTTCGTCACTGGGACGTCATCTGGACCGCTCCAGATGACGTCCCAGTGACGAAACGCGTAGGGCGTGGCTTATCGATCACACACTTTCAACACAGACGGCGTGGAAGCCGAACGGAACGCTCGCAGCAGCTTCCTTACTCCTTATACAGCAACCTTTTATGCCATTACCTATATCCACAATTGTGAGTAGTTTTAAGTATTTGTTTAATAAATTGACTTATACGGTATCACACTATGGATGGTCCTCTCTTTTAACATATACACACTGTGGCACACTCCACCTGGAAATAACGAGGGATCTCCAGCAGCCCATCAGAAGCAAGCCAGAGAGCGACACAGTAGCTCATACTGTGAAGGCTGATCCTCCCCGGATGGGGTTATTTTTCTGGTGAGAGTACAACCTAGAAGTGTCCACAATGCATGAAGATTAGATTTGGATCCATCACATTCCCTCCTCCTATCCACGGAAAAACCCCATTAATTGCACTGCACCAAAGACTTCTTGCTCTTTTTTATATTTTTATCTCTTTTTACTTTTTTATATAGTTTTGGATAAATATTGAATTTTTATTCTTACCTTTTTTTCACCCCCAATTTTTGACACGTTCCACTAGATGTACTGACATCTATCACATATTTACTGTGTATTTTATTACTGCATGCTTACATTTTACCGTCACATTTGTGCACTTGAAACTTTAAAATTTGGTTAATTTTGTGTTTACATTTCATATTTGTCACTAAAATACTTAGTAGAACTAGCACTAGCACCGTACATGTTTTGGGTACTTATATGTTTTTAAACATTAAGAAGTGATCACTAATTTATGTCTTACATTGCACATATTTCTATTTTTTAGCCAGCACGCTGGCAAATATCTATTGTGACCAATATTCTTATTTAAACAATTTCCATTTTTATTTATATATATTTCATACTAGAACAGCACATTGCACATTGTCACTTACAAATTAGGTTAAAGTAACACTTCGAATTATTACACCATTAAGTCCCTGGAGACATACTTCCATATATAGGTATAGCGCCAGATCTATTCATAGCAAACCCCAATTTAACATTCCCCACCCTACCAGGTGGATATTAATAGAGGCAGCTCCTACCTATTTTACCTCATTTTTTATATTCACATATAAGCTCCATAGCGCAACCTACCACCCTTATTCCAGTCTGGATTTTGCCCTCAAAACTCCACGGAAACTGCTCTCGTAAAACTAACAAACCATTTACTAATGGCCAAAACCAATGGGCACTATTCTGTACTCCTACTCCTGGACCACTCTGCTGCCGTCGACATGGTTGACCACCCCCTCCTCAAAAAAACTCCTTGCCTTTGGTCTCCGTGACTGTACTCTTTCCTGGTTCTCTTCCTACGCATCCAACCACACCTTTAGCATTACTTACGTCCGCCTCTCCTCTTACTTTCTCTGTTGGGGTCCCCAAGGTTCTATTCTTGGACCCCTCCTATTGTCAATCTACACCTCCACCCTGGGTCAGCTGATGGCCTCCAATGGCTTCCAATACATTCTCTACGCTGATGACACCCAAATTTATTTCTCTACCCCTCAGCTGACTCCCTCTGTCTCCTCATGTATCACTAATTTACTATCAGATATAACAGTCTGGATGTCACACCACTTCCTCAAACTCAATCTATCCAAAACCGAACTTATAATTCCTCCTCCCCCATGTTTTCCTACCCCTGATCTCTCTGTCAAAATCAATGGCACAACTATAAGCCCATCCCCACATGCCAAGGGTCTAGGTGTAGTCCTGGACTCTGAACTCTCCTTTAAGCACCACGTCCAATCACTGTCCAAATCTTGCCGCCTCAACCTCCGCAACATCTCCAAAATATGCCCCTTTCTAACCAATAACACAACAAAGCTCTTAAAAAGGTAATTGCAGAAACCAACTTTGTTTTGCAGTGTGGTCTTTTAATACAATGACCAGTGTTCTACATTGAACACATCAACACAACAGGTTAAGGCAGGTCTACGTCTATAGCCTGTCAATCAAGAGTGCTTGGATCATACAATTGGGTAAAACAAAGTACAAATCCTTTGGAAAATACAAATCACATATATGTGTTTCAGCTGTGGCGGTAATATTATCCCATATTTATGATCCACGTGTTCATTGATTATTGCAGGTCTCAGAGTACAGGTGTATTTTAAAATATATCTACTTAGATAAAACACAAAAACCCATTATACAAATTACACAGCATACAGAAGAACATCATTGGAAAAGCAAAGACTAACACAATTGGTGCAGGTGCCATCTGGCCCTGTTGCCCTTTGGCAAGTGCCAAAGGTAAAGAGATTATTACTTAAATGCAACCATGTTAAGCTAAAACTGACAGATGGACAACCCAGAAGGTGACAGACTAAGACATCACCTCAAGCAACTATTAAAAGAGACGAAACAGGTTAGCAGCAAATTGGAGAGCCTTAAGGTACAACAAAGATCAGCATCATGTGAAAGAGGTAAAACAATGTCATGTGTGTGTCTTATTTTATTAGTGGCCCATAATGAACAACAATAGGTCTTGGCATTTACCTTAGTTCCTTGGGGCCTAATTTTTTTTAAGTGACACATTTTTAATCCTTCTGACAGAAAACCCTCTTGAAATTACGTTCTAAATTACTTTCAGTCAGCATTCTTATGGTTTAGTAGTAGATTTCCATTTTAAATAGATTTTTTTTTAATTAGGAAAAATATAGAGTGTGGACATTTTAAGCCTAGGATATAGCACAGGTATAATCTTAAATGTGTGTTTAGATCTTTGAGTCTGTCTGCATACAAATTTGTAATTAACCTCCTGAGGCAATTTTAAAATACCTGTAATAAGAGCTTTTCTGATGATATGTATGACAGGCTAAGTGAAGGTAAATTATTTGATTAACAGTAAAATACAGTACTTTTTTGACTACCACAAATTATAGTAAGGTTTAAAGACTATAATGTCTGTTTTGCTATTGAAACATTAATCAAATAGAAAGATATTGCAATCTGACCATCTAAGGAGTAGAAATCTATGCAACAGCTCTTAATAAAATGAAAGTATAGCAGCTAGAGGGACTATAATGTACAGTTAGCAGATGACACTGTTACCAGTAAGGAATTTGATGACAGTGCCTGTTAAAAGACATCAGTTGACATTCTGTCAGCCATTGAGAGTTTACAATTTAACAGGGCCTATTTTAAAGTGTATGTAAAGACAAAACTTTTTTCGGTAATGGTTAGAACCCGGTAAATTTTTTTTTTAATGCTCTGTTGGGGAGATTTCTCTACATTTCCTGTTCCCACAATACAATAAGAACTGACAGGTGGTCATTATTATTCAAGGGGAAAGCCCATCTTAAGCAGCTGCCAGCATGACAGGAGGGGTCCCTATTGGAAAATTTCCCTCTGTTCTGTGACAAATCTAACATTTGGGATTTTACAATTCCCATTTTCTTTAAAGGAGACAATGGTTACAAGGACAAATAGAGAGGATGAATACAAACCATGGTTGTGTTTACTCAATACTAGGCATGGCTTAGAGACTTGGTTGATTTACTAAAGGCAAGTTGCCCTTTGCATGTGAATTTTCCCCAGGACTTAGTGAATGTGGTGACATTTTACTTGGTAAAGAATACCCAATCATGAGCAATGACAATAAAAGCATTTTTGCTTGCACATGATTGGATGATGGAAGTCAGCAGAGCTTTACCTCATTCAATAAGCTCTGGGGACAAATCCCATTCAAAGTGCAACTTCCTTTGAAAGTGCAATTTCCCTTGCAAAGTGCAGTGCAGTCTATTTTCCTTTAGTAATCAACCCCACAGTGTCTGAGCCTACTATCATAACACAAATTTATGCTGTATTCCTAGTTCCTACTTACAAACAAATACTCCTAAATTACCGTGTCACAGGCAGAATCTCACCAACACACAGCCCGAGTCAGCAGTAACACTTCAGTTACCAATATGCTTTACCCACAAGCTGTATTTTTAACACTATTAGGGAAAAACTCCTATCTGCCACAGGATCAGTGCACAGCCAAACGACTCACTAGCTCCTTGCCTGAATCTGCTTCATATGCTCTCAGAACTGCCATTGATTCTCTCACCTGCTTCTGAGTCAAAAATCTGAAAAAATAGAATGTGTTGTTTAGAACTCCCTTCTGAATGCTGCTGCTCCATTGTGCAGTGTCCTTGTCCGACTTTTCCAATCAAAGTGTTTGTGAGGTTGTTTCCGCTCATATGGTTTCCCATATACTGACTGTATGTCACTTCCTAAACTGTGCAGTAGCTCCTCCCTACAATGGCAACTGTGCAGGGGCAATTTGTTTGGCCACATGCACAGTTGTTCTCCAGACCAATATTGTAGTACAGAGGCTTGTGAATGTCAAACGCCACATGCCTATCCCCCAGCAGACCAGTCCAAGCCTGCAAACAGCAATACAAATCTGACAGGGCTTCTAACCGTTGCTTACACTATGCAAAACTTAAAAAAACATGTCGGCTCTTTCTTCATACACTTTAAATTAGATCTACAAGTTCACACAAGTTTATTTAAGTAAGGTTGTGCTACTGAATGTAACACTATAAGCCCCCGCAAACCATACCTGTTAAACTTTGCAGTAAACAAGGTCAACTTCATAGCTTCTGTTCACATTTAACACCATAAACGTGCCTTGACCTTCCAATGTGAA
Organism: Lithobates pipiens; assembly: GCF_037356315.1. Lineage (NCBI taxonomy): Eukaryota > Metazoa > Chordata > Amphibia > Anura > Ranidae > Lithobates > Lithobates pipiens. The sequence goes on from NW_027507903.1 coordinate 159,009,078, forward strand.
TAACAAATACATTTTTCACCTTTAAATAATGTGTCAGATTTGGTAAACTTTTAAGCTACCATGTAAAATGAAGCAAAGAATTACTGTAAGCAAAACCATAGAAGCATAGGCCCAATGGCGATGCTTTTTAAAGTTGGGTTCTGTATAGCTGTGGTTGCTGTTTGTTAATTGCAATTGGCTCTTTTGTGAAATTCATTTTATTAGCTTCAGCAGGTAAAGTGCGATGTGAAGATATTAGAGTCTCCAACTAAACTTTATTTTTGTTAGGTGGGGAAACTAGAATTCCTATCAGACGTTTATTGTTGTATGTGCTCATGATAGTGAGATATTAACTCACGTCTTCTCTAGAAGGTAAGACACAAAGTAAGAGGACATCTCTTTAAAGTTAGGGGAATGTCTTTTAGGAGGAGTTAGGAGGTCTTTTAATCTGGACAGATGTCTGCACCTGAAACATTTCCTTGTTGCAGTGACACGGTCACATTCCATTGTTTCCCCTAGGCTTTCACCAAAATGGAAGAAGGGTGAACTTCCCAATGGGTAAATAGACAAGAAATAAAACCTAACAGAGGTTTTACCTTCCCAGAGCAAACAAAAGCATTTGAGCTGTAGGCACTGTGGCAGTTCTGTGATTTGTCCCAGTGTCTGAAGAGTTAGATGTCACCCTGGGTTCTCATTTATGCTAGTTGAGGGGCTCTGGGATGTCTGTTCTGAGTGAAAAAATGGGTTTTGCGGTTTTCTCCAGGATGTAACTTATGGATTGGGTCCACATTTTACATCCTTGTTGCACAGGCTCTTTTATATGGGGCTTAGTTCAGGGCTCCTTCCCCTGGAGACAAGCTGCTACAGGAGCAGTGTGTGTGGACAGGTAGAGTGTTTACCCTGTGTACCCTGACCTCAGTCTGAGTCTGTTTGTAATTAGGCAGGAGCCTGTACTGCCAAATTGGTGCAGAAACAGTCTCAATGATTATTGAGAACATTTCTATGCTTTCTCGTGATGCTGAAAACCCCTGCAAAGGTAACATTTTGTGTATTTTTGAACCTTACTTTTGAATAAAAGTGGGCACAAAGCCCTGATATGTACTTAGGCTGGGCTGAAGTTCATGAAAGGTGCTAAACTTGAGTGAACCCCCCACAATACCCTTAGTGGCTGATTTACTAAAACAGGAGAGTGCAAAAGTGGGTGCATCTCTGCACAGAAACCTCAGCTTCCATATTTTATTGACAAAGCTTAATTGACCAAGCTGAAGTTAAAAACTGGCTACCATGCACAGCTGTAATAGATTTTGCACTCTCCAGGTTTAGTAATTCAACCCCTGAATATTTCTATTCAAACTTGTTGTGTAGGTAGAATTTTTGCACATATAAAAACTTTACCTACAGCACTAGTACCATTGTTTACTGTATTTTTCAGATTTTTTTCATGGTTACAATTTGATTGGCAAGATAGGGTTTGCTCCATAATGAGCTAATAATTTGATGTTTAAATTATTATGGGGAAAGCTTTCTTCAGCCACGTCTTAAGAAAATCTCTGCATGGAGACTCATTTCACATTGACAGTACAAAACGTTTTTTATATCTGACAGTCTGGGCAACTTGGGAACCACAATCAAACCTAATATCCAGCTGGATGCTTACAAATGCCTGGCTTATTCTGACTTACATGAAAATACTTGGCATGCTGAGTAAAAGTTATACTTATACTATAAGACAGTGATGTGACCTGACCATTTATGGCTCTGCATTCCAAGAAAAGACATGCAGAAAATGTTAAGTATCTTTTTTTGATTACATTAACTCTACTGTTTATGGAGAAAGACACATTTCCTTCTTATGGATGGTCATTTACATTTTTATTATATTACAGAATGAAAATAACTAGGTCAGATAAGTGTGGGATACTTTGATCCAGTTGTGGATACAGTGCTAGTGTGTGGCTTCTTTGATTTCATTAACATACTTTCACATGTTATATTGTTATGAGAACTGAGCTTTTCCTCTTGATAAAGACGCCGATGTCCTGTGACGACAGCCCTTACATCGCAAAAGATCTGCTCTTGTAATATACACTGCCAGAATGCACAATTTCACTTAAGGCTAAAATAAACATGAGGTTATAATCTTCCAAATCCCAACCCCTCTTTCATTAGCTCAGCTGAATACAATCCTCTTTTTATCTAATATTGTGTTTTCCATGACAATACTGAATTGCACACAGCGATGTGGAAGTCAGTATTGGCAGCCAAAATAAGTTGGTGTATAATTTATGGCACTCCACTTCTCACAATAAATAATCACATAATAAACAGAAACTCTTATTGTTAACATGCCTAATTCATCTACAATTATTATACTTAAGACATTGTACTCAATCGTGTATAAGGACTTCTTGAGATTAATTTTCTCTACTGGATGCGCTTATTAAGGGAATCAGCATGGGAATTAACCGAGTGTATTCATGTGTGAAGTTTTATTGATTTGTTGTGTACAAGCTAATCCATTTAAATTTTAATCAAAATGCTATTTTTTCCATGTGTCAGTAATGGAAGTGCTGTGCACATCCTTCAGCTGATAACATGGAAATACTTTGACCAACAATAAATAAAGCAATCACAGGAATGCTATCCCGGGTATAATAACTTATTATGATAGATACAAATAGTATAACGCACAAAGTATTCATAGCCAATTACAAATACTAAATGTTCTACAAGACGGAACATTTTAACAATTTTCTCATCCTCTCTATTTTAAATTCTATCATATAATATTTTGGAACGAAGTATTAGGTTCAAAGTCCTTAAAGTATATCAAAAACTTGTGACCTAAAATGTTATTTTAACTTTTGGAGTAGAGAAGGGTTAGCAACCATGTTGTGTTTTTATTGCTATCTGTGTGCCTGTTGGGGAGATTCATACTCTCTGTTTGTACTGGTGATCATTGGTATCAGAAGTGTGAAAAGGGAAAATCCACATTTTGAGCTGCCCTTGAAACAGGAATAGAGGGGACATTTTTTGGGATGACAACTGTCCGAGAGGGGATTTCTTTCACTTTGGTTTTGTCTAGGAGACAAGAAATGAATGTAAAACTCACCAATAGGATGCAAAATGCTAATAAATATGGTAAAAAATCCTTTAAGTTTTAGATATAATTGAAAAATCATGCATATTAATTAGGCAAAAAAGTATGCACAAAGTATAGTATAAAATGAGAATTCATCCTTCACTGATCTGAATACACTTATATCTGAAATCTGAAGACGGATTATTTGGGGCCGATGCATCATGGAAACTATCATCAGTGGTATGTGCACTGCATTATTATAATATCTATTGTCTTTGTAGTATTAGTAGAATAGCCATACATAATATCAGGCAGATTTTATGATGGTTGGATCCATGCTTAGTTTTGAACAGGGCGCTGAGATCACGTTTATCAGCACATTGTTAGTATGGTTGCAAGGGCTTCCAGTGACCTACCTGCTGTGCACATTTTAATGATGGCTTAATTGTAGCCCAAAAGAATTGCCACCAGGCTAATTTTGTGATCACAAAGTACTGTGATGATGGCATCTTTGATGCTGATGAGTTTACTTCCTCTTTCATTTCCTGCAAAGGTAAAGCATAATGGACCACTGTGCATCGCATAGTAGTCCATTATGTGTCACTTACCTGACACAGGAGCCAGCGAAGTCACTGCTGTCCCCTGTAGTCCGGCGCATCCATCTTCTCGATGGGTCTCGCTGCTCCGCCTCTGTCATTCAGCGAAGCCGCGATGATGTCACTTCCGCGCATGCGCATGGGAGCCGCCACTTGCGGCATATCACCGTTGACCGCGGCTCGCTCAGTGTGCCTGCGCGCCACTGTCTACGGTGCATGCGCCGTAGACAGCGGTACCTGTCTTTCGGCAAATATCTCCTAAACCGTGTAGGTTTAGGAGATAAATTCTTGGACCTACAGGTAAGCCTTAATCTAGGCTTACCTGTAGGTCAAAGTTGGTTGTAAGGGTTTACAACCACATTAAATGTTCTTTAGGTGGCATCCGGCTTTTTAAGCAAGGAATGCCCAACTTAAGATGACAGCTACCATGGAATAATAAAATCTTTTGGTAATTGATAATTGTTTATACATTCATTTAATGCAATTTAGGTGTGAAGATGATAGGTTTCCGTGGTTCCAAGCAACAGGGTGGCTTTTAATACAACATGGACTGATAGTTCATTCTCACCTGTGCTTTAAATGTTTTAAGTCATAACAGTGGCATAGTACATAACCTCAAACCTCAGGACAGGAATTGGTTCTTAATTAGTATTATCCTTCTACTGTCTAAGTGAAGGAATGGGTTTTGTTGATCAGAGTTCCTACAAAGCAATGTTGACCACAGTGCAGTAGAGGTCAGTAGTAGGTCACTAGTGTTCTACAAGGTTCAATGACACAGCTTACCATTAGTGTCTACAGCAAAATGTCAGTAATTATTTTACATGACCATTTCAGACTACAGAACAAATAGTCATTTATTAGCTTTTAGGAAGGAGGTAAAAGCTGTAACTATACATAAGCTTTCTGCCATACATAGTAACATCATTTCAGGGGAATATCTTCAGAATTACTACCATTCTGCAGTTCCTGGATGGAACCCAGGTTTGTAGATGGATAAGTAATGATAAGCCTTATGTATTATCGTACACTCCCTGTCTATAAAGGTTTGCTTTGTCACAAGCCTCTCATAACATTAGCTAAATGAAATTCAACTGACTAGACAAACATTTTAGTTACCTAATCCTTGTTTTGTAAGACAATTTGTTTTGCATTTGCCTGCAGTACCTGGGAAAACATGGGTGTAAAGCCTAGTATACACGGCTAGTTGTTTTTTTTTCATCAACCCAGCGGGATGAAGGAATAAAAAATGTGAAAGCTCAGGTCAGAGCTGCTGTACTAACAATGCAATGTTAGTACAGTGATCTCCCTCTTCCCTGCTGTTTTATTGTGTTCTGACAGGGGGATGCCCCCCCCCTGCCAGAACACTCAGACCTTTTCCGGTCATGCCCCTTGGAACGGCTGCCTTCTGTCAGACCAGCTACAGTGCACATGGTTAAATGTCAGAAATTTAAATGGGCCAAAGTCGTCCAACATTCAGCCCGTGTCGTGTGTATGGGGCTTTTTGATGCCTGCCAAGTTTCACACCCCTACTGTGAAGCCTTTTAAGTTTAGGGCAATGTCCTAGTTTTTTGTACCTGTTCTTTTAATAAGTTTACTGTACATACTTAACTTCATGTTCACTGAGAACGTGGACAATTATTACATTTGCTCAGCGCTCACAACTGTTTTACTATGTTCGAATCAGAGCATTCACCAATGTTGTCCAAAATAAAGAAAATTTATTAAATATCATATATAAAATATAAGGAGCATATAGTAAAAAAAAATCTGGTTGATGCTTTACCTCCATAGCCATCCTTGGTCATAACCACCATGACTAAGGCCAGATACGGCTGAAACATGTCAACCAAGTTTTTCTTTTTCTTTTGTTCTGTATTCTTCTGGATATGTAATAAATACTTTTTTCTACTTTACACAATGATGGTGAGATGTGATATTTGGAGATTGTGAGACTACACAGATCTGGTGCCTAAGAGCTCAACAATGCCTGCTGGAACAAAGAGGCGGATCAAAATTTAGCTGGTTAAGCAGGGGCTGGCCAAATATCGAAGAATTTCAGAAGACAATGGCACAGCAGGGAGAATTCTTCCATCCACAATATGCTAATGTCGATGGGGGAATCCATTTATTTTTTCCAATCAGCCCGCTGGCAGAATGAAAAAGAACAACCCATTTATGGGCAACCTAACTTGCAGCGGCATTAAACTGTTTAACTAGAAGCTCCAGGGCAACCAAAGTTTGGTTTTCATCACAGCCTACTATCCAAAACCCATTGGTCTCCTTATCAGACTGGGCTATGCAAGCATGAAAGTGATGGGTTCCTGTGAGCAAATTAATGCTTGAGGTAATTGGGGCAAATTAAGAAACTTGTAGTGCTGAGCGGTGGTAGCCTTGAAGCTGCTTGGTGACTATGTCCAAAACTGCTGAGCAGAGAATTCCTGCCATTTATTAATGGGAGGGCAGAATAGATGTATTTTGGTAGCCTAAAATTTGAGACTTTTACTGTTGTAGAGAGTATGACCACATCTCCAGAAAAAGTGATGTGCGGTGAAGTAAGAGAAGGTGAGCCTGGAAGTTGCATGACTAAGAGGAAATAAATATATAGAGGGGCACAATTACCTCTAGAGCAGTGGTCACCAAACTGCAGCCCTTGGGCCAAATGTGGCCTTTTGCTTTCCTTTATCTTTCACTCGGGGCACTATTCCTCCCACTGACACCAACAAGGGGGCACCATTGCTTCCACTAACACCAACAGTGGGGAACCATTCCTCACACTGACACCAACAATGGGGTATTTGTTTCCACTGACACCAGTGATGGGACACAGTTCCTCCCACTGACACCAGTAATGGGGCATACTAGCTCCAACTAATATAAACAGTTAGGCACTATTCCTCCCACTAATATCAATCATGGGACATTATTCTGCATTTACTGATTACAGGCACTATGTTATTACTTTACTTCCACTGGCGTGGGGGTATTTTCTACTTCCACTGGCCACTCCAGCCCCCGTAAAGTCTGAAGGACAGTAAACCAGCCCTTTGTTTAGAAAGTTTGGAGACCCCTGCTCTAGAGCAATGGTAGGCAAACTTTGGTCCTCCAGCTGTTGTGAAACTACAAGCATTGCAAGACTGACAGCCACATGCATTACTCCTAGAGGCAGAGGTATTGTAGGACTTGTAGTTCCACATCAGCTGGAGAGCTAATGTCTGCCTACCCTGTTCTAAAGCACGAGGGCAGAACTAATACTATTTTCAGTACTATGCAGAATAATCATCACTGGAGCCATAAATGTGTGTCACAGTTTTAACTCCTTTCCTTTCTAACAGATAGTGCTGGTTTAATCCTTTCCAGATTTCCCCTGGGTGAAACCATGGATCTAATTGTGAGAAAGATTATGAAGCTGGCACATTTCCTAAACTAGACGTCAGTGATTTAAAATATGCAGTATTGCTGCACTGATATATAAAATGGATTTTATGTGTAGGTAAATTGAAGAAACTGCTGGTAAATCTGACACACAATACAGAAAGAATATTTGTCTAGTGCAAACATTATTCTAAAGGGAGACAAGTTATTATAGCATTCTTACTATTGCTATACAGTACATTTAACTGGCTATTTATAATGCCTTGTTGTCCTTGACTGGAGGAAATAGAATTCAGATGGCTTGTACCCTTGATCAATGTTCAGCCTGTACTGAAGTTATTCCATATATCCTTGCATATCTTTACTTTCTAAGGAGATGTTCAGGGTTCCTCCTACAATACTTCGTCTGGTAAAGTGGCTTAAAATCTGATTCTGGGATTTTTCAATTTTCTGTCTGTATTGTGTCTTCAACAGACAACTTCAGATCTTGAAAGGTAAAACTGACAGTTCTTTTTTTTTATACATTACAATGAGCTGCAATTCTAAACATACAAAAAGATCAGCTCCACGTCTCCAAATGCTACGTCCTTATCCACTTCTATTTAGACTACTGCAAAATGTGTTGACATTTATAAAAGCATTGCTTTGGCTATAAGGTTTTTATTATTATGTTCCTTATGATCAGGCTGAATTATACTGCATTTATGAAACCTAAAAATCAATTGTTTTGTGAACATTTTAAATGTGTTAAAGTTTAAAAATAAAAAATAAATAACAAACATGTTATACTTACCTGCTCTGTGCGGTGGTTTTGCACACAGCAGCCCCGATCCTCCTCTTCTTGGGTCCCCTGCCGGCACTCCTGGCCCCTCCCTCCTGCCAATTGTTCCCAGAGCAAACAGCTTGCAATGGGGGCACCCAAACAGGCCTGCTCCCAAGCTGTTGCTCTCTATGTCCATTCACACAGAGAGCTGCGGCTGGGCTTTGCTCCTTCTTTCTCCTCATTGGCTCACTGGCTGTGATTGGCAGCAGTGGGAACCAATGTCTCCCGTTACTGTCTGAGCCAATGGAGAGGGAGAGTCTCCAGAGAGCCTACAATGCATAAAGGTAAAAAAACCTTGAGCCTTTAGAACCACTTTAACTATATCTGAGCAGCACAAACTGAAAGTGCTATTTAAAGTGGAAGTAAACCCATGGATTTAAACAGTTAAAAAAAAAAAGGCATGCCAGGAATGCTAACTGCACATTGGCTGTGCTTTCAGACAAACTATCAAACCATCCAATGGCTGGTGTCATAACGAATCACATGTGCAGCACCATAGCAGTTCAAGGTTAAACAGAGGCAAAGATGGCAGCTTCCTTGGCTAAAAACGATAGGGGAGTTTACTTCCACTTTAATTAATTTCTTTTTTATTATTAACAGCAAATTCACCCACCCATCCATGTCCCCCTGATTTATTTTGTTGTGGAGTGACAAAAACACCCCTAGCATTTCTAGCTGGAGCCATCTTGAGTAAGGGCAGATGATTCATGTATCATTTATTTCCTGGAATCCATCTTCTCTTAGCTTAGGCATGCATGCAGGAGGGTGTGCTTAGCAGAGAAAGACCCTCCTCCAGATGAAAGAAAAAAAATGCTAATGAAGACTCCTGTGATGTATGACATCATTTTGACCTAGGGCAGAAACCAGGAAGCAACTGAAGTAGTTAAAAAAAAAAAGTTTAAAACAGATAAATATATTATGCCTTCCTATCTCTTTAATAAAGCAAGCAGCATAGGGATTAAACAAGTTAATGTTAGGAGGAGGATTCAAATCCCTAGCAAAGCACCCCCCCACCCCTTGCAGAGCATATCCCTCTTCTCTTCCAGTATTTTTTTTTTTTAATTCTCTCTGTGCTGACCCAGCTCCTGCACCCCTCTATTCACCTTTCTACATAACCATTTAGGTAGGTGCCAACAGAGAAGCGAAGTGATTTGCTACTATGTTGTAGGCTTCTAAAGTCTCATCAGGGGGTTGTTCTTTTTCCTTTTTATCGTGGCAGTTGGAGCGTATGTGACTATAGCTGAGCTATGTGATCACCTTGGAGATAGGAACTTAATTATGTAACATCTTTGCTAAGAAAGCTTCATTCTTAAATTATTGGTAATATACTTGATCATTGCTGACACGTCAACTAAGCAGCAGAGAAGCTGAGCAGTACCAATGTATTTTTGTATTACATTAAGTCCCCTACATACAAACGAGTTCTGTTCTGAGACCACGTTTGTAAGTCTAATTTGTTTGTAAGTCCAACACGGTTAGCCTAGGTACCCAACTAACAAAATTGGCCCAATAAATTACTGTAATAGATTGATAAACACATTTCATACAAATAATACATGGAAAAAAAGGTTGAAATATAGATTCAGTACTCTATACAGCTAAGTACACATAACCACCAGAAATGTGAACTAACTCATACAATTGGACAGGCAAGCGTATGTTCGTTTCTTTGGTAGCTCGCAACTCAAAGGTTGCTATGTAGGGGACAAACTGTATTTATTTTCTCATAAAATGCACCATAATTACCTTCTATTTAGTTGTTCCCAGAAAAGGGCACTATAAGGCTACATGCACACAATGGGTTGGCTCGCCATTGTCAAATCTCTACATTTTTGTCCGCTCTGGAGGCATAGGTATGGTGTCCCATACCTATGTTAATCCACTTCTGAGCAACCGTCCAGGCATAGGTATGGTGTCCAGCCTCTCTGAATTCTGCATTTAGTCCCTGAACGCGTATGGTGCTAAATGTGAGTATCACTCGATACAGTGTTTAGCCATCAATTATGGCTCTGGCTCTAGATATGCACATTTCTTCATCTTTAAACTGTTGTGTGAAACAAACATGATACCAAAAATATTTTGAACTATTTCAATTATACAGTACTAGTTTTCCTAATTATAATTGCTAGGTAATTTTAAGAAAGGCAGACTAGCACATTTGCTCATAAAGTATTTGAGAATGCAAGCACACTATTAGCAGGCCATAATATGACATAATGTTTCACCTGTAAAAAATGTTTATGTTGGCAGGGAAACTGACTCTTTGCTGTGTCTGTGCTGTTACATAACCAATGAGTTTTTCTTCTGGTTCCTCTTAATTTTTCATCTCCAGCTAGCTGCTGCTCAGCAATAGCTGAATGACCTGCTGATGCACAGTATACTGTTGTACGTGGCAAATATTTTGACTATTAGTGATGATATATCACCATGGTCTCAGTGTGTAATACACTTTATAAGTGCAGTTCTGCTGCTTATACTACAGTTTTTGTTAAAGTGAAACAAAACTCTGGAATCTGACTGTGACCTAAAAAAGGCAGACAGGTGGCATAACAATAGTCATCATTATTGCCTGCGGTCTCCCTGCAGCTGTTTCCTTTATTACTGGTGTTGCATGCCTTGTTCTGCACTTTATATCTGTATCATGAAAGAAGCAGGGCTTTTCTTCCTCATGTCAGAGCCTTCAGCAAGGAGAACAATGAGCAGCACAGTCAAGCCACCAACAAAAAACATTCTAACATCCTAAGACTGGCAGTCCCAGACAGCAGTACCTTAGATCTCATATTAAAGATATACAACTGTTATTTTTCAGGAGCAATTCAAAGTAGCTTTCTCAGGGCACTAATTAGGTGCAATTAAGATTTCTAAATAATCCCTATAACATTGCAAATTTTTACTATTTGAGTTCAGGTCTACTTCAGAAATAATTATAAAAGCTATTTTTTAATAGATTTACCATCCTGAGGATAACTCAACAATTGACCAGCACCCATTTCACAATATAAAGTTCCCATAGCACATAAAGTCATAAACCAATGGAAATGATTTATTTCCAACTGATAAGGGCAAATGTGTACAGCAAAACAACCTCATTAGTGGATTAAGATCTTTGTCTAACTTTTCAAAACGATAGACATTTCTTAGTGCAGGTACAACCTCTCTGAGAAAATGTAATCACTCTACAATACATTTCTTGTGCTGTATATTATTAATTATACCTTACAAGAGCATAACATGTTTGTCCTTTTCATACCCTGTAAAAGCACAACTTAGAAAGATGACTGTTGAATGGAATTGAAGCGTACAATTATGCTAGCCCAACTAAAGCACATCCTCAGATTCTCCCTGAAACCATTGGTATGTAGGAAAAGCCAAGAGACCAACTATAAACTTTTGACAAGGTGGTACCTCACCCTTCACCTACTACACAAATATTACCTCACCACAACCTATTGTTGCTGGAGATGGCAGGGGGACAAAGGAACATTGCTCCACGTATTTTGGTCATGCCCTCTGTTAACCCACTTCTGGGCAACAGTCAGAGAAATCACTCAAAAATTAATGGAATACAAGATTTCAGATGATCCGGCCTTTTTCCTGCTACATGTCTCCACCATTTCAGCCAAACTCTATAAAAAATCCATTGTGCGACACCTCTTGAATGCCACAAAGTCCTGTATCCCACTCCACTGGAAGAAACACCTATTGCAGACTATTGCTAGTTGGTTTCAGAAGGTGGAGGATATCAATGAAATGGAAAATCTGATCTTGCACAGCCCCATCAGAAAAAATACTTTAAGACTTGGGGGCTTTGGAATCAGTTTGTCTTTTCTGCAGAGGGTACAGCCCTTTTTAGAACATAATATCTCAACCGTTGCTTGAGTACCTTAGTAACCCTGACCCCCTGCTATGTCAGCCCCCCCCCGCCTTTTTTCTTTTCTTTTTCCCTTTCCTTGCTTTTCTTCCTTTAACAACTTATCTTGACCATTGAAAATGAGAAAATGGTTTTGGGCAACCTCAGGTCTTACTCCATGGTTCAACCTTTATCCTCTGTGACAAACGATCAACAGTAGACATCCGAAGGCTAGAATTCTTTCTTTTTGTAATCTAAGTATATAAGTATATTTAAAAAACTGATTATTTTCTAGGCCCCTAAGTTATATGTCTGACATTTTTCAATGTCTACACAATGTGGATGTAATGGCTTGTTTTTTACCCATTTTCAGATTAAATAAAAACTATATTTGATTAAAAAAAAAGATGACTGCTGAACATGCTTATTTCATAGGTCATCATTTTAGAAAAGCCTTTCAATGAAAAGGGTCACAACACAAGAAGATACAAGTCGGTATGCATTTAAGAAACATTTAAAGACTATATGTTCTTTTGCATTATATAATATACAGTATGTACACACTATATATATATATATATATATATATATATATATATATCATTTTCATATAATTTTTTGACTATGATCGGCTTGGAAAAATCTAATTTAGTGGGCTAATATACACTATACAAATTTTCATAGATTGCAGCTTTTGAAATGCTAGCAAAATGTTCGGGCCAAACAAAAATTCCCACTGCAATGTTTTATTGTGGTGTGTTGAGAAAATCTTGTCAAAGCTACAGTTTGATTTGTTGCCTTATCAAAGGCCTATTTAGGTTTATTGAATCCCTTAAAGTGGAAGTCCAGTCAAAAATGAAAAAGATTCTATTAATTAATTGTAAAATATCTTTGACATTATTCATTTTCTGTATAGCGGTTTGTGTCACTTAGAAAGCCAGACAATCAGCTTATTCCTGTTCTTAAGAGACAACCTTACTTCCTTATTTCTGAATTCTGTATGGGGGGCCTCTCACTACCTGAAAACATTGTCCTTCTCTTCTACACGCCCCCATCCCTCCTCTCCTTTTTAGACGGACATGCCTAGACCTGCCCAGCCCCACCCCATCTCTCCTCTCCTTTTTAGACAGACATGCCTAGACCTGCCCAGTTCCACCCCCATCCTTCCTTCTCAGATCATCCCCTGTCTTCATAGCCTTATTTTTGATAGCAGTTTCTCCTGGGGTGGGGGCAGGATTTGGAAGTATGTTATGTTTGTTAGAAACTGTAATATAGATTACAATGCAACATGCTGCAGATGTTCTACAGTGTACAACCACGTGGTTGTTTCTGTGATGGGCACTGTGCGCATGTTGTCGCGTCACTCATACTATGGATCTGGGCTTTCTACACTTCTCCCGTTGCATCTTGAATATTTCTCTACCAATTTTCAGATCACCAGTCACCAGGGATAGCTCTGACATGGAGCAAAGCACTACTTCTCTATCAATAAGGCAGCCTCCAACACAAAGACCCAATGCATAACAAGGCATTGTAAATCAATAATAGCAAAAAGATCTGTTGCAGAGAGCCAAGAGACAATACCAGTAACTAGTTCTTATGCCCACTGCTTGCCTATTTTGTGTACAGAGATCAAATAAATTCTTGTAATGTTTACATGTAAAAGCAACCTTTTACTGCTTTTAATTTATTACTGCTATTTCAATATTTCTGAAAGCTAATTCAATTTTGTAAACTTCCACTATATTTGTAATATGTGATTTGTATGCTGTACATATATATATTCCAGGAAAGCAAGTTAAAAGATTCATACTTATTGAGCCTCCATGTATCCATTAGAGAGGCTTATAGGTTAATGCAAGTAAACTATAATCCTTTTCTGGGAAGGCAAGCCAGTATTTCTGGGGCAAATTTTATTTGCGGCTTGAAACTGGAGCATTACAGCTCAGTTGCTCCTAATTAATTCCACATATATTGGCAAATCAAAAATTGTACATTCTCATTTTGAGAGTTTAAAGAAATATTGGCCTTTGGTAAAAGCAAAAAGGCATGACCAGCATAAACACCAGGCATAGAAATGCAAGTCATCTAGCAGTTCATATATCATAACAATATGTGTAACACAAATATGGAAAACATGTGTGATTTTTATCATAAAGTCCAAGAGTTTCTGCATCCACTTTACATATTTTATGAATTGGTTTTCAAAGCAGCAGTAAAGTGTACCTTTCGTGTCTACCATGAAGCCATTTTATAGGCAAAGATTATACAGTCCTTCAATACATCCAGTAGCATCTTTGCTTTTTTTTAAATTGGCATTATGCCACATACACATCAGTAGCTAGTGACATGACAGCCTTTGAGGTTAATTTACGTGAATGTTCACTTAGCTTAATGACTAAGGTATTAAATTATCCATTCAGGTGCCAGCGAAAATCCAGTTTTTAAAAATTTTCCTTGCACGTGATTAAATATTCAATGTAAACACAGCTTTACTTCATTTACTTATCTAAGCGAACATTAATATTGCTAAGTAAAGTCCACATTCCTTTATTAAATCAACTCCTGTATCTCCCTTGGTACACGATACAAACAGGCTGTTTTTATTACCCAAATATTAATCTTACTATATTAATCATGAATGGCTTCTAGAAATGCATTTTTTTTTTACACACTATACAAGGAAAAGATTGTAGAAGTTGAAAAGAATATATGACTTTTTAAAGATCTCCATCAATGTGTCTGTTTCCAGGAAAATGCTACTGTATAAAATATGCAAGGCCATGAACTCAGGAATATCCTTCCAGCAAAATGTGCATGCAAATTATTATCTCATATTTGATAAGCCAGGTTCATTAGTTTGGCTGCATGTCAGCTGCTGCTCTAGGGCATTTTCAGCTAATGTACCTCAAATCAGTAATTTGGTACTCTCGTTCTCTTTTATTGGACCCCATTTTCTGTTATATTCATGGGGCAATTAGATGGTTAATAAAGTCCAGACAGTAATCAACAAAATTATAAAGCACAAAGCAGATGTGTGCCTGTTCCTAAATAATAAAGACGTGAAACATGTTGTGTATTGGTGTATTGAATACATTTGGGATAAATTAATTCATAGTTTCATAAATTAATTGATATTGTATGATCTTTGAGGTTTTCCATCAGTCCAAGGATTTGTGGGATGGAATTGTCGATCTGGGAGGCTCATTCTTGGTGGGGATGGTGTCTGTTTGTGTCCATTGGAGAGCATGATTGACAATCTGGAAGGAAGGGATGCAGGTCTCCATTACTCTAGGGCAGTGATGGCGAACCTTGGCACCCCAGATGTTTTGGAACTACATTTCCCATGATGCTCAACTACACTGCAGAGTGCATGAGCAGCATGGGAAATGTAGTTCCAAAACATCTGGGGTGCCAAGGTTTGCCATCACTGCTCTAGGGGAAGAAAGATGTGGCAGCCCAAAGTTGGTTGCCAGCGCCAGGGGTAGAATATGACGTTTATTGTCTGGGACAGCTGTGGGTGTCGATAAGTACAGACATACCCCACTTTTAAATACACAATGGGGTTTATTTACTAAAGCTGGAAAGTGCAAAATCAGCTTCCAGGTTTTATTACCAAAGCTTAATTGAACAAGCTGGGGTTAGAAGCTCATTGGTTTATGTGCAGAAGTGAGCCTGATTTTGCACTTTCCAGCTTTAGTAAATAAACCCCATTGTGTACTTAAAAGCTGGATATGCCTGTATTGGAGATTTGGGTGGGTGGTTGTCAGTTTTAGTAGCAGATTATTAGCTCTGGGAAGGGCTAATTACTAACGAAAAGCAAAAGCCAGCTTTTTCAGCATCTACATGGTCCCGAGCACCGTGTGTGACCCCTTCCCAACCACCCTGGATTTGTGTGGAGGAAATGTCATCAGTTCCAGATGGGGCGTGGGTTGGTGTTATATTATGATATATTGAATATGATTTATACAGTGTTAATACCAATATATTATTACATTTTTATTAAAAGTGATGGAAAAATATCCCCAGACCCTTACCATATTGTCATATTATATTTCTACCTCCTCTTAAATACAAATAACTACCCCCAAACACTGACACATTGCAGGGAGCCAAAATGGGCAGAAGTGGCCTGGAGGCATATTAGGTCTGAAGAGGAAGGAAGGAGGGGACCTACACCTGATATTTCTGGCAGGGGGCTGTGAGTTATGAGGGGCATGCAGATGGGAGGTTGTTAGGCCTATATCTTGGTCATATTGGGAAAGGTAAAAGTCCAATCGCATGATATACAATGTATACAGATCATTCTGGGTCTTGTAGTTCCTAAGTCACTTAATAGAGTGTGCATACAGGCTGTCATTGAACTCTCAGTCCTCTGATGTATTCAGGTCAAGCTTGAACTTCTAGTTCTATACTATTCACATAATATTATGAGTAAGACAACACTTATGGTCAAATAATGGCGGTGCTGTAACTTATAGTCTCTATGGTACAATACACAATAAACATAGTTTGCACTCAAACTCATAGTCCCCCCTCTTCCAAGTCAATAACATACAGTGTATGCAGACCATACTGAGGCTTGTAGTCCCCATTCATGTAATATGCAGTGTATATGCTGTGCTTTGATTTGTAGTGCCCCACTTCCATAATGTATAAGGTATACAGTTTATTATGTAGTCATCTAGTCCTATAATATACAGATGGTGCTCAGACCTGAAGTCTCAGAGTGGCTGCAGATCTAGGTTGCAGGTGAGTATATCACATAAAGTGTAGATATCATGCAGGAAGCTAGATAACTTCCGTGTCTCGCTGGCTTTGCTTGGGCACTGGAAGCCATTGGCTCCCAGTGCTATCAACCAAAGCCAGTGATGGTGAAGTGAGGGGTGGGGCCGAGTTTCGGTAACGAGCATGCACAAGTGCCTCCATGGGAAGTGGATTCCCCTGGGGGCACTGGACAGGGAGGAGGAGCCAGGAGAACAGGTGGGGAACCCGAGAAGAGGAGGTTTGTAGTTGTTCTGTACAATTACACTGCACAGAGCAGGTAAGTATAGAGATGTTCTTTTTTTTTTTTTTTACCTTTACAATCACTTTAAGCTTTGATAAAAAAAAATAGAAGCTGATTGGTTTCTATGCAGAGCTGCACTCTCCAGTTTTAGTAAATCAACCCCTGTATGTAGGTGATACTATGCTAATTACATAATTACTATACAGGTTATCATAGAACCTGAACCAGACACATGCCATGCTGTGAGTTGTCACCTAATTAGGGCTTGGGCTATCAGCTGGAGGGAGAGGGTATGTTAGGACATTGGAGTACTGCAGACTATATTGCTAAAGAGCAGGGAGGTATACTTAATTTTAATTACTGTGGGTGTATATTCTGTACATGGGTGGGCATCATCATAGAACAATCCACTTTTTCCCCTAATCAGATGATCGTATGGGATGAATGCATTTATCCAGATGCAAGCACTATGATTTAAAGGAGAAGGTGGCAAGTTTGATACACTCTAAGCTAATTATATTTTATAATTTATCTATACACACTTGACCACATAACATATAGCAAGCTATATTATAAATGTACTGCTCAGAAAAAAAAAAAAAACAATCTAGACAGTGCAACAGTGTTTAAAGCTGGGGTATATAAAATCACTCTTCCCTTGCTATATAAAATACATTTATATTACCCTAAATAGTATTGCTGTAGGCATTTGTTCCTATAGAGCTGTTTTGCTCATCAAGGACTTTAATTAGAAAGGCTGGGGCTACACTGGCAATGTTAATATTTTGCCTATGAGAGATTTACCCACATGTTGAAAATCATCTATGTATCAACACATTCATTTTTAAAGTAAGTGGTAGAAATTCTAACATGTAATCCAAGTCTAAAAATAAGACATTTTTTCTGCATTCACTGATGTATTATGTGGTGAATAGATTTAAAGCTTTCATGCACGAGCAGGTGTGCTTCCTTTCAGGTTCAGTAAATACTGTTAGCAACACCAGCAGAACCTTCTGCCCCCTTCCAAGAACAGAAAAGAGTTTAAATCTGACGCCATGAGGGTTATTTACTAAAACTGAAGAGTAAAACTCTGCATAGAAACCGATCAGCTTCCAGTTTTTATTGCCAAAGCTTAATTGAACAAGCTGAAGTTAGAAGCTGATTGGCTACCAGGCACAGCTGCACCATATTCTGAGTGAACCAGTTTTAGTAAATTTATCCCAGTATCAAGTAGCATATCTCGTTACATGTCATAAAACATGAATACAATATAAATATCCCTCACTGTACTTGTATATAGATGAAATCATCTTGCCATCCCACCTGGTAAACTGCCCTGGAAATACACCAAGGTTTCAGTGCCATCTGCAGAACCCCAAGGTTTCTATGCCGGCAGGCGCGTAGCGCTCTTGATGTAAGGTTCCATACTAGGCTATCCCAGGTATACATTAAATCCTCAAAAGTTAATAGAACCGCAGCCATGTTGATCACATCCAGAATCAGTAGACGATATGCAGTGCAGGTGACTGTTGAAGTTCCCTTTGATTCCACCAAGTTCAAAGTGTTACATGGAATTTACTGCACAGGAAGAAAAAGTCACTTGGGGCAATTTTCTTTTTTCCTTACTGCTGTTCCAGAAAAGTGTCCCAGGGGATAGCTTTGCGTCTTAAACAAAAAAACAAACTTCTTCATCCCCACTGTTCCCTAGACAATGGGTAAGACATCCCTCTGTGATCCTTTGAGCACTTCTCATGGGGACCTCAGCTCAGATTCTGTGACTTCTCAGCTGTCTGCTGCGATACTAAGAAATATACTTACATCCAAAGTCATCACTTCATACTGCTGGGAGAGAATCCAGGGAAATGAAGTGTTGTTCCCCTGCCAACATTCCTGGGACGGTGCACAGTTCTGCTTAACTGTTTCTAACTTAAATAAAACAGCCACAACACCCAGCCAAAACAGAAAAAGAAAAACATCAGACTCGTGAGGGAGAGGTTTTCCCACCATGTGGCGAATAAGTTTAACGCGATACAAACCAATCCAAGAGAAAGACTAGCCAATATGCAGCTCTTCACACATTTTATAGCCTATAGGAGTGACTTAAAATATGTAGCGCTCATAGCAACCAGTTTATTTCTGTATTAAAATTTCCCGGCAGAGATATGAGAAAGGAATTTAGAACTTGATTGGTTGCTATGGGAAACTGTCCAATTTTTCTTTGTTTACATTTTCATAAATCACCTTTCACGCTGTGCCGAATTAAGCAGTTACCAACATAACTTACAAAAAAAACTTAGAGCTATTGGACAAGGGAAATTCCACTGGTTTTCTCAATATATTTCTCTTTAAAGGACTTGACACTTTTACAAGCTCTATTGAAGTTGAACAGATGCCATGAACACAGTACTAAGCAGGCTAGAGAATTGCAGTTTTTTTCAGATCCTTCTAGTAAAGAACTATAGGAAAACCTGCAAAAAGATTAAGGAAAACTATGAACTGTATAATTACATAACAGAAAAACTACTTTTAAAAAAACTTCTACGATGGAAATAAAAAAAAATAAAAAATGCACAACTATTATACATATACAAAATGGTCAACTCTGTATAAAAAGACCAGCTCCTTATGGTCCCATTGCACGCATTGTGACAAAAGTGTTGACTTTTGTCTAAGCCCTTGTACACACGGTCGGACATTCCGACAACAAAATCCGACGGATTTTGTCCGAAACTTGTGTTGCATACACACGGTCGGACAAAGTTGTCGGAAAATCCGATCGTACGTAACGTGATGACGTTATTTTGTTACGACGGGACTACGTTCAGGCTAGTAGCCAATAGCTTTGGTCTAGGAATTTGATCTGAGCATGCGTGGCTCTTTGTCCGATCGGAATTCTCTACACGCAATCGGACAAAGTCTGATCGGATCATGTTGTCGGAAAGTTTTATAGCCCAGCTCTAAAACTTTGTCCGTTGGATATTCCGATGGAAACAGTCCGATGGAGCCCACACACAGTCGGATTATCCGACAACATGGTCCGATCTGACATTTTCTGTCAGAATGTCCGACCGTGTGTACAAGGGCTAACACAAATTATCATTTGTAACCAAAATCTAATTTAGACCCTAAACGATACAAAGGTCTCCATTTTCTAAGCATACAGTGGGGGGGAAACGGGATATGTGTCTGTCTTGCCTATGGCAGCCAATCAGCTTTAAATTTTAAACCTGTGTTAGAAATATGATAGGTGGAAGCTACAGAACACTATGGACAACAACAAACATTCTTTCCTCCAGCCTTTATACATAAGCCTGTTAAATCTGTTTTTATTTCAGAGCTTATAACATTGCCCCAAGGTATTGTCAAGCCAATATGCAGTGCTTAGACAAGTCCCTAGAAAACAACAGAACGAAATGGCAATGACATTTGCTGTAAATAAAAAAGCATTCAATATCTAAGGAAATCACAGACATCATTTTTAGAAGCCATTCAAATAAATTTCAGGGGCATGTTGCACAAAGTTGCCAAATCAAAGTCAATAACAGGTTGCATGTATAAAAATTGACCACGGACAATGCTCAGGTAACTCCACTGAAACAGCAGAGGCTGAGGAAAGATCTACGAGAGCATACCACATAGAAAATGAACACTCAGCAATATAAATGATTTCAGCTGCAGAAAATGAAAACAAAGTGTTAGCTCTGGGCATGATGTGGACCTCCTACTGAGGTAAGTAAGCTGCTGGAATGAGGGCGTATAGTGAGCTTACCTCAGGAGGGTAGGTTAGTATATTCTTTGAAAATACACTTACAATTCTAAACACATATTTTGTTTTCAAGTCAAATAATAATGATGTTCTTAGTTTCTGAGTGTTCTCTGCATTCTGACTACATAAAAACATGATGCTCATCAAGTAACGGCATAAATAAAATTAACAAGGTGCAGTTGTAGAGATCACAGATAGCACATGCTCTGTCAGCAACATTTCTTCTCTATGTAAAAGCTGATGAGCTGAGTTACATATTAAAAGATACTGTACAATCCAATGAATGTATCCATACACAAAAACAACATGCTTAAGGGCCCTTTCACAAAGGTGGACCGATTGGGTCTCCTCTATAGACATCCAATCCTATCCTATACGCTAACAACAGATGGATGGGGACCCGTTCCTCCTCTGTCTGGAGGATCGCATGGCAGTCGGCTGGAAATGGACAGATGGTCTACTTACACCCAACCATCCATAGAGGACATTGGGCTCTGTCTGTGTCTGCTCTGCCTAAGTGGAGCAGACACGGACCAGCCATCTGCTTGCTCAGCGAAGATGGGTGGACAGATTCCCCGCTGAGCAGGCAGACTCCAATGCAGCCCACTCCATGTGAAAGGGGCCTTAAACTGATCTTTGGAATCCCCCAAAAATCGCACCATCTTTACAAGCTATGCTGAAAAAAAGAACAGGCACCAAAAGTGCCTGTGGCCTTCATGCAGAATTTTTCCTCATTATAACGTCTTGTCCTGCACTGTGCCTTTGTATGGAGTTGGCTGTCTTGGTAGAGGAAGGGCTTTGCTTGCTCATTTCAGAGCAAGAAGAACAGTGAGTAGCATAGTAGTGACATTACCAAATCTCATTCCAAATCTCCTGAAAATAGCAGTTAGAGGCAGCAAGGCCTTAGAGCTCCCACTGCAGAAATACCGCTACAAGGCTGGATGCACAAGAGTGCCTAGGCTCACTCACATTCCAGGAAGTACACTGCTATTTTTCAAGAGAATTTTAAGACAAGGGGCATATTTTTCGGAGTACCCTATAGGCACATTTACTGGTTTTAGATGTTCCTTAAAACACAGCTGGATCCACTTTCAAATGCAGAATTCTCCCATCTGACTACCTCCCCAATTTAACCACCTAATTGTATTCTTTCAATACCCCAAACATATTATACTCTGCATCGATCTCAGCTGGAGGACTGAACATGGACTCAAGTTCACACTTTTTAGCAACCTCCTTGTCACACGCATCCACCTTATAAAGCGCCAAGTGATATCCACAAGCATTATGAGGGAGAGTAGGGGAAATGGTCCCCCTCCCCCTTACCTGGACCTTTTTCTTTCTACACCCTTTCTGCTCTCCCCTCCCCCCGTACCTATGGGTGTTTTTATTTTTACTCCTATCTCTCACTCCCCTTCCTCACCTTCTGACATTCAGAGATTGCTGACCACATGACCAGCACCACCCTTAAAGTCGACTTCTCTCACCATCGTCCTTGTCACACAACAGTCTCCACTAACTATAAGAGGTTTCCATCTCTTATCTGACATGCAAATTGACAATCCCACACCTGCCAACTACACTATTCAAAATCTATCTAGGCACCCAGATTTAAATGGCTTGGATATGGAACTGGCTCCATTAGAATCGTCCTACGCTCACCCCTCTCTCCCACGGACCCCGAGGTACTCTCAGATCTAGATTCTCTTACACAGAGATCTTAGTGGTCTCTATGAAAGTCAGATACCATACGAAGAACCACCCTTCCTGCATTGCTCACCTTATCACTTTAAACCCAGATCTCTCACTTTCAGGGACGAGATCACAATTATTTTTTGATATTTATGTTCCACCAGTCAATACATCTCTGTTTTTGAAGTTCTGAAGTTCTGAAGTTCTGTTGTTATACATTTGAAAGCTGAGGAGGACCATGAAGAGTGATACTCCTGGAAAAGTTGTCTTCCCAGAAGGCTTTGGAGGATCATTGATTAAAGTGAAATTCTGAGGCACTGACACTTTTATTTACTGCCATCTTCTACCTTTAAAGTGGTTGTAAACCCATGGGGGGGGGGGGGGGGAAGCAACCTGTAAGGCAAAGGCATAATGAGCTAGTATGCATAGCATACTAGCTCATTATGAATAACTTACCTGAGAACGAAACCCCCAAAGCGGTCCTCCATCTTCATGTCTGCCGCTGCCATGGATCTCGGAGTGACTTCTGGGTCTCGCTGCTCCAGCGCTGTGATTCACAGGAGCAGTGATGACGTCATTCCCGCACATGCGCACGGGAGCCGACACTCGCGGCATATCGATCTGCGGCCTGCCCAGTGTGCCTGCGCGCTGCTGTCTACGGCGTATGCTCCGTAGACAGCGGTGGCTGTCTTTTTGTAAATATCTCCTAAACCGTATAGGTTTAGGAGATATTTCTTGGACCTACAGGTAAGCCTTAATCTAGGCTTACCTGTAGGTCAAAGTGGTTTGTAAGGGTTTACAACCACTTTAAGAGTACTTTTAGAAAAAACACAGTGACAGGTTTGTGACTCTGAAATATAAATGTTTTTAGTATTTGCCTGGAGATGGTCTTTAGTTGATTGTGCTGGCCCAAACTTTATTAAGTATTTTACCACTATAGCTTAGCTTTTTTTTCTGTTTTGACTTTGTTTTTCAATTCTTATTTTTAAGTCAAAATAAAAGAAGAAAAGAAAAAAATGAATTGAACAGCAACTAATCAATGTGTTTGTGATGTTTGTGATGAACATGGCTCCAACCTAATCAACCTTGTGTTACACAGGTTTCACATAACAAACACATTAAATGCCATGTTGGGTAGCCTGGAAATACTCTTGTATAACTTTTGTTAAAATAAGAAAGTAAAAAACTGGATGTATCCCATTGCTTTAGTTCTCATCCAGCTCATTAGCGGGCACATCCTGTGTCTGGCACACACATGGGGAAAGAGGGCCTGTTCATTTGTAGATCTCCTTCCTTTTTTTGAGAGCCAATCTTTGTCTTCAAATAGATAACACATTTTCTGAAAACTACAGATCTGAGAATAATAAAATTAAAGCCGTATTGTGAAAATATGAAACAGAGCTTTGTTGTTCTTATGTGGAAAAATCTGAGTACAGATGCCTCCACCTTTATTTTGACACTGATATTAAACCTATTAAAAAGTTTAAAGCTTTAAACTGTGCAGAGTGAGTATTGCAGGACCTAAGTGATTTTATACAAACCTTGCTTGCTGTTTGCCAGAAAATATTGTCAACTCTGGAGTAAAAGAATGACTCCATTATATATTCAGTTTGAGTTGAATTTTAAGACAGCAAGAGCAGAAAAAAAGTCCTTCCTGCCCACCTTGGTTATATTTAGAATGGCAGCTGGAGGCTTGAAGTCTTTATGTCACTGAGCATCTAAGGCTGAGTGGCCTGCCAGAGACCCTTCAGCCACTATGCACAGAACATTTGCCAAAAAGCTCCTTAGGCAAGTATGTGATGATTCCACACAGTAAGCCAGTTAGTTTAACAGGTTATATGTTTTTTCAGTCATAAATGTTTGCCTGGGAATATATTATTGCACATTTTAACTCCACCAAAGCCCAAATGAAAGCTTATTCACTATTCAGATTTTCCCACTAAGGCATATGCCAACAGCCATTAAAAATAAGCCACAAATCGAATTTAAATGTAATCTATATGGGTCATTTACTATATAAATATGATGATGGGCAGTCCGTTAGCTTTGTAGAAATGTATATTTTGGCCTGCTAAGGCTTAGAACAAAATGCTTGTACAATATACTTTGAGAAACTGGTTTATTTTAATAGCTCTGCAAACTTTTTTTTTATTGTTTTTTGTATTGAATGGGCACATGCACAGTGAAAAAAAAATGAAAATACTAATTCAAAATACAGCTACCTGACACATTCAAACCATGATTTTACATATGTTATACCTTTATTTCCTAAATGGTTGTCTTGTCAAATACCAAAGGGATGCTACTTTTTTTAAAAATTTTGTCGAAATATTGGAGTATTTGGGCGGATCAGGATTGGATTTTGTAAGAGATCAACCTTTATGCCTATTTAACACTATAGTGTTGATAGGTATGCAAGGATGAAATTATCAAAGGTGATAATATCAAAGAGTTTATGAAACTAGGACTCCAGGGCAGAAAAAAATACTCAACTCAAACTGTTCTACCAGCCCTGATCTTGGACCTTGGTTGAAGTTTAGATCCAAACAGCTTGCATGCTTACTATTAATCATTGAATAAGAGTTTTCACAAACACACACACACACCCATACATTATATATATATATATATATATATATATATATATATATATATATATGGGTACGTTAATGCCTAATGACTGACTACAGCCCAATTTCTATCCTATATTCCTATGTACTGTATTGTATGTATTGTGTTTGTACTTGTAATATATCCATATATATTCATAATACACTCACTGGCCACTTAAGTAGGTACACCTGTTCAATCGTTTGGTAACACAAATTTCTAATCTGCCAATCACTTGCCAGCAACCTAATACATTTAGGCATCTTGACGTGGTGAAGATGACTTGCTGAAGTTCAAACCGAGCATCAGAATGGGGAAGAAAGGGGATTTAAGTGACTTTGAACGTGGCATAGTTGTTGGTGCCAGACGGGCTAGTCTAAGTACTTCAAAAACTGCTGATCAACTGGGATTTTCATGCACAACCAACTCTAGGGTTTACAGAGAATGGTCCGAAAAAGAGAAAATATTCAGTGAGTGGCAGTTGTGTGGATGAAAAGGCCATTGATGTCAGAGGAGAATGGGCAAACTAGTTTGAGATGATAGAAAGGCAACAGTAACTCAAATAACCACTCTTTACAACCAAGGTATGCAGAAGACCATCTCTGAATGCAAAACACACCGAATCTTGAAGCAGATGGACTGCAGCAGAAGAAGATGACACTGGGTGGCACTACTGTCAGCTAAGAACAGAAAGCTGAGGCTACAATTCACACAGGCTCACCAAAATTGAACAATAGAAGATTTGAAAAACATTGCTTGGTCTGATGAGTCTTGATTTCAACTGCAACATTCAGATGGTAGAGTCAGAATTTGGCATAAACAACATGAAAGCATGGATCCATCCTGCCTTGTATCAATGGTTCAGGCTGCTGGTGGTGTAATGGTGTAGGGGATATTTTCTTGGCACTCTTTGGGCCCTTTAGTATTAACTGAGCATTGTTTAAACACCATGGCCTACCTGAATATTGTTGCTGACCATGCCCATCCGTTCATGACTACAGTGTAGCCCTCTTCTGATGGATACTTCCAGCAGGATAATGCTCCATGTCACAAAGCTCAAATCATCTCACCAATGGTTTCTTGAACATGACAATGAGTTCACTGTACTCCAATGACCTCTACAGTCATCAGATCTCATTTCAATAGAGCACTTTTGGGATGTGGTAGAACAGGAGATTTGCATCATGGATACAGACAACAAATCTGCAGCAACCTTGTGATGCTATCATGTCAATATGGACCACAATCTCTGAGAAATGTTTCCAACACCTTGTTGAATCTAAGACATGAAGAATTATGGCAGTTCTGAATGTAAAAAGAGGTCCAACCCAGTACTAGCAAGGCGCACCTAAAAACATGGCTGTGAGTGTATATTTATATGTATTTGTATGTATGTGCAATATATCATGTTATATAAATTAAATAAATGTCATATGCTTGTTTTAGACTTTTATAGTATTTACATGCTAATATGTGCTATATTTTGGCAGACAAACTATGACTAGAACGTATAGTAAAAGCATTCACAGAGTACCCTACAGTGGTGATATTAACTGCAAACAGGAAATATATTTTATGGGGTGAATGGAATTGTGGTATTGCCTATGGCAAAGTCTTAGGTCAGATTCAATAAAATTGTACAGCTGCATCTTCTGGTGTGCTGGGAATATTTTTTAATAACTAGCTCCAAAACTCTACTGATATTTCATGATCACATTGGCTACACAGGAAATGATGACAAAGAAAACTTAGCTCTATATCTGCAGTGACAGAAACATTTGGAATTGTTCCCTAAAGCCATGTACTGGAGTCCTTCTCCAAAGCCTGGGAAAGTGCAAGACTGAGGCTGACCTCTTGATTAATCTTTCCAGTGCAACAGGCAAAGAAACCTTTTTTAGAAACCTTCCCAAAGATCTTAAAAGTCATGATCAAGCTGACCAAGCGGTCATAAAACTTCTTATTTTAGTAATGATTCATCTAAGCTGCAAACATCTTAAATTCTAAATAAAAGGCAAATAATGTAGCCAATAGGAATATTATTCTACACTAACATATCTTGAAACACCTCACTTAAATCTAAATTTGCAGCCTATATACTAATGTCCTCCTGGTATTTATGCACATCCATATACAGTAAATTACTTTTTTAAACATGAGCAAAGGCACACAACATATACAGTTGTGTGCATAGGTTTACATACCCTGGCAAAATGTATGATTTCTTGACCATTTTTCAGAGACTATGAATGATAACACAAAAACTTTTCTTTCACTCATGGTTAGTGTTTGGCTGAAGCCATTTATTATCAGGACCGGTTCACACTGGGACGACTTGTCAGGCGACTTAGCCGCCTGACAAATCACACCCATTCTGTACAATGGAACCGTTCTAATCAGAGTGACTCAAGTCACTCCGACTTAGAAAAAGGTTCCTGTATGACTTTGGGGGAAACTTGAGGCGACTTGCATTGACTTCTATAGAGAAGTAGTTTTGCAAGTTGCCGCTGCTGTCGTGTCCAGGTCGCCTGAGGCAGTCACGCTGCAAGTGGTGCTGCCTCAGTGTGAACCGGCACTAAATGAACTGTGTTTACTCTTTTTAAATCATAATGGCAACAGAAACTACTCAAATGACCCTGATAAAAAAGTTTACATACCCTGGTGATTTTGACCTGATAACATGCAAGTTGACACAAAGGGGTCTGAATGGCTATTAAAGGTAACCATCCTCCCCTGTGATCTGTTTGCTTATAATTAGTGTGTGTGTATAAAAGGTCAATTCGTTTCTGCACTCCTGACAGACCCTTGCATCTTTCATCCAGTGCTGCACTTACATTTCTGGATTCTGAGTCATGGGGAAAGCAAAAGAATTGTCAAAGGATCTGTGGGAAAAGGTAGTTGAATAATTGTATAAAACAAGAAAGGTATATAAAAAAGATACCCAAGGAATTGAGAATGCCAATCAGCAGTGTTCAAATGCTAATCAAGAAGTGGAGAATGAGGGGTTCTGTTGAAACCAAACCATGGTCAGGTAGACCAACTTAAATTTTAGCTACAACTGCCAGGAAAATTGTTTGAGATGCAAAGAAAAACCCACAAATAACTTCAGGTGAAATACAGGACTCTCTGAAAACATGTGGTGTGGCTGTTTCAAGATGCACAATAAGGCGGCACTTTAAAAAAGATGGGCTGCATTGAGTCGCCATAAGAAAGCCATTACTACGCAAATGCCACAAAGTATCACAATTACAATACGCCAAACAGCACAGAGACAAGCCTCAAACCTTCTGCCACAAAGTCATTTGGAGTGATGAGACCAAATTTTCGCTTTTTGGCCACAACCATAAACGCTGCATTTGGAGAGGAGTCAACAAGACCTATGATAAAAGGTACACCATTCCTACTGTGAAACATGGAGGTGGATCGCTGACGTTTTGGGGATGTGTGAGCTACAAAGGCACAGGAAATTTGGTCAAAATTGATGGCAAGCTGAATGCAGCATGTTATCAAAAAATACTGGAGGAACATTTGCATTCATCAGTTAGGAAGCGGCATATGGGACGTAGTTGGACATTTCAACATGACAATGATCCAAAATAAGGCCAAGTAGACCTGCCATTGACTACAGCAGAATAAAGTGAAGGTTCTGGAGTGGCCATCTCAGTCTCCTGACCTCAATATCATTGAGCCACTCTGGGGAGATCTAAAACGTGCAGTTCATGCAAGACAGCCCAAGAATTTACAGGAACTGGAGGCTTTTTGCCAAGAGAAATGGGCGGCTTTACCATCTGAGAAGATAAAGAGGCTCATCCACAAATACCACAAAAGACTTCAAGCTGTCATTGATGTTAAACGGGGCAACACAGGGTATTAAGAACTGGGGTAGGTAAACGTTTGATCAGGGTCACCTGGGTAGTTTCTGTTATCATTATGTTTTAAAAAGAGTAAACACAGTTACTTGATAATAAATGGCCTCAGACAAACACTAACCATGAGTGAAAGAAAAGTTTTTGTGTTATCATTCATATTTTCTGAAAAATGGGCAAGAAATCATAAATTCTGCCAGAGTATGTAAACTTATGAGCACAACTGTAATTAAATGATTTTATCATTGCTATTTATTCTTGATATTTCTTCAATGTAAAATGTTAAGGTTACATCTGTAAAAGAGAATGAAATACATAATAAAAAAATAATGCAAGAAAAAAACAAAACAAAGGGAAATACAGATAAACACAAACAGACGCATATGTGAATTAAGAGAGCAAAAGGTGTCTTTCTGTACCATAGGTCCCAATTGTCCCTCATTTAGAGGGGCGGGGGTTGATTTACTAAAACTGGAAAAAAAAAATCTGGTGCAAATCTGCATAGAAACCAATCAGCTTCCATTTTTTTTTCTCAAAGCTTAATTGAACAAACTTAATTTAGAAGCTGATTGGCTACCATGCAGAGCTGCACCAGATTTTTCACACTGTAGTTTTTGTAAATCAACCCCACTGTCTCTTGGAACCTAATATTTTTTTGATATGATGTATAAATGTCTAGAAAAAAATACTATTTAAAGCAGAGTTCCACCCTAAAGTGAAACTTCTGCTCATCGGATTCCTCCCCCCCTTTCGGTGCCACAATTGGCACCTTTCAGGGGGGAGGGGGTGCAGATACCTGTATAATCCAGGTGTCTGCATCCACTTCTGGGAATAGCTAGCCGCAGATGCCCGCCCCCCGCCCCCCATTGTGTTCTGGGAAACACACAGTTCCCAGAACACAATAGGGACCAGTGAAGACGCGCATGCTCAGTAGGGAACCGGGCAGTGAAGCCGCAATGATATATAACGTCTTTATAAATAAAACCAAGTTTCATAAACAAACAAAAATATTGCTTTTTGACAAACAGAAGTGCAACTGTATAATATAAAAAAAAAGAAAAAACTGTAAACGCCATTGGCTGTAATGCCAACGCACATATTACCTGAATATATTACCAACATTAAATATTAAGAAAAGAAAAATAATAAAAGCCTTTTTCTTTATTTCTTTAGCATTCAGCAGCTTGGTAGATGCCCCACTACTTATTTGTATGTAGTAGTGCAGTGTTAATTTTGATGTCACATTTAAATTTTCGTTTTAGTCATAGTCTTTTGCCTAAAATACCATTGTAGTTTTAGTTGTATTTTAGTCATCTGAATTGTTTTAGTCCCACTCGTATTTTAGTTGACTAAAATTGTGTTAAAGAGGAAGTAAACTCTCCCACTCTGATTCTTCTTTTCATTTAATCCATTATAATAATTATCAAACTATAGACACTGTAATCCA
The DNA here is from genome assembly GCF_037356315.1 of Lithobates pipiens. NCBI lineage: Eukaryota > Metazoa > Chordata > Amphibia > Anura > Ranidae > Lithobates > Lithobates pipiens. The sequence continues at coordinate 159,039,166 of NW_027507903.1, forward strand.
GCCCAAATCGCATATTACTTACTGTTTAAAGAAACTTTAAAAAAACTTGTTTCCAGGGGTTACGCAGCACCATCTTAAGTATTGTTTTCTGAGTCCACAGTGGAGTGTATTTCCGCCCTTACATTGAGCACTTCCTGTACTGTTACCCAAGCCTCCTTCTTAATCCACCGTTTCTATGGCAACCCTGCTTCCCTGTTCATAGCTGACTTGTTTTATTTCATAGTATTTACTTGTGCCAATGTCTAATGTTTGCCTTTGTCAGTCTTATCAGCTTCAGCTGATAAGACTGCAGTAATGGCCAAGTTTACACTGCATGTCACATGGTAACATGGGGGTGTTGGAGGAAGCTCTGAATGATTCTGCAGTCTCCTGGGATTGCAGTAGTGTGCCGAAGGAAGTCCTGATAACAGATAGATAAGACATAGAGAGTGTGCTGTAAATCAGGGGAGATCTGGGCATGCTCAGTGACGTCATTCTAAAGAACAAAAAGGATTACAACATACTAAGCAAGTAAAGAGATATCTACAAGCAGTGTTCATTAGGGTTTTTGTATGCTGATTTACATGGGACTAAGTTGTGGGGGAGGGTTTACAACCACTTTAATGTAGTCGATGGAAATATTTTAGTTGACAAAATTAACACTGGTGATAAACCATTTTGTGGATCATAAGCTGGCCATACACTGATTGGAAATTGGCCTGTTTGGCAGGGACTGGTCCAATTTAGTTCAGTGTGTAGGAATGTCCCTGCTTGACAGAAGTCAATGATTCGATTGACATGTGTATGCCGTAGTATGCACAAGGCCTTACTATGTTTTTTAAATGTATTTAAATTTAATAAAAATTGTATTTACAATATTATTGGTATTGTTATTTTTGGAGGGGGTTGCTTTCATGAGACATGAGGGCTACAAACAGACCTCTTATAAGACACAGAAAGTGACAGAGGACATAGAGTCCTCATTCCCTTTCTCTGCAGCCTCAGCAGCAGTGCAGATGAATGAATAGAAGCCTATGTACAGAGGTTCCCAATCATTCACAAACACACAGTTTACTATGCTCCAGTGATAAATGAACACAGGAACGCTGGTAAAGGCTGGTAAACATGACAAGTTTATAAGCCCCCCTACCCCCCCATCCTCACACTGATTTACCACCCCAGCAGTTGCTGTAGCCAGTGGGAGAAGGAGGAAGGGAGGCCAACAGCATCAGCTGGGGGATCTATTTGCAGACTTAATTCCTCTTGTGGCTTCCCTGCAGCACCCCAGAGCACTCAAATCTGGGGGGGGGGTACACCCCCTGCACCCCCTAGATCTAATACAATACAGTGTCCTGGGGGGGGGGGGGGATTCCTATATCCACCTTGTTTGTGATAGATTTCTCCATCCACCTGCTGGCTGAAAAAAAAAAGACTAATGCCCCGTACACACGATCGGACTTTCCGACAACGAAACCGTGGAATTTTGTTCAAATGTTGTTGACTCCAACTTGTCTTGCATACACACAGTCACACAAATGTTGGCCAACATTTACGAACGTGGGAACGTGGTGATGTATAAGACGTATGACAAGCCGATAAAAAGAAAGTTCATTAGTCATGTGATATCTCCATTAAGAACGCTAGTTTTACAAGACTGAGCGCTTCTGGCTCATACTTGATTTAGAACATGCGTGGAATTTTGTGCGATGGACTTGTGTACACACGATTGGAAAGTCTGAACAAAATTTGTTGGTGGAAAATTTGAGAACCTGCTAACAAACATTTGTTGGCGAAAAGTCAGACAACAAATGTTCGATGAACAAATGTTCCAGCTCACATCTAACATTTGTTGGTGGAAAATCTGATCGTGTGCCAACTGACTTCATGGGAAGCTCACATAATGGTGGAGAAGGAGGTTGCTGTCAGATTGTATATTGGAGGTATTTGAGAAAGCAGGTATGGTTCGAGGGAGGGCGATTGCTCATGGGAGGGGAGAGGTAGGTTGGGGGTTAGGGGCACAAGCACCAAATCATATACTGTGCACTATCATTACATGTAATAGCTAGCGGTTATAAGAATATATTTGTTGCAACAGTGTTCCTGTAACCTCGACCCAGAGTAAAGTAATACAAGCATTAACATTGAAATTTCCTTTCAACCATACATTGTTTCTTGTACTTATCTATGTGCTTTAGTTTGCCATGGAGCAGACATGATGCAAACCTAATCTATTGTTCACTAATTTAGTGTTGATGGAAAGTCGGAAATGCAGTCACTTTAGAGCAGTGCATCATGTGCTAGGAATGAAAACAATGAAAAATAACTGTATTACTTTTCCATTGTTATGAAGCCTGCAAGCAACATGTCTTTCTCTCCATAACTTGTTAGTAGAATAGGTATTATTAAGGTGGTTATACATGGCTTGATAAAAGCATAAAATGTGACATATCTGAGCATTGCTTTGTGGAGCTGAAGTAACAAGCACTTTTCACTGTTGAATGGAACTTATCACATTAAAGTGGAAGTAAACCCTCCTGTTATTTTCAGCCAAGGAGGCTGCCATCGTGGCCTCTGCTTAATCTTCAACTGCCACGGTGCTGCACATGTGATCATTTATGACACCAGACATTGGATGGTTTTACAGTTTGATTGAGAGCACAACCAATGTGAAGGTTGTATTCCTGGCACGTGATGGGAATGTACCTGTTTATTTAAGCACTTTAATACCGGGCCTATTCTGGCTACACTTCTCTCCTACATGTAAAGATCATAATTTTCATGTTTTTTTAGCAGACAACCTAGGGAATAAAATGGCGGTCATTGTACGATATTTGCGCAATAATTTTTCAAATGCCTTTTTTTTTTTTTTAAAACAAACAGTTTCATGAATTAAAAAATAACAAAACAGTAAAGTTAGCCCAATTTTTTGTATAATGTGAGAGATGATGTTATGCCGAGTAAATAGATACCTAAGATGTCACACTTTAAAATTGCGCATACTCATGGAACGGCGCCAAACATCGGTACTTAAAAATCTCTATAGGCAACGCTTTGAAAATTTTACAGGTTACCAGTTTAGAGTTACAGAGGAGGTCTAGTGCTGGAATTGTTGCCCACACTCTAATGCATGCAGCAATACCTGTGGTTTGAATGGCGTTTACATATGTGGGTGGGACTTACATGTGCGTTCACTTCTGAACGTGAGCTACCGGGGACAGGGGCATTTAAAAAAAAATTTTTTACTTGATTTCTTTTGTTTGCACTTTTTTTTTGGATCACTTTTATTCCTATTAAAGGGAAGGTAAACATCCCTAATAGGAATGGTGTGTGACAGGTCCTCTTTATGGAGAGATGCGGGGTCAGTAAGACCCCACATCTCTCCTCCAGGCTGGAAAGCATGAGGTTGAGAAAAAAATATTCACCGATCTCATGCTGACAGCTGTGATCGCGGGTTTGTTTACTCCGACGGTCATAGAAATGACTGGTGACCATCTGGTCACCGAAAATCTCTATGGTTGTCATATGCTTGATTCTTTCTCCAGGCCCCCGATGGCATGGGAGAGCCCAGAGAAGCACCGGATGGCGGCGGGGGGTTACTAGAATGTCCACCTAATTCCATAACTATTTCTAACTTAAACTGAGTTTTAAGAAGTGTTAAAAGACTATGGGGTTGATTTACTAAAGGCAAATAGACTGTGCACTCTCCAAAGTGCAGTTGCACTCTGCAAGAGCAGTTGACCACAGTGCAGCTAAGATTTGACTTGAAACTATCCAGGTTCTACAATGTTTCTGCTTAATTTCCCATTTGTTACAAATGTATTATACTATTTAAGTTATTACAATTGAAAGACTCATGTATCCATAAAGTTAAATAGATAATTCACTTTTCATGGTGTTAACCTTAATCCCTTATTTCCTATTAGGATACGGGGAGGTTTATTTGCTAAAGGAAAATATACTGTGCACTACAAGATCTGAGGGGAAGTTCTCAGATGAGGAGAAGCACTGCTGATTTCTATCATCCAATCATGTACAAGAAAAAAAATCTTTTTTTTTATTTTCCTTGCATGGGATTTAGTATTCTTTGCAAAGTGAAGCTTTTCCTCATTTACTAAGCTCTGGAACAAGTGACCTTGCAGTGCACAGTATTTGCCTTTAGTAAATCAACTCCAGTGTTTCCTTTTCTATTTGTTTTCTATGTACTGCCTTGTGCTTAACACTGTGACTGTAAGGCCCCTTCCACACAGGTGTTCTGATCAGGTCCTTCTGCCAGTTTTTCATGTGGACCAGATCAGAAGTTCTATTCATCCCTATGTACAGGGGGGTATAAACGGACTTGTGTCTATTTAGAACGGCCTACCTTTGAGCCCTGTTGAGTCCACTAAAAAACAGAGGGGGACTCTGTACTCTTCCATTTAGGTGGAGCAGATCGGAGGGAGTCAGGAGTAAATGAACAGTCTGTTTACTCCCGGCCACCGATAGAGCAAAGCGGGCTCTGTCCATATTGCTCTGCAGAAACTGAGCCGACACAGATGTGTCACCTGCCCGCTCTGCTCCAATCAGCAGGGAATCTGTGAGATCTGTCCCATGTGGGGCCGAATGCATATGTCTTTGGGCATTAACGCTAGTATTTGTTTTATTTTTTTCTGTTTTACTTTTCTAATGTTCTTTATATTCAATGTTTTAGTCTTTGTTCAAGTCTATAAGAATAAAAAAATACAAAAAGTACAGATATCTGGTACGGAGATGTAATATTGTGTATATTGTACCAATGAGCGTCAACCATGCAGGCTCGTTGGATGGATGCATTTACACTAGTCAAGAGAGAAAGCAGTTGACTTTGTCAATCTACTCATGTAGCCTGCAAGATTGTGTGGCTTAAGATAGGTACACCAAGTCCCTTGGCTCAAGGTTCACTACATGGAAAATTAGAGGTAGGAAGTGAAGACATGGAAAGAAAAGGTCACAAGAGAGGAAAACATAATGGTTTACTACAAAGTACGTTCTTTCCCCATCTATTAATAGCAAAAAAACTAAGTAAATAATCAAGTCAAATAAGGACACAAGTTCATACAGATTTTTTTTGCACATTTTTTGATTTATTGGGGTGAGATATTCTGTAATCTAAGACAAGCATCCAAAGTATAATCTTGGGCTGTCAACTAGAAAGCAGGACTGTAGGACCCAAGCACTCCGTTAGGTATCCCTGCCTCCTCTATAACCATGTCAGTAATTTCCTCTCCATTTTCTAGTCCATCAACCCATAGTTTTGTTTTTCATCTCCTTCTGCCTGACCAACTTGCTGGAACTACATACATCTGTCTGACACCTTGAAACTGGCAGACACCGGGAACCAGCAATGCTCAGACCAAGGGTATAACTAACTAACTAACCTGAAAATACAAGCAGCAACTTATACTGTATAAGTAAAGTGTGTATATGTATATATACTCTTTAAGAATACAGATATGATTCACTCACAGAAGACTGAAGATTGACTGACTGTTGACTGCTTGTATAAGTAACACTCTTAAATTACTTTTGCACTACTATTTATTATTGATTTTAGTACATTTAATATTTAGTCTATATATCAGATTTCCCTAATAGATCAGATGTTCAGATGTGATTAGGAAATGATTGGAGAGAATTGATGTTTGTATAAAATTACAGAATTATGAAGAGGTGAAATGAGGTTAAATGTATTTTTGCTTTGCTGTCTGGCTGGATCATGTGAACATGAAGTTACTGATGTCATTAGTGAGACTTTTAGAAATGAATATCATCCAGTGAGAGCTTCCTTTGAATTCAACCTTTGATTTTTTTTTTTATCCAGCCCACAGTAGCTTAAAATGTGATAAAATTATCCAGAATGTACAGTATCTCTGAAATTACAAAGAACAAAGACTATATTCTTAATTCAAGTCATCTTTGCAAACCGGTTGGGAACATCTTTAACGACAAGCACAACTTAGCCCCCGTACACACGGTCGGACATTCCGACGGAAAATATCTGACCGTGTGTGGGCTCCATCTGACTTTTTCCGTCGGAATGTCCGACCAACAAAGTTTGAGAGCTGGATATAAAATTTTCCGACAACATGATCCGATCGAACTTTGTCCGATCGCTTGTAGAGAATTCCGATCGGACAAAGTGCCACGCATGCTCACATCAAATTACGAGACCAAAGCTATTGGCTACTAGCCTGAACGTAGTCCGGCCGTAACAAACGAACGTCATCACGTTCTGAGCGATCAGAGATTTTCCACAACTTTGTCCGACCATGTGTATGCAACACCTGTTTTGGAAAAAATCAGACGGATTTTGTGGTTGGAATGTGTACAAGGGCTAAAACTTCATGTGTACAAGGGCTAAAACTTCCTATGTTGTGAACATTCAGTGCTTCGAACTGGATCTAAAGTTTGTCCCCTTTTTGTAGAAGTAATAGGAACTACAGTTAAGGTTTGAGGGGGGTTCAACTGGTGACCAACCAATACAGTCGTCTTAGACAGGACAATGAGACGTGTCAAATTAGACGCCAACATACGGGGGGATGTTTTTAGATTTAGGCCATAATGAATTATTTGCCAGGGGGGTGTTTGAAAATGCTGGATTCTCTATCACATAAAACAAACCATTCACTGGCCAATATCTTCACACACAAAGAAACTAAACTGTCTGAACCCTACTTCCTGAAACCAGGGACAACACACAATAGTTCTGAACCTCATTTGTATACATAAATGTTTGAAACTTGTTTCCTGCTTGTAATTGAAATGACTGCAGCTGTGGGGAGACTATATCTTTACTATGCCAGTAAAATCCCCATCCTGATCCAGCTGTAGGACCTGCAGCTGTAGGACATGACAGATTTTATACAAACTCTTAACATCTCATGACAAGCAGGAATCTGGACACGTAACAGAAATGTTCTGCACATGCAGACAATATGCTCTCACTGAACTCTTATGTGGTTATCTGCTGTTTATAAGGAGATAGGATTCAAAGCTTAGGTCCAGCCAAAGAATATAGAGTTTCTAATTATCCTAAGATTGTCCTGATTTTAACTTAATATGTTTACCGGGTTATATGGGGGTTATTTATCAACAGAAAACTGTTTTTTTTTTTCACAATTTAAACCTGTGGTCATATTGAACACCCAAAAATAAGTACAATTAGCTATGTTTAAATATGGTTCACATATGTGCTGCATTAATAACATTCAATTATTATTTTCCCTTTCAAAAACAGCAAGAAACAAACATTTTAAGCCCAATTCAGGCTATTGATCCTGTTGCTGGCAGAAATTAACCAGTGACAGGATCAGTAAATAGAACATTTACCTGCTTAAAGGCTTCGCTCCCCATCCCTGCAAAATCTTACCAACAAGGGAGCAGCAGTGGAGCATCTTGCTGTACAACCAGCAAAGGAGCAGCAATATAATGCATGTAAGTGGTTCCTTTTCTCTCCTAGTGGTCGTCTGCTGGAGAGTTGCCAGCAGTGACAAGATTGCTGGTGTGATGTGGGTCTTAAGCTGGCCATAGATGGTTCAAACCTTGGCCAGTTCAGCCGAGATTTGAACCATGTATGAGCAGGCTGAATGTACCCAAGTTGATTGATCAATCAACTTGGGTACAACCAAATTATTGCAATAATCACTGTGTTCTCCCAGTGGGGATGGCTTACCTAGTCCCCTCCAGCTGGGAGAACACAATTGAGGGATTTTCCCATCAACACTGACTGTGTTGATAGGGGAATCAGGTGATTTTCTTTCCTGCAACCTGTGGTTACCAGAAAGAGAATTGCTCTGTCTAGGGCCGGATTTACTCTGCTGTGGTCCCTATGATTCTTGCCAGTTGATATTACTGAGCCTATTCATATAGTTACTATTCATATAGCATTCATGAGTCTTACGGATACATTTCTAGTGGTTCTACTAACGTATGTAATTTATTTGAATGTCCTTGCTATTATCAGTATATTTGAAGAACCACTAGAAATTAACCGTAAGACTCAGGGAACACGGTAATAATATAAAAAAGGGCTATAAAGAGCATTCTTTATCAAAACACTTCCCTATTTATCATAATAAGGATCCAAAGGGGCTTTTTTCTGCGAGATAGAGAAAAGTAGAGAATAGCTGGAGAGGGACTAATAAAAAGAGAATGGTATCGCCGGGTGAGATCGTATGATTTATTGTATGATTTAAAAATGAAGCAGCCAGCGGGTCTAAATATTAATTTGTATTTAAATAGTTTTATCTCAAATTTTTATGTTTTTATTGTTCATTCTTCTGTTATATTAGACTGGTGGTATTTATATGTGGGTTCCTTGCTCTGTTTGCTTTATTCATTTTAGCTTTTAAATGTGCATACAATCAGTCCCAACAATGATCTTCCTGTGCATGGCATGCTTGTGGGGGATGGATTGGAGTTGGTGAAGTAGGCCAGTGGCCATTCTCTGGCTCATATCTTTGAATGTGGGGTGGTTAGGAAGACTTGATTAATTTTGGCTTTTTAATGGGAATAGAATGTATCCTAATGATTATCTCCATGTGTATGGCATGCTCACAGGGGTGGATTGGAGCTAATGGATAAGGCATTCTCTGCCTTATATCTTTGGATATGGGGTGGTTAGGATGGCGCTGGTGTTATTTTGCTTTTTACCTGTAATCAATTCTCACTTCTTCTGTGTGTGGTAGGACATGAGGGATCGGATTAGCTGGATGGAACATAGCACCTTTTTTCCTGCTCTAATTTAAAGGTTAATTTACTGATGCATATATTTATGTGTACGAGTCGTTGGGACCCAGCCTCCTTAGGTGAATTGCATTGAGGTGGTGAGGTGGATGCAAATGGCTCTGACAGCATTTTTGATGTCCTGTAATCCTTGAGTGCTTTGTGGAACACAGGCCCATTCAAATGATGGGTGGAGTGGCTGTGATTCCCTTCTAATACTAAGCTGCTATTGTTTGTGCCGACAAACCAGGGCACTTTACAATGTGAGTCTATTTCTATAGTTTTAGTGTAATAAAGATTTTTCGCAATTTTATGCAATAAGTTCCCCTAATATTTTCCCCTTCATCCCATAATTGGAGCTTTGTGGGTCGAGAGGATTGGAGGAATGTTACTCATATAACCTGTGTCTGATCACATTCATGGAGCCTACTGGGTTCAGAGGAGTGGAGGAACACCATCTGGATGATTAAGAGCGCCATACTTCTGTGGTTCTGTTGAGTTAAGGCTGTCCAAAGGTTGTGCCGAGGATCCTTCTCACTTTTGAACTTTTTTGGGGGGAATTTTGAAATAGACACTATTGTTGGGTGCTTCCAATTTATACGTTTTATTTGAATTAGCTCATGTGATTTATAATATTTTTATTTTCACTTCCTTGTTTACACCATATATTTTAGTATATATGTATGCATTTAGAGTTGTTTCTGATAAAAAAAAATCACTTACATTTTATTTATTTTTGTTGTTTTTGGTGTAGCACTGTCTGTTTTTTTTCATGTTTAGGTGTTTTTACACATCAATAGACAGGAGCTTTCTCCTTGAAAAAAAATATTGAGTATATTGGTGTATATAATTACACATCTTTGTCATCTTTGTTCATTTAATTTATTTTTTCTTGTTGATTGGGTGAACCGCTGCCTGTTTTATTTTATTTTTTTCATTTTAAAGTGATTTTTTTTGTTGAGGCTTGGGTTATACTTTAACATAAGCCTATACCCAGAAAATGCCCATTGAAGTTTTAACCTATTCCGAACAAGCAAAAAAACCCCTTACACCAAGCTCCCATTCTCTTCTATAGCTTTAGAGGCACAGATGTGAAATTCATGTTTGAATATCAAAAAAATGTGCTTAAAACACAGGTCCTCTCCCTTTATTTTCTCTCGTAGCAAACATTTGGCAGTCTGCCTTCCCTCTGTAAGCTGTTAAAAACAGACTTGACTTTAGAGTCTCTTTTTGTAATCTTTGAGGATGAGTTACTTCACAATACCTGCAGCTATAGAGGCCAGGGATGGCTTGTTTTAAATCACTTTTACGGTTCTTTATAAATATTTAAACACTTTAATATGCATAGTCTAGGCACGGGTGCACTTTAAGGATTACATGATACTACTATAAGAGTGTCTGAAACTACTGCAGAGACAATGCAACTACAGTAATTGATTTATTTCTTACCAAAACTGCAATGTCTGGAAAATTATTGCATAGACCTGTATACATCTTTTCTGCCTTATATGGATTATGTCTTTTGTCCGTCAAGATTTCAGGAATGTCCTTCATTTACTAACTTTGATTTAAACCATGAAAAACACACACCTTTTTCAAACAGCATAAAACCATTAACTACAAAGTAGAACTTTAAATCAAGTCAAATATTAAGCAATCTTTTTTATTTCATTCAGAAAAAAGTGGCATAATACAGTTTTCTCACTAATGTACTGTACTTTATTTAACTATAAATATAAAAATTTGATCATTTTGTCAAGATTTATAGTAAGAGGGCTACCAGTCCTTCCTGAAATACTGAACCCACAGTGTGAAAACCAAGCGAATCTCAATATATATATATATATATATATATATATATATATATATATATATATATATATATATATATATATATATATATATATATATATACACACAGTACAATATATATATATACAAATAACATATATCACATATGACATCATCGGCTAGGACAAAGCAGCATATGTTTAACATAAACAGTGAGCTGAGATGGAGGTTGTCCCAAGAAACTCTCACACAGTATAAATAATTATGTGTATGCCTGAAATGTCTTCTTTAGGATTAATCCAAATAAGCATTCCATAGTATATCCTGTAGAGTACAGCACTGGCCTCTTAAACTGGACCTACATTATAAAAATAAAAATTTCCCCACTATAACACTCCTTCCTCTGCTTTTTAAAAAAGGCAATATTTTTGTGTTTTTTTTCATATGTTTTACATTTTTCTTTACTCTGGCCTGCTGCCTGCCTCTATTCTGGTTTAGGCAAGAAAGACGTGACCTTACTGCTGCAGCCTCCTTGGATATCCACATCACATGCAGGAGCCTGTAGGATCAGGGACAAACAGTGGCTGAAGGGCAGGACTGGCAACACTTTGTTGGGGGGCAGCTTCAGGAACCATGAAGAGACATTCAGCTTTTGATGGTGTAGGAAAGTAAGACTGTCTACACCATATGGCTTAACATTTGTGGTTGCCTGTTTACTACACCTATACGAGCATGTTGGACATTCCATTCCATTCCATTCCAAAACTGTAGGTGTTATTATGGAGTTGGCATCCTGTTGCAGCTATAATGCATTCACTATTCTGAGAAGGCCACACACAAGATTTTGTAGCATGTCTCTGGGAATGTTTGCCCATTTAGCCTAAAGAGCATTTGTGAGGTTAGGTATGGACATAAGGGGAGAAGACCTGGCTTGCAATAGTTTCAACTTATCCCAATGACCTTTAATTGGGTTGAAGTCAAGGCTCTGTGCAGGCCATTTAAGCTCCTCCACACCAAACCTGTCAAACCATGTCTTTATGGAGCTGGCTTTGTGCACAGGTGGAACAGAAAAGTGTTTTCTCCAGCTTTTGCATCTTAGCAATAATAGTACCCTTCATTGTAAACGCCTGGACTTAATTGGAGGGGTGTACACATAATGTTTCCATATAGTGTACCATCCAGCTTCACTGCTTAAACTGGAATTCTGGGTATGATCTTAACTACATACTTATAATGGTCCAGCTTGATATTGCTGCGTCACCACCCCTCCTCTCCATTCCATCCAATTAGGGAATGTCTTCTATTCAATACAAAAAAAAAATCAAGGTATTCTATAAATGGGGGCCGTACCAAGCAAGTGATCCCTGTAGTGAGTGTGAAGTAGGGCACAGAACTCACAGAAGCGTCCCGCACAGGGCACAGGGCTTGGAGGCATTGACTACTTCAGTGATTGTCAGCTTCCATCCCTCATGTAGGAGACACTGCATGCATAATTACATTGTGTCACTGTGCAAAGCTTGACCAATCTGAGTATACAAGATCATACCTGGAGCTCTTAAACTGGAGCTTTAAAATGTATTTAGAAAGAATTATTTGATACATCATCAAGGGAAAATGTATTTGCATCAATTAATTTTTTTTTTTTTTTTCACGACAAAAGTGTCCAGTAAAGGCTAACTGATCCATTGTTTTGTGCCAAAAATTGCAAAAAAAAAAAAAAGATTACGGATTTATATTATTCATAAATATAAATAAAAAATAGAATAAAGATTTATAGACAATAAATTGGCAAAAAAGATCTTGCGTGATCATTTTCTAAAACAATAGGAATTTACTGATGCATCCAGTCACTTTCATCTTCGATTCAATGCAGAAATTCGGTTGAAACTTTGGTAAATGTTTAATATTTGCCAGATTTAATTCAAATATTGATAAAAATGGTAGCGTAAACGAATAGAATATTAAAGTAGACTCCAGATGCAGTTTTTATTCCCAATGTTTATGAATATGAACTTAGAACCCTGAGCCGCAAGGCAGGAGTGTGAAACACTCTATAAAACATTCTCCAATACCTGATCACGAACATCTAGTTCCACTGATGTGTCCAGTAGTTTACTCATAAGGAGTAATGCATGTTGAAAGTAATATTGTGTTCATCCATTCAGTAGAGACAGCAAGGCTGCCACCTAACTAACCAAAATATACGCTTGAGTCACTGAGGATTGCATTAAACAGCAATTTAATGTACAACTGCCTAGTTACAGTAAAGCTTAAAACAAATTTAATTAAACGCATGAATGGTCTAAAAGCACAGGGTACTAAGAGTAGTATAGATTTTAGTAGTAAAGATTGTATTTACTAACAAATATGTAAAGCAGACAATCAATCTCTGCCAGATATCACTGATTCCAAGAAAGCAGGCTAGAATCAAAAGGAGCAGGAATGTATTGGTTTTTATAGGTTGGTGTTTATAGTCATCCCGGTTCATCACTTGAGGATGATCTTTTTGTCATGTGGTTAATTAGAGTGGACCTTCATCCTCCCCACCCAATTTGCATAATTTCACTCTTACCCCTCTCCTTTCTCACAATCAGATTTATTTTTATTTTTTTAACACCTTCTTTAGGGAAAAAGAAAATTACGGTATGTATTTGATACAATTTTCCATTATTTTAACCATGCATTTTGCTGTTTGCCTGGCCACTTTAAGGCCCCTCTTCAAGATAATGTTATCCTCCCTCTCACTGAACGCTGTCTAGATAAAACTTCTATCACATTTCCATTTTACTTACTGAAGGTCATGGTCACATGATGCTCTGGTCCCAAATCTTTCATCTTTATTAACTTGCTTATGGTAGAGTCCTTTTTCAGGTGTCCATGGCACTGCCTGTATATGCAGTGGACACATCCTACTGCCTGTCCACTGAAGGGGTTTTCTCAGGATTCAGAAGAGGAGTGACATCGGCGTAGGGGACCAGTGGTCTCAGGCACATTTGCAGCGCTTGATTAATGACCCCCCGCACCTGGAAATGATGGTGGCAGGGTACCTGACAATGGGCCTAGGTAAGTATGAATTGCTTCACCACGTAAGAAGAACCGAAACCTTGCAGGATGGGTGGAAGTTTATTTTTATTATGCATGGATTGGAGCTTTAATGTAAATTAGGCCAAAACAAGCAAAACTAGTATGGGATTCATTCAGTCCATGTATGAGCTGATGTTACAATCCAAAAAAAAGTGATGGAACATGTGTGTACAAAACCAAAGATGCAAACAATTGAGTACTGTCCATGATACTTTTTACTTTAACATACAATTTTTCAGAACAAGTGTAGCAAAGTTTTTAACCTCTTCCAGCCTAATGAGGACCTTCAAGGCCAAAGACAGATGACATCCTTCCATATGTAGTGGGTTGTTAGGTATAGTGGGTGCAAAGATGGTGAAAGTCATTGGGTGCCAGACACTTCTTGGATGAAAAAGAGGTTTTATTTATTTTAACAGTCCTTTTATATTTTGAAGGGAAAGAGGGTTAGGGTCAGGACACCCTTGAGTGGTTGCAATTTAAATTAGCAGATACTGAGACTTCAAGCTTCACCCCAGCTGACCAGCTTGGTCCCTGGCTTGACACACAAGGCTGCTCTGCAAGTGTCACTTCCTTGGGTCCTTGACTTGATCACTGCCTGAAGTTTCCAGATTCTCCACCGTGCCCGTTCTATGAGGATGTTACTCGGGTACTTGCTTCAGTTACTCACTGTGGTCCCTGGTAAAGGTGGTTGGTCCCTTAGTGGCGACAGCTTCCCTTCTACCTCCGATTATGAGAGGTTCTCCGGCCGGCAGAACCGTCCCTTTTGGTTGGACTGCAAGCTGGAGTCCCAACCTTGCACTGCCCTCTTACTTCTGGATAGGCCCTCACACAGCCTGGCAGCCAGAAGATGCCCCCAGGATAGGCCCAATCTCCGGCCTAGCAGCCTGGGTCAGATTACACATGTCCACCCAGACAGCGGTCCGGGTGGCACAGAGCTTAGATCACCTGATCTCACCCGAATATATAGGCTCTTCCAGCAGGCCAAGAGATTCAAGTAAATCCCTGCTCATTGGCTGAGATACCCCACATACCCATAACCTGACCTTGGGTTGAAGTTCTCATTTCCTGTACCACCAAGTTCCCCCGGCCACCTAGTGGCAGAAGAGAAAAGTGCACCAAGGCCAAAGGGAGAAATCAATAGCTCTCTATCAATCGACCAAGATAACTACTCTTGGCATATAAATTTGTGAGGAGCTCCCTGACTAAACCCCAGGGCGCTACACAAGCTTTCAGGTTATGTCTTCTTCTTCAAGGTCCGAGCAGTACTGAATCACAAAAATTTTAGCAGAACTTTAATAGAATCCAAAAGGCCCAAATAGATCTATACTATATTAAATCTTTGTTGGAAGCCAGCTTTATTATATGCTTTCCTACAAATCTGCATTTTTTTATATATTTTTTTATCTTTGATAAACAACTAGGTAACAGATGTCATAAAAATGGTGTTTGTCTTTGTATGTTGAAAACAAATGATAAAGCTCCTTTCTTGCAGCAGCTGAAAAGCAGAGAGTAATACTCTTATCTGGTAATACTAAAGTAACCCAGGAGATTCAGCCACTTACACCACGTCACACTGGGATGGACTGAGAAAGCCAGGATTACACACTAATACCAAGACCTACATTTATGCACATCAAGAACCTAGAATAGATCGCTGGCACAAGATTCAATCTAACAAACCGCAGCTAACGTGCCCATTTCACACTGACAAATGTCAAACCAAACCATACCAGACTTGAATATTTATATATCCTGCTCTGGTGGGTTTGTTCAGATTTTAGAGTGTAGCAAAAAGTATGAGGGGAATTTATTACAACTGAAGCAGACGGAATCGGAAGCAGTAAAGCTTTGAAAATTAAAGATGAAAGCTGACTGGTTGCCATGCACAGCTGCTTCAGTTTTATCATTTCCCTTTAATCTGGTGAATTAACAGAGGAAACTGGTGTTTGTGGCATGTGCCACAATAACTAAGAGATAGATCTGTTTTAGGTATTTCTGAGGCACCCACGGCAATTTCTATTTCAGAGTGAATTAGAACAGTTTCAGGGTCTGCTCCAAATGGACAGTATATGAAACTGGCTCAAATCTCCTCCGTGCTGGACCTGGCAAACCGGATATGAGCTCTCAGGAGACAGCTCACATTCCTCACTACACTTGTATAAGCAGAACATGCACAGCCATTCTCCTCCCTTCTGCACTTAGCTGAGTGGGAGGCGAGGACAGGCAGAGGGATCCAGGGCAAGCACATCCAGCTGTACTGTTCCATGCCATTTCTGTCACAAACAAAGCATAGAACAGAGAGTTGATTGCTTCTAGTTAACACAGGGTTCTGTGCTTCTTTTGTTAATTAAGACCAGCACCTACTGTGTTTAGAAGTTCAGAAGAGCGACACAAGCATTATGCTAGCACCACTCTTTGTTGATTCCCCCCATTGTGTTTTGTTATGATAGACAGACGGATAGATCGATAGTAAATAGATAGATATATACATAGATAGATTGTACTTGCCTTTGGTTCCATGTTTTCTTGACTGCATTTGAAGCAAATATGTTACCTTATCAAACACATAAAACCAGGTGCTTCTTGATTTTTGGCACATTATGCCCTTGCTAATAGTAATAGGCCAGTGGTGAGGTGTGAAGGACAGGACAGTACAAGTTATAGAAGGGGGGGGCAGGTCATTGCCAATGAACATGGAAATTGATGGCGTAATCTGAACATGTATGAAAGAACACATGGGCACCTGGAGGTGACAGCTGCTTTATGTCTTATGCCGGCCATCGACGGTTCAAAACTCGGCCGGTTCAGTAGGAACCAGTTGAGAATTGAACCATGTATGGTCAGGCTGAATGTACCCAAGTTGATCGATCAATCAACTTTGGTACAACCAGCCTGTTGGATTTTACACATGATTATTGCTAGCGGAGGTTATAGCCTCTAGCAATAATCATTGTGTCCTCTGGTGGGGATGGCTTCCCCCACTGGGAGAACACAATGGCTCTGCGGGGGAGATTCTCCCATCAACACCAACTGTGTTGATAGGTGAATCAAGCGATTTCCTTTCCTTCAACCTGTGGTTGCTGGAAATAAATTTTCTCCATCTATGGATTTCCTTAGTCTGTTTAATGTATTTCATCTGGTCATAGATTCTTGAGTATAGAGCAACAATTCTTAACCAAGGTTGCTAGTGGTTCCTTGAGCTGTGGCTGTTTGACCACCCATATTATGGTGCTTGCATGGTTCCAGATCCATCGTCACCAGTAGTATGACACCAGTGAACTTTTTAGCTGGCTGTGAGTATTTTCCTAATGACCCCTGATGGACTATTTTTAGCAGTGGTTCCCTGTGACCTAAAAATATATTTCAAAGGGTTCCTCCTCTTGAATAAAAAGTTTCAGAAAGACTGGTGAAGAGAATCACAAATCCCCCTTTTAGTAGCATACTAAATATTAAAGGGTGAGCTCATGTTTTTACAAAAAGTGAAAAGGTGAATTAACTCCAAATATCTTGGACTCTGCTGCACTTAGCATTTGTGACATCTTATACTGCTTCTGTAGCAGTCCATATACCCCAATATACAGCCTGGTGTGAGTATCCATCATAATTTCTGCAATTGCAAGCAGTAATTGGTACATGTGACCGCACGACTGTGCTGACCAATGAGAATCATTTCTTTCTCCTGGGACACGCAACAGATGAAAAAACCCTTTGACTGTCTTTTTTCAATGACTACAAAGCGTTCTCCGTTTAGAGGAGGTAGACAGGTGAGGCAATGACATCATGATCTCCACTTTATCTAGTCAGAGAACACGCTATATTCAAAAATTCAAGGTATTCTACAAATGCTAAAGATGCCAAGCAAGTGACCCCCCTGTGTACAGTGTGCAGAGGGGAAGCCTCTTACACAGATCACAACTATCATTGTATGTAGCGCCTATTACTTCAGTGATTTACAGCATCCTCAGCAGCTATGAATATCAGATATGAATACAGTAAAACCTTGGTTTGAGAGTAAATTTGTCTGGCAGACAAACTGCCGGAAAGTCCGCCGGACTTTCCGAACGAGTGGACCTGCCCACACACAACCGGACTTTGGTGGGAGTCCGCTGTACTTTTGAAATTAATGGACTTGCCCACACACGGAGGAAAGTCTGTTCATTTTGAACGCGCTCCAGGTAGTTGGGACTAGCAAAGGAGGTCAATGTCACCGCCTCCATGGGCGAGACTGACACCTCGCTAGTCCTGTCACCTGGTATGGACTTAAAGGGGAAGCCGTATGTGGAAAAAACAGTGTGAGGGCCCGCCCAAGTCCATATCAGACCCTTTTCGAGCACTCAGCCCAGCTGGTCAGGAAAGGGGGTGGGGACGAGTGAGCACCCCCCCTCTTGAGCCGTACCAGTCCATGTGCCCTCAACATGGGGGGGTGCTTTGGAGAAGGGGGTGCCCTGCCCCAAAGCCAAAAAAGTTCACCGGACAAAAAATTCCGCCGGAGCCCACACACGGACAAGTCCAAGTCCGCCAGATAGTCTGATTGTGTGTACGCGGCATAAGGAATCATTCTCACGAGGAGCATACGCTGACTCGGAGTCCGCCAGCTTAGCGGGAGATCTCTCCGTTGATCTCCACTGAGCTGGCAGATGACAAGTCCCTCTCTGCTCACTGAGCGGGGAGAGGCTTGTTGAGCGCCGCTGGTTTCTATTGAGAGATTGGATGAAAACGGAGAGCATGTCCGTTTTCATCAGATCTCACCCGATCTGATCTGCCAGGGACGGATGTGAACGTAGGGGCATCCCTCTGCTTTTAGTGGATCGGACCGAGTTGGATGTCAGCGGACATGTCACCGCTGACATCCGTCGCTCCATAGCCTAGCATGGAGCACCTGATCAGGTCCGCCGTCAAAACTGACAGGCGGACCTGAATGGTCTGACAGTGTGAAAGGGGCTTAAGTGTAGCAATATGGTTACATTTAATGAAGGTACAACATTTAGCAACATATTGCGCCTCTCTTCTCTTTTATACTCTGTAGCTCCTGTTGGATTTTGCTTCTAATCCCTGAAGGCTTCCATTTATGGATGGACATTTTATGGTTACCCAACCTGGTTACATTTCTATAATCTTTTTATATGGACTATAAAGTGAAAGACATGTGAAATGTGGAACAAATCATTTGAGTTTCCAATTCGCTTTGATATACAAGTGCTTTGGATCACAAGCTGGTTTCTGCAATGAATTATGCTCGCAATCTAAGGTTTTACCGTACTTACATTGAGCAAAGCAGGACCAATGTAACTACTATGCAAAAATATATAATTTCTGGAGTTCAGCTTTAAAATACTTGCTCACTGAAGCTACACTATACCTTTTCTTTAACAGACAATGAAAAGAGAATGGAAGTGGTTTTTGTCAACCTTTATGCCAGCCGAGCATCACTGGATTATAAGGATAGACTAATGTAGAATGCTAGCAGACTCACTTTTCCAAGAATACCATTACCAAAGCAATGTCTAAATGGTCCTGGAGCACATTGCTTCTAAAAAGCAGTTTTAGATGAACTTTTATATCAATTGGCTGCCCGCAAGGCAATGCGCCTCTTAAATAATAAAAAAGTTCCTTCCTCTTTCATTTAGCTCTAGTAGAGAAACTAAGTAAACTGTTTCAGTACTTAGATGTATTAAGTGAATATTACAATAAGGTACGCAAACATACACCATTATGAGTTGGGAAGTCCTGAGGTTCTTAAAATGCATTAGTCCATTCGGAGACAACCTCTGTGAATGGACCTATAGAATAATGGTTTCTATTTTTGTTGTATATTTGGCGAAGATATGCTGTGGCCTGCAGCTGCAAATAGTTCCCATGAAACTATTGCTCTCTGTACTTAGGTTTGCTCTGCACGCACAAAAGGCAGGATTTAAAAATATAAAGAAGCCAGGATCATACAGTACAGGACACAAGAGATGCTAATGACTCTTCTTTTCAGACAATATTCACAAAGCAGCAGGCATGATACACCCCATTACTTGCACCTGTTCTAGCTGGATGCACTCCAGTGACTTGTTTGGTGCAGTGCAGGTATTTATCAATGTTCCTCACATAAAATATCTCTAGATTACAATATTGTAGGTTTCATTTAATGTGCTAATTACACCAATAACTTTAATTTATGTTTGTTTTTTTATTGTACTATTATTACTTATTATTGTTAGGGGGTTCTTAACCACTTCAATACCAGGCACTTTCGCCCATTCCTGCCATTGACAATGGCGCGTCATGCAACACTGTACCCAAGCTAAATTTTTATCATTTTCTTCCCACAAATAGAGCTTTCTATTGGTGGTAGTTTATTTTTTGCTAAACAAATTAAAAAAGACCCAATTCATGAAAAAAAAAAGGTTTTCTTAGTTTCTGTTATAAAATGTTATTTTCCCCTTCACTGAAGGGCACTGATGATGCAGCACTGATGGGAACTGATGAGTTGGCACTAATAAGGTGGCACTGATAAGCACTGATGAGGAGGCACTGATATGTAGAATTGGGGGGCACTGATATGCAGCACTGATGGGCACCAATAGGCGGCACTGATATGCAGCACTGATACAGGTGGCACTGATAGGCGGTACTGATTGGCACTGACAGGTGGCAATGACAGGTGGCACTGATGGGCAGCCCTGATGATGAGGTACTGACAGGTGTTACTGCTGGGCACTGATTGGCACTGTAATGGACACTAATTGGCACTGTTGTGGGCACTGATTGGCACTGTGGTGGGCACTGGCAGGCTTTATTATGGGGACACTGCTGGGCACTAATTGACATCTGGTTGGCACATCTGACGGGTCTGTGCTGATAATCAATCAGCACAGACCCCCCCCCCCCCCCCCCGACAGGGAGAGCCGCCAATCGGCTCTCCCTGTCAGCATGAACCGAGGAATGCAGTTTACCAGCACTTCCTGGTTCACACAATGATTAGTTGTGATTAGTCACAGCTGATCACGTGGCAAGAAGCCTCTGACAGAGGCTCCTTATGACGATCGGAGATGCGGGGTGTCAGACTTACCCTGCAGGCACACGCTGGCATGTTATCCTGCTGGACATCATATGACACTCAGTCAGGATAATAGAACCACAGTGATGTAGTGTGTAGCACTCTCACCTGGCAGTAAAAAGGGTCGCTGGTTCAAAACCCACCCACGACACTACCTGCCTGTTCTCTTTGCATGTTCTCCCTGTGCCTGCGTGGGTTTCCTCTGGGTACTCCGGTTTCCTCCCACACTCCAAAGACATGCAGGTAGGTTAATTGGCTTCTGTCCAAAATTGGCCCTAGTATATGAATGGGAACCTTGGATTGTGGATTCCTTGAGGGTAGGGACCAATGTGAGCGTGCAATGTACAGGGATACGGACAATTGTAGACATTCGCTCATGTTGAACTGGATGGACTGGTGTCTTTATTCAACCTTACTAACTATTTAACCATTTCCTGTCCATCAATCTGCTATACTGTAAGCTGGGCAGGAAGAGGTTTTGATCAAATTTGAGTTGCAATAGTACATAACTGGTTACATGGGGAAATCTGAGTTCAGCTAATGAGCAGAACATACAGCATACTTAGGCCCCTTTCACACATGCTTTCAGTCCGTTTCATCAGTTCAGTCACCATTTTTCAAAGAAAAAATGGTTCGGTTTATATCAGTTCTTAACATCAGGTCCTTACATCCACTTAACCACTTGAGTCACATTTTTGGTTTACATTAGAGCTGCACGATTCCGAAATGAGAATCACGATTTCTTTGCTTAGAATAAAGATCACGATTCTCGCGGCGAACCATCATCTTTCACATTATACAAAAAAATTGGGATCATTTTTCTGTTTCGTTTTTTTGAATTCATGGAAGTGTATTTTTTCCCAAAAAATTGCGTTTGAAAGACTGCTGCGCAAATATAGTGTGACCCTAAAATATTGCAACAACCGCCATTTTATTCTCTAGGGTCTCTGCTAAAATATATATATATAAAATGTAATATATAATATGTATATAATGTAACTGTCTATCAAAAATACAGATTTTAGCTTGTAACCATCAAGTGTCAGAAAAAGGTTTAGTCTTTAAGCGGTTAAACTGCCATCATCTGCAGACTGAAGTTCATTCCTTTGATCTAAGAACAAAGAGATACATTGTATCTCTTCATTATCTCTCTGGCTGAGAATTTTTTTATTTATTTTTTGACAGCTCTGGCTCTGCACTGTTTATAAAAAAAAAAAGAGCAGACAATAACATTTAAAAGCTGACAATGACAGTCAGCATCGTCAGCTTTACTTAAATAATATGACATGACAGTATAACAAAGCCCTAAACTAATCACTAACTTAGGCTTGTAGCTGCCCCAGCATACCTGCACAGGTAAGAATTCATAACTGGCTGACTCCATGATGGTAGTATTCAGGACTGGCATCTTCAGGGCAGACCGCATGTCCCAGCAACCCCCCCCCCCCCCCCCCGGCTGTAGAAGGTTCTTGAAGCCAGATGTTCATTAGCAGGCACTCTGGATTCTGCATAATTCATCAGGCTAACAGGATGGACTCCGGCAATGGTAACCACGAAAAAGAGCAATGAACAGCAAGTAGCAGCAGCGATGGCTCCTAGATCTAGACCCCTATCGCTTTTATAATACACAACCTGTGGTTTAGACCCAAGAAGCCTGCCAAGGAAGACCCAGAAAAAACATAGTTACTCTAGCCATCCTGGCTGGCAGCACCTAACTAGGCTGAAATAGGCAACCTGCCTACAAACATATCTACTAGCATTACATATATTCATGTAGATATTTAATTATTGGCTAAAAAAATTACCCAATTTTACAGATGTTTCTATGGATGTGAAGGCAAGCTCTTTACATGTCTTGGGCTTTCTGGACCTCACTTGTGTTTTTTACGCAGGATTATTCTGACCGTTTCTGAGGTTCCGACCCCCCCCCCCCCTTCTGTCGGCATGCCACCCACCCCCCTCCAACTCAACAAAAGTTGATTTTTCATGCGACTGTAGCACCTTCACTGATGCTAGTGTAGGTACATTTTGTTTGGCTGTGTTTAGGGCTGTGGCTCTGTTACCTCCCCCTGCCTTCTGAAAATCTCTGGATATTTCCCTAACATAGTTGGTGGACGGACAGCAGCTGCAGCCTGAATATTAATGGATTTCCCACCAATCCCTGGGGAGATGGACCCAGAAGGTGTGGAGATAACCCATAAATATTCCGGGGTCCAGCCATCTAGAAGAAACCCCTGTGCTGGGGGCCTGTAAGCCCCCCCCCACCCCACCTTGGGGCATAAGAGAGCGAGCAAGCAAAGAGAGAGAGAGAGAGAGAGAAGGAAAACTCCAGGGCATCACTCAGCCATAGTCACAGCTAGGCCTGGGTGCAGACTTCAAGCCAAGCCTGAAGCAACCTATTAAGCAGAGAGGCCAGTGCAGCAGCTTTCTGTATTCTAGGAGCTACTTAAAGGGACAGAGTGGGTACACACCAGGCCCCATAACCAAATCAACAGAGAGAACAGTGTAGTGCAATACTGCACGTATCTGGGACCTAGGGGACAACTTTAGTGTAGTGCAAGAGAGCCAGGAGCACCGCTACATCTCTACTTTGGGTACTAGAGCAGCCAGGTGCTGTACAATACAGCCAGCAGCTGGCTCTTTAACATTGTCTTTTTGCAACGTTATCTTTATTTCAGCTGCACCTTTACTACCACTGGTGTGCAGTATATTTCAGTTGGACTTTAGCAGTTCCTCATTCATTTGTTTGGAGTTTACAACTTTCTTCAGTTTTGGGGCTTCCCATGTATCCCCAATCCCTATCTAACTTCTTCTTTCTCAAAATAAACACGAAAAAAACAAAACCCATAGACTGTTTCTTGAGCCAACTGGAGTGTGTGGAAAGTTAATTTTGCTTGGTTATGGGTGCTATGGGGGGTAAATAGGTCTGAATTCCAGGGGCTCCTTCTGAAGTAGCACTACACAACTTTTGTTGAAGGATCTGGTCTGAAAATCCTTGGCTGAACAATGTTTTCATCCAATCAGATGACAGCACCATTTATGTATTCAGCAGCAGCTGCTGAAAAGCATGAGTGGAAACTAACGTTCTTCTATCCACGCAGTTTAGCATGGATGGGGGAATCTAAGGATTTCACCCATGGGCTGAAGAATGCAATTCAAAGTGCATATGGCCATTGTCACAGAGACCTCACTTCCTGTCTAGCAAAATGTTGTCAAGGGAGCCCTGGATAGCAGTAAAATCCGGTAGGATTTCTGGCCCTTCTAAAACTATGGCTTGATATACAACTCTACACCACAAAGCCACAAACCACTGAGGTTGATTTACTAAAACTGAAGAGTGCAAAATCTAGCACAGCTGTATATGGTAGCCAACCAGCTTCTAACTTTAGCTTGTTCAATTAAGCTTTGACAAAAAAAAAACTGGAAACTGATTGGTCTCTATGCACAGCTGCACCAGATTTTGTACTCTCCAGTTTTAGTAAATCAAGCTCATAGTGTCCAGGTAAGCACCTTGAATAATTAATTATGTGTAATTCATGCTTAATTACTCAGAAATTTATATTATTCAACTAATAAAGCGTGATCTGCCCCCATCACACTCTGTCAAACTAGGCACAGGCCTATTCATTATTTCACTAATCCAAGCTTTACCAAAATATTGCTTTTACATGGTCTGCTTCTTATATTCTAATCTCTGTTAGGCAGCCTGTCTATTTGATGATTGCTTAGTCTATCAGGAAGTCGCAGTATTCATAAGCAGCAAACCTAGGTTGGGTGAATGAGGAATCCGAGCATCTGTGCTATCCCTGCAGGGATTATGCAATAGGGGTTTAAAGCTGGACTCCGGGGCTAAACAAATATCTACGTACAAGAGTCATGTGTATTCTTCCTCGAATCTTGGTTTTTTATGTATTTCTTCCACATTTGTGCAGTAATCTAGTGTGAAACTTTCCCTCTGTGCGGAAGCTTTCTGTAATAAAGACCGGTCACTGCTGCTCTCTCTTTGTGCAGAGTGGCTGGGGTCTTGTATCCGCCCCTCCCATCGTTTTTTATAGGCAGCCTGTAGTGGGTGGAGCCTACTGGGTCCCTCCTCCAGTTCTGCCTCCTGTGCAGGCTATACCTGCAATACAGTGATGATGTCACTGCTAACTTTACTTGGTAATAACCAGGTTTGCCAAGGTGTTTGGTGCATGCAAAGTTGATTTTTATCCTTTGAGGCTATTTAGGATATATGTAAATGATTTTTTTGTGCCTACTGATTAGCTTTACCCAGTCTTGTGCTGAAATGGCTTAATCTGATTGGTCGGATGTGACAGTATAAACCCCAATACCTTGCTCTGCATTTATTGTCCCAACCATTGAATTTGTGAGGAATTTACAAACTCCATGGTCAGACATAGATTAATAGCTCTATATAAAGTGCTGAGGAATATCTCAGAATCTCAACATAAATAAGTAAAATACTTAAATGATTTACTTAAATAATAAAATATTAATTTTGGTTAAAATGCAACACTTGATACTCTCTAAGAGATGTAGGGAAAGCGTTATATGTCATGCCGGCTGTAAATGATAGTACTTGATATCATAGCAGATATGTACGCAGTAGTGTGAAGGCATGGCTGGAGCATTACCAGAACAAAAGCAGAGAATATAATAGAAGGTAATGTTGAAGGAACCTTCACCTATGTCTGTGAAGATTGATTCATGCTGGTTTTAATGTATTTTTCTCACCAACATATAAGAATACATTGCGATCCAGCTGAGATGTTCCTTTAGATCAGGGGTCTCAAACTGTTGGCCCTCCAGCTGTTGTGGAACTACAAGTCCCATCATGCCTCTGCCTGTGGGAGACATGCTTGCAACTATCATCCTTGCAATGATTCATGGGATTTATAGTTCCGTAACAGCTGGAGGGACACCAGTTTGAGACCCCTGCTTTAGGTCATTTCAGATAGCCAAACTGATGGTGGGCTTCTGCCAGCCTGTAGTGTGTCATCAAGGTATATGTATGGCGGAGGGATAATGCTTTGATATAACAAGGTGAAATGTAAAAAGAGGAGCCTTCATATGAATAGTGAAGGACCATCCCTGCCTGTCATCAGCAGCATACAGAGTAATCCTCCACTTCATTTGTCTGTGTGCGCAACACAACAGCCGGACGGTCACGTGACTTCGCTTTCAGCTGGGTCATTGTCTCATCAGTCTATAGCACACCCAGACAGTTTGTGACCTATTTTCCAGTTTCAGGAGAGGGATTTATGTAAAGATAGAATTAAATTTTGCTTGTGCTATTATTATATGTCCTCTGGCAGAGCAAGATAAATATACAGTATATAAAAGGGCAACAGAAATTTATGGGAAGCGACATAAGGGTTGCACAAATAAATGACCATCAATCAAAAAACATATTGATTGAAGCTAATTTAATCAAACAACACCCTTCTTTGCCATTATTTTAAAACAATGTTTAAAGAGGCATTAAACCCCTAACCAAAAATGTAAAATATTGCAGCTTATCACTCATTAGATGTGGTGGCTGCATTCAGGGCTGGACTTACCATTGGGCTTGACTGGGCTCAAGCCCATGGGCCCCGCCCAATAGGGGGCCCCGCATGCCTCGCCGAGATTTGCAGCCGAGTGTACTCGGCTCAGCTCCGCTCACAGTCACGCCCAGTCCCTATGATGGACATAACACAGGGACTGGGCGTGACTGTGAGCCGATCCGAGTACACTCAGCTACTCTCGGCTCCGCTCGGGACTGCAAGAGGACCCGAGAGCTGCCGAGAGCCAACCGAGAGGACCCGAGAGCCGCCGAGATACACAGGACTCTGCTCCATTTTTCAACTTCAAGACTGCAATGACAAGGCTGCAAATTACACTGGGGCAAGGCTGCAAATAACAAGGCTACACTGACAAGGCTGCAATGACACTGGACAAGGCAGCAGATGGATGGACAAGGCTGCAGATGGATGGACAAGGCTGCAGATGGACACTGATAAGGCTGCATTGATGGGCATTTAAATGTAGGCTTCCCTCCTAAACACGGGGTGCGTGTTATACGCCGATAAATACGGTAATGTATAGAAGGTAGGGCCCAAAAGTGACTCAAGCCCAGGGGCCCCCACTACCCTAAGTCCTGCCCTGGCTGCATTTGTTTCTTTTTTTTAGGCTCCCCCCCTTGTGTTTTTAACTGGTGATCTGGCCAGTAACCCACCTCCTCTATTAAATCTCCCCCACTCTGGATGAAGGAACACAGGGGGCCCAGCAGACAGCAGCATTGTCAGTCTGAGAAGGAGGGGAGTGTTAGATGTAACACTAAAACTCCAACTTACTATTTACAGCAGCAACAGCAGTTACTGCAGTTTATTTTTTTCCTTTTTGGATAAAGGTTTTACATAAATAAATAAAAGCTGATCATTGTAAGCATCCCTGTCAGTGTTGCATGGTTTCTCTCATCCCTGTAACTGCAAGAGAGTGTGTTCTTTTGAAAAGCAACAGACTTGCCAGCTGGATCACCAGCTGAAAATAGAAGAAATAAAGCCTAAGGCTAGGTTTACACTATTGCGAATTGGATGTGGATTTTTATCACATCCAATTCGCATAGCAGGTGATTGTGACTGGCTTTCTATGGAGCGGGTTCACACATCTCTGCAGCGGCTCCGGTGCCAATTGCACAGGAGTCCTGTGAGTCTTTTGGTCCATTTCAGGTCCAATTCAGGTCTGAATTCAGCCAAAAATTTGGGGGTTGAAATCGGACCTGAAACGATGAATGGAGACGCAACAGACTCCTGCTGTGAGCCGATGTGTGTTCTAGTGTGAACCCAGCCTTAAAAGAAAACTACTGCAGTTATCACATCTAAGAATTGATAAAGTGGTAGTAAATGCTGTTACACAGCTTGTACCAACAGGTAAGCCTACAATAAGGTTACCTGTAGGTACTGTGAATATCTTCTAATCTAATCAGTTTAGGACATATTCAAAGTGTATGCAGCCAATGACATAATTGGCGCATGCACTCTGAAGGTCCAGCTTACAATGCACAGGAGTGACATCGCACTCTGGAAGGAAGACCGGGTGAAGATGTCAGCTATCTCAGTGCTGACATCGTGGAATGCTGCTGGAATGCTTCGTTCTGAGGCAAGTGTCTCATAATATGCTAGTATATGATGCATACTAGCACCTTATGACATTGGATTTTTTGTTTTTCTTTTACCACCAGTAGTTTACAACCACTTTAGGCTGCAATATGAATAATGTTTGATTTTGGGTTTAATACTGTTTTGTTCTATACACCAGGAACCTCCATGCACCCCTTTAATTTTTTTCAGACCAAGTTTAGAACAGTTAATGCAACTTTACTTGAACTTTTGTGGTACAGCTCAACATTTCCTAACTGACTCAACTAGGCTGCCCAGGCATACCTCATCAAGGTGGTAGTCCAGTAATGGTATTTCCCAAGGCTTGCCTGTTCTCTGGATGCCCAACACACTTTCCACAGACTGTTGAGTGCAACAGTCTCCCCTTTGGTGCTCCACAGCAATCATGGTATCTTCCTGAGTGGACTGATGCTCCAGGACCCAGGTCTCCCCCCTTATTTATATCACAGATCAGATAGACTGGATCCAAAAAGCCTGGGAACAGAGGTGCAGATCATTAACCCCTTCCCCAGCCTGGGGCAGCCAGCTGCTTGACTAACATACTGTAGGCAACCTGCCTACATTGGGTGCATGAGTGACCCTGGACACATTCAATTTGTGTCCAGGGATGCTCATCTGTACCTAGGTAGTTACCTACCTGTAACAACTACAGATGATGACAAGCAGCTGTAAATAAGGGACTCAGAAATAGGCTGCTTCTTAGTTATGCAAGGTGCTATTTGGCCTTTTGATGAACCCTAAAGGCTAGTGGTATAAAGCATGGTATGGCCCAAGGCTTCTGATGAAAGGATCAATTCACAAAGCAAGCATAAGGATGTTTATTTTTGCCATGCGACTATCATTTTTAATTATTAATGGACTCTAACTGAAAATAATTGTCACTTTTTGAAAAAAAAAACTATCTTCATCCTGGTGTCGTAGCTTTGTGAATTGAACCTAAGGACATCTAACAATGAGCTATGTGCCTTCAAAGCCTGCTATGATTTCTACTACATTTCACCATTGACTTTCAATTTCTTTTGTTATTTTTACACACAGCAGTACTTCCCCTCATTCACTATTCGCATTGCCTTTTTTCTTTATTGAAAAGCCAACTAGTGTCTACTTCCTACAAAAAGAATCCCTTTCTTTTTAGAGATATAATTGTATACTATGTTTTAGTTGATAATGCAAGTATAATAAAAAGACCAATGACATTTTTTTCCCATCTACTATTGTATGATGCCTGATAACACACAGCAGTTGGGGCACATCGCTTTGTAGCTAGTACGATCTGTGTAAAATACATGCCCAAGGATAAATATAACATGATGGGTGAAATGAGGATATTCTGGATGCCTATAAAGAAGGAAACGGAGGCAGCTGTCATGCTAAATATGCTCCATGATTTGGCTGAGCTATAAAAGGGCAAATGCATTTAACGCCAGAATGATGATCATATGGACAAGCAGGTCTAATCTACCAATTCGGTGCCCTGTAATAAAGTGTATGGCACAATGCACAGTGCTGTAATCAATTAGAGAATGAGCGCTGCAGCAATAAGCTGGAATTTTATTTCCACGCACACATGTTCATTTTGCCTCTACACTAATTCTCGAAGGACCTATTTACACTAATGCATTGCAAGGTGGAGTAATGTGCATAACATGCGTTTTGAGTTACAGTGCCTTTCATATTGAACTATACCCAAATACATCAAGGCAATGTGCCTGTGTTGTACTGCACTGCAACACATAGTAGTACAAAAAAAAACGTGTCTGATTTTCATCATGGTTGGGTGCATTGACAGGCCATTTATTTCAATGGACTGCCCTAACACAATGCACAAAATATTGCATGTTAGCACTCTACAAAAAAGGAAATTGGGGTGTAACTGCACCTTTAATTTACACCAAAAGTGCAGTTACACACCGCTGGAGCGCTTCGTTCTAAGGTAAGTATTTCATAATGTGCTAGTATGCGATGCATACTAGCACATTATGCAATTGCCTTACAGGTTTTTTTTTTTTTTAAAGCATGGTAACCAACATTTGTTGACGGAAAGTCCAACAACAAATGTTCGATGGAGCATACACATGGTCGGACTTTCCGCCAACAAGCTCATATCTAACATTTGTTGTAGGAAAATCCGATTGTGTGTACAGGGCATAAGAGTGGGCCTGGGGGGAAGATTTTGACAAATAGTTGTGCAGTCTAGTTATTGATACCTGGCTGGGTCGGGGAAAGGTAAATATAGGACTGTCAAGAGGGGGCTGGGGGCAGGAGGAACTACCAAAAATAAAATTATGCCCCCCACACACGGTCGGAAATTCCGACGGAAAAAGTCCAATCGCATTATGTTGTCGGAAAATCCGATCCTGTGTGGGCTCTATCGGACTTTTCTTGTCGGAATTTCCAACGGAAAAAAGTTTGAGAGCTGGATCTAAAATTTTCCGCCAACAAAATCCGATCTGACTTTTTCCGATCGTGTGTAGAGAATTCCGACGCACAAAGTGTCACGCATGCTCGGAAAAAATTTAGTGATGAAAGCTATTGGCTACTGGCCTCTACGTAGTCCCATCATACGTTTTGTACGTCACCTCGTTCCGAATAATTGGATTTTCCGACAACTTTGTGTGACCGTGTGTATGCAAGACAAGTTTCGGCCAAAATCCGTCAGAAAAAATCCAACGGATTTTGTGGTCGGAATGTCCGACCGTGTTTATGGGACATTCCAGTTGCTGAAAGTGCTGATAGAATCCATACATAATAATAGAGGTACACCCCTTACAATAAATATTTGCAGAACACAAAAGAAACCTGTAATGAAAAAAAAACTGCCAATGCTGAATTTTGCCTTAAAAAATGACCTGGTTGTCACCTTGACCCCCAACACTTTGATCCACTGACCCAAATCAAGTACTATACACATAAGGACTTTTGACCTTCCTGATCTACAAACTTATTCAGTGACTCTGAAAGTATTTGAGACAAATTTTTAGCATTACAACTAGACAACCAACATTTTCAGAAGATTGGTCAGCACGAGCACCCCCCTCGAGATGTTCAGCGGTAAAAATAAAAAAATCTACTTTGCAAATCATACTGGAAAGGGTGCGCACCGCCAGGAAGAACTTCCTAGATCATCTGTTTAGAAGTTTAAATTTATCCTGGAAATTAGAGATTTTGGCAGCGGTAAAGTTTACGGAATTTCCTTTCTGCATTAGCAGAACTTCAAAAGTTCACAGAATGGCTACATCACCTCACACTTTTCATATATCCTACATGTCTTTGATGTACCCGAACATATCCAGGCCGATCTGTCTGATTTGCAGATAGTCATAAATCTTAGGAGCCCAGACAATCGTGCGATTGTATTCTCCACAGACCTGACAAATGTGGACGCATAAAAAATTGGCAATTTGATGTTTTGCCTGATTTTGCAATTCAACTAGCTCTGGCCTTAGCTCTTTCATGTTAACTCCTGGGAGAAGCGGATACCTGGAACATGTCATTTTTAGAAGCTGTGTAATGCATAAAACCCCCAATGTCTATTTTAACAAGTCTCAAGTAAAGAACTTATGTTTCAAGAAAGTAAACACAACACTACCTGCAGAGTTTGCATGTTCTCCCTGTTCCTGCATGGGTTTCTTCTGGGTACTCAGGTTTCCTCTCTCACTCCAAAAACATGATGGTAGGTTAATTGGATCCTGTCTAAATTGGCCCTAGTATGCATATGTATGGATGTGAGTTAGGGACCTTAAATTGTAAGCTCCTTGAGGGCAGGTACTGATGTGAATGTATAATAGATATGTAAAGCGCTGCATAAATTGACAGCGCTATATAAGTACCTATAATAAATAAATAAGAAAAAACATGTACGCAAAATAGATTGGGTATTAGACTGAATAGCTAGGGCTTTAGTTTAAAATGGAAGTTCATCTTATGCCGCGTACACACAACCAGACTTTGACGGACTTGGTCTGGCGAACAATCTGGCGGACTTTGCAGCTGAGGTCCGCCAGACTTTCGAACGAACGGACCACTCCAAAAGTCTGACAGATTCGAACGTGATGACGTAGAATAAGGAAGTTCATAGCCAGTAGCCAATAGCTGCCCTAGCGTCGGTTTTAGTCCGTCGGACTAGCACACAGACGAACGGATCGTCCGCTAAAAGCCAAGTCCAGCGTACAAATTTGAAGCCAGTCTTATTTCTAGGTCCACCAGACTTTTGGGAAGAAAAAGTCAGCTGGTACCCACACACGATCGAATTGTCCGAGGGACTCTGGTCCCCTGGAAAGTCTGATCGTGTGTACGTGGCATTAGATTTACTTTATAATCATTAAACAGCCATAATGTACCTTATCCATGTACCTTAAAAAATGCATAGCAGCATGTTTTATCTTCTTTCTGTGCTCCGGTTGCCCCACTGACAGCACTGAAAACAGCCATTTACCAGTAACATCATACAACCCGTGGTGTTCCTCTGCCCCCAGGTCTTACATGTCCTGTTATTGCAAATCCAGACTGGGGAATGCATGCTCTGTGGTGTTGTCAACGACATAGATAGCATGAGGGGGGCTGAATGACACCAGAGCATAGATATATTTATCAAGGTACATGTGTTATATGGTTGTTTAATGTTTATATGGTAATTGTAGGGTGAACTTCCATTTTCAAGGAAACTTGGAGGATACCACATCTTCTATGGCAGCATCAAGTACATGGAGAAGGCACTTGAAGGTGGCTGCTCACATCCACTGTTTATCTTCAAGTTGCCTAGATAGGATAGTTGCCTAGAATATGACCCACTTCACTGGCTGGGCTCTTGAGTGCTATTTTTCAGCCCTCATCGTCTTTTTATCGGCTTGGAGGCCAACAATTTGATGAACAAAAGGACAACAGGGTTAGCTGGAGAAAGTAAGTCAAGAATCCACCATGGAAGCTAAAGTTGGTATTTGCATTACAGAGATATACAAAAGTTTTACTTTAAATGAAGACCTTCAAACAACTCTCACAAGTCATATTGATCTCACTCTCTAACAATATGTGATGACCCTTCATTCAGCTTAGAATTTCATAGCAAGTCACATCTTCAGATAATGAGGGTATATAGCCTTCACAGAGTCGCTTCATCACTTCTCAGTTGAAAAGTAAGGGATGATAAATATTAAATATCCAGTCCCTTTCTTGATCCATTAGCCAGGCCGAGTTAAGGATAAATTTAGATTTGAATTAGACTACATGTAAACTTGTAGTTTGGCCTGCCAAATTTTTGGAGGTACCTGGAAGGCATTTAGGATTGTAAGTATTCAGACACATATGCCCTGAACTCAGGTTTGGGTTATACGTCCCTGAATGTATGCGGTCCTAAACAGCTACCAAGTATTTCAACTTGTGATAGATTTTGACTGGCTGTAGGGAGTTGGGCTGGATGCTGCACATGTGTCTCCCGGGGGCCCAAAAATGCTGCGTCTTGATGCCGATGTGTCAAAAAGTCCATGTATATGAGGCCTCATGTAGCTGTTTTATCGCTGATAACAAAGAAAGTGAGTAAAATCAAAAAACTCCAGTGCCTTCTACCTCTTTGCATATCATATATAGGTAATTCAACGTAAATCCAAACTTGTGTACATCAGGTCGCTGTGACAAAGACACCGAATATACTACAATGACCTTTTCAGCATTATGTGTTAATCAAGGAATAGGGCTTGTGTCTGTCAAGAATATACTTAACGCCACAATCATTATCATCAGCAATTTATCAGCAGGTCGTTTTTTTCGATTCTGGCATTTGATGTGAAGGTACATTTTATAAACCATCTATGGTAAATTATGCATACTTGTTGCACTACACTTTTTGCAATCAGCGCTTGTATTCCAGCTTGATTGATAATTACTGGTACCAAGCAAGCAACTCAGGTTTTCATAATGTACAACTATGTACCTCATTCATCATGGAGTCATTTTAGCTAACCAGGAGCAGACTGGAACGTTCTCCGCAGTTTCGTACTGTCAAATTTAATTTTAAAGTGCGAACTTTAAGTGCAACTGTAATTTAATTAGGTAATAGTTAACTATAAGGCTCTTCTATTCATTCGCTCTGCAGACATCTGTGTGGATCGAGCAGGTGTCATATAACATCACCACATCAAACAATTACACCGGGTAGCTGGCTGTAACTTTGTTTTCTCAGGAAAGGTAGAAAACACTGTATATGTCTTCCGGCAAGCCATACATGTCTTTTATGTAATACAATACTGGGATGCCAATATTAGTAACATTATATCACAGACCAGGTATGTCGTACACAAAAAGACTCTGATATCAAAAGAAACCGGATGAAAGTCAGCAAAGACTTACTTATCAATTGTTGCTGCCAGCAAGACATGAAAACAAACCATTATAACATGAAAATACAATCTTCATTTCATCCCTGGGCATTCTACCATCATCCCAATAACTGATAATCATTTTTTTTATTTTACAGGAACACAAATCATGGTGCTGTGTGCTTACATGGCTTGTATGTTTAAGGCCTCGTTTACGCCATGTGCGGTGACCTTTGTTTTTCTGTATCGTATCGACGCAGGTCATTGCAAGAGCATACAGAAAACAATTAAGTCCTAAGTGCCTCATTCATACCACATTGGTGTGTACATGTGCGTAATGTGTCTACATGTGAGTAAAATGTCTGCATTTTAGGCAACACACATGACTGCTTGTAAACGTAATGCAACGCAACTGAAAGTAAAGATATAAAAAGAAAGCTTTGCTAGCCTTTTGACCCTTCTAGTTACCTGTCACTTCACAATGGATGACATGAAAGCATATGCCAAGGTACGTGAAAAATGCAAAAAAACGCACATGAAATAGCATTTTAAAAGCACATCAATGCACATGCATTTGTTTTTATGTGCTGTATGGTGTGAAAGGACCACGGGGGTTATTTACTAAAGGCAAATCCACTTTGCAATACAAGTGCAAACTACAAGTGCAAAGTGCACTTGGAAGTGCAGTCGCTGTAGATCTGAGGGGGACATGGAAGGAAAATAAAAAACAGCATTTTAGCTTGCACATGATTGGGTAATAAAATCAGCAGAGCTTCCCCTCATTTCAGATCTACCCGTCAGATTTACAGCGACTGCACTTCCAAGTGCACTTTCAGTGCAATTTCAAGTGCACTTTGCACTTGTAGTTTGCATAGTGAATTTGCTTTTCGTAAATAATCCTTCATGTGCTAAAAACAATTTTTTTTGGTGCAGCAGCAGTCAGTTTTTGCCTGCAGTGAGCTGCGGTGAGGGGAGGTGTGATGCATGTTTCAGTGTATCACGCTATTTTTTTTTAAACTTTTAGCACAAAGTGACACTTTATTCATGTCTCCGCACAACAGCGTGGTGTGTTGCACTGCAGTGTAGTGCCGGTGACATGTGGCACCTTCCAGTGCGCTGCGGTACACTACATGTTCACATTATACTGCAGGTCACCGCATTGTACCTCCCGGCTGTGTTGCAGTGTGAACGGGTATTGTATACAGAAAACAATTGTTTTCTATGTGCCTTGTTCACTCTGCAACTCATCCAGGAGGTGCAATTCGGTGAGCTGCGGTAAAGTGCAGGCAATTGTTTTCTACGTGCCCTAGCTGTGACCTGCTTTGATCAAGTGCAGAAAAAAGAATCAGGCCATCGCACTATGGGATTGATGTACTAAAACTGTAGGGTGCCACCCTGGTGCAGCTGTGCATCGTAGCCAACCAGCTTCTAACTTCAGCTTGTTCAATTAAAGTGCAGTTCCACCCAAAAATTGAACTTTAAGGGAAGGTGACCCCTTGACATGCCGCATTTGGCATGTCATTTGTTTGGGGGGGGGCGGAAACCCTCTTTTTAGTGGGTTTCAGCTCCCACTTCCTCCTGGTGCTCCATGGCGCCGGAAGGGAGATCACCCCCCCCCCTTTCGGCAATCATTTGGGACACATCACAGGTCCCAGATGATTGCCCGGCCAGTCACGGCATGCAGCGCTGCTCACACATGCGCAATGCGTGCCCGGCTGTGAAGCCACAGCCGGGTTTGCCCACAGTGACAATGCCGGCGCTGCAGACACGAGCGGGGCTTCGTTCCCCCGCATTGCTGGACGCTGGGACAGGTAAGTGTCCGATTATTAAAAGCCAGCAGCTGCAGTATTTGTAGCTGCTGACTTTTAATTTGTTTTTGTTTAATTGAAACTCCGCTTTAAGCTTTGAGAAAAAACAAAAACAAAAAAAAAAATGGAATCTGATTGGTTTCTGTGCAGAGCTGCACCAAATTTTGCACTCTCTTGTTTTAGTAAATCAATGGCTATGTATGAACCAGCCCTTAAGAATTTAAAAAGACAAAATCAACACAATACAGTAACCTAGAGCAACCAGACGAACATTCTCTTTTTGACATCTCTGCACTAATGTACTTTGCGCATCAACCCTTTTTTATCATACATGCAAAACAATCTTAACAACCCTTTCAAGCATATAATAAAATAATAATTACAATTGGGCGCATTTTCATTTACAAACATATTTAAAAGTTTGCTAATAGGTTTTCTGGTCATTCTGTACGCTTTTTGTTCCCTACTCTACCTACATGCTTGTTCACACCTCTCATCTCCGATCATGATCCTATGTAGAACTGCCTGCATAGCTGTACAAGTCAAGGTGACAAAAATTGTGCATTTACAAATGATGCAAAATTTTTGTAGCCAACAATTTCTTTAATCTCAGTGTGCAGAAGACAATAAAAAAAAATAAAAAACATACCTCAACTACAAAGATTTTTAAAGTATTGCGCATTACTAAAAAGTTTGCAAGCAGAGCATTCACAATCAGCCTGCGATTTTGCACACCGCTTCTGCGTGCTAAAATCACCTTTCTTTGTCTGGCAAGTTTGTAATTGAACAAATGCCAATAAAAGGGGTTATTATGGCAATGTGCAGAATGTTGTAGGGGGACACAGGCGGATGGAAGGTTAAAGTTCCTGGTGTACATGCTGTTAATGCAGAAAAGTTGACTTACCCTCTCTCCGCTTCGCCTTCTCAGTGATCCATACGGTATTTTGAACAAAAGTCTGCGGGCCCTGCCCGGGGTCACAGCTGTCTGGAGCACCATCTCTGGGGCTTGGACACAGGAGCTCTGCACAAAGGCTGGAGCAAGCCTTCCCCTGCAACAGCTAGCAGACTCCTCCAGATTTCTCATATATCAAATGACTGAGCTGCTTTTACTTTGGAGACCTTTTCTGAATCAAGATGTGGCTTGTCTGTAGGGTGGGAGGGGGAATAAAAACACATTGCCTAAAAGCATGTTTTAAGTAGCAAATCTCTGACTTCCTCCAGTCCCCCCCCCACCCTTTCCTACTTTGTACTCCAGCACTGCATTGATGGAGTAAATGCTTCCAGGGAGTGCGATCCAAAAATGTCAAAGTCACTCCTTGTAGCCACAGATGGAACCAGGTCACTTGTCTAATCAGAGCTCTAAGAGACTTATTACACATCTGTCATGTGATCATGCTCCCTACTCCCCATTCATTTGCTGTATACAGTAAATCACATGACCACCTGAAAAGAATATCTGGCGTATCACCATCTGGTGCTGTGATTAATGTTAAATCCCACATCCAGCTTTTCCCTGGGATGGGGACATGAAACAAAGCCCTTTTCTGTATAGTGGAACGTTACATACTGTATGTGGAACTGCCAAGTCGCAATAGTCCATCTTTTATTACAATCATAGGATTTATGAACAGTGAAAGAAGCTATAAATACTCAGGCTGTTTATACATAGTAATCCAAGGTGATGACAAAAAGAGGACAGCTTTTCAGCCTAATGCATTTTTTTTAGGGCAGTAAAAGAATACAGAAGATTAAGTGCTGAGTGCAATAACCCATGGCAACCAATCCAACCGAAATTCAATGTACTGAGGTCAGCTCGCCGAAAGATACAAATGAAGGGGCCCTTTACATTTGTGCAATGTGTTAGTGCATGGTAAGTGGTTCTAAAAGTTTAACATTTTGTACCTTAAAGTGGATGTAAATCCTCACATATACCCAGTGAAGTGAACAGCCTCAGATGATACACAGAGGTGAAACAAAACTCCCTACATAAGTTTTAGCCCTTGTACATACGGTCGGACAATCCGACAACAAAATCCGTCGGATTTTGTCCGACAGATTTTGTCCGAAACTTGCATACACACGGTCGGACAAAGTTGTCAGAAAATCCGATTGTTCGGAACGTGATGACGTTATTTAGTTACGACGGGACTACGTTCAGGCTAGTAGCCAATAGCTTTGGTCTAGGAATTTGATCTGAGCATGCGTGGAACTTTGTCTGATCGGAATTCTCTACAAACAATCAGACAAAGTCCGATCGGATCATGTTGTCAGAAATTTTTTACTTCGAGCTCTCAAACTTTGTTGGTCGGACATTCCGACGGAAAAAGTCTGATGAAGCTCACACACGGTCGGATTATCCGACAATGCGGTCCGATCGGACATTTTCCGTTGGAATGTCCGACCGTGTGTACAAGGGCTTACACGTATATCTTCTGTCTTCAGCTTTCTATATTCTTTAGAACAGCCATTCTCAACTAGGGTTCCATGGAAACCTGAGGTTCCTCCAGAGGTTGCTAGGGGTTCCTTGAGCTGTGGCTGATGAACTACCTATTTGATGATGCCCACAGAGTTCAAGGTTCAGCACCACTTAGCAAAGCCAGCAGCCTGACACCAAATATCTTTTTAGCTGTTTTTAAAGTGGTTTTAAACACTTACAAACCACTTTAACCTACAAGTAAGCCTAGATTAAGGCTTACCTGTAGGTCCAAGAAATATCTCCTAAACCTATACGTTTCGGAGATATTTGCAAAAAGACAGGCGCCGCTGTCTATGGCACATGTGCAGGTGCACTGGGCATGCCACTGCTAATGGCGATATACCGTTAGTGGCAGTTCCGGTGCTCATGCGTGGGAGTGACGTCATCGCAGCTCCAGCCAATCACAGAGCCAGAGCCATGATACCCGGAAAGAAGATGGAAGAGTGCACAGCGGTGACATCGCTGGCTCCTGTGTCAGGTAAGTGACACATAAGTGACACATAATGGGCTACTATGCAATGCATAGTAGCCCATTATGCTTTACCTTTGCAGGGAAACAAAGAGGAAGTAAACCCATCAGGGTTTACTTCCTCTTTGAGAGTGGCATTCTGAACACCACTTGTAAGGAGCATTGTTCCTATTGAGCCCTGATGATTTGTTTTTTGGAAGCACACCCCCCCTCCCCCCTCCACATAGGCAAAGGAAAAATGAAACATGCAGATCTGTGCTGTGAATAGACTAGCTCTCTGCTAATCTATTTATAGCAACTTCCCCGACACAAATTTTCAGCTGCTTTTATGTTCCATCTCAGACAATTTGTCATAAGTTATCATGCTGATAACAGAGGAACGGAACAACAGAAAGACATGGGACTTAGGGAGATAAGAAAATACTACAGATATATGTGCCCAGGTCAGATTTCATGAATCAGGTTTACACCCACTTTAATGCATTTCTGCATTAAGGTAAAAAGCTTCTGATATTAGTAGGGTTGCACCAATACCATTTTTTTACTGACCAGTATGAGTACCAATAATTTCAGTCAAGTACTTGCTGATACCGAGTATCGATACATTTGTGGTGCGATTTGATCCCATAACAAAAAGAATGTGCTCAAATCGCACTGCAAAGAATCCTGCACCACTCCTGTGTGAACCCAGGCTGGAGTCTCCATGACAACACTGGGTTCACACTTGAGCAGTGCGGCAAACTGCATGCGATTCGAACAGGGACTGTAACGCATCCCTGTTCAAACCACAAATCTTTGCAGTGTGATATGAGCGATTCATTTTGTATGGGTTCAAATTGCACTGCAAAGGTATTGGTTTTGGGTATTGGAGCATTTGTTTGAGTAGGAGTACTCAGTATCAGCACCGATACCGGTATTGGTGCAACCCTAGTTATTAGGATTCCCCCCAGCCTCCCCTTATACTTACCTGAACTCAATCTCAATCCATCTCTGGACTCTCTCTGCTCTCTCCCTCTCCTCACAGGTCAGGGAGGCAGCAGCTAGGGCCATGTTTAAAATGAACGGCTTGCCGACCAGTCGCTGCAGTTATACTGCGGCAGGTTGCCTCAGCTGTGCAAATCAGCGTAGGTGTACGCTGTGTTTTATAGCAAAAAATAAAAAATATTGTTTTTTTTTCAAAATTGTCAGTCTTTTTTGTTTAACAGTGCCAAAAAACAAACAAAAAAAAAAACAGCAGAGGTGATCAACTACCACCAAAAGGAAGCTCTATTTGTGGGAAAAAGGACATCAATTGTGTTTGGGTACAACATCGCACAACCGCGCAATTATCAGTTAAAGCAAAGCAGTGCCGTATTGCAAAAACTGGCCTGGTCAGGAAGTGGGTAAATCCTTCTGACGCATAAAAACTTAAATTACTAGACATGTCAGAACATTTTTGCAGCAGCAAACTCCAATGCAGTGTGCTGCATTGCCATGCATTGTAACATGCTGCAAAGCATGAGCATTGCCTTAGTGAGTTGGGGTACTATTCAAAATGAATGGCACTGCAATGTCTCATTGCATGTAACATGTATTGCTGCAATACATAGATGTAAATCGGCCCTAAGGTCTCATGCACATGGGCATATCTATCTGTACACCTGTATGAAGGATGTCTTTGACCACACATGATACACAGGTGTTTCGTGCATGTGAATGCAGGCAGTCCCATTTGTGTCTATTGGGGCTCAGAGAGTGCATGGACACAGCTGCTGGTTCCTGCACCAGCACGGCTGTCAAATTGGGACTTGGCTGTGTATGTGCAGTAGCTGAGTCCCAATGGACAAGAATGGGACTGCCTGCACAGGGATGCAGGGAGCACTTGTGCATCTTGTGTTAGCAAAGGCCTCATGCACATGGCCATGGAGGGCCAGTGCATGTGCAGAGCCTGTGTATTGACTCTGTGCTGCAGTATACAGCCTCTTATTGAGATGCATTGGAGGAGGAGGCTGTACACCATTGTGTGTAAGCTCCAAACACACAATATCTGAGTTTGGAGCTTACATCAGTGCACATGTGAGTTCCTTATTAAACCCTTAGTGCACAATTGCGTATAGGTACCCCTTTTATTACATCTCAATGGGTGGCTGAATGTGCCTGTACAGAGTTCTGGGAGTGTTAGTGCATGATTTGCATGTTGTATGGTCCCTGTATGGATGTGTGCATAAAGTCTAAGGGCTCATGCATAGAGGCATAATTAAATACACATATACCCTGTTTCCCCGAAAATAAGACCTAGCGTGATTGTCGGTGATGGCTGCAATATTAACCCTACCCCCCAAATAAGCCCTAATTAAAGTATGTGTAGGTCTTATTTTCAGGGTAGGGCTTTTTGGGGAAACATGGTATGGCTTATTTGGGAGGTAGGGCTTATATTGCAGCCATCACCGACAATCACACTAGGTCTTATTTTTGGGGAAACAGGGTAAGCACTGAATCTAGCTGCCAGATAGATCCAACATCAAAAATATGTGTAATGCCATGTAAAGCACTTGTGTAAAACATATGTACATAAATTAATTCAATTATTTATTCCAGCCACTAGAATGAATTTACATGTACACACAAGTAAGTTATGTCAATATGCTCCTCCTGGAAGATAGATTTTGGGTATTTTTTTTTTTTACATTCGTGAAATGGCTCTAGAATACAGATCCAAATGCTACAGCGTGCCTTGGACATGGAGGCTGTAATAGAGCTGTGTTCAGAATCATAAAAAAAAAAAAAACGTTCCTGCAATTGGCGTTTTTTGCACCCGTGTGCATGAGCCCTAATTGAGGAAAGGCCAATATAAGGAGCATTGTTCCTATTGAGCCCTGATGATTTGGTTTTAGGAAGGGTTCCTCGAGACATAAATATTATTTTTGGGGTTCCTCTAGCGTTAAAAAGGTCGAGAAAGCCTGGATTAGCTAATCTTAAAAATGTCAGTCGCCAATTCACAATCTTGCAAATCCGATCATCTTAGGTAAGTATGGAGCTTGTGTCGCTTTTTAATAACTAAAGCTTAGGATGTTCATGATTTGCTTTCCAGTTCTATCATACAGATTCATATTTTTATTTATGTTACTTAACCTTGATGGAATAAAGTAAAAAGACTGCATTCCTCTTCCTAAAACTATTACAATTAAAGCAGCTTAACTTTTACTTTCGACCATGTGCTCAATTGTTCTGCCGCATTGATTTTTATCCTGTTGCCACCAGCATGTTTAACAAAGGAAACCGCCATCCCCGGGGATGCAGAAGATCCAGTTCTTAGTCTGCATTTGGAGGAAACTATCCAACCTCATCTTAAACTTTTCTAGGGAGGCCCATGTACTGCGAGAGGACATAAATAGTCCACTTTTACTTTGAATTGTGTGAAATCTCACCAAAATGTTCCCAGCCTCCAGCAGTGAAAGGGTTGCGGACACATTAGCTTGATGTGAGAACGGTTTGAATAAAACAATCATTCCTTGTTCATAAGTGGTTCCATATGTGAGCAGTTCCCCAAAAAGACAGGAAAAGACGTAAGCGCTTTTTAAATCTAACTTACAAAGCTGCCTTATGAAGATCTGGTTTCATGTTACATTTCTGGACCATACGGATATCCAAATAGGTCTCTTTCAAATTCCCCCATGTAAATGTTTTAAAATACATTTTAGGTGTAATGATTTGTTGGAGGGAAAATGAAAAGGCCACACACACTGACTTCACTGTTAGAAAAGCAAAATATTCTTTTGTGATGGTCGTTCTCCAACCACATGAATGTTTCTTATTGGTCACAAAGAGAATTTCATGCTTCTAACCTCATACAAAGTTCACATGATGAAAGTCAACTACATGCTAAAATCCTATAAATCTAAAGTTGTGTCCACGCCCCTGCAATGTCAATTTTCCAATTTTCCTTGGAAAATCTCTTTTATCTTAAAGATGTTTTTTTTTTTTTTTTTTTAAATCAGCACAAGGGACAATCAATCAATGCAAAGGGTCCCTTGCACTGATGTGCGTGATTTGGATTGAAATATTCAGTCCTCTGACCCCCCCCCCCCCCCCATTACTTTCTAGTCATAATCTTCTGGTGTTGTGGGGGTTAATAAAGCCCAGTCACAGGAGCTCATCAAGACTGCCGACTATGCCCACCCTTTCTACACTCTCCCCACTGTCTGTTCATAGATGCAAGCATTAACACAGTTTCTATAAGCAAAGGACAGGTGAGTGAATGAAAGGTCCACTTCCTTCATTTACAGATTGCTTTTCAATGATGGAAGCTATAGTACAGCTTTTATGACCCTGCATCATTAAAAAGATTATGGCTGTAGGGGGATCAAAAGATAGAAGATTTTTAACTAAAATTACAGCCATCAGCACAGCCTCATACACATGATTGGATTTTCACAGACAAAATGTCAGACGTTTGTCCGAAGGGCGTTGGCCAGGAACTTGTCTTGCATACAAACAGCACACAATTGTTGGCAAACACTGTGTGGCTTTTCAGCTCTTTAGCGCAATCCTTTGGACACCTTCTGCTAATGTTGTGTTTGGTGATTCCGAGCATGATATTATCCCATTAACCAGTTCCCGACCAGTGCACGCCGATGTACGGCGGCAGAATGGCACGGACAGGCAAATGGGCGTACCTGTACGAGCACGCCGCCGGCAGCGTGCTGGTCGGGACCCCCGTGAGTCCGGTCACGGGTCCCGCGGAATTGGTCGCCGCGGGCATACCCGCGATCGTCTCACGGGGCTCCCCGTTCTGCCTAGCAACTAGTGACGCTGATCTCTGCTCCATGTGATTGGAGCAGAGATCAGTGTTCACTAAATTAAAGCCCAGCCCCCAACAGTTAGTAACACACCCCTAGGTACACTTAACCCCTACACTGCCACCCACTGGTTAACCCCTTCACTACCAGTGTCATTTACACAGGAATCACTGCATTTAAATCGCAGTGATTGCTGTATAAATGACAATGGTCCCAAAAATGTGTCAAAAATGTCAGATGTGTCTGCCATAATGTCGCAGTCACAATAAAAATCACTGATCGCCGCCATTACTAGTAAAAAAAAAAAAATATTAATAAAAATGCCATAAAACTATCCCCTATTTTGTAAACGCTATAACTTTTGCGCAAACCAATCAAACCAACCAATCAAACCAATCAATAATTCTCCATTACGAACGCTGGTTTACAAGACTGACTGCTTCTGGCTCGTCCTTGCTTCCGAGTGTGCGTGTTTGTACTTTGGACTTTTGTCTGACGGACTTGTGTACACACGATCGGAAAATCTGACAACAGACCGTTGTCCACGGAAAATTTATAAGCCTGCCATCCAACATTTGTCTGCGGAAATCCAACAAAAGTTGTCTGATGGAGCGTACAAACGGTCGGATTTTAGGACAACAGTCTGTCAACACACAATTCCCGTCTGAAAATCCAATCGTGTGTACAAGGCTTTAGACCCCTTTCACACGAAGGATTGGACTAGGTAAACC
The DNA here is from genome assembly GCF_037356315.1 of Lithobates pipiens. NCBI lineage: Eukaryota > Metazoa > Chordata > Amphibia > Anura > Ranidae > Lithobates > Lithobates pipiens. The sequence continues at coordinate 159,083,537 of NW_027507903.1, forward strand.
TATCAGTTTTTCAGGTAGATCTGATTGGATCTTCTATTCACCCCTATGGACAGGCAGATGTAAACGGACTTCTGTCCGTTTACACCCACCTACCTACAATCCAATCTGGTCTGCTAAATAAAAACAGAAGAGATCCATCCCCCTCCATCTAGGTCAGGGGTGCTCAACCTGTGGCTCTCCAGCTGTTGTGAAACTACAAGTCCCATCATGCCTCTGCTTTTGGGAGTCATGCTTGTACTTTTCAGCCTTGCCATGCCTCATGGGACTTGTAGTTCCGCAACAGTTGGAGAGCCACAGGTTGAGCACCCCTGATGTAGGTGGATCAGATTGGAGGGCAGCCAGGTGTAATCGGACAGCGGAGTCTGTTTATACCCACCAGTTCACAGAGCAGAGCAGGCTCAGTCAGTGTCTGCTCTGCATAAACTGAGTGGACACAGACCTGTCATCCGCCCGTTCTATTTAGATCACCAGGTGATCGACGCAAAGATCCCCTGCCAATCTAAGCAGTGTCCATTCCATGTGAAAGGGACCTTAACATTGGTGGTTAGTACTGTCTCTCTGATGATTTTTTTTACTGTGTTGACTAAACTGGGGCTTTAAATGAATTGAAGCCATTTTTTGTTTTTTGATGTTGGGTTTCATTTTTGCCATCTGTGCCCAACTGCACGGATTTTCCCCCGTCAATTGCTCCATTGGGGTGAAATCTCTTCATGGTGAGGACATTTCTCTTTTAAGCAATTGTTACCAAAACCAGTTGGAAGATTTCCCATCTATTCCTGTTCTTATAATGCAAAATGTTGGGTTCTTGGTTACTTTCAGTTCCATTAACAATGGAGCCCATGAAAAAAAAAAAAAAAAAAGAGTAAATCTGCCTAACAGAGATCGTGCATTTAAGTGTATCTATAGCCAAAACGTTTTTTTCTGGTTTTGGATAGAGTGGGGAAAGGTTCCAATTCTTATCAGGTTTTACAGCTGTCGGAGGCTCCATTGGAGAGATTCCTTTACTTCTTGTTTGGTAAAAAGGCTGTCTCCAGGAAACTCTCTAAAAGCAACACACAGAAGTAATTTTTTAAGTTAAATCTAAACCCTAGGAATGATTTGTATTGCATAAATACACTGGTCCAGTTTGGCACAATGTAAGTATGTCTATTAGATCGTAAGCTCTCATAAGCAGGGCCTTCATAACCCTCTTGTAATGAATAGTATAGTAACTGTACTGGCTTCCTTGTAAAGCCCTGCACAAACTGAAGGCGCTATATAAATCCTGTATATCATTAACAATATCTTATACCTGAGGAGCTGCTGGGGAATCTGACAATTACTGTACTAATCTGCACTACTACAGTAATTGCCTCTATCTTCCACCTCCCGTGATGAATGGCTTCCCATCTCCTCTCACACTGACCACATTAGGTTTGCTTGCTGTGCTCTGCTGCTATTCATAGAATTTTAAAGAAAATACAAAAGTGTGACATCACCAGGTGGGGAGTGTGATGTCACTGCCCCTCCTCTCAGCGTTGTCCAATAAGAGAATACCTTGTATTCATTAACATAAATACAAGGCTTCCTGTGAACTGTGGCAGTTCCAAGTGAACAACCCCCTGTGCTTAGTGTGCATGGGGAAAGCCTCTTGGCACAGGGGCCAGGAAAATTGAGGCTATCACTGTAGTAGCCCCAACTACTACAGTGATTTTCAGCTTCCCCGGTGACCCCTCGGGTATGAAATATATATACTTGCATTGGGCCAAAATGTTATGTGTCAGGGTTTAGTGACTTAGGGCTGGGTGACTCATCCTAGCAGCTTCTCTGGTGCCTCCCCCTGTTTTCTGGGACATTGGGGAATGTTCTAGACATAGTAGGTGGAGGTTAGGAGGAGCTCCTGGGAATATTTGTGAGGGCCTCTGCCAACCTCCAGTAAAGGGCTGACAGGAGGCAAGCCACCTCATAAATAGGCATGAGTCATGCCAGCAGGGGGCAGTTGGGTGGAAGAAGGAGATGGCATGCTGAGGAGGCTGTCGTGGCCCTTGAGGAAGCCCCCTAGTCTGGGGGGTTGATCTTGGGCTGGGGGCTCAGGTGCTGGAAGGATCCTACCAAAACAGACAGAGGATGCCCTTCCTGGAGGCACTAGAGGTCAGTACATCAGGGAGATCTCCTGAGAGTGAGTCGGGTGAGTCGGGTGGGCTGGTGAGTGTCCATCTAAAAGGCTATGGGGAGAAGTAGCCTGGAGGGCTAGTGAAATGGGCAGCTGCAGTCAGGTGGGTTGGCAGTGCCTGAAGAGGTGGTGCCGGGATCAGTTGCCAAAAGGAGTGATGTATGCTGGACACTGAAATTCTGCTACACATCTTAGGCCCCTTTCACACGGGACGGATCAGTAACGATATGTCCCGTGATGATCCGCTTGCTTAGCGGGGATCGCTCCGTTGTGCCCGCTGAGCCGGCGGATAACAGGGCGGTCCCGGAACACTGTCAGCTCTCCGCTCTCCTCTATGGGGGATCAGATGAGCACAGGCCATCTGTCCGCATTCATCCGAGGCGGACGATATCGGGTGTCTGCAGATGTTCATCCACAGACACCCGATATCCCAGAGGGATGCATGTATGTCCGTATTTCATCTGCAAACGAATGGATGAAATACGGACATACGGTCCGCATGTGTGAAAGGGGCCTAAGGGTCCTCAGGTTCCTGCCTGTAATGGGCCATTGCTCTCATCTGACTGAGTGATTATTAGGTATTCACAGTGTTCCAGCTAGGTTCTGCAAGCAAGTGTGTGCTTGAGGAGGAAGAGGAGCGGTATAGAGACTGTATATAGGAAGAGTTGTCCCTGAAGTTATTGTTGAAGTCAAATGGGCATCCTATAACCTCTCATCCCTATCCAAGTTATAACCCTCGATAAAAAAAAAAAAAGACGTTTCTTTCGGATTACCCCATCTGAGGAAGGCAGCATCCACCTAGTTTTTGAATACCATATATACCTTTCACACCACCATTTTATCTGACATCTGTTACTTCGCACCTTGCAAGACCTATTAGCGTTGGAAGTGACTGTGTTTTTTTGTATAAAAAAGACAAACAAAGACGGACTGCTCTCTGTCTCAAGAGTGCCTGTGAATATTTGGTTTGCCTGGCTGTGCAGGGTGGGGTATCCCAGTCTACTTGCAGCTCCTTAGAGTGCACTACACTAAAATACCCTAATAATGAAAATAGCCCATTGTGGTCACTAGATGGAGCTAAAGATCATAGGAAAAAAACATATTAGACAAATTATGGAGATTATTCATGATGGCTGTGAGAATGCTCAGTCTTCTAAGTGATGGTCAAGTTACAAAACCTTGTATAATCATTACTATCTCTCCTAAAAAATAAAAAAAGTTCCAACTGCATACTTCCCTGGCCTTTTTCATTGGTCTAAATGAAAATTATCAAGCAAACTAAGTGTTTGTGGTGGACACTCACAGGTATAAAATGGTGTTGTATGAGTGTCCCCTGCACTTCATAGACATCCTACGTTACCCTCTTAACATTGTGCAGAAAGCACTACCATGAAGTTTACTGTTTTTTTACCTGAACACATTCTCTGGCTTAAAGTGGTTGTAAACCTGAGACATGAAATATAAACAGAACATATCCCTCTATAGTGTGCACTTTCCCCCTAATCAGCTCTCAAAGCTCTCCTCGCTGAGCTCTGCAGTTTGTAATTTCAGCCCTTCTCCCTTTTTTTCTTCTATTTTTAGAGTGATTATAATGCTTTAATATTTTTTAAATAAAAAAAATTTAATATATCAAACTTACCTGCTCTGTGTAATGGTTTAGCACAGAGCATCCTTGGTCCTCCTCTTCTGGGGTGCCTTGCTAGTGCTCCTCTTCTTCGACAAGTGCCCCCATAGAAGGCATCGAGCTGTCCTGTCTGTATCTAATGACTTTTAACATAATATTGAACATTTAACGCTTTAACATAACACTGAACCTATTAAATATATTATAATACATAATATAATAGAGCGTCAACAAAGTATGTAGGTTTGCATTTTTTTTAAGTCATATGATTTTTCTTAAATTTTTACTGATGTCCTGACATAATGCTATACACCTGGAAAAAGAGAATATGTAACCTACAATCTGTGTTCAATGAACCAATCTGTATGATAATTATTACCATGTGCAATGTGCAGGAAACTAGAGGTTTCAAGAAAGCAAAATCTGAAATTCTGACTCACAAAGAAAGGTTGCACCCCTTCCTCCCCTTATGGCCCCTTTCACACTGGTGCACTTTTGCAGAGCTTTTGCAGGGCAACAAAAACAGATGAAAACTATAACCTATTAAATACTATGTAACTGTGCAGTTCATGCTGCAGGTGTGAAAAAGTGTCAGGAAGAGCTTCTAGTCCTCTGCTACTGGTCACATGTTAAAAAGATATATAAAAAGAAAAACTGACTTTGGGATACAGAGTAAAAATAAATAATTGATACCAATATTCTATTTTAAATTGTCGTACAAATATATATTACAAATCAGATCTCTATTATTTTTTGGCAATAACATGGTGTGGGCGGATATTTGCCAGTCACAGGCTGTATCACACCCCTCCAGTTTGTGTCTTAGAATAACAGGGAAGTGAAGCCTCCATCAATCAAAATGTAATATTACACCCCCCCCCCCCCCCATTGTGTTTAGCTGGTTAGTGGACATGGAGGAGGAAGGGGCTGAATGCATTAATTTAGCACTGTGTATACGCCCACATGTGTGACTCTATAGTCACTTGGGCTGCTCAGATGGGATCAAGGAGGAAATGCTCAGCATGGAAACTCACTGAAACATGAGCATGTGCACTAGCTGCCAACACTGCTCTGCAAATTCTCTAGCTGTAGTGGGGACATGGACATATGGGGAGATAGAGAACAGCAGGAGCAACCAGGTTTTTTGCAGAATACAGAAAACGAATCCCATAGTCACTGGGTGAGTGTGAAAGGCATATAATACAGTATTTATTAATAGTTTTTAATGTTGGTTTAATGACACTTTAAGGCTTTATGTACACTAGCCTACACTGGCGCAGCTCCTAAACTTGAGTTTGATTTTTTGCCAAAGCTCTTAAACTCAACTTCATAAAAGCCTATGTGGCAATGTACACAAAGGCTTTTACCAGAGTATATGAGCTGCCGAGTTCAGGATAGGAAAGTTTTGACCATTTTGACTGTCAGCTATGGTAAATGTAGACCAGTGTACATGAAGCCTAAATAGTATAAGCATGATTCAGTTATCAAACATGTCAGAATCCAAATAATTGCACAATTGGATTGTGTGGCATGAGCACTTAGGACTTGCCATAGATGAGCAAAAGTTTTCCTGAGCACAATGGACGGAGAGACAATTGGCCACAGGCTATTGTAGCAGGACCTACCACTATTTCCAGACTAAAATGGGCAACGCAGTGGCTTAACACTTCTCCCTTGGAGCACTGGGGGCTTTGTTTCAAAACCTGCTCAGGACACTATCTGCATGGAGTTTGTGTGTTCTCCCTGTGCCTGCATGGGTTTCCTCCAGGTATTTTGGATACTAAGACATGCTGGTAAATTCACAGGCTCTTGTCCAAATTGGTCCTAGTAAGTGTGTGTATGTGATGTATGGGTGCTTGTTAGATAGGGGCCTCAGATTGTAAGTTTCTTGGGTAGAGGGAATGATATTCAATGTGTAAAAGCTATATAAACATCTTCAATAACAAAAAAGGTAGGCAGACATGCAATTAAAAACGTAATTGTGCTTCTCTAAAGGATTGGCCAACTGACAACCTGAGAAATCTCTCCAGTACCAGCCTAAGAATTAGATTGGGCATTGGATTGAGGAAGAGGATGGATGGACAGACACATTTTATTATTTACTGTATAAAACTATTACTCCAATAACCTTAAGTGCCATAAGGCAACACATGACTTGGTATGAGTCCAGTTCCTTTCATATGAAGGAAGTACAAAGTCTAATGTAACAAAAAGTATAGATGGAGAACTGTCAGGTACTATACTGTATGTTACTGATGATTTACATACAGCTGCCTATAAACACGCATATATCCTTTCTTAGGGTGACATGCCTTCGGGATGTTGTGGATTCAGTTCAAACACATTTTTCCAGCAGATATTACGTGATCTGCGGTGCTGAGTAGCTGCAGGGAAGGGATCTGTAATTTCTATTATGGACATAGAAATTCTTTATACAGCCACACCTCCTTGTCATTCCTAACCTTACACATTCTTGGGTTGTCTATTAAGATTTTTTTTATTTTCCTAACTTTCCGGGAAATTGTCCTCAAAAAGTATTCATATAACAAGCTTGAGCAAGAACATATATTACAATATACCTGAGTCTTCTGCTCTTTACAGTTGAAAATGGTGAATAGTAACAATTTGAAATGAATCAGATAAAGGCATATTCAGGGCTATATTGGCTGGAAAAAAATGTATTATAAAAAAAACAAAAAAACAACAACCAGCCTAGAAAAAAAAAGAATATTTATCTATTTAACCCTAGTCTACATTAACTTATTCACATATAGTGTGATAATTGTTCTCTTCGCTCCTTCCAAGACCTCCTGCTCTCCAACTCCCTTGTCACCTCATCCCATGCTCGCCTTCAGGACTTCTCCAGAGCCTCTCCCATCCTCTGGAATGCTCTACCCCAATTTGTCCGATTTTCTCCTACTTTATCCACTTTAGACGATCCCTGAAAACTCATCTCTTCAGAGAAGCCTATCTGGCCCCAACCTAACAACTGCACATTTATCTTCTCAATCAGCACATCACCCACAGTTATTACCTCTTGTAACTCTTGACCTTCCCTCTTAGCCCTTGTACACACGGTCGGAGATTCCGACGGAATGTGTCCTATCGGACCGCTTTGTCGGACAATCCGACTGTGTGTGGTCTCCATCAGACAAAGTGCCACGCATGCTCAGATCAAATTCCTAGACCAAAGCTATTGGCTACTAGCCTGAATGTAGTCCAGTCGTAACAAAATAACGGCATCACGTTATGTACAATCTTATTTTCCGACAACTTTGTCCGACCGTGTGTATGCAACAGTTTCGGACAAAATCCGTCTGACAAAATCCAACGGGTTTGGTTGTCAGTATGTCCGACCATGTGTACAAGGGCTTAGATTGTAAGCTCTAAGGAGCAGGGCCCACTGATTCCTACTGTATTAAAGGGTATTGTATTTGTACTGTCTACCCTCAAGTTTTAAAGTGCTACGTAAACTGTTGGCGCTATATAAATTCTGTATAATAATAATAATAATAATAATAATAATGAAATAATAATAATTGCCATTTCTCCTCCCTGGATACACGGCAGTCACCGATAGGGGAAAAAAAATTCTGTGTGCCCCATTCACACTGCATTGCAGACCTTGGTGTGGTGCAGTGGACTGCCATAAAATAAAAGTTAGTTTAAAAACATGTAAAAAAAGGAAACTGTGTGACACACATTACACAGCCCCCTAGCTGCAGCCGAAACTGAAAAAAAATTATTCTGCCACGGTCCTCATTCTGAAGATCAGCATCACTCTACTCACTTTCCTATGACTGGACTGTAAAAAGAGAAGCAACACAGTGATGAGATCCTCTTTCAATAATTCTGCTTTCTCCTCCAATCAGCATGCTTCTTGTCAGCACAAGACATGATTGGCTTCTTGTGCTGCTTTTTCCTCTCAAACTCCAGCCCCCTGTACAGGGACTGCAAAAGGCATTAAAACACATATAATGATCTGTTAATAAACACAGAGCTGCATTCATTTATGTATTTTCTATCTGCCTGGAGTTCAGCTTTAGCCATGGATAGCAACATATGGTAGATTGATTGTTCGCTAGGAATATTAAGAAATCTGTCCATCCTCAATGGAATTTCAAGCTGCTGTTTTTCTAGACCTGGGTAACATGTTGCATCCTCAGGGGAATGATTGTTTACATTTTCATTAGCATCTGTGTTCAGAGATTTTAGTAAAAACCAAAAATCACATTTTTAGTATAAGGGGAATGGTTGAAATACATGCCAGCCCTTATTGCTTTCTACTGTCCTGGTGACAGAAGCTTCCCCATTTTTCGTATGAGCATTGCGGGGTCAAGCAGTCAGGGATAATCTCCCCAGTGGGGTCATTGAAAGAAAAATCTGACATAATTTAACACTTCCCCACTCTATTCAAAGTCAGGAAAACATTTTGGCTGCAGCTATTGTTATAATAATACAGGATTTATATAGAGCCAACAGGTTGTGCAACGCTTTACAAAATGGAGAGAGACAGTACAGTTACAAGACAATTCTTTACAAGAAGGATCAGAGGGTCCTACTTTATAGAGTTTACAATCTAAAAAGTGAAGTGATACAAAAGGTAATAATTGTTAGGGATGAGCTGACGGAGACTGTAAATATACAGTTTATTTGTTAAGAGGCAGGACAGGTCTCCCTGAAGACTTGGGGTTTTTAGAGATCACCTAAAGCGCACAGGGTAGGAGATAGTGAGAAAAATTGGGGTAAAGATTTCCAGAGAATACAAGAGGCTCTGGAGAAGTCCTGGAGGCAAACGTGGGAGGAGGTGACAAGGGAACCAAAGAGCAGGAGAACTTGGGAGGAGAAGAGGACAGTTTGGTTGGTGCTATAGTTTGTGGCAGAGTTATGGGTGGCTTTGTAAGTTGTTAGTATTTTGAATTTTTTCCTTGGAAGCGAGCGGAAGCCAATGGAGGGATTGGCAGAGATGGTTAGCAAACAATGAACGGTTGGTAAGATGGACCAGTCTGGCAGTAGCCATTAGTTGCTTTGCAGTGTCATTGGTTAAGAAGTTAGGCTTTCTATCCATTCTACATTTATCTGGCTCAGTATGGCCACCCTGTGGGAAAAGAAGCTTGTCTAATATATGGCATAATAGTTTACAATCTTATGCTTTACATCCAACTTATTATGATAGGCTAGTATGTACAAATTGGCCTTGATAACTTAGATCATGCTTGCTAAATTAGTCCTGTGCTAATAAACGAATTTCCTGATGGCCTAGATTGCTCTAGATCTCCCCAGCTGCTAGCTTACTTGAGCATTGCAGATGAAGCCTACTCTACAGCATTTTTTATGCCTTGTGGCCACAAACTAACTTGCAGCAATTGGATAGTAGGTTCCCATTGACTTTTACGAGAGTGTCTCCGATCTCAGGGAAGGTTGGGATTTACATCAAAGGGGCTAAACAGGTTGGACTTGTCCTTTATTTCAGTGTTATCCGAGGCCACTTTTAAAAAAACTCCAGGAAAATAAATAGAATAAAAAATAAGCTGCTGTGTTGACAATAGTTAAATCTCGGGGGGTGTATGCCACCTTCTGGATTGCTGCCAGTTTTTCACTATTTACACTTTCACTGAATTGATAGTTTCGTTTTCCCTATATTTCCAACACTGACATTAGACTTACGGCTCACCTACACAGCACTCATCCTGTCTGTCCCTCCTCTTGCATCTTATTTTTTAAATGGTTCACAGAGTGCCAATAAGCAAACAACAGGAGGACTGATGGGGTAGGCAAATGACAGGGCGACTGATGGGGTAGGTAAATGGCAGGATGACCAATAGGGTGGGCAAATGGCAGGACAACTGATATGCAAGAGCAGTTAAATATAGTTAATTTAAGATGAGTCCATTTATTTTATTTTATTTTATTTATTTATTTCTACAGCATCTAAGGCAATTTTTTTTTCAACTCCTACTATTACTCTATGCACTTTTTATTGTGTGTACAGTATTATTTTCAATGCTCATATTTCATTATTGCCCTTTCCCACCGTTTTGCATTGTACGGACTACTTAAATGGAATACATTTATTCAAAGGAAAACATACAGAACTAGCCAGAGGGTATATGGCTGAAAATTCCAGTTCAGCAAGTTATAAGGAAGTCAACCTGCAATCACAAACCTTTTAACTAAAAGAATACACATGCAAATAAATGCATTCATATTTTTCCGATATTTTTAGCACCACATTTCTGAGTATTGAAAGCTTAAATATTTGCTGGAAGTCAAGTGAAGATTCAGAATAGCTTATATTAAAAGAAGAGATGGAAATTCTATCTTTGGTAAATAGTAAAGTGGCTCGGGCAATATGTGAACTTGTAAAATGCAATTTTGCAACCTCTAGGAATGACTGTATTACATTTGTATTAAGTGGCGCATTTAAAGTAGCCAGCAGCAACATAGCATTCCCGGAGCCTCGTTACATTTTCTATACATTTTATGTACTTATCCTTTATGCAGCATGCTATTTAAAACCTCAGAAGTCTTTAAAAATGGCTTAATAAACTATTCCACAGCAGTTACTTTACTGTCCATGACCCCTGATTTATGAAATACTGTGATTTCTAAATTCTTAACCCTAGCAGTCATAATCATAGTAAGACTTCATCTGCATCCTTGAGCACCTGACAGGCTATTATGATGAGCGTCAAGCTTTGAGAGGTAATGAATCTATCTACCTGGAGAGGTCATGAGGCCACAAACTCTGAAGTGATCCACAAAGCTGACGAAGCACTTCATTAGTATACAGACTACTTTGCTGCCTGCTGAAGCGGTTAGAAAGCTTACTTTTCCTGCCAATGTTAAACACAAAGCAACATGAAAGAAAATATGTTTCCAATGCTATAAATCTTTATGGCACACCATTAGGGTCTTCTTCACAGGTGAAAAATGAAATCTGCTAAGAGCTAGAAAGCAGGCCATTACAGATTGAATTGTTTTGCATGTATTGGTTGTATGTTGTAACTGATGAATTTAATCTGTAATTTTAAAGTTTAAAGCTGAAGACTAGATAAAAAAAAAATTCGCTATAGCTTTAGTGAGCTAACTTACCTGTAATAAAGGATGTCAAATGCCATGCAGGCAGCTGGATCCTGCAGAAATCTTCAGTGCAGGGATGCCTGGTCCTCTTTCTGCTGCTGAACTTCTGGTGCTGCAAGGCTTGAGAGGGCAGGTACTAACTCAGCAGATGTATTCACAATAGCAGCTTCACAGACGACTCAAAGCTATTAACCCCTGTAGCATCAAAAAAGGACCAGGCATCCCTGCACAGAAGATTTCTCCAGGATTAAGCAACCTACACAACCAGAGTTGACTCCGAAGGGCATTGGCCAGGAACTTTTTGCGTACAAACGGCAAGGAATTGTCGGCCAACAAACACGAACATAGTGACATACTACATGGTTTTTCCGCTCTTTAGCGCCACCCTTTGGGCTCCTTCTGGTAATTAGTAGAAGTTTGGTGAGTGTTGATTTGCGCTTTTCATTTTGCGCATTTCAGTTCGTTTCTGAGTGGCCGTTCATCAACCAGCCATGTTGCGGAATTGGAGGAGATAACGTGTTATTTATCATTGGCCTGGGAGTTATTGCTTTGACCCAGGTCCAGTCCAGGAACAGGAGGACCAAAATTGGTCGCTTTATTAATCGTAACCAATTATGTCATATGCCTTTACTGCTGGAGCTCCAGGAGAATAATCCAGATGTTTTTTAGTATTATCTCTGGATGACGGACCCCCTGCTTTCACCAACTCTTGGCATTGTTGAGAAGCAGGACACATGCACAAGGCTTTTATTTATTTTTTTGGTTGATAATGATTTGATTTAGTATATTTTCTATAGTTTTGGATGCATAGAATGCACTTTTTGGTTAAGTTCTATTGGCAGATAGCATGTCTAATTTTATTTGTTTTCTTTTTTTAATGCACAATAAAAACATTGTGGAGAATCATACTTGGCGATGTGTTTTACTTCAAATGACAGTTTGTGAGTAGGCAGTTACATTTTAAAAAATACAATGTAAAATTAACAAGGGACACCAACATAGTTATATCTTAAAAACTAGGGGATAATGGTGTTGTGGTAACTTGCACCAAAAAAAATTAAATAAAAAAACAAGCATAAAAATATTATTCTTGATATCACTAGAAAAAAAAAGCCTTTGAAAATTTGTTTGCAATAACTCCATCACCAGCAAAGCAGCTTCATTATTATCCCATTAAAGAAGAAGAGAATATGCACTGCATTTCGAGATTTCATAATTTGCCGCGTCACAAATGTTAATTCTCCATTACAAACGCTAGTTTACAAGACCGCCTTCTGGCTGGTCCTTGTTTCCGAGCATGCTTGTTTGCACTTTGGACTTTTGTCCGATGGACTTGTGTACACATGTTCAGAAAATCCAACAACAGACATTTGTATACGGAAAATTCTAAAGCCTGCCATCCAACATTTGTCTGTGGAAAATCCAACAACAATTGTCCGATGAAGCATAAAAACGGTCGGATTTTCCACCAACAGCCTGTCATCACAAAATTCCCTTCGGAAAATCTGATCGCGTGAACGAGGCTTTAGAAAGCATCAAGAAGGTCACTGAAGCTGCTGTTGATAATGAAGATGCTGTTTATTCTGGAAAAGGCACAGGTTGAGGTTGCTGGTTTCACCCTTAAAACCTTTTGCCTGTACTGAGGCTTATGGATGGATTCTCTACATCTGAAAGTGTTCTGAAGTGCATAAAGTGAATGGTGCCCAATTGTTACACATCCCCTTCCTTTCAGCCATGGACTCTGCCCAGTGAAACCAATAGCCCATACTGTCTTTGGGGGTGCCCCATATGCCTCTGGGATCTGGGGATGCTACATAAAGTAATTGCAAGCTGAGAGACCTACACAGGCTGACCTCCTTTTTTTTTCTTTTTAATTCTTTATTTGCAAAGACACAAGATGAAACAGGTAGTTACATAATAGTAAAAGGATCACATTAGTTTCATGTATGCAGTAAATACAATACAACTGGAAAACAAAGTGATTCAGAGCAAGGTATGACCGTATGTTTATATCTAAGGATGTCAGACCTGGCTGGTCAACCTCATAATTGTGCAGCTAGCTGTGTCTCGTGGAAGATTGACTTTCCATTTTTATTTTAAAAGAAGAGTGAGAGGGGTGCGACCCGTGGGTCGGTAACCCTGCATAGTAAGTAAAGGATGACAGTATAGGACTAAGGCGAAAAACGAATAAAAAGAAGAAAGACAGGAAAAAAAAAGGGGGGTATGAAGAGGGGGGGGGGCGGCAGGGGGAATGTGGAGGGAAAGGATGAGAGTAAGTGGAAGTAAGGGGGGCATCCCCCCCAGTTCCCTCCCTGGTATCTCAGCCATCCTCCTGGGTTTCTCTAGCCACTAGGTGATGAAGCCATCAACCATGCATATTCCTCCGAATAGAAGAATTCAAGCCAATAGAACCACCTCTTACAGAACTCTTCTCCAAGTCCCCTATCGGTTGCCATCAGGTCCTCCATTTTGTTGATCTCAGCTACTTTCCTCAACCAGACCGCCACTCCCGGGGGCTCCGTCTGCTTCCAAAATAGGGGGATGCAACTTTTCGCCGCTGTGACCAGTAGGGGCAGGATTGATTTCCTGTAGGCCAGGGATATGCAATTAGCGGACCTCCAGCTGTTGCAGAACTACAAGTCCCATGAGGCATAGCAAGACTCTGACAGCCAAAAGCAGGACACCCAGAGGCAGAGGCATGATGAGACATGTAGTTTTTCAACAGCTGGAGGTCTACTAATTGCATATCCCTGCTGTAGGCTTTTCTCTGGATTTTGTGATGGTGTAATAGAAAGAACTCGGGGGTCCTGGGCAGCTCCCGCTCCGTGAACTTCTGCGTAATACGATGAAACTCTGTCCAGAAGGGGGTCAGATGCCTGCAAGACCAGAAGATGTGTAGGAGAGTACCTGCCTCCTCCCCACATCTCCAACATAGGTCTGAACTCTGGGGGAACATCTGGCGTAACCGGACTGGGGTGTAGTACCAATGTGATAAGATTTTGAATCCTGCCTCTTGTTGGTTGGCACACACGGATGTTTTATACATGAAGAGAATCAGTCTCTCTACCTGCCTCTTGGATAGTTGTACTCCCAAGTCATGTTCCCACCTGGCTATGTAGGGAGTTCTTTACCCCCTTCGAGGTGTGACAAGAAGTTCTGACCTCCTTTTTAAAATAGGCGCAGCGCTATATTTTTGAGGATTGTATATTCATCTTATTTGTGCCAGTGGCTTTATTGCTTTTTCACTTCACTTATTTTTGAATCATTTCCTTTTTAAAATGCTGGTTCTAACGGCTCCAATACTTACTGGGCCGCTAACCTGGGACAAGCATGCAGCAATTAAAGTTGAAGTGAAGTCATAACTCCTGATATATCTGTTCCATGTCAGAGCCTTACAAGTATGGAAGCCATAGAACCGGCATGATAGCCAGACACTGAGCATTTTCAGAAAAACAGATCAATGACAACAGCCTACATATTATCTCACTACAGGTTTCTTTTAATCAGCTCAATTTTCACACTACATAATTGGTTTATTGGCATAGAGTATATACTAGCCAGAGGGTAAATGTAAGAAACAGAAAAACAATTCATACTCATTTTCACAAATGACCGTGTATGTGCTTACTTAATATGCTAAAGCTAATTATTTTTGCTTTCTGGTTCAACAACACGCTTCTATGTGACAAAACTTAGTTTCCTGTGTCGCCGAACGAATACCAGAGGTAATGAAATTTGCCAAGTTAAATAGAAAATGTACATAGAGTGCCATACGTGACATTTGTTCAATAACTATATCTAATAACGGATGAGAAATATGATACTTTAGCCCCCCTGTAGGTATTAATTACATTATATTAACCAGTGCTACTTCCCATGTCTAATTACATCATTAGTCAACAGAACAGAATGAATTAAAAAGAGCAGCAAGCTAAAAGCTAGCAGGAAGGTCGCAGGAAAACTGCACATCCATTCCATTTTCTTTATATTCCGTGAAAGGAAAAACTGTGCAAACAAACCAGGGACCAAACAGGAAAGGTGAGGGAGATTTGACAAATATAAGGAATTTAATCAGTACTTAATATACATGATGATAGACAAACATTCAGCCTTGCTAATGTTCTTACTATATTGTTGTCTGAGGCTAGCTTTCATTACATTTCAGGGACATGCTTTTTTTTTAATATACTAAAACAAACAGGCACACCATTTAAGGGAAATCCTGCACTAAAAGCGGTGGAAGAAACCATTGGGCTCTGTATTGGTTCAGCAATGTAAAAACCAAAGTAAAAAAGAAAAAACAATAGGCATTAAGGAGGGGGCAGAATGCCCTCTGTAATGTGATCCCGCAAGGATCAGCAATACCACTAATGTGAAGCCTAATGCCGCGTACACACGACCAGACTTTTCGAGGGACTAGGTCCGACGGTCTTTCCGACTGACTTTCGGCGGAGTTCCGACGGACTTTTCGAATGAACGGACTTGGCCACACACAATCACACCAAAGTCTGACGGATTCGAACTTGATGACGTACGACCGGACTAGAATAAGGAAGTTCATAGCCAGTAGCCAATAGCTGCCCTAGCGTCGTTTTTTGTCCGTCGGACTAGCATACACATGAACGGATTTCTCGGTCCGGCGGAGTTCCGGTGGGAAAATTTAAAACATGTTCTATTTCTAAAGTCCGCCAAATTTTTGGCAAGCAAAGGTCAGATGGAGCCCACACACGATCGAATTGTCCGATGGACTCGTTCCGTCTGACCTTTGCTGTCAAAAAGACAGGTCGTGTGTACGTGGCATTAGGCTGTATTCACACCTGAGCGTTAGGATAAAACATTTTTTATTATATTATATGGAGTTGGTTAACATCTCCACTCGAAGTTGCTTGAATCCAAAAAACGTAAGCTCAAAAAAGTTTTGGAGCTACTTTTGTAACTTGATTTGGGAAAACTGGAGCATTTTTTAAGTGTTTTTTCACAAACATGCAAAAATGGTCAAAAACGCACATAAACGTAACAAGATTCCCAAAAACTTGACTCTCACGTGTAAATGCCACAGAAGAGTTTCCTCTCTCTTAACCAGTTTTCACAGGAACAAGTGTCTCCATTGAAGAATTTTCCCTCACCTCTTCTAGGGACAGCAGTAAAGTGTTGGGTTCCCTTTAACCAGAGACAATAGCAACCAGGACAGTGAGGGAGGATCTTCCTAGCAGGATGGATAGTTAAAAAAAAACTGTCAGGGATTCTAACCCTTTTCCTTTTTTTGTAAAAAAATAAATAAAAAAGACTTTAAAAAAATGTTAAACCTTAAAAGAAAATTGAGGACAACCACAAGGCCTCAAGGGACCACCTGTGGCCACAAATTGGGGAACACACAAGTTGTTATAACATGAAAACCAAAAAAATAACATTGTGTTCTTTTTTCAAAACACACAAAGCTATGCACTTACATAAAGTTTTAAAATAAAGCATAAACAATTAAAGCTCGTGCAGTGAAATAAGATATAAAGAAATTTGCCAAGACATAAAAGATACATTTCTGTTCTTAGCTCTGTCCCCTGTAACTGCTCCACACCCTTGCTTTCTTAGAATGTTCCTGCCCCAAGGTACTCATAGACTCACAATGACGACTCGCAATGATCTGCTTCATGTGTTCTACCACACCTGCTTCTGATTATCCTGCTTTTATTATATGCACTGATTGCCTATGTTTATTTAGTTTGCATCATTTATGCAACATGAATATTTTGTCTGACTGTCACTTTGCCTGGTCACAATTAATCACAGATGTTACATAGAATGCTTGGGAAAACTTAGAGTGCCAGTGTCCACTTACGCTTTAATCTAAAACTATTAACTAAAATTGAAGTTATGGCTTTTTAGTCCATGGAAAAAAAAAGAGACAGAATGAAGTTTAAAATAAAATACTAGGTGTGTATTTTTATGGTGTCTTGAAAGATACATTCATCTGTGCAGCTGGAAAATACTGGTGGGACGTTCAGATGACAGCTATAGGTTTGCACCAACAAGTGGTGGTTAAGGCTGCAGGACTAGGACAATTTGGGCGAGGAAAAAGAGACTGACTCCAAGAACCTCAGGGCGTGGGGACAAGCCAATGGGGTTTATTTACTAAATGAATATAGGGTGTTCATGCAGAAAAGTTTAAAGTGGAACTCTACCCATAAAAGGTTGAAAACAAGTAATGTTCTTTTACCACTTCAGCCCCGGAAGGATTTGCCCCCTTAATGACCAGGCCATTTTTTGCGATACACCACTGCGTCACTTCAACTGACAATGTTGTGTGAATGTACCCAAACAAAATTTACATCCCTTTTTTCTCCCAAATAGAGATTTATTTTGGTGGTATTTGATCACCTCTGCGGTTTTTATTTTTTGCGCTATAAACAAACAAAGAGCTTCAATTTTGAAAGAAAAAATATTTTTACTTTACTTTTTGCTATAATACCTATCCTAAAAAAAAAAAAAAATTACTCATCAGTTTAGGCCGATATACATTCTTCTACAGATTTTTGATAAAAGAAATTGCAATAGGTGTATATTGATTGGTTTGCGCAAAAGTTATCGTGTCTACAAATTATGAGATAGATTTAAAAAAAAAAAAATGTTTTATTGTTTTTACTAGTAATGGTGGTGATCTGCGATTTTTAGCGGGACTACAACACTGCGGCAAAGCAAATCTGACTCCAAATGACACTTTTTGGGGACCAGTGACATTATTACATTGGTCAGTTCTATAAAAATGTACTGATCAATGTAAAAATTACACTGGCAGGGGTTAACTGTAGTGGGCAATCAAGGGATTAAGTGTGTTCCCTTAGCGTATTCTAACTGTAGGGGGGGATAGACTGGCAGGGACATGACAGAGATCACTGTTCCTGATGACTGGGAACAGTAGATCTCTATCATGTCTCGAGTCAGAATGGGGATCCGGCTTGTTTACAAATTTTCCATTCTGCCTCTGTACTAGGTGATCGCCGGTTGCCAGCGGACATCAAGTCCACCTGACCCACGGGCCTGCTTCTGCAGCCTTACAGCTACGGTGATTTGCGTAGGAAAGCCGACCTGCCACTGTATAACAATGGCAAGTGGTTAACAAAAGAACGTACATTCCACAATAATTTTGTGGACGCCTAAAGCAGTCACTTTTTATTATAGGAAATTCTCCCCATCTCTTTTACCTCAAAAACAATATGCAACTTTGTTCAATAATAATTTGTATTTTTAGATTGTAAGCTCTAACAAGCAGGGCCCTCTGATTCCTCTTGTACCAAATTGTAATGTAACTGTAGTGTCTGCCCTCATGTTTTAAAGCGCTGCGCAAACTGTTGGCGCTATATAAAACCTGTATAATAATAATAATAATAATTAAGATATATGTACATTTCCATCATTGATCTATGTCTTGGTTCAGTTAGAGAGGAAGACTGACAGAAGCTTTACAGTTCACAGGCTGCCAGTGAGGGGAAAAGGAGAGAAAAGCAGGGAGATAAGAAGAGACATTATCCTTGTAAGTTTAATTCTTTCCTGCTTTTCTTCCTCCCTAATTTGTGTGCCCTTTGTACAGTCTGTTTCATTCCTGTTGCTTTCATCCCTTCACATCAACAGTCACTTTTAAAGCTGTCATTTGATTGGCCTCTAGTGGCTCTGATTTTAGGCACATTGCTGAGAATAAAGAGCGATTGAGCATGTGCAGAGCAGGGTGAGATGGTACCTTACTGAATTTTCAAACAGTATTAGCACTTATTTTTTATGTTGTACATAGCTATACCTGCAAAAGGGGCAAGACTGAAGTGATCTATCAGAACTTTACCTTTCTCTCTAAAGTTCCACTTTAAGGTAATTTTGCAAAGCTAGTGTTAGGCCGGGTTCACATATGTACAGCCGTGGGTTCGTGCCTGGAGTCCGGTTCGTGTCTGTTCACCGGTTTACGTATGATTTAGGTCCAAATTTTTGCCTGAATTCGCACTTGAACTGGACCCAAACATGCACTGGACCCTTTTTCAATCTTGACCGTGGCCGCCCCGATTATGTGTGAACCCGTATCCAATTTGCATATGTATAAGCCCAGCCCTAGGACGTAAGATGAATGTAGTATGTCCACATTAAATATTCCATCATGTGTTATTTAACCGCTTACCGACCAGCCACCACAGTTACACTGCAGCAGGTTGACTCGGCTGTGCGAATCGCTGTAGCTGTACATTGGGCTCTTTCACAGCTCATTGTGGGGGCACTCTCGCCACCAGAGGGAGCCAATCAGCGCGTCCAGTGGACTTGATGTCCTCCGGCCACCCGCGATTGTTCCCCCCAGAGACAGAACAAGGATCTGCTGAAGTAAACAAGGCAGATGTCCTTTCTGAAAAGGGATCACATAGAGATTTTGTCTTTCTGCTATCTAGGAAGTCCATCCCCCATACAGTTAGTAAACACACCCAGGGAACACAATTAACCCCTTGGTCGCCCCTGATATCAACTCCTTCCCTGCCAATGTAATTTGTACTATGCCAGTGCATATTTTTAGCACTGATCATTGTAATGATGTCCCATTTTCCCAAAAAAGTGTCAAAACTGTCAGGTGTCTGATCTGTCCGCCGCAATGTTGCAGTCCAGCTAAAAATCGCTGATCATCGCCATTACTATATACAATATACGCTGCATTTCCTTTGCATTTTTGAACACAGGTCCACCTTATTTTCCAACATTCACTTTGCACAGTGAACTTATATAGGGGAATTCATAAAGAGTGTCTAAAACACTTTACATTTGATGTACCTCCATACGATAAATGTTGGTGTGGGCAACAGATGCATGTATCTGCTGTAGACAGGGGGTGCTTACCACGTGTAAAGGCGTCCATACTGACACGCCATTTTCCATGCAGCTCAGCCTCTTCTTGCTACTGCAGTTGTCACACAGGCAGTGCAGAGCTGAGGATTTTAAAGCTAGGTGGGAGGAACCTGATTTTTGATTGACAGAGAGCAGTGGGTGAATCTTTAGCCAATACACAGCCTGCTGTTGGCTTTAGAATATACAGTACTCACTGCCTGCTGTCAATCACAAGGAGAAAGCAGACCTGACGTGGAACTAGTGTCCCAACTTTCCATAAGCCTTTACCCACTGTTGCTAGGAGGCAGGTGGGGAGGATGTAGTGGCAGCAAACATGCAGCTCTGCTACACAGCGCACAGAGACAGGTACTCAGCCTGTCTCTTTACACTAACTTAGAGCTGCTCTTAATTACATCCATTTTGATTCTCTATGAATTGGAAGTAATTATTTTTGGATCTGATGCATTTAAGAACTGCCACATGTATCAGCAAAGCTACCAAAATAGGCAGCAGGGATTTTTGAATCTGGTGCAGAACCATTCAAAGGATCATAGTACCAGAAAAAAATGCATTTAGATATTTACTGAAATCCCCCATAGATCTTTGCTTCTGTGACCAGGCTTAATGCTAGAGGATGGCTCCATTTGTTGTCCGTGGTCCCACTATATGAAGGAACATAACCACCGCCTCTTGCTCACTTCTGAGATGAACTATGACTATGATCTATGGACTTTGGGATGTGAAGCGTAATTTAGCAGATCAAATGACCACAACTAATATTCACTGCTCCTTCCCAACAAACCCCCGAGGTTCGGGAAGGCCATTACAAGAAGGCACGAAAACATAAAAGAACAATTTCATAAAGAATCAGTTTACAGGGTCATTAGACAGTGGATATGCATGGATTTTTTTTGGAGTTAAAGGATATCATTTAGGCCTGATTCACGCTAGTGAAAATTCAGATATGACTTGAGTTGCGCAGGATTGCATGACAAGGGAAATCACGTGTCAGTTCACATGGAGCGGTTTTGGAAGTGGTTCCCATACTACTTTGGTGCTATTCCAGTGTGATTTTGCCCCCAGATAATATGCAAACCTTATCAAAGTTGCATCCAAGTAGCATTACATAATCACACTGAAAGTCAGATCAAAATCATCTCTGCAATGTAAACCTAGCCTAAGTGTCATCTCAATGCGAGTCTATTAGTTTATTTAACCTACACAAATAAATCTATGTGCCCAAGTGAGTTCTGTCTCAGCAGTTGCTCAGCAGGAATGCTGACCACAATCCTTGATATACAAATAGCCACTAGAGGAAAAATATACAAATCTGTATAGGAAAACAATCATGAAAAATATGGAAAAAAATGTTAAATTAAATAAGAAAATCACAGTAATGCCACATACACACGATCAGAATTATGGTCGGAAAAAGCTCTGATGGTTTTCCCAATGGAATTTCGCTCAAGCTGTCTTGCCTACACACGGTCACACCAAATTCCGACCGCCAAGAACGCGGTGAGGTACTACACTACGACGAGCCGAGAAAAAATCAAGTTCAGTGCTTCCGAGCATGAGTCAAATTGTTTCCGAGCATGCATAGGAATTTTGTGCGTCAGAATTGGTACAGACGATCGGAATTTCCGATGGAGACTTTTACCGTCTGAAAAATTGAGAACACGATCTCAAATTTTTGCTGGCGGGAATTCAGCCAGCTAAATTCCGATGGAGCCTACACACGGTTGCATTTTCCTATGAAAAGCTCTCATCGGTCTTTTGATGGCTGAAATTCCGATCGTGTGTATGCGGCAGAAAAGTATATTTAGGTCCTCAAACTTCATGAAAATAGACCATGACTTTGCTTTAAAAGCCATTTTAGCCCCCATCTGACAGAAGGAACCCACAGCCAGATCCCATGGCAGCCTGACAACTTTTCCTGAACAATACAATTGAAAGCATGAGCAGTCAAGCAATATTTTTCAACAGCCGCCTTCCATTCTTGTCATTGCCGTGAACTGTTAGGTGAGAACAATTTGGTAGCTAGGAGTTACTGAATTTTGCACCTTATTATTGTCAGTTGTACTTTGGTAATAAATAAGCATGTCTATGACTATTTCCAGCTACTAAGTTGTTTATTCTGCAAAGGTAAGGCGTTTAAGATCTGACTAGTACATGTATTTGTAGCCTTACTCCTGGGGATTGAGGAATGCTGTTCTACAAAGGCTTCCAAAACAGACCACAGCAGAGTACAAGTAATTAGAAATGTCATACCTGATCCTCTGACTTATATATCATTACAAGAATGCTGGGGCAGCCAGCAGAGCCATGTCCTGCTCATCCACACTAGAGAGAAGGAGCTATCAGTATAGCAGCAGGTGCTTTGATACGCTCTACTTTTTACAGCCAACGCACAGGATGCCGCCACGTATGATGTATAGCTCAGGGTCTGATGGGAAAATGATTTGTTGCACTGTCTAAGCATTTGTTTATAAGGTTCTGTTAAATTGTTAGAATTTACGAATCAGTAATGGAACATTGCAGTGTAAATATTATTTGAAAATAAATAAAAATGTGGCGTTGAAAATGTGACATTGGGCGGCATTTATCAGCTTCACCATAATGTAAAGCAGTGCAAACAGAAACAGTGAGACATATTTTGGAGACGGGTTTGCTGGAAGATCACAGCTTAATTCATAAATTCTCCTTCTGCTGTTAAAACTTGTTCTCCACGGTCTAGGATACAAATTCTAATAAACAAATGCCAATATCATTCTTAAAGTGGTCAATTCTTGTTAAAGTAAATGTAAACCCAATCACTCTAACCTCATTTAAGATTTCATAATTCGAAATAAGTCTTAACATGTTAAAAAAATGTCAATAGTCATTTTCAGAATTCCTGAATCTGTAGCTTCCATTATATTAACCTTAGAAGGTCTGTCAAGAAGGTCTTTATTTAAGCAATAATATATAGGGCGACAACACTCTGTGCCTATATTCCAATTGCTCTCCTGTGTTGTCACCCATGTTCTCCAAGTTCTCTTTAGTCATCTTTAAGGGAGGGATTTTTCCCAATAACCACAGATTTACACCACTGTACTAACCACAGAGTTAGGAACTTTCTCCCCATTGACCAGTACTTCAATGTGCTGTGAGCTGTAGATTTAGTAATTATGAGTGGAGGTTTGCTGAGTCTAGAACGCTATTTTAAGGGTTCCCCTATGTTAAAAAGGACCAAAAAGGCTGTTCTAAGGGGGGAGCTGCTTGACTTAAAGGTAGTGCATCTCATCTGCAGCGTCATGCCATCCATCTTGCAACATATTTCACTTAAAGTGGTTGTAAAGGCTCAAGGTTTTTTACCTTCATACATTCTATGCATGACAGTTAAAAACCTTCTGTGTGCATTGTCAGCAATGTTATAAGTATTAACAATTTGGTATGACTATAAGACCACAGCAGGTATTTGGACAAAAGACACCTTAATGTGATATTAAAGACAGATTTTTAACTTGCAATGGGGGCACCCAAGCAGACTCACTCCGGAGTGTCCATTCACACATGGTGCACAGCTCGGCCTCGCCTCCGTTCTTTCTTCATTGGCTCACTGGCTGTGATTGACAGTAACAGGAGCCAATGACTCCTGCTGCTGTCTCAGCCAATGAGGAGCATGAGACCCAGGAGAGCCGCTGCTCTTGTGCACATAGTTGGATCGAGATTAGGCTCAGGCAAGTATTAAGGGGAGCTGTTGGGGTGCAGATACACACAGAAGGTTTTTTACCTCCATGCATAGAATGCATGAAGGTAAAAAACCTTGAGCCTTTAAAACCGCTTTAAATTGATGCCCCTGCTCAGAGGATATTGCAAGCAATTTAAAAAGAAGCTAGGAGACACATTTGGTTAAAGTGGAGTTCCACCCTAAAGTGGACCTTCCGCTCATCGGAACCCTCCCCCCCTCCGGCGCCACAATTGGCACCTTTCAGGGGGGAGGGGGGTGCAGATACCTGTACAGTACAGGTATCTGCACTCACTTCCGGGATAGCTCTCTGCGGAAAGGGGCGTAGATTACGCCCCTTTCCGCAAGTGCCCCGCTGCCTGCTGGGAAACACACAGATCCCAGAGGCAGCGGGGACCGTCCTTATTGCGCAGCGCGACTCGCGCATGCGCAGTAGGGAACCGGGAAATGAAGCCGAAAGGCTCCATTTCCTGATTCCCATACCCAAGATGGCGGCGGCAGCACCTGAGAGACGATCTAGAGATCGGCTTCGGGTGCCGACATCGCGGGTGCGCTGGACAGGTAAGTGTCACTATTTTAAAAGTCAGCAGCTGCAGTATTTGTAGCTGCTGGCTTTAAAAAAAAAAAAAAAAAACGCGGAGTCCCGACGGACTCCCGCTTTAAGGTGATAGCGCCGACCATATGCACATATGCGGCCTCGGCTTTCAGGGGTTATACCGGGGTGATGCTTGCAGCTGCAGGCATCAGCTCAGTACCGTTTTTTAGAGCAGGCAGTCAGCTCTTCAGAGATAACAACCATTGCGGCTAAAAGCCACTCGGCTGTTATCCCGGAGGAGTGGGAGGGGACGTCCAGTTTACTCGGCTGCTAATGGCGGCGATTAAAATAAAATGACAGTATGCAGAATCGCTGTTTTTGGCGATCTGAATACTGGGAAGGGCAAAGGAGGGATTTAGGGCTTTTAGACCCCCGATCCCTCCATAAAGAGTACCCGTCACCACCTATTACTGTCACAAGGGATGTTTACATTCCTTGTGACAGCAATAAAAGTGATAACATTTGTTTTTCAAAGAGACAATGTGAATAAATAAATAAATAAATAAGCCCCCGTCCTCGCGAGCTCACCCAGCAAAGAAAATGCACACAGAAGTCACACCCACATATGTAAATGGTATTCAAATCACACGTGTGAGGTATCGCTGCCATCGTCAGAGTGAGAGCAAAAATTTTAGCACGAGATCTCCTCTGTAACTTTAACCTGGTAACCATAATTTTTTTTAAAGCATCGCCTATGGAGATTTTTAGGTACCGTAGTTTGTCGCCATTCCACGAGTGTGCGCAGTTTCAAAGCATGACATGTTAGGTATCTATTAGGTATCTATTTAATCAGCATAACATCATCTTTCACATTATACAACAAAATTGGGCTAACTTTACTGTTTCGTTTTTTTTAAATTCATGAAAGTATCTTTTTTCCCAAAATAAAGCGTTTGAAAGACCGCTGCGCAAATACAGTGTGGCATAAAATTTTGCAACAATCTCCATTTTATTCTCTAGATTCTCTGCTAATATATATATATATATATATATATATATATATATATATATATATATATATATATATATATATATATATATATATATATATAATGTTTGGCAGTTCTAAGTAATTTTCTAGCAAATAATATGGATTTTAACTTGTAAGCAACAAATGTCAAAAATAGGCTTAGGCATGAAAGGGTTAAACACAAAATAAAAAGTATAACACGCTGCAGCCTACCAATCCTTAAATGCGGTGGCTGCCTCAATTTTCTTTTGCAAGGCTTTGTTACCATTATTTTATCCTGATGATTCAGCCAGTAACACACTTCCTCTCTTAGGGTGTCTCCACTATGGATAGAAGAGCACGGGATACACCTTTAACCACTTGCTTACTGGGCACTTAAACCCCCCTCCTGTCCAGACCAATTTTCAGCTTTGAGCGCTGATGCACTTTGAATGACAATTGCGCGGTCATACAACACTGTACCCAAATGAAATTTTTATCATTTTTTCCCCACAAATAGAGCTTTCTTTTGGTGGTATTTAATTACAGCTGGGAGTTTTATTTTTTGCTAAACAAACAAAAAAGATGCAAAAAAAAAAATCGAATAAAATTTTGAAAACAGGTCATTTTTCTCCTTCATTGAAATGCGCTGATGAGGCGGCACTGGTGGGCACTGATAGGCTGCACTGGTGGGCACTGATAGGCTGCACTGGTGGGCACTGATAGGCACAGTTAAGGAGGCACTAATAGGCACAGATAAGGTGGCACCGATAGGAACAGATAAGGCAGTACTGATGGACACAGATAAGGCGGCACTGATGGGCAAAGATGGGCACAGATAGGGTGGCATGGATGGGTGGCACTAATGGGCACTGATAGGTACCACTGATAGATGGGACTGCTGGGCACTGATGGGCGTCACTGATGGGCACTGGTAGATGACACTGATGGGCACGGATATGTGGCACTGAGGTGCAGCACTGTTGTTGAGGCAGATTGTGGGCACTGATAGGTGACACTGTGGGCACTGATGGGTGGCACTGATGGGTGGCACTATGGATACTGATGGGTGGCACTGATGGGTGGCACTTTTTTAATATTTAGGTGGCACTGGCAGGGGGCAGCTGGGCACTGATGAGCTGGCTGTGATCGGGACTGAAGTCTCTCTCACGGCCGCCGGTGATCGGCTTTTTTTTAATAGCCGATTACCGGCTCTGTTGTGTCACATGATCAGCTGTCATTGGGTGACAGCTGATCACGTGGTAAGGGGTAGGGATCGACCCCTTGCTCTGATCTGATCACAGAGCGCGCCGCGCGCACCCCTCAGGGGGTGCGCAGGCCACTCGTGCACGGGACGATGTCAATAGACGTCAAGGCAGGTCCGCGCTGTAGCCGTCATTTGGCTATAGCCTGGATCTCCAGTGGTTAAACAGCAGCATTGATAGCCTGGGAAGAGGGTGGTGTTAGATGTACTAGTAGATTTAGAGCAGGGGTCTTAAACTGGTGGCCCTCTAGCTGTTGCAGAACTACAAGTCCCATCAGGCCTCTGCCTGAAGGAGTCATGCTTGTAACTGTTAGCCTTGCAATGCATGGGACTTGTAGTTGCGCAACAGCTGGAGGGCAGCCAGTTAGAGACCCCTGCTTTAGGTCATTTCAGATGGCCAAATTGGTGGTGGGCTTCTGCCAATCTGTAGTGTGTCATCAGTGTAGTTCGGTTTTGGGGTTAATTGTTCTAAATTATGGTCTCAGTATCAGTTTGGCTGGATTGCACTGAGGGTTCTCTAACTTCAAATATCCTTTAGTTACAACCAAGTCTGTGGCAGAGACTTTGGTTGTAGAACTTGTAAATGAAAAGTCTCTGCCACAGACTTGGTTGTAACTAAAGGATATTTGAAGTCAGAGAACCCTCGTATGGTACCAATATCTTGCAGCTGGTCCGGTGATACTATACAAGTGTGGATTCACCTGGTGTCTGTCAGCTTAGCTTCCAGGCTCTTACCGAGCAGCCAGCCTCCTGCATGGCCCTCTTCTGAAGAGTCCTCCCCTGGTTGCGTTCTCAGTTGCTGGGCCTCTCCAAAAACGAGACGCCACCGGACCACCTTGGAATCCTCCCTCCAGTTACTGTGTCTCGGGCTAGCCAGCCCCGAGACTCGGAAATGGATGGATCTGTACCCCAGGCCATGAGGGCCCCTGAGGACTGCTCAGGAGGACCAGGACCAAGAAGACAGAACAATCCTCTGGATCGTTACCCCATATCATGTGATCTCAGCACCTTAAGTACCCCCTCCCAGAATACCCAGCAAGATGATACACTCACTAGTTGGTTCCAAGAGAGATTGGCACCCAATGTGTCCAACCGGACAGCGTTCTTATGCTTGCCAGAGCTGACACTGACACCTATGGTCAAGCAGAACACAGTGCAATCCAGCCAAACTGATACTGAGACCATAATTTAGAACAATTAACTCCAAAACCCAACTGTGGTTTTGGAACATTTAAATTTACAAAAAAAATAGCGCATGCTCATCGAGAGCCCGGCGCTACATAACTAATATAATAAAACTCAACTCCAGTCATTACAGTAAGGCCGCGTACACACGCGCGGACTGTTGGCCCAACTTTGTCCGTCCAACAGTTTGAGCGAACAGTCCGCTCAAACTTAGCATGGACGGACATGGCCACACACGACGGACGAACAGTTTGCTGAAACCGTGCGCGATGACGTGAACGGCACGTACGACGGGACGAAAAATACGACGTCCTATACACTGCAATGCAACCTTCCGACGTGGAAATCCTTTCTGAGCATGCGCGAGACTTAGTTGGCCGAACAAGCCTACACACGAGCGAACAGTCCGCTGAAACCTTGTTTCAGCGGACAGTTTTTCGGAATTTCCGTAAGACCTTGTTCGGCCAACTGTCCGCTGAAACTGTCCGCTGAAGCCCCACACACGAGCGGACTGTCCGCCCAAACACTGTTCAGCGGACAAGGTTGGGCGAACAGTCCGCGCGTGTGTACGCGGCCTAACAGTTATTTTCCTTTTTTGGATAAAGGTTTTATAAGAATGAATAAAAGCTGGACATTGCCAGAACCTGGCCAGTGCTTGTCTCAACCTTCCAACTGCCACTTTTGCTGGACAGTGTGGTCTGTTAAAGGATGTTTAACTAAAACAGACTTATTAGTTGAATCAACAGGTGAAAATATAGGTTAAAAAAAAGACTAAAAAACAAATGCAGCCTACACATTTAAGAGTTGCTGAAATATAATGCATTTTTTGAGTTTAGTACTGCTTTAACATTCATTGGACTCTTCTGTAAATAAGGAAAAAGTTACGCACACACATCCACTCACTATATGTTTACAGCTGACAGCATCTAGCGCTCCATAAACTGCTTCACATATAAAAGAATACTTACAAACATATCCATCAGCAGGTGCTCAAGCGTGACCTCAATATCTTCAAGTTTAGCTGCCAGAGTCATGTTTGCAATGTCAATGGCCCGGAGATGAAATGTCAGTTTTTCTCATAAACCCCGTTTCAGAAGGTTTGTCCGTTCAAAAATAAATCATCAGTAAAATGAACGGGGATTCTACTTTCAGGGTGGACAACACACCAAAAATAAGCGACAACTAGAAGAAAGTTCTTCCTTTTGCAGTCATCAGAGCCTTGTTTGGGATGATATTTGTCCTGTGCTCCTAGGCTGCTCCCAGATATTGTTCCAAGTTTAGCTGAGAATGGATGTGATCTGAGAACTTTGCAGCTGTACAATGACACAGCTGGGACCATGGATTGGAACAGAATGAGACACGCTCCTCTGTGACTGATATTTATCTGTTTCCATTTTTGCGCCATTACTGCTCGGTCCTGACCTTTCATTAATGGTCACGCACACTGGAAAGTATTGTAGAACAGAAGAAAATTTGGCTGTGACCAGCGCTAGGCCAATTCACATAGCAGCACCATGAATGATCCTTTGTGTACTGATTGAAACTTCCTTGTACAGCTACTAACAGAAAAAAAGAATAGTGTTGTGGATAAGGGAAATTTACACCCTCATTTTCCTCCAGTTATATTATTAGATTAGAGCTCAAAATTCCCAAAATAGTATTTTCCTTGAAATTCATCAAAGCAAGCTTTGGCTTTCAGCCTTCTTAGTTGCTTGATTCATGCCATGAGGAAACTGGTACAGCATGTGCCTCATTTTTTGATGTGCAGATGTACATAAAAACAAGTGACAACGACTACTCAGTTCATGGAATGTCTGGAACTTGGCTGGGCTTTATATATATTTTACTATATATTTGAAATATCTCTCAGCCTATCAAAAACATATCCTTTAATCCTCCTTGGGTTAGAGAGATAACAGTATATCAGGTGACTACAGTAAGATTTTAATAACCGTAAGTACTTCTTTTTATTTGAGTTAACACTTGAGCCAACCATGCTAAATTGGCTGAAATTCAAGCCATGGCTGGTCCTGTCAGCATCCCCCTGCTCAAAAAACTTTAAATGGAAAGTCCAAAGAGCTGGGTGGAAAATGAATGGTCGAAGAGTGACCACATCCAATCAGATGCAGTTACTGTTTGGGTATTCAGGCAGCTTTCTGAATACAATAGGTTCAAACTAGAAATACAAAAAGAATGGTCAGACCAAAGTCAGATGAACGAGCCAAAGATAATTTTAATTCTTGGTCATTAAAAACTAGCCAACGCATTTCAGGGGCAACACCACTTCAGTTGCTGATCAACTACAAAAGATGCTGAGTTTTGAACGCATTGAATGTTTTTAAATGACTTTACCAACAACTAAAATTATCTTGGACTCTTCTATCTGATTTTGGTCTTGCACTTTTTTCTGTATTTCTATGACCTACTGTTGGGTGCTCTGCCATGTGGGAGCCACCCCAATGAAGCTCTTTATTTATATTATTATTATTATACAGGATTTATATTGTGCCAACAGCTTGCGCAGTGTTTACAGTATAAAGGGAGACAGTGCGATTATAATACATCTCAATTGAGAAGGAATAGGAGGGTCCTGCTCATAGAACTTACAATCTAAAGGGAGGAGGAGGTGGTACAAAAGGTATTGAGCTTGTTTGGAGTTTTCCTTCATCTGACTACATGTGCATATTTAAAAGTTCCCTGTAACTCTTTAAGTATGTTGTAGGTATGAAGGAATCTATTGGATTTCCCTTGTTTGGCCTAAGGGATAAACAAAATAAATATATGCATGTATGGCTACCATTAGTCATGAAATTCTTTCAGTAAGCTTTGTCTCTGGTTTTGAACACTTATAACTGCTGTTGTTCACACTCTAAGGGGAACAAATTTAGTGATGCTTTTTAGGTGTAAAGACCGTTTTTGACAAGTCTTTTATTAAAAATCTTCTTCTTCTCCACTTCTTCCTCCAGTCTTCCTCCATCTTCTCCTGAATATTCATCCTCTGGTCTCCTTCTCCCCTGCTTCTTCTTCCACTCTTCTTCAGTCTTCTTTGTCCAGTGTACTTCTTCCTCTGCCGCCCTCCGAATGCCATGCCCCCTGTGACGTCACCAGCCAGGGCTTGATGGGTCCATGACGTCACAAGGTGGCTTGGCCTCCGTAAGATGTAATACGATTGCCACGCCCCATAGTTATTTAACAAATGCAGGACGGCAAAGGAAGAAGAACAAGAAGGCAGAAGAAGAGTGGAAGAAGGAGCAGGGGGAGAAGAAGAAGACCGGAGGATGAAGATGCGGGAGAAGATGGAGGAAGAAGCGGAGAAGAATAAGAAGATTTTTAATAAAAGACTTCTCAAAAACTGTCTACTGTATTTTTTACACTACACTACTTTTTTTTCTGAATGGGTAGGGGTACAATGTACCCCATACTCATTCACTGAGGGGGTGCAGGATCTGGGGGCTGCATGCTTGGATAAGGGTCTGGTATGGATTTTGGGGAATCCATACTAGACCTAGGGCCTGGTATGGACCTGGGGGGGACCCCACACTTATTTTACAAATTTTTTTGTTAGCCGGCATTTTTTTTTTTTTTAGCTGACAGCTGATGGCTTATTGGTTGTTAAGGATGTGGTGGCTGGCTTCCCTGCCCCCTCCTTAGCAACCAGTTTTATACAGTGTAAAAAGAGAAATTTAAAAAAGCAAATCGGAGCAAAATCACGGTAAAAACACGGTACTTGCGTTTTGGATGCGGGTCCGTTGAATTCTATTACATGCAAAACGCTGCATTTTGCGGGGGAAAAAAAAAAGTCCCCAACCCTTTCCAAAAATGCGGAGGCACAAAGATGCATTGATGTGAACATGTTCCATAGGAACCCATGTTAAAAATGTTCCCTGCATTTCTGTGAAATGCAAAATGCATCAAAAAACACATTTGTGTGAATCAAGCCTTAAGTCTTAATGAGAAAAAAATGGAAACATGTTGGTTTCTATGCACAGCTGCAGCAGATTTTGCACTCTTCAGTCTCAGTAACTCAACCCCAGTATTTTTTGGATGAACAATGAACAACTCAGAATATGCCTCTTGTTTTTTCCTCTTCTTTCTTTGCTTGTGTGCATTCCTTATTATTAAAATGTCTCTTAATGTCACCAAACTTAATAACAATAAAAACCATTGGAATAAAAAAAGGTTGAGAAAGGCATCGCTTTGTAAGAAACGAATAAGGCCGGGTTCACCCGCTCTTCGCATGCGGCTCACAGCAGGAGTCTGGTGCATCCCCATTCACCATTTCAGGTCTTATTTCACCAAATTTTTGGCTGAATTCAGACCTGAAACTGACCAAAAGTCACACAGGGCTCCTATGCAAATTAGCATCAGAGCCGCAGCGGATATATGTGAATCAGCTCCATAGAGAGCAGGTCAAAATCTCCTGCTATTGTGAATTGAATGTGGGGAACCCGCATCCAATTCGCAATAGTGTGAACCCAGCCTAAAGCGGGGGTCTCCAATCTTTCTAAATAAAGGGCTAATTTACTGTCCTTCAGACTTTGGGGGGGGGGGGGGGTCATACTGTGGTCAGTAGGAGTAGAAAATGTCCCACTGTATGTTGTAGTAATAAATGTCCCATCATTGCCATTAGTAGGTGGAATAGAACCCCTTTATTGGTGTTGGTGGGGGGAATGGTGTCCCATCACAGTAGGGGGGAAGAGCATGCTTGGTATTAGTGTGAGAAATAGTGCCCATGGTCCATTGGCCTGGAGAAAGGCAAGCAAAGGGCCCAATCCGGCCCTCAGGCCACAGTTTGGAGACCACTGCAATAAAGCCCTGTAAACAGGCATTGGATGCACAAGTAAACCACTGCTAATCATAGGCGTCATCAGGGGGTGGCTATTGAGGCTTTAGCCCTGAATCTGAAGCCCATAGTCCCAGGTCTCTTGCCGCGGGGTCCCTGCCTAACCAGCGGACGGGCTGCATTAGAGGTGGATTGGAGGAGAGAGATGAGCGGGTGGATATGCAGTGATGACATCATCTCTCTCCACTCGCTCCACATCACCACTCTTCTGCCCTCCCAGTGGGGCCACTTCAATGTGGGAGCGACGTGAGGCAAGGAGCAGAGAGATGACATCATCTCTCACTTCCCGCCACACATGAGCTCTCTTCCGCCCTCACAGCATGGGCTTCTTCAATGTCGGAGGTGCGACGGGGAGCAGACAGATTACATCATCTCTCACTGCTTGCCCCGCATCTCTGCTCTCCTGCCCTCTCTAAATGGACCAGTGCTGCCAGCCTGCCACCAATGCAGTGACAATGCACATTTGGCGGCTCTGGCTGGAATGGCAAGTGACAATCCACATCAGTTGGCAAACGGCAACCCACGTCTAGTGGATGGTGAAGTGGCAAGTGACAATCTGCTAATGGTGACAGGTGACGTGGCAAGTGACAGTCTGCAAATGGTGGCAGGTGACATGGTAAGTGACAATCCGCATAAGGTGGCAGGTGACATGACAAGTGACATGGAAAGTGACAATCTGCAAATGGTGGCAGGTGATGTGGCAAGTGACGTGGAAAGTGACAATCTGCAAATGGTGGCAGGTGATATGGCAAGTGACAATCTGCAAATGTGGCAAGTGACAATCTGCAAATGGTGGCAGTGACATGGCAAGTGACAATCCTAAAATGGTGGCAAGTGACATGGCCCAGGGCTCCCACTGATTCTGCATTATGGTTAGTTGAACTACTTCATTATATATTAGAATGTAACAATAGAAACAATGCGCTTAGATCACCCTGACACCATATCAACCATGGTGCCATGATGATTGAAACGCCAACACCAGCCTTGGTCCATGAAAAATTGCTTACCACTGGCACCCCCCGGCCTGCAAAAAGGTTGGTGACCGCTGCTATGGGCTCTAGCTACAGATCTTTTGCAGACCTAGCAATGCCCCTGCCTATGATATAATTCCAGCATGTACTTATACCAGTCCTAGTGCCAGACACTCTTCTTGGTGGGGTTCCTAAGAGCGGGAACCTGAAAGACGAATAAAATGGTGCCATCAAATGTGAACAGACTGCGATCTACATTAATTCATCCAGCACAATGTGTAGCGAAGAAGATGATGAGTATTTTTATATATAAATGTCAGCCCAGTGAATCTGGAGCACTCAGCAACATGTGTGCCACTCCTAAATGTAATGCCTATGTGTACGGATAATATATGCC
Source organism: Lithobates pipiens (assembly GCF_037356315.1). Classification (NCBI taxonomy): domain Eukaryota; kingdom Metazoa; phylum Chordata; class Amphibia; order Anura; family Ranidae; genus Lithobates; species Lithobates pipiens. Next base: position 159,117,180 of record NW_027507903.1, read on the forward strand.
AATTTTTTTTTGGGGGGGGGGGATTTTCTGTATATGGGGGAATACTGAAAATAACAAGCTGTCCCCATTATATGAAGAAAATGTCTTATGTAAGAATCTTCTGTTTAAAGATAACAGCCTGACAAAAGGCTAAAAATATCTATTCATTAGTTTGAATGGTCTTTAGATTATCCATGTATACAGAACTAAGCCTGACAAGATTTGTACTGTTTTCTGTACCAGCCAAGAATGGATCACAATAAATGACTGTATATAGCACATTGAAAGCTCTTGCATAGCAGCACTGTGTATTAATACCGCGTATAATGCTAGATGGATGACACCGTTAAGCATGTTTTGTATTGCTCATAATGAACCGTTGAATTGACTTGGAAAAATAAATGCTGTTTTTTCTTTTTTTTACGTCTTTCACTTTTATTTTGTTAAGCTGGCAGTTATGTGAGGGACACAAAATGAAAAAGAGAGATCCATATTTCTAACATAGCTGTTGTGTTTGTTTTGTCTTGAGGATGAAATTAAAAATGACAGGTAGTATTATGTGCGGTATCTTTGTGATGGCTGACACGCATACACTACATTCTTAAAGAGGAACTGCAGTCTGCTCACATTGTAATGGCAAAGATTGTAATAAAAACATCTTTGCCATTCTGAAGCTTCCCTCCAATCACTTTGCATATTATTTTATATATACGGTGATTCTGTTCTTGCCAAATATGCCGCAGAAATCTCTACTGACTCTGGCTGCATCCATTTTAACTGTGGGCAGCTGAAGCTGCTGCCTGTTCACTTCCTGGATTTATACAGACACACAGAGTCCCACATCCAGCTCTGAAGCTCTCATTGGCTCTCTTATGACTCACCCCCCTCCCTTCCTGGCAAACTCTCACAAGAGTAAGAGAGAGATAGCTGTGCATGATTCATGAGCCTAGGCTCTTTACCAGACAAACAGGAAGTGGGCTGTATAAAGCATTTACTGAATTTTTTTTTTTTTTACGGTCCAAAGTTAGGACAACAAGGGCAGAGGATTACATAGATGGAAATATAACAAATGACTGAAGGTCTGCTTTAACCACTTGCTTACTGGGCACTTAAACCTCCCTCCTGCCCAGACCAATTTTCAGATTTCGGCGCTGATGCACTTTGAATGACAATTGCGTGGTCATACAACACTGTACCTAAATAAATTTTTTTGCATTTTTTTCACACAAATAGAACTTTCTTTTGGTGGTATTTAATCACAGCTGGGTTTTTATTTTTTGCTAAACAAACAAAAAAAGATGGAGAAAAAAAAAAAAATCATGTTTAATAGTTTGTTATAAAATTGAGCAAATAGGTAATTTTTATGCTTCATTGATATGCGCTGATGAGGCGGCACTGGTGGGCACTGATAGGCTGCACTGGTGGGCACTGATAGGCTGCACTGATGGGAACTAATAGGCCCAGTTAAGGCAGCACTGATGGGGACAGATATGTCAGTACTGATGGGCACTGATGGCCACTGATAAGATGGCACTGATGGGCCCTGATGCGGGGCACAGATCAGGGCCGTCTTTAATACTGATTGGACCCTGGGCAAAAAATTTTTTGGGGGCCCCCCCCCATGCAGTTTTGCTCTCCACCTGCTCTGAGACATACAATAAATAGCAGCTAGACTTAAAATCTGTTTGCTGTATCAGATCAGGCAGCAATTGCGATTGGTTACCAGCGGTTACAGCATATCATTACTGGTTAATGACTGGTTGCTAGAGGTTACAGCACACATTACGTCTCACTGATTAGTTGCTTGAGGTTACAGCAAATGATTTCTGCTTGTTAATTGGTTACTAGAGATTACTGTAAAGTAATACTGCTCACTGATTGGTTGCTGGAGGTTACAGCACATCACCTCACTGCAGGGGAGCATGATACACATATGAATGCCAATTTTATTTACATATCAATGCTGCCGGCCGCATCTATTTACTTAGTAATGCCGCCACTATTTACATATGAATGCCGGTTATTTACATGTAAACACAGGGTCTGCAGGTGAGTTATCTGTACACAACAATAGGGCAGAGCTGGGCAGCATTAGTACCATCACTTCACACAGAGATATTGAGACTAAAACTTCAAGGGACAAGGGAATTTACACTGGCATAGTTGGCAAGTATGAGGCAGCTGCTTTGGGCCCTACAACAATGACAGGGCCCAGGGCAGCTGCCCCTTTTGCCCTGCCTTAAAGACGGCCCTGGCACAGATGGGCGGCACGGATGGGCATTGATAGGTATCACTGAGAGAGGGCACTGATGGGCACTGATAGATGGCACTGATAGGTGGCACTAATGGGTACTGATAGGTGGCACTGATGGGCACTGATAGATGGCACGGATGTGCAGCACTGTCCAGGCACTGATTGAGGGCACTGATAGGTGGTACTGTGGGCACTGATAGGTGGTACTGTGGGCACTGACAGATGGCACTGTGGGCACTGACAGGTGGCACTGTGGGCACTGACAGGCGGCACTTTTAGGGGGCACAGGTGGGCACTGAGGATCTGGGCACATTGCAGTGATCAGGACTGATCTCCCGCTCACTGCTGCAGGTGATCGGCTGTTTTTTTTTCCTCACACTGTCAGAAAAAATAGCAGGTTACCGTCTGTGTTGCAGCATTGTGGCTCTAGGATAAGGATTAGGACTACACAGCACCTACCCCTCTCCTTTTCTCCTAAACATAGATGGAGGTGTTCTGTAGACCATCGAGGAATATAAGCCAGGGCTGAAACATTGTTCGAGATTTTAGTGCAGCATTGTCAGATCACTACAGGAACATACAAGCGCACTGGATTTATGGAAAGATCAATATTATTTTTTAAACTTAAAATATAATAGCTATAACAAAACACTTTTAAAAGAAGCAGTTATGAGAAGTTAATTGCTAAGGTTTACATACTTTAATGTATGTAGTGTATTGCAACTCTGCTGGCATTTTTACCACTAAATATTAAACTTTTAAAGTGATTGAACGTGTAACTTAAAAAAATAATAATAAACATGTTATACCTATCTGCTCTTTGCAATGATATTGCACAGAGCATCCCATATCCTCCTCTTCTGAGGCCCCCTGCTGGCTCTCCTCCCCTCTGCCAAGTGCCCCATACCAAGCAGATTGCTATGGGGAACTCGTGTGTAGGCTCAATCCTGCGCCTTGCTGTGTCCATTGACATACACACCCCGACTCCTGCTCCCTCCTCACAGGTTGTGATTGACAGCGGCAGGAACCAAGGCTCCTGCTTCTGCCTCCATGGCCAATGAGGAGAGAACCGCTGCTCTTAGGTACAGTACTGGATGGAGATTAGTCTCAGGTAAGTATTTGGGGGGCTGGGGGGGATCTTGATCAGAGAAGGTTTTTTTACGTTAATGCAGAAAATACATTAAGGTAAAAGCCTTCTACCTTTACAACCACTTTAAGTATGGTGTCTTTCTGACCAATAAGTAATATTTTAGTTACAGGCAGAGAATGGTACAACAAGTCACTTGCTGGCTTCATGATCTAACTCCAACTCCATAGTTCAGCTATGACTAAGCACCATATCTGGTGTGAAACGCGTCAGTGGATGTGAAGTTAGTCTATATTGCCCTGTGATCCCTTGATATCCATTTTTTAATAAAGGTGAACTTGTTTGGAGTGTGGCTATCCAGTGTTCTATTTCTTCCATAGTTCATATTATAATTTACCAAAACTAAGGGAGCGTGGAGCCTCCTTGGTGATGGCAAGTATGCTGACCTGGGAGATACAATACAAGATTCCCTGAGAGATCTAAGAAACTGTTAGGTGGTTTAGTCTTTAGCATCCATAACTGAAATATAAAGCATTAGTGAACTGTTTTTGGATAATTGTTTAAAAAGATTGTTTTCTCTTTGCAATGTGCATTTAAATAAAGCCCATTTCCTGTACACTACTATATTAAACCCTCAAAGACATGGCAGAGTTTACTGCTGATTCAAAGCAGGCACCTATAAATCCCTTCGGTTGGAAGTCTAAACAAAACTAGGCGGTGACAGTAGTGAGCTGTGGAGGAAGTAATTATGTTGTCCAAGTGTTATAAATATTTGAAAACCACATTCCACAATAGGAAAAAAGTTATGCAGTGAAAGCCTGCAATCAAAAAGTAAAAATATACATATAAAGCTTGCTTAAAATAATTCCAATAGAAGAATTGAGGATTATAGTTTTAGATCAGGAGTGTAACTAAATAATATAATCATATACTGTACTGGTAATTCTCGCAATAGATTAGATAGATCGATCAATCGATAGACAGAGAGACAGACAGACAGACAAACAGGCAGACAGGCAGACAGACAGGCAGGTAGACAGGCAGATAGATAGATAGATAGATAGATAGATAGATAGATAGATAGATAGATAGATAGATAGATAGATAGATAGATAGATATATAGATAGATAGATAGATAGACAATTAATCTCCTTAATTGGGGCACAGAAAGCAAAAAATTAAATAAAAAAATGGGACAGAGGTCCTAATACTGGATCAGTTTATTTTGATCAGCCAGAGGGTTTATAGAAAAAAAAAAATTAAGAAAAGTGTGTCTGACCTAGCCAGGACAGAGGCTTTTGGAGAGGACTAAATGCTAGCCTCTTACCTACCGATCATGGGCGCTGGCATTTGGGGGAACGGTGATCTTTGTGAGCTGTATGCCTGGGGACCCTTGAGGTGGTGTAACTTTGGATTCAGATCCATGCCCCCCCCCAAGGCACACAGACTCTGGGAACCCTGTATATGCCATATTAGAAATAGAGACCGATTCATACTGTTGGGACACATACTGTTAGATGCTAATGTCATCAACTCCAGCCACCTGTCTGTTGTCTTCTATAATGTAAATGGGTCTAGTCCAGCTTGCCACAGCTTCTAAGAGTCTTTCACCCATTGTTGTTTGTGCTAATTAACCCTGCAGTAGTATGAAGGAGTCCATGTTCAGCAACTAAACAAGTATCGTCTTGTTTTGTGCTTGTGAGCGGTTGGAATATCTGATGGAAGTGGTATATGACAAACGCACTTAAGAGGAGTGTGAGACGTTTTGTTATACGGAGTTCTACCCAAAAGGGGAAGCTCCACTTGTCTGCCTATTCTCCCCCTCTGTTCCTACACTTGGCAACTTTTGGGGGGAGCGGGTACCTGATTTTGCCGCAGCGAACTGAGTCGGAAGCTCTCCCCCTCCCCCCCCCCCCCCCCGCAGCCAGCCAAATTCACGAAGTGCAGCATTCTTCACACATGCATAGTAGCAAACCAGCTGTAAAGCCACTGCCGGTTTCCCTTAGTCAAGATGGCCCTGCCAGCCCTGATAGCCGCTGGATGCCTAGACAGGTAAGTGCCCTAATATTAAAAGTCAGCAGCTACAGTGTTTGTAGATACTGACTTTAAAAAAAATGAGGGGGGGGGTGCCTGAGGCTCCTCTTTAATGGATCCCCCATTCACACAAGCAAGGTGGATGGAGGAATCCTCCCCACTGTGCTATTGTATTCAGACAATGGGGACACCGATTGGCTGCAGAACTGATTGAACAAAACTTTTTAAGAAGCCTGTTTGTGGGAAATAAATCAAACAAGAATGGCCATTGAGGGATCGAAATTCGGCTGGTCCCTGCTGAACCATCTGAATTTTTATATATATACACATGTTTCACTTTTAAAAAAGTGCAAAATTGAAAAAACAAACACTTTATTTCATTTGTAAATAACTTTGTAATGCTTTGTACTAGAATCATAATGCGAGTGTCATTTTAAACAGGGCAAATTACATAATAAAATGTGCTTTTTTTATCTGCAGTAATTATATTTGTTTGTAAACTAACACTGCTCTAAAAAAGGAAAAGTGTGTTTTGTTTAGTTTTGTTACATTTTATTGTCTAAGGATTGCAGCAAGAAAAAAATGTTGCAAAACAATAATTACAAAAAAAAGCCTTGTTTGTCCTTAAAAAAAAAAACAATATATGTATTACATTGTTATGTAAACTTAAAGTGTTACTAATCCCAGAACCTGCATTCACTATATCTGGTCTCCCACAGTACACAGAACATGCAAATGCAATTATTTTAGTAAATATAAACTAAATACCTTTTCTCATCAGCAGTATATAGCAATCTTTGTATCAGTTCCTAGTAAAGCTTGTAGGAGGAGTTTTCATTTTCCCATGATCCTCTGTCTGGACAGTGCTGATTGGCCCTGTGCTGATCACATGCACTCTCCCAAGAAGAAAAAAAACTCTCTAGCAATACACACCAAACTGAGCATGCGCAGCTTGTCTCCTGGCTCTGTAAATATCAGGTTATTTTTTAGAGACAGTGAAAGAAGAGGAGGATCAGAAAGAAATAATCAAACAGCCGTTAAACACAATGCAGAGGATTAACCCCTTAGGTTCCAAGGTGAGTATAACAAGCGTGCTTTACTGCATATACAGACTGATTTTACTATTGTAGGTTTAGTAACAATTTAACATTTCATATTCCTGATATGTATCTGCACCCCCCCCCCCCTGCACAGCCATTCTGACCTGACCTTTCTATTTGAGTGCATTCCATATGTGAACAGCAGTAAGCTAATTCTCTGCAAACGAGCCCTATATCGAGTCTGCACAGTACATCCAATGAATAATCTTAGAAGATTTACACCGGTCATAGATGGTTCAAATCTTGACTGTTTCAGCAGTGAACAGTTGAGATTCAAACCATCTACTGGGAGGCTGAATGTACCCAAATTGATACATCGATCGACTTGGGTACAACCAGCTTGCCGGATTTCCATCAGGTCGGATTTCCAGCATGTGATAATTGCCATTGGCGAGAGCCGCTAGCAATAATCGCTGTGTTCTCCCAGCAGGGATGGCCTCCCTGTGCTGATGAAGGAATCGAACCACAAGTTGCAGGAAAGAAAATCACACCATCTATGTCCTGCCTAAATCTTGCTCTACAGCTTGTAACTCTACCATTGACATAGGGGGTTATTTACTAAAGGAAAATCCACTTTGCGCTGCAAGTGCACTTGGAAGTAAACTCACTGTAGATCCGAGGGGGATATGCAAGGAAAATAAAAAAAAATAGCATTTTAGCTTGCACATGATAGGATGATAAAATCAGCAGAGCTTCCCCTCATTTCAGATCAGCTCTGAAATGAGGCGGCACAGTGGTGTAGTGGTTAGCACTCTTGCCTAGCCGTAAAAAGGGTCGCTGGTTCAAATCTCAACCATGACACTACCTGCCTGGAGTTTACATGTTCTCCCTGTGCCTGTGTGGGTTTCCTCCAGGTACTCCGGTTTCCTCCCACACTCCAAAGACATGCAGGTAAGTTAATTGGCTTCTGTCCAAAATTGCCCTAGTATATGAATAGGGACCTTGGATTGTGGGCTCCTTGAAGGTAGGGACCAATGTGAGTGGGCAATCTACAGGGATAGGGACCACTTACTCAGGATGGACTGGTGTCTTTATTCAACCTTACTAACTATATAACTATTTGCAGTGACTGAACTTCCAAGCGCACTTGCCGTGCAAATTTGAGTTGCCTTTCGTAAATAACCCCCATTGTGTTTTTGTATGATACAGCACTTGGTTCTGCTGACATTTTCACATGTAAAGGTACACTCTGATCATTATTAAATCTCTGTGACTAACCTTCCGAAACACACAGGAATGAATCACAACAGGATGATGACTTAATAATGGTATGTTGCTTCTCAGAGTGGTCAGAAAGGTAAGTCTTATGCTTTAAATGTGTGCTATATTATGATATGGTTTGCTTCGTGGTTTTACTGTAGCTTTCAAACCTGTGCTTGACCAATATATTAGCCCGGAATATCTTTTTATCTACAATGCACTATAAATGGTTTGGTACTTTTCTGCTGTTTCCATGACATCATCTTGTGCTTTGTGGGATTTTAACCACTTCAGGTAGAAGTGGATAACAGATGTGCTCCACAGATCTATGCGGGTGTAATCAAAGTATGGTTCTTTCATTATTACTCTTATACCCAATGAACTACTTAGCTAAAATGACATGTTTCAGTGTGGTTCCTTCAAAAATATTTAGACAGGTTCATTATCGACAATGTTTACAATTTTACATTTTTGATAAATTATTTTGATACAACGCATCTGCGTATGTTGGTGTCTACAGAACATTTGGTACTAACTGCAGCAGCAAATTGACTTAACATATCGGGGTATGCAATCGGTGTGCATGCATCTAGCATGTCCTAATATTTATTATAGTAGAACTCAGAACTTAGCCTAAACCTAACTCATCCTAAAAATGTCCTCTTCCCCCTCCTAACACCTATGCTGCTTAATCTGTGAAAAAAACATTAATATAATTAACTATTTTCAGCCTGCTCCAGTCCGGTCATGTGATCATCCTCCCCTGTCAAACTGTGGCTGCTGCAGGAGAGAGGCGAGAGCTTTCAACAATGGCTGGGGATTCTGGGAGTGGTGACATTACCCATAGGCCCCCATGTTGTTGACACTCTCTCCTCTCCCCTGCAGCTGCTGCTGGCTGACAAGTAGAACCGGATTAGTAGTCTGAAAATAGGTAAGTATATATCTCTTTTTTTGTATATACAGGTTTG